>NW_027507903.1:378255757-378855757 GCF_037356315.1 Lithobates pipiens | reverse complement strand
TCCCCTGGTTGTTGATCCCCAGTATCCAGGTTAAACAAAGTAACCATGATCCCGGTAAAATGGGCTCCTGCATTTAAGGACCCTACTGACAGGAGGGCCGAGGCAGTGGCCCGGTCCATGTTTACGGTAGTGGAGTCAGCACTACGACCAGTACTGGCCACAGCATTAGTGTCGCAGACCCTTACTGAGTGGGCAAAACAATTGCACCGTGAATTAGAGAAGCAGCAGTCTCCTCCAGTCTGCGTGGAACTGGCAGACTAGGTGGTGCACGGCCTTAAGTATGTCTGTGATGCGGCCCTGGATACACTTCCCCTGCTCTTCAGAGAATCGGTATCAGCAGTGATGCTGCGGCGCTTTGTTCTGGCTGAAATGCTGGTCTGCGGACCAGGCATCTAAAATAGCCTTGACGGATTTGCCCTTCCTTGGTGAGCAGCTAATTGGAGTCTCACTGGATGATGTTAAGAATGTCACATGTGGGAAGAGCACGTTGTTCCCAGAGTCCAAGAACGGCAAGGAGCCACACCACAGGCAAGGGCTCTCCTTTTCCACTGAGGAGGCTTTTTCGTCCGCCCGTAACCTCAGGTAAACGCTCCCAGTCCAACAGGGCGACTGCTGAGGGACAAAAGTGTCCCTGGCCTCGCAAGCCCAGCAAGCCTGCGAACAAAAGTGCTACCGCTTGAATGTTTGCCCCTGCCTGACACGGGTGGGGCTCTCCGCTGTCTGACCAATGGGTCTCCGAATTGATTTCATCAGGCTACAAGATAGTTTCTCTTTCCATCCAGCATACCCTTACTCCTGGCTCGCCGGGAGGCCCTATTTGGGCTGAGCAGGTCTCATAAGGGACCTGCTCAGCCACGAGGTAATAGTGCCTGTTCCAGAACTGGAAAGGTTTCAGGGATTCTACTCCAATTTGTAGTCCCCAAAAAGGAAGGGGTACGTCCAATCCTGGACCTAAAAGCCCTCAATTGCTTTGTGAAAGTATAGAGGTTTAGAATGGAATCAGTTCACTCTGTAGTCTCTGCACTCCATCAGGGGGACTCCCTGGCATCTCTGGATATCCAGAACACATAATTGCACATACTCATATGCCTCAGGCATCAGAGGTTTCTGCGATTTGCAGTGGGGGAAAGACCACTACCACTTTGTGGCTCTCTCCTTTGGGCTGGCTTCAGCACCCCAAGTCTTTACCAAAGTATTGGCTTCAATTTGGGCATTGTGACAATGTGGGATTGCAATCATGGGTTACCTAGACAATCTCCTGAGAGCAGCTACCACTTCAGAATTAAGGGAGGATGTGGCAATCATCATGCAAACTGTAGAGGAATTTGGTTGGGTGTTGAACCTCAAAAAGTCGGTACTAGTGCCGACTCAGCGCCTGGAGTACCTAGGCTTACTGCTGGACTCCGTGGACTATGTGGCGAATGCCATTACCTGTGAAGCATGTTCCGTGCAGTATGTGGGGATAACCACTTGCAGACTTACAGGTTTCATGAGCATTTAGCAGACATTAGGTTATGTAAGCCCCCTAATTTATTCCATCATTTTAAATCCAAACATGGAGGAGATAAGTCACTTGTACAAGTACAGGTGATCAAAAAGGTGAAAATCCCAGAAAAAAAAAAGGCGGTGATGTATTTTGCCTTCTCTGCAAAAGAGAGGTCTTTTGGATCTTCAAATTACAGAGTAGGATACCAAGGGGGTTAAACCACAAGTGGGATATCACATATTATGAAGTCTGACTTTTGTTCCAGAATAAGTTCCCCCTCCGGGCGGTGTTTTCTTTAACCACTTAAGGACTGCCTCACGCCGATATACGTCGCCAGAATGGCACGGCTGGGCACAAGCACGTTGTCATGAAAAGGCCCACCCATTGGTGGCGCTGTTGATCTCTTGTATTGCAGTACCAGTGTCCACCAGCGGGTGTCTAATAACACCCAGGGCCTGTAATAAGAGGACTTACCTCCTGGAAGGTGCTGTGTGGAGCAGACAGCACCTTATGCGCTCAGCTGTTACGTGAGGTTAATCACTGGCAGTCTTATAAATATCCGGCAAGCCCTCACATTCTTGCCTTGGTATTGCTCTGTCCATGTGCCCTGACCTTGTTGCCTGTACTCTGAGCTTAAGCCTGCATCTGACCCGACCTCTCCCGATCCTGAGCCCATCCTGGACCTGTCCCTCTTGTCTCCTGTTACCTTAGGATCCCTGCTCTGCAGCCCATCCATCCGTCCTCTCTCTCCTGCTGGTTCCCCATCCTTACCCATCTACTGATTCACCTGTCTATGACCTCGGCCTGGCTTTTGTTTACGACTCTGGTATTTCCCATTTATTGTATATATTACTTGTTGTTTGTGATTTTGTGGTTGTTTTTTTTTTTTTTGTGATTTTGTGGTTGTGGTTGGTGCACTATTTGTTTTCACTTTCTTGTCACTTATTATAACACTATTGTTACTTCACCTACATGCGTTGTGGGTTTCCTCTGTGCAGTCCACACAGTTTGGTCTACTAATTCCCTGATACACGTACAGGTATGTTGCCCTTTAAGAGCTCAGGGTTGCCGCCGGTGTCCCACGGTCGGGTCACAGAGCTGAAGAATGGGGAGAGGTAAGTGTAAACCTAGTACACCTTCCTAGTTGCCTGTCACTGATCGATGTCATAGGGAACGATGATCAGTGATGTCACATGCCAAGCTACACCCCCTTACAGTAAGAAACACATTAGGTCACACTTAACCCCATCACTGCCTCCTAGTGTTAACCCCCTTCACTGAAAGTGGCATTTTTACAGTAAGCAATGCATTTTTAATTGCACTGATCGGTGCGTTAATGCCAATGGTCCCAAAAATGTGTCAAAATTGTCAGACGTGTCTGCCATAATGTCGCAGACACAATAAAAATCACTGATTGCTGCCATTACTAGTAAAAAAAAAAAAAAAAAAATGTGTGTGTGTGTATGTGTATATATATATATATATATATATATATATATATATATATATAATATTAATAAAAATGGCATAAAACTATCCCCTATTTTTTAGACTCTCTAACTTTTGCGCAAACTAATCAAACCACTTATTGCAATTTTTATTTTATTTTTTACCAAAAATATGTAGGAGACTGTGCATCAGCCGAAAGTGAGGAAAAAAAGTTTTTTTTATATATATTTTTGAGGGATATTATAGCAAAAAGTAAAAAATATTGAATTTTTTTCTAAATTGACGCTATATTTTTGTTTATAGCGCAAAAAATAAAAACCACAGAGGTGATCAAATACCACCAAAAGAAAGCTCTAGTTGTGGGGAAAATAAAGATGCCAATTTTGTTTGGGAGCCACGTCTCTTGACCGCTCGAAATTGTCAGTTAAAGCGACACAATGCAGAAGCGCAAAAAGGGGCCTGGTCCTTTAGCTGCAAAATGGTCCGGGGCTTAAGTGGTTAAACAGATTATTTTTGTTTTTGTTGCTGATTTGGTTTCTTATGAAGTTTAATTGGTTCTAAAATAAGTTCCCTTCTGAGCAGCACCCATATACAGTGCCTTGCAAAAGTATTCGGCCCCCTTGAACTTTTCAACCTTTTGCCACATTTCAGGCTTTAACCACTTCAGGACCGCCGTATTGCCAATGTACGTCAACACAATGGCACAGGCAGGCACAATCACGTAGATGTACGTGCCTGCCTTCCAGCGGGTGGGGGATCCGATCGGACCCCCTCCCGTTGGATACGACGGTCCGGTTCGCTCCAGGAGCGCTCCGTGATGAGGGGATGGCCGTTGGTTTTTGGCCACCCCCTCTGGATCGCTCCTGGCGAATGAGAAGCTTCCCCCGCTGTGTATAGTAAACACAGGCAGGGAGGAAGTGATGTCATTCTCCTCGGGGGGGGTCTTTCTGACCAAACTACGAGGAGGAGAGTGAGTGTAAGTGTGCACCAACACTACACTAACATGTAGGCACACATAGGCACACAAACCCCCCCGATCACGCCCCCCGATCCCCCCCCTCCCAGTCACAGTGTCACTGATTGCAGTGATCATTTCTTTTCTGATCACTGCATTCAGTGTCAGTTATAAAAGTAAAAACTGTCAGGGCAGTTAGTGCTAGGTCCAGGGTAGCCCCCTACCACCCCCCCAATAAAGGTTTAACCCCCTGATTGCCCCTAGAGTTAACCCTTTCACCCCCTTTTGCCAGTGTCACTAAGCGATCATTTTTCTGATCGCTGCATCAGTGTCGCTAGTGTCGCTAGGTAGCTAGTTATTTTTTTAGGTTCACCGCCAGGTTTTTATAGCGCTAGGTACCCCGATATACTACCCAATAATGGTTTTAACCCCCTGATTGCCGCTAGTTAACCCTTTCACCCCCTTTTGCCAGTGTTACTAAGCGATAATTTTTCTGATCGCTGCATCAGTGTCGCTAGTGTCGCTAGGTAGCTAGTTATTTTTTTTGGTTCACCGCCAGGTTTTTATAGCGCTAGGTACCCTGATATACTACCCAATAATGGTTTTAACCCCCTGATTGCTGCTAGTTAACCCTTTCACCCCCTTTCACCAGCGATCACAGTATAAGTGTCACTGGTGACGCTGGCTAGCCAGTTAGTTATTTAGGTTCCCCGTCAGGTTTTTATATAGCGCCAGGGACCCCCATATACTACCTAATAAAAATTTGAACCCCTGATTGCCCCTAGTTAACCCTTTCACCACTGATCACCGTATAAGTGTTACGGGTGACTCTGGTTAGTTTGTTTTTTATAGCATCAGAGCACCCACCATTTATTACCCAATAAAGGTTTAACCCCCTGATCACCCGGCGGGTGATATCAATTAGGTTTTAGGGTCAGGGTCTGCGTCGCCCCAGGCAGCGCTAGGTTAGTGCCAGTACCGCTAACACCCACACGCAAAGCATACACCTCCCGTAGTGCTATAGAATCTGAACAGATCAATATCTGATCTGATCAGATCTATACTAGCGTCCCCAGCAGTTTAGGGTTCCAAAAAAACGCATTGTTAGCGGGATCAGCCCAGATACCTGCTAGCACCTGCATTTTGCCCCTCTGCCCAGCCCACCCAAGTGCAGTATCGATCGATCACTGTCACTTACAAAACACTAAACACATAACTGCAGCGATCGCAGAGTCAGGCCTGATCCCTGCCATCGCTAACAGGTTTTTTGGTAGCATTTTACATTTAAATCCGGAAGGCAGTGCTTGGTTTTCGGGGTCCCGTACGTGGCTAGGCTCCCAAAAAGTCCCCCACATGTGGTATCCCCGTACTCGGGAGAAGCAGCAGAATTTATTTTGGGGTGTAATTTGACTTCTGCCCATAGCATGTGTGAGCAATATATCATTTAGTGACAACTTTGTGCAAAAAAAAAAAAAGTTTGTAATATTCCCGCAACTTTTGGCAAAATATAAAATAATCCATGGACTCAACATGCCTCTCAGTAAATAGCTTGGGGTGTCTACTTTCCAAAATGGGGTCATTTGGGGGGGTTTTGTGCTATTTTGGCATTTTATGGCCTTCGAAACTGTGATAGGTAGTGAGGAGTTAAATCAAAAATTTGCACCCTTAGAAATCCTGAAGGTGGTGATTGGTTTTCGGGGTGCCGTGCGCGACTAGACTCCCAAAAAGTCCCACACATGTGGTATCCCCGTACTCAGGAGAAGCAGCAGAATGTATTTTGGGGTGTCATTTTACATATGCCCATAGCATGTGTGAGCAATATATCATTTAGTGACAACTTTGTGCAAAAAAAAAAAAGTTTGTAATATTCCCGCAACTTGTGGCAAAATATAAAATATTCCATGGACTCAACATGCCTCTCAGTAAATAGCTTGGGGTGTCTACTTTCCAAAATGGGGTCATTTTGGGGGGTTTTGTGCTATTTTGGCATTTTATGGCCTTCGAAACTGTGATAGGTAGTGAGGAGTTAAATCAAAAATTTGCACCCTTAGAAATCCTGAAGGTGGTGATTGGTTTTCGGGGTACCGTGTGCGACTAGACTCCCAAAAAGTCCCACACATGTGGTATCCCCATACTCGGGAGAAGTAGCGGAATATATTTTGGGGTGCAATTCCACATATAACCATGGCATGTGTGAGCAATATATCATTTAGTGACAACTTTTTGTAAAAGATTTTTTATTTTTTTTGTCATTAGTCAATCCCTTAGGACAAAAAAAAAAAATATTCAATGGGCTCAACATACCCATCAGCAATTTCCTTGGGGTGTCTACTTTCCAAAATGGGGTCATTTGGGGGGGATTTTTACTGCCCTGCCATTTTAGCACCTCAAGAAATGAGATCGGCAGTCATAAATTAAAAGCTGTGTAAATTCCAGAAAATGTACTCTAGTTTGTAGACGCTATAACTTTTGCGCAAACCAAAAAATATACGCTTATTGACATTTTTTTTACTAAAGACATGTGGCTGAATAAATTTTGCCCTCAATGTATGACTAAAATTTAGTTTATTCGATTTTTCTTATAACAAAAAGAAGAAAATATCTTTTTTTTTCAAAATTTTCGCTCTTTTTCCATTTATATCGCAAAAAAAAAAAATCGCAGAGGCAATCAAATACCATCAAAAGAAAGCTCTATTTGTGGGAAGAAAAGGACGCAAATTTCGTTTGGGTGCAATATTGCATGACCGCGCAATTACCAGTTAAAGCAGCGCAGTGCGAAATTGCAAAAAGACCTCTGGTCCTTAAGGTGTTTATTGGTCCGGAGCTGAAGTGGTTAAACATAAAGATATAACATTTTTATTTTTTGTGAAGAATCACCAAGTGGGACACAATTGTGAAGTGGAACGAAATCTATTGGATTTTTAAAACTTTTTTAACTAATAAAAAAATGAAAAGTGGGGCGTGCAAAATTATTCAGCCCCCTTGCGTTAATACTTTGTAGAGCCACCTTTTGCTGCGATTACAGCTGCAAGTCGCTTGGGGTATGTCTCTATCAGTTTTGCACATCGAGAGACTGAAATTCTTGCCCATTCTTCCTTGCAAAACAGCTTGAGCTCAGTGAGGTTGGATGGAAAGCGTTTGTGAACAGCAGTTTTCAGCTCTTTCCACAGATTCTCGATTGGATTCAGGTCTGGACTTTGACTTGGCCATTCTAACACCTGGATACGTTTATTTATGAACCATTCCTTTGTAGATTTTGCTGTATCTTTGGGATCATTGTCTTGTTGGAAGATAAATCTCCGTCCCAGTTTCAGGTCTTTTGCAGACTACAGCAGGTTTTCATCCAGAATGGTCCTGTATTTGGCTGCATCCATCTTCCCCTCAATTTTAACCATCTTCCCTGTCCCTGCTGAAGAAAAGCAGGCCCAAACCATGATGCTGCCACCACCATGTTTGACAGTGTGGATGGTGTTTTGAGGGTGATGAGCTGTGTTGCTTTTACGCCAAACATATCGTTTTGCATTGTGGGCAAAAAGTTTGATTTTGGTTTCATCTGACCAGAGCACCTTCTTCCACATGTTTGGTGTGTCTCCCAGGTGGCTTGTGGCAAACTTTAGACGAGACTTTTTATGGATATCTTTGAGAAATGGCTTTCTTCTTGCCACTCTTCCATAAAGGCCAGATCTGTGCAGTGTACGACTGATTGTTGTCCTATGGACAGACTCTCCCACCTCAGCTGTAGTTCTCTGCAGTTCATCCAGAGTGATCATGGGCCTCTTGGCTGCATCTCTGATCAGTCATCTTCTCCTTGTCTGAGCTGAAAGTTTAGAGGGACGGCCAGGTCTTGGTAGATTTGCAGTGGTCTGATACTCCTTCCATTTCAAAATGATCGCTTGCACAGTGCTCCTTGGGATGTTTAAAGCTTGGGAAATCTTTTTGTATCCCAATCCGGCTTTAAACTTCTCCACAACAGTATTACGGACCTGCCTGGTGTGTTCCTTGGTCTTCATGATGCTCTCTGCGCTTTCAACAGAACCCTGAGACTATCACAGAGCAGGTGCATTTATACAGAGACTTGATTACACACAGGTGGATTCTATTTATCACCAACAGTCATTTAGGACAACATTGGATCATTCAGAGATCCTTGCTGAACTTCTGGAGTGAGTTTGCTGCACTGAAAGTAAAGGGGCCAAATAATTTTGCACGCACCACTTTTCAGTTTTTTATTTGCTAAAAAAGTTTAAATTATCCAATAGATTTCGTTCCATTTCACAATTGTGTCCCACTTGTTGGTGATTCTTCACAAAAAAAAATTAAATTTTATATCTTTATGTTTGAAGCCTGAAAAGTTCAAGGGGGCCTGAATACTTTCGCAAGGCACTGTATACAGTGTAACATAGGTGTGATTGTTATAAACAGGGAGAGAAATGTTTCTATATATATTTTTTTTCTATAAAAAGGAGGACTTTGTTTTAAGTTTCTTTCCTTTATTTCATGTGTACTGGTTTGATTGTATAGGTTGTAGTTATTTTTGTCTGTTGTGTTGCAGAAACCTCAGATACAAGGGTTAAATGGCATAATCAATCACTGGTTGATTTCAGCCGAGTATATACTATATAAGGGTTATACTTACCAGTGTTTGCCAGATCATGACTAATCAAATTTGTGAAACATGTTAATCTGTCAGGTCTGCATTGATGTCTATGGTGTTGTCTGATTCCTGTTCCAGTGGCTCCTATCCATATTGTGGACTGGACTGGACTTGCACCGTGAGGTTGGAATTTTTTTTTTTACTCTCCTCTAAATGGCTGTTGCTAGGGGGCCCCTCGTAGTCTGCCTCCTTTATTGCCTAGGCTCTTGACGTCACTTCCCCTCAGCGCAGGAAGGGCTCAGCTCTGCCCCCTTCCCTCTTGTCAATCATCTGGGACACATGACAGGTCCCAGATGGTTGCGCAGCCAATCACGGCGCGCACCACCACTCAGGCATGTGCAGTGGGTGCCCTGCTGTGAAGCCACAGCTGGGCGCCCACAGTTTCAATTCCGGCGCCGCCGAATGGAGGGGGAGATGAGCAGGGCTTCGATCCCTTGCATCACTGGACCCTGGGACAGGTAAGTGTCTGTATTTGTAGCTGCTGACTTTTATTTATTTTTTTAGAACGGGAACACCACTTTAAGAAGCATCTAGGTATATTGTGATTTTCTACAGAAGCAGCATCTGCATAGAGTGTTTTGGAACATTTTTTATTTTTTTTTGCTACCAGTTAAGCTGATCAGTCAATCATAAGGGAGGAAAGCATAGTGAGTTTTAGCAGCCAGAGACAATATCAAGTCCTCAGTTTGTATTCCATCATATCAAAGTTCATCCCCTAATAAGAACAAAACATCCTGGACTGGTTCTTCAAATCTGTGAGAGCTGAAAAAAATCCTGTTGCCTGGCTGCGTAAGGGAGACCCCAAAGATCTGGCGACCCTTACGAAGAAAGCACTAAATTTGTAACAGATTCCTGGCAATTAACCACTTTCAGACCGGACCATTTTGCTGGTAAATGACCAGAGGTCTTTTTACACTTTGGCACTGCGCTGCTTTAACTGGTAATTGCGCGGTCATGCAATGTTGTACCCAAGCAAAATTTGCGTCCTTTTCTTCCCACAAATAGAGCTTTCTTTTGATGGTATTTGATTGCCTCTGCGATTTTTATTTTTTGCGATATAAACGTAAAAAGACCGCAAATTTTGAAAAAAAATGATATTTTCTACTTTTTGTTATTAGAAAAATCCAATAAACTCAATTTTAGTCATACATTTAGGCCAAAATGTATTCAGCCACATGTCTTTGGTAAAAAAAAAGTCAATAATTGTATATTTATTGGTTTGCGCAAAAGTTGTCACATCTACAAACTAAGGTACGTTTTCTGGAATTTACGCAGCTTTTAGTTTACGACTGCCTATCTCATTTCTTGAGGTGCTAAAATGACAGGGCAGTACAAAACCCCCCCAAATGACCCCATTTTGGAAAGTAGACCCCCTAAGGAAATTGATAAGAGGCATGTTGAGCCCATTGAATATTTTATTTTTTTGCCTCAAGCGATTGAATAATGACAAAAAAAAAATTTTTTTTTTTTTTTTACACAAAGTTGTCACTAAATGATATATTGCTCACACATGCTATGGGCGTATGTGAAATGACACCCCAAAATAAATTCTGCTGCTTCTCCTGAGTACGGGGATACCACATATGTGGGACTTTTTGGGAGCCTAGCCGCGTACAGGGCCCCGAAAACCAAGCACCGCCTTCAGGCTTTCTAAGGGCGTAAATTTTTGATTTCACGCCTCACTACCTATTACAGTTTTGAAGGCCATAAAATGCCAAGATGGCACAAAACCCCCACAAATGACCCCATTTTAGAAAGTAGACACCCCAAGCTATTTGCTGAGAGGCATGTTGAGTCCATGGAATATTTTATATTTTGCCACAAGTTGCGGGAAAATTACAAACTTTTATTTTTTTTTTTTTTTTTTCACAAAGTTGTCACTAAATGATATATTGCTCATGCATGCCATGGGCATATGTGAAATGACACCCCAAAATAAATTCTGCTGCTTCTCCTGAGTACGGGGATACCACATATGTGGGACTTTTTGGGAGCCTAGCCGCGTACGGGGCCCCGAAAACCAAGCACCGCCTTCAGGCTTTCTAAGGGCGTAATTTTTTGAGTTCACTTCTCACTACCTATTACAGTTTTGAAGGCCATAAAATGCCAAGATGGCACAAAACCCCCACAAATGACCCCATTTTAGAAAGTAGACACCCCAAGCTATTTGCTGAGAGGCATGTTGAGTCCATGGAATATTTTATATTTTGCCACAAGTTGCGGGAAAATTACAAACTTTTTTTTTTTTCACAAAGTTGTCACTAAATGATATATTGCTCACGCATGCCATGGGCATATGTGAAATGACACCCCAAAATAAATTCTGCTGCTTCTCCTGAGTACGGGGATACCACATATGTGGGACTTTTTGGGAGCCTAGCCGCGTACGGGGCCCCAAAAACCAAGCACCGCCTTCAGGCTTTCTAAGGGCGTTACAGTTTTGAAGGCCATAAAATGCCAAGATGGCACAAACCCCCCCCCCCAAATGACCCCATTTTAGAAAGTAGACACCCCTAAATTTAGGGGTACACTAGTGAGACTAGGTAATAAATGGCGGGTGCCCTGAAACTATAAAAAAATAACTAACCAACCAGCGTCACCTGTAACAGTTATATGGTGATCACTGGTGAAAGGGTTAACTAGGGGGCAATCAGGGGGCTTTATGCGGTAGTATATGGGGGTCCCTGGCGCTATAAAAAGCTGCGGCGAACCTAAATACCTACCTGCCTAACTAGCGTCACCTGTGACACTAATACAGCGATCAGAAAAACGATCGCTTATTAGGCTGGGTTCACACTGGAGCGATGCGGGAACGCCACGAATGCGCGGCGGGTTCCCGCATCGCATGCCTCCCGGCGGCAGTTCACACTGCCCTATGCGAACTGCTGGGAGTGTCAGTGAAATGTTAATGACACCCCCAGATCAGTTCGCATATCGCAGTGCGATCTGCAAACTTGGATCGCATGGTGTGAACACCCATGCGATCCGATTCTGCTGCGGACCAAAAAAAGGGTCCCGTGCGAGTTTGCGGCGGGTGCGGCGGGTGCGACACGAATTCAGCCATACTATCTGTATAGCTGAACTCGAATCGCACAGAGATCGGATGTGATTTGCACTGCAGTGCGGTGCGAATCACATCCGTTCTCATAAACCGCTGCAATGTGAACCCAGCCTTAGTGACACTGGCGACGGGGGGTGATCACGGGGTTAAACCTTTATTGGGGGGGTTAGGGGGGTACCTTAGAACTAAAGGGGGCTAACCCTAACTGCCCTAACAGTTATTAGTCACAAATGACACCTGCCGGGTGATCAGGGGGTTAAACCTTTATTAGGTAATAAATGGCGGGTGCCCTGAAACTATAAAAAAATAACTAACCAACCAGCGTCACCTGTAACAGTTATATGGTGATCACTGGTGAAAGGGTTAACTAGGGGGCAATCAGGGGGCTTTATGCGGTAGTATATGGGGGTCCCTAGCGCTATAAAAAGCTGCGGCGAACCTAAATACCTACCTGCCTAACTAGCGTCACCTGTGACACTAATACGGCGATCAGAAAAATGATCGCTTATTAGGCTGGGTTCACACTGGAGCGATGCGGAAACGCCGCGAATCCGCGGCGGGTTCCCGCATCGCATGCCTCCCGGCGGCAGTTCACACTGCCCTATGCGAACTGCTGGGAGTGTCAGTGAAATGTTACTGACACCCCCAGATCAGTTCGCATATCGCAGTGCGATCTGCAAACTCGGATCGCATGGTGTGAACACCCATGCGATCCGATTCTGCTGCGGGCCAAAAAAAGGGTCCCGTGCGAATTTGCGGCGGGTGCGGCGGGTGTGGCGGGTGCGGCGGGTGCGGCGAATGGCTGAACTCGAATCGCACAGAGATCGGATGTGATTTGCACTGCAGTGCGGTGCGAATCACATTCGTTCTCATAAACCGCTGCAATGTGAACCCAGCCTTAGTGACACTGGCGACGGGGGGTGATCACGGGGTTAAACCTTTATTGGGGGGGTTAGGGGGGTACATTAGAACTAAAGGGGGCTAACCCTAACTGCCCTAACAGTTATTACAGTCACAAATGACACCAATGCAAAAAAAAAAAAAAAAAAAAAAAAAATGACATTGGTGTCACTGTGACTGGGGGGCAGGGGTAATTGGGGGGGTGATCGGGGGGTAAAGGGGGGGTGTGAGTGTGCCTGGCATGTTCTACTGTGTGTGGGATGTGTTGGTGCAACTCACTGATCCGCTCTCCTCCGTGTCGGAACGAAAAATACCGACACGGAGGAGAGAATACATCACTTCCTCTCCTGTGTTTACATTACAGGAGAGGAAGTGATGTCACCGGGGATTTCCATTCGTCGGGAGCGATCGCGAGGGGGTGGCCATGAATGAATGGCCGTCCCCTCGTCCGGGATCGCTCCCGAACGAAAACCGACCGCCGCAGGCACCGGGCGGGGGCCCGATCGGGCCCCCGACCCGCGGGAGGCAAATCACGTACATGTATGTGCTTATGCCTGCCCGTGCCATTCTGCCGACGTACATCGGCGTGCGGCGGTCGGCAAGTGGTTAAGAGACAAACCACTGTGCTTAGCACAGAATAGGTATACCTAGGCAGAAGAATTGGAATGTTAATTCACTTTTTTTCCCATTTCATATGGCCTTAGGCTGTAATACTGACACGCCTCCTGGATGACACACTTTTACCATATATGCTTTACATTGTACAAAGAAACAGCCACAGGAACATTGTCACTGCCCAAGTTATCACAGCTTCCTGAACATCCCATTCCATGAATACCCCCATTGAGGATTCCTTCACTTTAGGAATAGTAAATCTTAGGCACAAGGGAGCTGAAACAAAAAGGTCCAACACACACATGTTCCTTCGATAGCCTACAAGAAACTCAGAACACCACTTGTGGTATTATTGTTCCCTTGTACTGTAGAAGTTTCCTATTACTACACCACTCCCCTCCTCTGACTCGAACTCTCTCAGTTACACACTATGTGACCTATCTGACAAAAGCAGATCTCTCTGCTACTATATTAAAATTCTTTGGAAAATTTCAGCACTCCTAGAGCTTTTGGGTTTCAGGGGCCAAAAGCGCTATACTTCCATCTCTTTCCCCCTTCGCTTGGTCTGTTCATGAATCCAAGATGGCGCCTCCAAACTGGTATGAGGATCCAGATATTGTAGTGCAGGGATATGCAATTAGAGGACCTCCAGCTGTTGCAGAACTACAAGTCCCATGAGGCATAGCAAGACTCTGACAGCCACTAGCATGACACCCAGAGGCAGAGGAATGATGGGACTTGTAGTTTTGCAACAGCTGGAGGTCCGCTAATTGCATATGCATGTTGTAGTGTTTGGTCACTAGACAAGCAGTGCTTTTCAAAGTTCTGAGCTCCGTATTTTTCAGCTGACTCCCAACCACTGTGTCAAGCCTGGGCAAACTTGTTGAAAAGCTGAAAACGCATGGCCCTGTGCATTCCTGCTAGGTAATCAGCAATTAATTGTTCACATAACTCTCTGGGAGAATTTTGTGTTCTGTCCTTGCATGCCAGTCAGCTAGCTTTGTATCCAGAAACCGTTAAACTGTCTCTCTACACTTTTCACACATGCAAGTGCAGTTCTGTTTATATTTGTTTCTCTTCAAATTCTAGTGCCTTGTATAATTTGTGAACTTTGCAGCTTCCACACACACTGCCCATAATTTTCATTGTGTGCCTCCAAGCTCCGTATTTTTTTTTTTTTATCTCACTTACAGTTCCTGTTGAGAATGTTCTCTCTTTTGAAGCCTCATAAAAACACTACTAGCCTTTTTTTTTTTTTTTTTTTGTTAAAGACAAAACAAAAAAAAAAACTGTCAGCTCAGGCCAGAGTGACTGTACCAACAATCCAATAGTACAGGGATCTCTCCTGCTGAGCTATTGTGTTCGGACAGGGAAGCCCCCCCCCCCCCAGAACACTACATTGATCAACATCCAGTCGGCAGACCTCTTTCGGTCACGCCCCTAATGGCCGGCTTCTGTCAGACCGACTCCAGTACACACAGGCCAAACGTTGGCCAGTTTCTGTTGAACCGGTCGATGCCACCCCAACATTTGCCATGTGCGTGCTAGGCCCAGAAAGCACCTCATACGGGGAAACACATCCGGTGATGTTTGGGTATGTGACATCCTCACACCCTATGCTGCTTGGGTGACACCGTGGATGACAGCGTTGCAAGCTGTCTGTCTGAATGTTTTTTTTTTTTTTTTTTTTTTTATTAATCTGCAGCTCATGCAAGTGCAATACTACCTTAATAAATGGATTCTATTAGATGTGCACTGTTGCCACTAAACACCAGATATTAGGCTGTTGGTTATATCTGGAGGCGCAATTGATCTGAATGGCAATTTGTGGCTGTGAGCGTCAGTTCCCTGAATAACACACGCTTTAATGAACTCTATAATCTGAGATGATCTTGGTCCGGTAAGAGGCTGCATTACTTTATGGGCACCTTTTGGAGCATGTTTGCAATTTTGTTTTCAGTGAGCACCAAGCACTTTTTCTAACACTCTTTCATGGATTTTATATGATTGATTTTTTTTTCCCCAATGAACTTTATCAACATTAGATTTATATTTACAATGATTTTCTTTTATATATGATTCAATAATTAAAATTTTATTTTATATTAATTTAGAATTTACATATTTTTTAACAGTGGGATTGATTTATTTTAGAATGATTTGATTCATGATTTATGTGACTATCACTTGTATATCAAGTATACAATTACACATAAGTGTTTATTAAAGGGGTTATAAAGGTTCAATTTTTTTTTTTTTTTAATAACAAACATGTCATACTTACCTCCTCTGTGCAAGGGTTTTGCACTGAATGGCCCCAATCCTCTTCTTCTGGGGTGCCTTAGTGGTGCTCCTGGCTGCTCCTCTAATCGAGTGCCCCAACAGAGAGCCACTTTCCATGGGGGCAGGTTCTCATGTGGGTGTGTTCCCGATTCCTGTTGCTACATCCATTGACACAGACAGCAGGCTTCAGTCCCACCCCCCGGCTCCCATGTCACTAGATTTACCTATAGCTCCCACTGCTTTCAATCTATCCAGTGAGGACCTGAGGCAATGGCTGGAGCTGCTTTTCCCTTGTCGCTGGAGCGGTCGGGTTCAGGAAAATAAAAGGGGGGCTGCTGCACTACAGAAAGTCTTTCGCCTTCATGCATAGAATGCATGAAAGTGGAAAAACCTTGAGCAATTACAACCCCTTTAAGATAATTTAAGGAGACAGCACACTTTCTATCATATTTGATATAACAATTATTTTTAGAACTCACATTAAATATTAGAATAAATATTAAAACTTAACTCCTTAAAGTGAAAATTGTGCTTTTTTCTGCACATATGCTCCATTCTGGATCAAAATGATGCTACTTCTCTGCACTGCTATACATGGGGGCAAGGAACATTTCATAATAGTTTCAGCTAGGTGGGGATTCAATTTACCAGTTGCCTGCCTGTGATTGATGGGGAAATTGCAGCAGAACCTCTGAAAACTTCTCACAGAATCCTAGAGCCCCGGTTGGGGAACCCTGGGTTAGAGGTTTACCACTGAACAGATTAAACCATTCTTTATATATTTCTGACATAAAGGGTTAACTTTGAATTCAAGAATAAGATCTATTGACCTTACAAAAGTCCTACCTTTTTGTTTTAATCCCAGTCATTAATGCTTTAAATACTACATTCCCTTTTGCTTGCTCAATAAAATATCCAGGCATTTACATAAACTCCAAATGATAGATTTCTAGTATACAATACAATTCTATAAACAAGGATTCAACTATTTTTAAACTGTTTACTCCACACACGTCAGAATATTTTTTTTCTGATCTACATCTTGCTAGACTGACATCCATATTGTTTTATAGATTCCCATCTCTGGTCTGACCTTACATAATTTACTATTCAGTGGAGATCCCTTACATGTCCCCTTATAACAGTGCCTTGCAAAAGTATTCATCCTCCTTGGCTTTTTACCTATTTTGTTACATTACAGCCTTTAGGTCAATGTTTTTTTTAATCGTATGCGATGGATCAGAACACAATAGTCTAAGTTGGTGTAGTAAAATTAGAAAAATATAAACATAAAACAATTTTTCAGAAATAAAAAAACTGGATAATTGGCATGTGCTTATGTATTTACCCCCTTTGTTATGAAGCCCATAAAAAGCTCTGGTGCAGCCAATTACCTTCAGAAGTCACATAATTAGCGAAGTGTCCACCTATGTGCAATCTAAGTGTCACATGATCTGTCATTACATATACACATCTTTTTGAAATGCCCCAGAGGCTGCAACACCTAAGCAAGAGGCACCACTAACCAAACACTGCCATGAAGACCAAGGAACAATGTTCTTGAGACGTACAAGTCATTTTGTCGGATTATAAAAAAAAATATCCAAATCTTTGATGATCCCAAGGAGCACCATCAAATCTATCATAACCAAATGGAAAGAACATGGCACAACAGCAAACCTGCCAGGAGACGGCCACACACCAAAACTCACAGACCGGGCAAGGAGGGCATTAATCAAAGAGGCAGCACAGAGACCTAAGGTAACCCTGGAGGAGCTGCAGAGTTCCACAGCAGAGACTGGAGTATCTGTACATAGGTGTCAGGCTAGGAGCAGATAACAAGTAACAGTTCAGGTGTGCTGATTATACAAAGAGTTCAAAGCACATTCCATGAGCAGGTCTAAGCAGAGCAGGGCAGCTGGTACTTGTAGTTCACCGCTGCAGACAAAGGTAGATGATTGCTGGACCTTGTAGTTCACTGCTGTAGATGAGGATAGATGATTGCTGGACCTTGTAGTTCACTGCTGTAGATGAGGATAGATGATTGCTGGACCTTGTAGTTCACTGCTGTAGATGAGGGTACTATAGTAGATTTAGGCAAAGCGTAGTCTAGGCAAGCTGAGTCATACATAGGTAGATCAAAGTCCAAACGGTACCGAATCAGAAGCAAGTAAGGAGGGTCAAACAAGCTGGGTCATACACAAAAGACACAGCAACTATCAGCTGGATCAAACACAAGTGTAGACTCTAACACAAGCACTGACTGAATGCTGATACAGGTAATTTAAAGGTGAGCTAGCCAATCACTGTTTCCCAGACAAAGGCTGTGTCAGGTGAGTTGTGCTGGGTCCTAAAGGGATTCTAGTACGGACATTAGGACGACAATAAGCCGTACGCTCCATAGAGTTGGGCTTTATGGCAGAGTGGCCATAAGAAAGCAATTACTTTCAGCAATTACTTTCAGCAAAAAACAAAATGCTGTGGGGATGTTTTTCAGCATTCGGGAGTGGGAAACTGGTCAGGAAAGCTGTATGGTGCTAAATACAGGGATATTCTTGAGCAAAACCTGTACCACACTGTGTGTGATTTGAGGCTAGGATGGAGGTTCACCTTCCAGCAGGACAATGACCCCAAAAACACTGCTAAAGCAACACTTGAGTGGTTTAACCACTTAAGGACCGCCGCATGCCAATGTACGTCATCAGAATGGCATGTACAGGCACAAGCACGTACATGTACGTGCTTGCCTTCCAGCGGGTGGGGGGTCCGCTGGATGCGGCAGTCTGTTTCGCTTCAGGAGCGATCCGGGATGAGGGGATGGCCGTTGGTTTCTGGCCATCCCCTCTCGATCGCTCCTGGCGAATGAGAAGCTTCCCCCGCTGTGTATAGTAAACACAGGCAGGGAGGAAGTGATGTCATTCTCCTCGGGGGGGGTCTTTCTGACCAAACTACGAGGAGGAGAGTGAGTGTAAGTGTGCACCAACACTACACTAACATGTAGGCACACATAGGCACACAAACCCCCCCGATCACGCCCCCCGATCCCCCCCCTCCCAGTCACAGTGTCACTGATTGCAGTGATCATTTCTTTTCTGATCACTGCATTCAGTGTCAGTTATAAAAGTAAAAACTGTCAGGGCAGTTAGTGCTAGGTCCAGGGTAGCCCCCTACCACCCCCCCAATAAAGGTTTAACCCCCTGATTGCCCCTAGAGTTAACCCTTTCACCCCCTTTTGCCAGTGTCACTAAGCGATCGTTTTTCTGATCGCTGCATTAGTGTCACTGGTGTCGCTAGGTAGCTAGTTATTTTTTTAGGTTCACCGCCAGGTTTTTATAGCGCTAAGTACCCCGATATACTACCCAATAACGGTTTTAACCCCCTGATTGCCCCTAGTTAACCCTTTCACCAGTGATCACCGTATAAGTGTTACGGGTGACTCTGGTTAGTTTGCTTTTTATAGCATCAGGGCACCCACCATTTATTACCCAATAAAGGTTTAACCCCCTGATCACCCGGCGGGTGATATCAATTAGGTTTTAGGGTCAGGGTCTGCGTCGCCCCAGGCAGCGCTAGGTTAGTGCCAGTACCGCTAACACCCACGCGCAAAGCATACACCTCCCGTAGTGGTATAGAATCTGAACAGATCAATATCTGATCAGATCTATAGCAGCGTCCCCAGCAGTTTAGGGTTCCAAAAAAACGCATTGTTAGCGGGATCAGCCCAGATACCTGCTGGCACCTGTGTTTTGCCCCTCTGCCCAGCCCACCCAAGTGCAGTATTGATCGATCACTGTCACTTACAAAACACTAAACACATAACTGCAGCGTTCGCAGAGTCAGGCCTGATCCCTGCGATCGCTAACAGTTTTTTTTGTAGCGTTTTATATTTAAATCCGGAAGGCAGTGCTTGGTTTTCGGGGTCCCGTATGTGGCTAGACTCCCAAAAAGTCCCCCATATGTGGTATTCCCGTACTCGGGAGAAGCAGCAGAATTTATTTTGGGGTGTAATTTGACTTATGCCCATAGCATGTGTGAGCAATATATCATTTAGTGACAACTTTGTGCAAAAAAAAAAAAAAAAAAATTGTAATATTCCTGCAACTTGTGGCAAAATATAAAATATTTCATGGACTCAACATGCCTCTCAGTAAATAGCTTGGGGTGTCTACTTTCCAAAATGGGGTCATTTGGTGGGGTTTTGTGTTATTTTGGCATTTTATGGTCTTCGAAATTGTGATAGGTAGTGAGGAGTGAAATCAAAAATGTGCACCCTTAGAAATCCTGAAGGCAGTGATTGGTTTTCGGGTTGCCGTACGTGGCTAGACTCCCAAAAAGTCTCACATATGTGGTATCCCTGTACTCAGGAGAATCAGCAAAATATATTTTGGGGTGCAATTCCACATATAACTATGGCATGTGTGAGCAATATATCATTTAGTGACAACTTTTTGTAAACTTTTTTTTTTTTGTGTCATTATTCAATCACTTGGGACAATTAAAAAAAATATTCAATGGGCTCAACATGCCCCTCAGAAATTTCCTTGGGGTGTCTACTTTCCAAAATGGGGTCATTTGGGGTTTTTTTTTGCTATTTTGGCATTTTATGGCCTTCGAAACTGTGATAGGTAGTGAGGAGTGAAATCAAAAATTTGCACCCTTAGAAATCCTGAAGACAATGATTGGTTTTCGGGGTGCCGTACGCGGCTAGACTCCCAAAAAGTCCCACATATGTGGTATCCTTGTACTCAGGAGAAGCAGTAGAATATATTTTGGGGTGCAATTCCACATATAACTATGGCATGTGTGAGCAATATATCATTTAGTGACAACTTTTTGTAAACTTTTTTTTGTGTCATTATTCAATCACTTGGGACAAACAAAAAAAAAAAATTCAATGGGCTCAACATGCCCCTCAGCAATTTCCTTGGGGTGTCTACTTTCCAAAATGGGGTCATTTGGGGGGGTTTGTACTGCCCTGCCATTTTAGCACCTCAAGAAATGAGATAGGCAGTCATAAATTAAAAGCTGTGTAAATTCCAGAAAATGTACTCTAGTTTGTAGACGCTATAACTTTTGCGCAAACCAATAAATATACGCTTATTGACATTTTTTTTTACTAAAGACATGTGGCTGAATAAATTTTGCCCTAAATGTATGACTAAAATTTAGTTTATTCGATTCTTCTTATAACAAAAAGTAGAAAATAACTATTTTTCTCGAAATTTTCGGTCTTTTTCCATTTATATCGCAAAAAGTAAAAATCGCAGAGGCAATCAAATACCATCAAAAGAAAGCTCTATTTGTGGGAAGAAAAGGACGCAAATTTCGTTTGGATACAACATTGCATGACCGCGCAATTACCAGTTAAAGCAGTGCAGTGCGAAATTGTAAAAAGACCTCTGGTCCTTAGGCTGTTAATTGGTCCGGGGCTAAAGTGGTTAAGTGGAAAATATGTAAATGTATTGGATTGGCCTAGTCAAAGCCCAGAACTCAATCAAATAAAAAAATCTGTGGCCAGAGTTAAAAATTGCTGTTTACAAGCGCAAACCATCCAACTTGAAGGAGCTGGAGCAGTTTTGCAAGGGGGAATGGGCAAAAATCCCAGCGACTTGGAGCTGTGATAGCTGCAAAAGGTGGCTCTACAAAGTATTGACTTTAGGGGGTGAATAGTTATGCACATTAACTGTTTCTGTTATTGTGTCCTATTTGTTGTTTGCTTCACAATAATAATAATAAAAAAAAAATCTTCAATTTGTTGGCATATTCTGTAAATTAAATGATGCAAATCCTCAAACAATACATGTTAATTCCAGGTTGTGAGGCAACAAAACACGAAAAATGGGTGCATACTTTTGCAGGCACTGTACTTTTTATTAAAGACTCGTTTGAGACTCCTGGAAAATCTACTGAAGGATCCAGTAAAATAATGTGATCTTAGAAATCACTGACTTCATCATGGACTACAAGCACAACCCCACGGATCAGCTATAAATTTGGAGTGGCCTTAAATGCTATTTGTACTAAATTTAAAAACATGCAAATTAAGTATGCAAAATTTGACAATAAATTCAAGTGTTTACCAATGCCAGAAGTATGCCAAGCAAAATAGGTGAATTTGAAGCTCTAGTTCACAAGGAGAACTATGATTTAATTGGTATTGCTGAATCTTGGCTTTATTCTTCACATGACTTGGTTTTTAAAATTCCTGGCTATGCTCTCTTTCAGAAAGACAGGGTAAAACTGAGGGGTGGTGGTGTCTGTCTATGTGATAAGTGATCTCAAAGTGAGTAACAGGACCTAGTTGATGGAGAGTGTGAGTCTGAAGCGTTATGGGTGTAAATATACTTGGGTGTGAGTACTACAAAGGTTATCATTAGAGTTTGTTCTAGACCTCTCATTGTTATTGAGGAGGTGGAGACTCAACTCCTTGCACAGATAGGACTGAGACAGTGATGAAAATGGAGGATTTAAACTGCCCAGAAATTGACTGCAGTGATGGGACTGCTGGAACATTTAAAGGGCAAAATGTATAAACAGATTACAAGACCATTTTATTGTGCTGTTTAT
The DNA here is from genome assembly GCF_037356315.1 of Lithobates pipiens. Taxonomy (NCBI): domain Eukaryota; kingdom Metazoa; phylum Chordata; class Amphibia; order Anura; family Ranidae; genus Lithobates; species Lithobates pipiens. The sequence goes on along the minus strand of NW_027507903.1, from coordinate 378,833,787 downwards.
TAAGGCTCTGACTAGGAACCTGCTGGACCTGGAAATCTCAAACCATGCAGAGCTTATTACCAATATTCATATAGATGAATATCTGGGTAGCAGTTACTATACCATGAATTCATTTAGTTGTAAACAACAAACGCATATGGGAAATATAAAAACCCTTTGAGAGCAAAATTTATTTTCCAAGACTAAAGCCATGATCATAATCACAATGTGATTGTTGGCAGGGTATTGTCTGTTGACAGACTGTCCAAAAATCTGACCGTTTAATACGCTCCTTTTGACAATCACAATAGAAAATCCCCCTTGGATGGGACTTTAAGAGACCACCAACACCAAAGTGAAGCTAAAACATAATTTTATTCGTAATAAACAATGTAATAAAAAGAGACATATAGACATAAAATGTCTCCAATATAAAAATACAACCAAAATTGTTACAACAAAACAACATCTATACAAATACAATTGGTACTCTCCTAGATATCCCACACCCGACGCATTTCTAGATACTGTTATTACAGAACCTTCATCAGGGGTAGAGAGCAGGAACTGGTAGTATAGTAGTACTTCTATGGCATAAAACACAAAAGAGAGATATGAAAATTTTTTTTAAAAAAAATAAATAAAAGGGAAAAAAAAGGGGGGGGGGGTTTTAAAAAATAACATATAGGTCCACGTAGTGGACTCCTTCAAAAAGTATAACAACATAAAGCCCACCTTTTCAAATGCGTATATAATAAGAGCGCTTAAACGGGATCAGAATCATTCAAGCACCATGATGGAGCAATGAGTGGCGTGGTATCACCAGACGCCGTCCCATGGGAATCTACATATGATAGAATAGCTAAATCCCCTGTGATTAGAGGTGCCTATTAATCCCTACATATATGTTATGTGTGCCAAAGATGTCAGGTGGGACCATACTATATTGGTCCGAAAAGGAAAGCACCGTGTGTTGGTAAATAGATGAGAAAAGAGGAAAGCCAAAGAATTCCCACAAAAAAAAAAAAAACATGTAAAGGATCGCCAGTTCAATAAAATGCATTTATTTATATAAAACAAGTAAATGTCTCACTTACATAGAGAGTAAATGCTGTGCGAGTATACGGTCCGCTGTTCCATCGGCAGGCAGTGTCTCCAAGTAAGAAGATTGGTAATATCACCCGCAGAGCGCTGGGAAGGAGATCAGCTGTGCTCTGTAATCCACTGGGGCACAAACCAGCTTGTAACAGATCTCCTTCCCAGCACTCTGCCTGTGATATTACATAGAGAGCATTTACTCTCTATGTAAGTGAGACATTTACCTGTTTTAAATAAATGCATTTTACTGAACTGGTGCTCCTCTACATGTTTTTCTTCTATTTATGAGCTGACTTCACTCTGAGAAGAGCTGCCGCCAGTGATATTGCAGATACTCCATTGGTCTCCCATTTGTTGCAGCCAGCAAGTGACTCCATCTGGATCTACCATGCTGTCTAAGTACTTTTATAATTCTGAATGAATTTATAATACTAGACTGATTCCAATTAGACATTTAGAGTCTTAAGCGCCAGCACTCCGTGTTGTGTTTAAAGAATTCCCACTACATTCCTGGTGACTATATAACTATATTAATAATGTATAAACAGAAGAAAAAACAGCGCCAATCTAAGTGCAGTATTGTTGAATCAAAGACATTTAATTTGTGAAGTTATGCACTCACACTCTACCAGAAGGTTTCAGGCACATCATGTATCTAGAGGGCATCGCAGGGCTCTCGAGGAGAAGCGGTAACTCGTTCGGCTGTATCTCTCTTCCGGTGGCGCCGGTGGTTCCCAGCGTCGCACGGCTTGGTGTAACAGCGTCAGGGAGGTCCGTTTGTCCGTTCGTTGTTATGTTGAGGGGCGCACTGCGATGACGTTTCGTTGTGGTTTACGTTGCACGCGTTCGGAGCATGCGTGCTCCTTCATCAGGCATCTGGGTTACTATGTTTGGAGTGGTTTAAATAGGGAAAGGGGGCAGTTCTAATTAGTCGTTTAGGTTCCACCTTATGGGGCGGAGCTGTTCCGACCAAAGCATGGTGTTGATTGCTCATGTGTTGCAGGCTGGTTGTATGTGATTATTGTGTGTGTGTCCATCAATGTATGTGGATACAAGTTGGATAGTGTGGACAAGATGTGGGAAAAAGTGATAAGAGTTGGAACTTTTTTATTTATTTAATTGTTTTAAAAATTGTTTAAAAAAATTATGAAAATACTTGTTAAAGGTATAAAATAGAAGTGGATTTTGCAAGAATTAAAAGAAGGTTGTTAAAAATTGAAAAAATACATAGAAAATACATATAAAGAATATATATATATATATATATATATATATATATATATATATATATATATATATATATATATATATATATATATATATATACAAAAAAGAAATTTTTTATATATAAAAAAAATATATATAAAAAATATATAAAGAATCAATAAAAATAGAGGTAAAAATAAGGATAAAATTACAATAGGAATAAAAATAACAATAAAAAAACAATAAAAATAAAAATAAAGATAAAAATAAAAATAGAACTAGGAATAAAAATAAAATTAAAATGAAAAAGGGGCAAAAAATTGTTAATTAAATTGCTGAAGGTATATTTCTATGGTGGGTATTATGACATAACATGGTGAGAGACATGTATATTGATAGGATTTGATATTGTGAGAATTTGGTACTGTAAAATACAATAAAATGGTGTTAAAATGAGACGTGGATGTTAGAGCAGAACATACACATACATATATATATATATATATATATATATATATATATATATATACATACATACACATACACACACATACACACATACATATATATATATATATATATATATATATATATATATATATATACATACACATACATACATACATACATACGCATGCACACGCACTCGTACGTGTGTGAACCCACTTATAGTGGGATCAGAAAAAGGCGCGTGGATACTGATTTGTGGAGGTGAGGGCGGGGGGGGGGGCGGGGGCGGCTAAGCAATTTTAAGTCTCATTAAAAAATCTCATGGAAAAAGTGTGATGGGTAAAAATTAGACAACTGAGTTGATTTCTATGTCCTCGTTGAGGCCTCCAGGCGTGAGGGTGTCTAACGTATATATCCAAAAAGTTTCCCTCTCGCAGAGACGTTTGAAACGTTCTGCGAGGGGGAAGGATCCAGGTATCTGTTCAAGGGCCCATACTTGCATGCCCTCTGTGGACCCTTGATGGTGTTCTTTAAAGTGTCGTGGGATAGTGAGATTGGAGTCCCCTTCTACTGATCGGCGATGTTCGCCAAACCTTTTTCTTAGGGTACGAATGGTACGCCCTATATAAAGTAGATTGCAAGGGCAGCGGATTGCATATATTACAAACTCAGAGGAGCAGTTGTAGAACTCTTTTAGTTGGTATGTGTTGCCCTTTGTCGTAAAAGATTTTTGGCGGTGTTGGACAAATTTACAGGTGAGACATTTTTGTTTCTTGCATTGGTACATGCCCTTCAGGGTGAGGAATGTCCTGAGTGGCTTTGGTTTGTTATCGGTTTTTAATTTGCTCGGGGCGATAAAACTTTTTATGTTGCGTGCTCTACGATATGTTATCTTGGGGGTATCTGTTATGGAGGTTTTTAACAGAGGGTCTTCTAGAAGGATACTCCAATGGTTTTTGAAGATTTTTTCCATTTTTTTGTGTTGGGAGTGATATTGAGTAATGAATCTGGTGCTGTGAGTTTGGGAATGGACAGTCGGTTTGTTCGGTGTGGTTTCATGTGGTTGGGGTGTGACCGGGTGTGTTACTGGCTGGGTGTCCAGGAATTTGGTGAAGGCTTCATCTACTAGGGTGGGGGGATAGCCTTTGTCTTCAAATTTTCTTTTAAACAGAGTGCCCTGCTCGATATAATCTGAGTTGTGAGTACAATTTCGTTTTAAACGATTAAATTGACTCTTTGGGATATTGGTGATCCACCTTGGGTGGTGGCAACTTTGGAAGTGTAAATATGAATTTCCTGCAGTGGGTTTTATGTGGTTTCTTGCGAAGATGGTTTTATTGATATGACAGAGTTCAAGATCTAAAAAGGGTAAGGTATCTGGACTGGATTCAAAAGTGAAAGATAGGCCTAGATCATTAGCGTTACAGTGTGGGACGAAGTGGTCTATGGGTGGTCCGGTGTTGTCCCATATGATGATAATATCATCTATATAGCGACCTATGTATATAATATGCTCTGTATATGGATTGTTGTTCCAAATGTAAAGAGTTTCCCAGAAGCCCATTGTCAGGTTTGCATAGCTAGGTGCAAAATTGGCACCCATAGCTGTCCCTTGGGTTTGTAAGTAGAATTTTTTATTGAAGGAGAAGTAGTTGTGGGTGAGGCAGAACTTTGTGGAATCTAAGATAAACTCTGCTTGTGCAGTTTTTAGGGATGGGTCTAGGGCTAAGAAGTGTTTTACTGCCTGAAGGCCAACAGCATGAGGAATTGAAGTATAGAGGGAATTGACATCTAAGGACACCCATTGGTAGGTGGGCTCCCAGGAGTAGGTTTTTAGGATCTCTAGTAGGTGTGTACCATCTCGTATGTAAGTTTGGAGATTCTGTGCCAGTGGTTGCAGGAAATGGTCAATGTAGATAGAAAAGGGGCTGGTTATACTTTCCATTGCGGCAACAATTGGTCTCCCCGGGGGATTCTCTGAATTTTTATGTATTTTGGGAAGGTGATAGAAATAGGGAGTGTTATAATATGTTTTGGATAGAAAGGAAGCTTCTGCTTTTGTAATAATATTATCTCCAAGGGCTCGTTTTATGAGTGCTTCAGCTTCTATAGAGAAGAGGGGGAGCGGGTCACTTTTTAAGGGCTTGTATGTGTTGTTATCGGAGAGTAGTCTGTTGGCCTCATTTAGATAGTCTTCCGAATTCTGGATTACTATGCCACCTCCTTTGTCTGCTGTTTTGATGACAATAGAGTTATTTTTTGCTAGACTTTGGAGAGCCCGGGCTTCTTGTGGGGTGAGGTTGTTCCTGTGGTGATGCAGGGGGGAGGGGGGTGGCCTTAATTTACAAAGTCGTTTGATATCTGCATACACAACCTGGTAGAAACTTTGTATGTAAGGGCCTTTTGCCTGGCTGGGGTTGAAGATGGATTTTGGCCTAAGAGAAGTGTGTTTTATTGGGGGGGAATCTGGTTGATAATAAATGCAAGAAGTGTCTGAGAGACTAATGGTGGTGACGGTGGGGTCTTCATTCATATTGTATAATTCTTCCAAAATGGCTAGGCACCCAAAGAAAAGTTTGCCAAACTATAAAAATCTACAACCTTTCTTCACATACCCTGGTCCCAGATGAAATCTCTCTACTTAATAAAGGACTCAACTTCGCACCCACCAGCCAGCCCAACCCTTTCACTTTATTTGTGGATCTAAACAAATTTATACGTAATCTCACAGTGAAACGCTTTTTCAATATTAAATCCAATAAGGAAAATCCCAACAATACCACAATACCCAGTATGTACAATACCTCTCCTTTATGTACAAAAAATATATACCAAGATGATCCCTGCCTAGCCATTTTGGAAGAATTATACAATATGAATGAAGACCCCACCGTCACCACCATTAGTCTCTCAGACACTTCTTGCATTTATTATCAACCAGATTCCCCCCCAATAAAACACACTTCTCTTAGGCCAAAATCCATCTTCAACCCCAGCCAGGCAAAAGGCCCTTACATACAAAGTTTCTACCAGGTTGTGTATGCAGATATCAAACGACTTTGTAAATTAAGGCCACCCCCCTCCCCCCTGCATCACCACAGGAACAACCTCACCCCACAAGAAGCCCGGGCTCTCCAAAGTCTAGCAAAAAATAACTCTATTGTCATCAAAACAGCAGACAAAGGAGGTGGCATAGTAATCCAGAATTCGGAAGACTATCTAAATGAGGCCAACAGACTACTCTCCGATAACAACACATACAAGCCCTTAAAAAGTGACCCGCTCCCCCTCTTCTCTATAGAAGCTGAAGCACTCATAAAACGAGCCCTTGGAGATAATATTATTACAAAAGCAGAAGCTTCCTTTCTATCCAAAACATATTATAACACTCCCTATTTCTATCACCTTCCCAAAATACATAAAAATTCAGAGAATCCCCCGGGGAGACCAATTGTTGCCGCAATGGAAAGTATAACCAGCCCCTTTTCTATCTACATTGACCATTTCCTGCAACCACTGGCACAGAATCTCCAAACTTACATACGAGATGGTACACACCTACTAGAGATCCTAAAAACCTACTCCTGGGAGCCCACCTACCAATGGGTGTCCTTAGATGTCAATTCCCTCTATACTTCAATTCCCCATGCTGTTGGCCTTCAGGCAGTAAAACACTTCTTAGCCCTAGACCCATCCCTAAAAACTGCACAAGCAGAGTTTATCTTAGATTCCACAAAGTTCTGCCTCACCCACAACTACTTCTCCTTCAATAAAAAATTCTACTTACAAACCCAAGGGACAGCTATGGGTGCCAATTTTGCACCTAGCTATGCAAACCTGACAATGGGCTTCTGGGAAACTCTTTACATTTGGAACAACAATCCATATACAGAGCATATTATATACATAGGTCGCTATATAGATGATATTATCATCATATGGGACAACACCGGACCACCCATAGACCACTTCGTCTCACACTGTAACGCTAATGATCTAGGCCTATCTTTCACTTTTGAATCCAGTCCAGATACCTTACCCTTTTTAGATCTTGAACTCTGTCATATCAATAAAACCATCTTCGCAAGAAACCACATAAAACCCACTGCAGGAAATTCATATTTACACTTCCAAAGTTGCCACCACCCAAGGTGGATCACCAATATCCCAAAGAGTCAATTTAATAGTTTAAAACGAAATTGTACTCACAACTCAGATTATATCGAGCAGGGCACTCTGTTTAAAAGAAAATTTGAAGACAAAGGCTATCCCCCCACCCTAGTAGATGAAGCCTTCACCAAATTCCTGGACACCCAGCCAGTAACACACCCGGTCACACCCCAACCACATGAAACCACACCGAACAAACCGACTGTCCATTCCCAAACTCACAGCACCAGATTCATTACTCAATATCACTCCCAACACAAAAAAATGGAAAAAATCTTCAAAAACCATTGGAGTATCCTTCTAGAAGACCCTCTGTTAAAAACCTCCATAACAGATACCCCCAAGATAACATATCGTAGAGCACGCAACATAAAAAGTTTTATCGCCCCGAGCAAATTAAAAACCGATAACAAACCAAAGCCACTCAGGACATTCCTCACCCTGAAGGGCATGTACCAATGCAAGAAACAAAAATGTCTCACCTGTAAATTTGTCCAACACCGCCAAAAATCTTTTACGACAAAGGGCAACACATACCAACTAAAAGAGTTCTACAACTGCTCCTCTGAGTTTGTAATATATGCAATCCGCTGCCCTTGCAATCTACTTTATATAGGGCGTACCATTCGTACCCTAAGAAAAAGGTTTGGCGAACATCGCCGATCAGTAGAAGGGGACTCCAATCTCACTATCCCACGACACTTTAAAGAACACCATCAAGGGTCCACAGAGGGCATGCAAGTATGGGCCCTTGAACAGATACCTGGATCCTTCCCCCTCGCAGAACGTTTCAAACGTCTCTGCGAGAGGGAAACTTTTTGGATATATACGTTAGACACCCTCACGCCTGGAGGCCTCAACGAGGACATAGAAATCAACTCAGTTGTCTAATTTTTACCCATCACACTTTTTCCATGAGATTTTTTAATGAGACTTAAAATTGCTTAGCCGCCCCCGCCCCCCCCCCGCCCTCACCTCCACAAATCAGTATCCACGCGCCTTTTTCTGATCCCACTATAAGTGGGTTCACACACGTACGAGTGCGTGTGCATGCGTATGTATGTATGTATGTGTATGTGTATATATATATATATATATGTGTATGTGTGTATGTGTGTGTATGTGTATGTATGTATGTATATATATATATATATATATATGTATGTATGTGTATGTTCTGCTCTAACATCCACGTCTCATTTTAACACCATTTTATTGTATTTTACAGTACCAAATTCTCACAATATCAAATCCTATCAATATACATGTCTCTCACCATGTTATGTCATAATACCCACCATAGAAATATACCTTCAGCAATTGAATTAACAATTTTTTGCCCCTTTTTCATTTTAATTTTATTTTTATTCCTAGTTCTATTTTTATTTTTATTTTTATCTTTATTTTTATTTTTATTTTTATTGTTTTTTTATTGTTATTTTTATTCCTATTGTAATTTTATCCTTATTTTTACCTCTATTTTTATTGATTCTTTATATATTTTTTATATATTTTTTTTTATATATAAAAATTTTCTTTTTTGTGTGTATATATATATATATATATATATATATATATATATATATATATATATATATATATATATATATATATATATATATATTCTTTATATGTATTTTCTATGTATTTTTTCAATTTTTAACAACCTTCTTTTAATTCTTGCAAAATCCACTTCTATTTTATACCTTTAACAAGTATTTTCATAATTTTTTTAAACAATTTTTAAAACAATTAAATAAATAAAAAAGTTCCAACTCTTATCACTTTTTCCCACATCTTGTCCACACTATCCAACTTGTATCCACATACATTGATGGACACACACACAATAATCACATACAACCAGCCTGCAACACATGAGCAATCAACACCATGCTTTGGTCGGAACAGCTCCGCCCCATAAGGTGGAACCTAAACGACTAATTAGAACTGCCCCCTTTCCCTATTTAAACCACTCCAAACATAGTAACCCAGATGCCTGATGAAGGAGCACGCATGCTCCGAACGCGTGCAACGTAAACCACAACGAAACGTCATCGCAGTGCGCCCCTCAACATAACAACGAACGGACAAACGGACCTCCCTGACGCTGTTACACCAAGCCGTGCGACGCTGGGAACCACCGGCGCCACCGGACGAGAGATACAGCCGAACGAGTTACCGCTTCTCCTCGAGAGCCCTGCGATGCCCTCTAGATACATGATGTGCCTGAAACCTTCTGGTAGAGTGTGAGTGCATAACTTCACAAATTAAATGTCTTTGATTCAACAATACTGCACTTAGATTGGCGCTGTTTTTTCTTCTGTTTATATGTCTTTTACAAGGTACCTTCTATCCTTGAACATGCTGCCTACCTGCCTGTGCTAAAGAAATCATCCCCTTTCTATGACTATTTTCCACAACCAGTAACTGTGGACTATAATTTGTGATCCTGCCAGCTATCCATTACTTCTGCTGCATTTACTGACATACACAGCAAGGATTGCAAAACTCTGTGATAAGCAGACTTGACATCCCTAAATCCGCCACACCAATTTATCAACTTCAGCGTTTTTTTTTTTTCCCCAAACCTTTTTCCCCTCCCCCATAAAAAAACCCCTCTTTTTTCCTTCCTCACTCCCCCCATCCAGGACATATATAATCCAGCAGCGCAACGCACAAAAAAACAATTATATATTAATAATGTGCCTGCATAGTGGCCAGACCAAAACAGAACCAAATGACAAGCAAGCTTACTCAAAGGCAGAAGGGGGTAACTTAATAGTAAACACCCCAAAACTACACAATTGTCGACCCCAAATGGGGTTATCTGCAATGCTTGTAGATTTACATGCCTGTAAAATGCAAAGCCTGAAGGTAAGCCAAACCATAGTTAAACGTATATCATAACAGACAGAGCGGTATAGGTTAAACCAATTAGAAATAGTTACCAGGAAGTAGACCAGCGGTATGTATTGTATGGCGTCTAGGACTTTAGATGAAGCTCACCTGTGAGAGGCTACAGGAGTTTAAATAGACCGCTAGTATATGGATGTCGGCGTCAGTGCTGACGCCCGAGAGAGTCCAGCGGTACGTCCCAACTGGGGAGGAGTTCTGACCATGCATAAATGAATGCGACGCCGCAACACATACACCGTGGGCGGCTCTTGCCGAGCGCTTGGCTGTCAGCGCGCCTGTGCGAACAGCGTGTAATGGAACGCAGCGTCGGAGTGCGGAAGTGACATCAGCGCGCCTGCGCAGACGGCGTGTAATGAACAGCAACGTCAAAGGGCGGAAGGGACATCATATCCTATACCCAAATGCATAGGAAGTGCCCAAACACAGGGGGGCCACTCCGAAAAAAACTATAATGTAGATGTCCGCCCAATGAGCCAGAACCGAAAAAGTTAGAAAATGGAAAAGTGTAATACCAATAAGGGGAACACCAAAATAGAATAAAAAAAGAAATAGTAATAATAAAAAAAAGGAAAAGAAATGTTCAAAGTATATGTAGTATCATCATCCTGAAAAGTAGTAGTGTCATCATTCTGAAAATTCACATATGAACAAAAAGAGATATCTACAGGCCACATCATTCCATATCACAGAAAGGTGAGCTACATCTGAAGCCCTAGACGCCATACAATACATACCGTTGGTCTAATTCCTGATGACTATTTCTAATTGGTTTTAACCTATACCGCTCTGTCTGCTATGATATGCGTTTAACTACGGTTTGGCTTACCTTCAGGCTTTGAATTTTACAGGCATGTAAATCTACAGGCATTGTAGATAACCCCATTTGGACTCGACAATTGTGCCGTTTTGGGGTGTTTATTATTGAGTTACCCCTTCTGCCTTTGGGTAAGCTTGCTTGTTATTTGCTATTTGGTTCTGTTTTGGTCTGGCCACTCTGCAGGCACATTATAAAAATAGTTATATAGTCACCAGGAATGTAGTGGGAATTCTTTGGCTCTTTTTTCCTTTTCGGACCAATATAGTATGGTCCCACCTGACATCTTTGGCACACATAACATATATGTAGGGATTCATAGGCACCTCTAATCACAGGGGATTTAGCTATTCTATCATATGTAGATTCCCATGGGACTTACTTAGGGTTCATACCTTGGCTCTCTATATATTTTGTGCCTTGCTACAGGAAAAGTGGATGGTATATTTCTAGCCCACATTCCGAATTCTTCTAAGGAGGACGCCGTCTGGCGATACCACGCCACTCATTGCTCCATCATGGTGCTTGAATGATTTTGATCCTGTTTAAGCGCTCTTATTAAATACGCATTTGAAAAGGTGGGATTTATGTTATACTTTTTGAAGGAGTCAATTTTTTTTTTAAACTTTTTTTCATATCTCTCTTTTGTGTTTTATGCCATAGAAGTACTACTATACTACCAGTTCCTCCTCCCTACCACTGATGAAGGTTCTGTAATAACAGCATCTGGAAACGCATTGGGTGTGGGATATCTAGGAGAGTACCAGTTGTATTTGTATAGATGTTGTTTTGTTGTAACAATTTTGGTTGTATTTTTATATTTTTAGACATTTTATGTCTATATGTCTCTTTTTATTACTTTGTTTATTGCAAATAAAATTATGTTTTAGCTGCACTTTAGTGTCGGTGGTCTCTTAAAGTCCCATCCAAGGGGGATTTTTCTATTGTGATTCCATTATAGGGATGGGGCCACCACACCATATTTGTTGACTCAGTGAAAGCCCTCTCTATTAGCTCCTTTTTGACAATTGCTGTCCAACTTACAGCCAAGGGTGGCACAGTGGTGTAGTGGTTAGCACTCTCGCCTAGCAGCAAAATTGGTCGCTGCTTCAAATCCCAACCATGACACTACCTGCCTGCAGTTTGCATATTCTCCCTGTGCCTGCGTGGGTTTCCTTCAGGTACTCTGAAGGAAACCCACGGTAGGTTAATTGGCTTCTGTCCAAAATTGGCCCTAGTATATGAATGGGGACCTTAGATTGTGGGCTCCCTGAGGTTAGGGATGGATGTGAATCAGGTTGAACTGGATGGACAGGTATCTTTATTCAACCTTACTAACTATGTAACTAAATGTTTGATGGTAGGCTAGTAAATTTTCAGTGGACAGTGGTCTGTTGTCAGATTTTCGTATCAGTGGTCAGTACACAAATCCATCACACAAAAGTTGAAAGTACAAACACGCATGCTCGGAATCAATGCTCGCCAAACACAAAATTAGCAGAAGGGGCCCAAAAGGTGACGCTCAAGAGCTTAAATTCCTTGTAGTACACCACCTATGTTCGTGTTTGTTGCACGGCAATTGTGTACCATTGGTATGCAAGACAAGATCCTGGCACATGCCCTTTTGACAAAAATCAGATGTTCGGTTGGCCAACAATTGCATCATAGTTACATAGTTACATAGCTAGTTAGTCAGGTTGAAAAAAGACACATGTCCATCAAGTTCAACCACAAAAAAAAAAAATAATAATAATATCATACAATCCCATATTCCCAATTCTATACCCACAGTTGATCCAGAGGAAGGCAAAAAAAAAAACCAGCAGAGCATGATCCAATTTGCTAAAGCAGGGGAAAAAATTCCTTCCTGATCCCCCGAGAGGCAATTGGATTTTCCCCGGATCAACTTTACCTAATAAATGTTAGTACCCAGTTATATTATGTACACTTCGGAAATAATCCAGGCCCTTCTTAAAGCAATCCACTGAGCTGGCCAGAACCACCTCTGCAGGGGGTATATTCCACATTTTCACAGCTCTTACTGTGAAGAAACCTTTCTGTATTTGGAGATGAAATCTCTTTTCCTCTAGACGTAAAGAGTGCCCCCTTGTCCTCTTTGTTGACTGTAACGTGAATAACTGAACACCAAGTTCACTATATGTACCCCTTATATAACCCTTATCATGTGTACAAGGCTTTAGATTGGGAGGGAATATTGGCATTGATGAACACAGAACAGAAATGGCATTAAGTGTTAACAACACACCAAACACAGATGCAAACACACATTTTTCTGGGAAAATTTTTTTGTGGCAAATGCTGCAAAACTCACAGTAAAAAAGCATGCAACCCACAAAACGCCAACATGTCCCTAAGCCACATATAGCATAGCCAATTTAAATCAGCAGGCTGCCCTATGCGTGTCAAAGGAAAAACGAACCACAAAATGTGCACTCCCACTATGCTAGATGTGAATAGGGCCTGAAAGTGAAATTGGTGCGTTTACACAATAAGAATGAGGCTCCATTCACATCTGTGCGTTTCCTTGCATTTCAGAAATGCACTGCACCAAAAACTGCAGTAAAAACTCTAAAAAATAAAATAAAAAATGTTCTGAAGCTTCTTTGGAACGATTGCTGTGTAAGGCAGCACATTCAGGTGGATGGGCTGCCCTATATGTGATGAGTGAAAATGCTCCAAAACACCTCCCCCTCGCTATCCCGCTATCCAGAGATATGAACGGGGCTTGACAGCTGATTGCTTCTGTCCACTCCCTCCTATGTACTCATATAAAGATGGCCATACACAATATACAATCAGATTGAATAGCGTATTTAGGCGGGCTTCTATGCATTTTTGGTGATTTTTGCATTTTGCAGATATGCACTACAGAACATGTTCCATAGGTGTCAGAAACCATGAACCAGACCAAGACAGAACTACAATTAAATCACACTTGTTTATTAATAAAAAATAAAAAGGTAACTAGAGTAAGCGTAATCAAAGCATAGCCAGAGTCCAGTAACCGGATCAAGTAGTCAGCCAGTCTAGAGTTCAATAACCAGATCGGGTAATCAGCCAGGCCAGAAGTCAGGCATCCAAGTGGAGCAACAACAAGTAGGATAAGGATCCAGAAGAGATGTCAGCAAGCCAGTCTTTAAATAGAACCGTAGGAGATGGTTTCTTGTAACCAAGGTGAAGGCAGAGATGAAGTGAGCTGGACAGCTTTAAGGAGGCAGGTCAGACTAGCAGGATCAGGAACAGCTGGGTAACTGTGGAGAGAGATGAGAGCTGGCAATTAGCCTACAGCTGGGCAGCCAGGCCAGAGAAGGAAGGGCTAAGCCAACCCTGGCAATAGGAAACCATGTTAAATGGACTGTAGTGCAAATATGCAAAATGCAAAAAGCATTAAAATGCATAAGTGTGAATCCAGCCTTAGTGAGAAGGGTGATCACTGACTGATTGTGTCTCATAATGCAGGGTGTGTGCTAATGAGGTCAGCTGGTCAATTCCTTCCTGTGTCATGACCTAAAGTTTGTAAGGAAGTAAGACAGAAGCAATAGATACTTTTGGAAACATGTATGGAGGACAGTAAGGTATGTGTCTGTAAATTTTATGGAAAGCTATGATATTTTTGCAAAAAAAATACATGAATGCTCTATTGGTACATAGGAGAGTTGGAATTTAGGGAAAACAAGGTGAGCTCATCCTTTAACCACTTTCAGACCGGACCATTTTGCTGGTAAATGACCAGAGGTCTTTTTACACTTTGGCACTGCGCTGCTTTAACTGGTAATTGCGCGGTCATGCAATGTTGTACCCAAACAAAATTTGCATCCTTTTCTTCCCACAAATAGAGCTTTCTTTTGATGGTATTTGATTGCCTCTGCGATTTTAATTTTTTGCGATATAAACGTAAAAAGACCGCAAATTTTGAAAAAAAATGATATTTTCTACTTTTTGTTATTAGAAAAATCCAATAAACTCAATTTTAGTCATACATTTAGGCCAAAATGTATTCAGCCACATGTCTTTGGTAAAAAAAAAGTAAATAATTGTATATTTATTGGTTTGCGCAAAAGTTGTCACATCTACAAACTAAGGTACGTTTTCTGGAATTTACGCAGCTTTTAGTTTACGACTGCCTATCTCATTTCTTGAGGTGCTAAAATGGCAGGGCAGTACAAAACCCCCCCAAATGACCCCATTTTGGAAAGTAGACCCCCTAAGGAAATTGATAAGAGGCATGTTGAGCCCATTGAATATTTTATTTTTTTGCCTCAAGCGATTGAATAATGACAAAAAAAATTTTTTTTTTTTTTTTTTACACAAAGTTGTCACTAAATGATATATTGCTCACACATGCTATGGGCGTATGTGAAATGACACCCCAAAATAAATTCTGCTGCTTCTCCTGAGTACGGGAATACCACATATGTGGGACTTTTTGGGAGCCTAGCCGCGTACGGGGCCCCGAAAACCAAGCACCGCCTTCAGGCTTTCTAAGGGCGTAAATTTTTGAGTTCACTTCTCACTACCTATTACAGTTTTGAAGGCCATAAAATGCCAAGATGGCACAAAACCCCCACAAATGACCCCATTTTAGAAAGTAGACACCCCAAGCTATTTGCTGAGAGGCATGTTGAGTCCATGGAATATTTTATATTTTGCCACAAGTTGCGGGAAAATTACAAACTTTTTTATTTTTTATTTTTTTCACAAAGTTGTCACTAAATGATATATTGCTCACGCATGCCATGGGCATATGTGAAATGACACCCCAAAATAAATTCTGCTGCTTCTCCTGAGTACGGGGATACCACATATGTGGGACTTTTTGGGAGCCTAGCCGCGTACGGGGCCCCGAAAACCAAGCACCGCCTTCAGGCTTTCTAAGGGCGTTACAGTTTTGAAGGCCATAAAATGCCAAGATGGCACAAACCCCCCCCAAATGACCCCATTTTGGAAAGTAGACACCCCTAAATTTAGGGGTACACTAGTGAGACTAGGTAATAAATGGCGGGTGCCCTGAAACTATAAAAAAATAACTAACCAACCAGCGTCACCTGTAACAGTTATATGGTGATCACTGGTGAAAGGGTTAACTAGGGGGCAATCAGGGGGCTTTATGCGGTAGTATATGGGGGTCCCTGGCGCTATAAAAAGCTGCGGCGAACCTAAATACCTACCTGCCTAACTAGCGTCACCTGTGACACTAATACAGCGATCAGAAAAACGATCGCTTATTAGGCTGGGTTCACACTGGAGCGATGCGGGAACGCCACGAATGCGCGGCGGGTTCCCGCATCGCATGCCTCCCGGCGGCAGTTCACACTGCCCTATGCGAACTGCTGGGAGTGTCAGTGAAATGTTACTGACACCCCCAGATCAGTTCGCATATCGCAGTGCGATCTGCAAACTCGGATCGCATGGTGTGAACACCCATGCGATCCGATTCTGCTGCGGGCCAAAAAAAGGGTCCCGTGCGAATTTGCGGCGGGTGCGGCGAATGGCTGAACTCGAATCGCACAGAGATCGGATGTGATTTGCACTGCAGTGCGGTGCGAATCACATTCGTTCTCATAAACCGCTGCAATGTGAACCCAGCCTTAGTGACACTGGCGACGGGGGGTGATCACGGGGTTAAACCTTTATTGGGGGGGTTAGGGGGGTACATTAGAACTAAAGGGGGCTAACTCTAACTGCCCTAACAGTTATTACAGTCACAAATGACACCAATGCAAAAAAAAAAAAAAAATGACATTGGTGTCACTGTGACTGGGGGGCAGGGGTAATTGGGGGGGTGATCGGGGGGTAAAGGGGGGGTGTGAGTGTGCCTGGCATGTTCTACTGTGTGTGTAGAGTGTTGGTGCAACTCACCGATCCGCTCTCCTCCGTGTCGGAACGAAAAATACCGACACGGAGGAGAGAATACATCACTTCCTCTCCTGTGTTTACATTACAGGAGAGGAAGTGATGTCACGGGGGATTTCCATTCGTCGAGAGCGATCGCGAGGGGGTGGCCATGAATGAATGGCCGCCCCCTCATCCCGGATCGCTCTCGAAGGAATGCCGACCGCCGCAGGCACCGGGGGGGGGCCCGATCGGGCCCCCCACCCGCGGGCAGGCAGGGACTTATATATACGCCCATATGCCTGCCCGTGCCATTCTGCCGACGTATATCGTCGTGCGGCGGTCGGCAAGTGGTTAAGCAACAGATTATCAGCTTTAGATGTAACACTTGCCTCCCCACTTATAGGGGCACTTCAGCAAGGCAGGTCCTTTTTAGCACAAACGGGGGAATCTTGCATTTGGGGTCACTTCTAGAGGTCGACCGATATGGGTTTTTCTCTGGCCGATGCTGATACCGATATTTAGAAATTGCCACGGCCGATGGCCTATATATGGTGCCGATTTGTTTGGGCCGATATGTTAGGCCGATTATTTATTTTTTTCCCCTTCATCTCACAAAATCTAATAGTTAGACACCTTTCCCACTGGGGCTTTAAAATAGCGCCTGTAAAGTGCCTGCAAAACGGCTCCCCTGCAGTCTGTGTGGAAGCCCCGAGTGCTTTCACACTGAGGAGATGCGCTGGCAGGACGTTAAAAAAAAGTCCTGCAAGCAGCATCTTTCAAGTGGTGTATACTGCTCCTCCACCACTCCTGCCCATTGAAATGAATGGGCACCGCTGCCGAAGCACCTGCAATGCGATTTGGCAGCGGCTCTTTACGGGCACATTTAACCCCTTCCTGGGCCGCTAGCTGGATTATAAGTACCCCGCTAGCAGCCGAATAGCGCCGCTAAAACTGGCAGCGTTTTACCGTCAACGCCTGCTCGCTCCAGTGTGAAAGCAGCCTTAAGTGATACAGAAAATTTCTTACATTTATTAAACAAAACAAACCTCCAATCAGTTCACTTGAATGTATAATTTAGAATATATATATATATATATATATATATATATATATATATATATATATATATATATATATATATATATATAATTTATTTTTATTTTTTTATATATATTACACAAAAACAGGTAATCAAAACTTTGGGATGAAAAAAAAATGGGCTAACTTTACTGTTTTGTTTTGTTTTTGTTTTTAAATCTGTGTATTTTTTCCCCAAAAAATTGAGTTTGAAAGACCGCTGCGCAAATACCGTGTGACATAAAATATTGCAACAACCGCTATTTTATTCCCTAGGATCTCTGCTAAAAATATATATATACATTTTGGGGGTTCTAAGTGAATTTCTAGCAGAAAATACAGGATTTTTATTTGTAAGCATCAAGTGTCAAAAAAGATTTAGTCTTTAAATGGTTAAACTGAGAACTCTACACACTGAGATGAGTTCATTCATTTAAGTGTAAACATTGTATATTTTTGCTCTTTTCTTGGCAGACTGCCCAGAGAGCCAAATATCAGCCGATATATCGGTCGACCTCTAGTCACTTCCACTCCTGTGTGCACAGTCACATAGTCTTTCCCACCCAGTCTACAGATTTGAAATCACAGCCATTGCTATGGGCAACCACTTTCCTCTTGATCTTCCGATCAGCCTGTCTCCTACTTTTTTTAATTTTTTTGAGTAATTTTTGTTGATCCTAGCATGGGATTTATTTATATTTTTATTTTTCATTTTATTATAGATTTTTTTCATTATCATTTTTTTATCTATTGCTGGCATATGTTTTTTATAATGGAGATATGGATACAATAATATGTAGCTTTAATGATGATATCTGCGAATCGTGCTCTCAGGGATAACATTATCTTTTTTTTTCCCTTTTCTTATTTTGTATGGAGTTTGACTAGCTCCTTTCTGTCAATTGTATTGTGCAGTTGTGGTCAGACTGTTGCCGATTTTACATTGTGTAGGGGTTTGACGTCTAGAATCTTAGCCTCTTTGATTTAGCCCAATAGTACATCATAGAAACAATTGGCCAGTTTGGGTCCATATTGAGGCTTGGACGGCTGCTTCCAATTTGAAAGTGAGGCTCTGCTTTTTTTGGCCTTGCCAGTCATCTCCATTTGGAAGCGAGGCCTGGCTGCATGAATTCCTGGCTGGATGGCTATCTTTGATCTGAAAACGAGGCTTCTCTTGGCTTACCTCCATCCATCCATCCAGCCATTTTTACTTTGAGAACGAGGCTTGGTTAAGCCTATCGATCATGTTGAGGAAAAGCAAATGCTAATGGAGCCTGAATGATTCACAAATTGAGATGTCACCTCCCTTACTATGATTATAATATTGCTGTGTGCTGACTCAAGTGACGTTTATGTCCCCGATTACGTCAATTATCATGAAACATGTTGGGTGGAGCGAACACATGCAACATCGCCACGCCTCCTTGGACTCATAATTGTATTGTAAGTACTGTTTGAAATCTTTGCTACACAACCCAGGGATGTTATTCCTATGTTGATCTTTGATTTTATGTTGAACCTCGTGAACTATATGGTTGACACTGATGCTGCTGTTTGTTGGAGAGTGGGACACATTGGAGAGTCCTAATCAGCGGGTGCGGTTTGGATCCCTTGGTGATGTGATGATTATTTTATATGCGGATATTACTCTGTAGTGGAGTCTTCTCACTCAGGTAAGAGTCCTCTTCTCACAGATGGTGGTGGCTCACGGGTGACTGCAAGATTTGATGAAATAGACTCCTCTGTTTATTTGGGACTTTCACTATATTACCTTTTACTTACGGACTATATCATTTTGTATATTGAATTGAGTTATTATAGGTTTACACAATATCACATATAGGGCACTTTTGGATATGTTAGGAACAGGATATTGGTTATACGAGACAATATAATGGGTAGTAGCATTATTCAAGTACGCTTTTCACACTGTGTTTTGCATGAAATAGGATAGCAGATGTACCTTTAATTGTTGGTTGTTGGCACAGGTCTAATATTTTCTTTCTCATAGCCGTATAACCCTGTTTTATTGTATAATTCCTTCTGACCCTGTGCCCCTTAAAGTGGAACTAAACGTCCGAACATACTCCTCTCCATGAGCTTTATATAATAAAATATTAATAGCACATGCATTCAATGTATAAACAGGTAATATCAGCAAATGGTATACAGTTGTGCTGGTAACTTTACATACCCTGGCAGAATTTGATTTCTTGCCCATTTTTCAGAGAATATGAATAACACAAAAAACATTTTTCACTTGTGGTTAGTGTTTGGCTGAAGCCATTTATTATCCATCAACGGTGTTTACTCTTTTTAAAACATAATTGCAACAGAAATTACCCAGTTGACCCTATTCAAAAGTTTACATACCCTGGTGATTTTGGCCTGATAGCATGCACACATGGGGGTTTGAATGGCCATTAAAGGTAACCATTCTCACGTGTGATCTGTTTGCTTGTAATTAGCGCGTGTGTGTATAAAAGGTCAGTGAGTTTCTGGACTCCTAAAGGACCCCTGAATCTTTCATCCAGTGCTGCACTGACGTTTCTGGATTCTTAGTCATGAGGAAAGCAAAAAAAATTGGATTCTCAGCTGAGAGATGCCGGACCCGGCCGGAATTAAATCTCCCGCGTGCATGCTCGGGAGTGACGATATCGCGGCTCCGGCCACTCAGTGCCGGAGCCGCGATACCCGGAAGAAACGCAGAGGGAGCATGTCAGCTCCCTCGGCGTGGATCGGACCAGATGTCGGGGCCTCGTTCTAAGGTAACTATTTCATAATGGGCTAGTATGCGGTGCATACTAGCTCATTATGCCTTTTCCTTTGCAGGTAGAAAAAAAAAATCTGCGGTTTTACTCCCGCTTTAACTGTACCCAACACACCTATCACCCTACACCCTCTGGCAGTCGCAATCTATGCAATTTAGTCTAGATTCCTCTTCTTCCCAACACCAGCTTCCCCCTCTCCTGCGCCCTCTGGAACGCTCGCTCTGTCTGCAACAAACTCACGGCTGTTCATGACCTCTTTGTTACTAATTCCTTTAATCTCAATCAATCAGGAAAATATAACCTCACACCTTCACTGTGTCAAATTACTATCACCTTGTGGCGCTAAATATGTAAGGTCGGTCCCCCTGTAAACACTTCCAAAAGTATCTAATGACAGTGTACAGAAGGGACTTTCCAATCTTTGTTCAATTTATCTCAAACAAAATATAAATATATATGCGAAAAAAGAAAAAACAAGCATAAAAAATCAAATGACCTTAAATCACTCAATCAGTGTATGTGCAAAAGTAAATACTATAGCACATTCAATTGTGCCCATATCCCTTAAAGAACACAGTATATTCAAAAGATATGCAAATGTGTATACCACAACTTCACATGTGGTTTTAGCATAAAAAGAAAAAAGCAATTATTTGTATAAAAAAAACAATTTTTTATAAAAAAGCTAAAAAAACAAGTCCTCAAATAGAAGTGTCCCAAAGAAGAGCAATAAATCGTGATGAATAAAAAGTCAGCACACCCTTCTCCTGTGTGCTTTCTTATGAGTGTCCCCAAACGATGAAAATCCTTCACCACACCAACAGTGACCCCCTATAGATGGAGCACTCACCAGATGGATTGCCTAGCACTCTCGCACCAGGCTCAACAAGCGTTTCAAATTACTTAACTGAGGATCACAGATGTCCGGCACACAGTATTCAGAGAGTATTAATTCCTCTTTGCAGATTCCAATAGAAATATTTCCCCAAGTTCCTCAAAAAGAAAAACAGAGGCTTCCCATGGTGTAATACTATAAAACAACTTTAATAGCACGCTTAAAAGCCACTGGGTAATGCACTCACATGTAAAAAGACTTGTAACAAGCACTTCAAAATCACTGCAATACTTCACATCAGAAAAACTTCACTCTAAGGCATTGGTGGTTACAGTGGATACTGGTTACAGTCGCAGTGTCAGTGATATCTCTCACCCCTCCTCCTGCTGTATGGTACCCTACAGCCAGACTCTCAGTGACACTCTCCCTCCAGTCCTGTTCCTCGTGTTAGAACCCCATGAATAAGTCCTATGACGAAACATGTCGGGGGCGTGGCTATCTGGCAACTATTGATTGAACCTACTCTGCAAACAAGGCAGAAGTGTGTGTGCCTCTAACACGAGGAACAGGACTGGAGGGAATGTGTCACTGAGAGTCTGGCTGTAGGGTACCATACAGCAGGAGGAGGGGTGAGAGATATCACTGACACTGCGACTGTAACCACCAATGCCTTAGAGTGAAGTTTTTCTGATGTGAAGTATTGCAGTGATTTTGAAGTGCTTGTTACAAGTCTTTTTACATGTGAGTGCATTACCCAGTGACTTTTAAGTGTGCTATTAAAGTTGTTTTATAGTATTACACCATGGGAAGCCTCTGTTTTTCTTTTTGAGGAACTTGGGGAAATATTTCTATTGGAATCTGCAAAGAGGAATTAATACTCTCTGAATACTGTGTGCCGGACATCTGTGATCCTCAGTTAAGTAATTTGAAACGCTTGTTGAGCCTGGTGCGAGAGTGCTAGGCAATCCATCTGGTGAGTGCTCCATCTATAGGGGGTCGCTGTTGGTGTGGTGAAGGATTTTCATCGTTTGGGGACACTCATAAGAAAGCACACAGGAGAAGGGTGTGCTGACTTTTTATTCATCACGATTTATTGCTCTTCTTTGGGACACTTCTATTTGAGGACTTGTTTTTTCTGCTTTTTTATAAAAAATTGTTTTTTTTATACAAATAATTGCTTGTTTCTTTTTATGCTAAAAACACATGTGAAGTTGTGGTATACACATTTGCATATCTTTTGAATATACTGTGTTCTTTAAGGGATATGGGCACAATTTAATGTGCTATAGTATTTACTTTTGCACATACACTGATTGAGTGATTTAAGGTCATTTGATTTTTTTATGCTTGTTTTTTCTTTTTTCGCATATATATTTATATTTTGTTTGAGATAAATTGAACAAAGATTGGAAAGTCCCTTCTGTACACTGTCATTAGATACTTTTGGAAGTGTTTACAGGGGGACTGACCTTACATATTTAGCGCCACAAGGTGATAGTAATTTGACACAGTGAAGGTGTGAGGTTATATTTTCCTTCTGATTGATTGAGCGATATATATACAAGTGGCAGCTGGGGGAGGGTGGGGGCTGGCGCAGTGTTAACACACATAGGTGGCGATATTTGAGGTGTGTATAGTTTTTGGTAATTCCTTTAATCTACTTGCTCTCACAGAAACCTGGCTCCACGAATCTGATACCCCTTCTCCTGCTTCCCTCTCCCAGGGTGGCCTTCACTGGACTCACTCCCCTAGGCCTAATGGACGCAAGGGAGGTGGAGTGGGACTCCTCTTATCCCCCCAATGCACCTTCCAGGTTATTTACTCCCCTCCCTATCTTTCCATCTCATCATTTGAAGCTCACTGTATACATCTATTCTCTCCTCCTTCCCTAAGAATTGCTGTGATCTACCAGCCCCCTGGACCATTATCAACTTTCCTTGATGAGTTCTCTGCCTGGCTACCCTACTTTCTGTCTTTAGAAATTCCCACAATCTTTCTGGGTGATTTCAACATCCCTGCTAATACAAGTACTCCTGCTACTTCTAAACTTCTTAGTCTAACCTCTTCAATTGACCTGAAGCAATGGGTACAGGCTTCTACTCATTCTGATGGCAACACCCTTGACCTTGTATTCTCCTACCTTTGCACTCCATGCAACTTCTCAAATAATCCTTCCCCTCTTTCCGACCATCACCTAATTAATTTATCTCTCTCCCTGTCTTCAAACACCTTTCCCTCCAATCGCCTAACCATCACCCGTAGAAACTTTCGCAACTTCAACTCTTCTCTCCTCTATTCTGCTGCTGACCACCTCTATGAAAAAATCTCTCCCCTGTCCTGCCCCAACCAAGCCACGTCTATCTACAATAAAACCCTGTCCTCCACCCTGGACAAGCTCGCTCCAATCACTACACGCAGAATGAGGCCTCGACCCCTACAACCCTGGCAAACAGATGACACTAGAATTCTCAAAAAACGTAGTCGCGCTCTTGAGCATCTGTGGCACAAGACCAAGTCTCGCAAAGACTTCAACCAATACAAGTCTGCCCTCCAAAAATACTACTCTTTCCTCCACACTGCCAAGCTGACCTATTTTACAACTCTTATTAACACCTTCTCATCCAGTCCCCGTAAACTTTTCTCTACCTTCAACTCTTTACTCCGTCCGCCGCCTCCACCCACTGACTCATTCACTGCCCAGGAGATTGCTAATCACTTCAAAAACAAGATTGATACAATCCGTGATGAAATCTCCACTCTACAGGTATCTCCCCCAGTTAAGACCCCACTACAACAGGTACTCTCAACACCCCTTATTCAAAACTGCTACTACAGACAAAGTTGCTGAACTCCTTTCTAACACCCACCTAACCACCTGCCCCCTGGATCCTATTCCCTCTCAAACACTACGGTCGGCATCTGACTCTATACTACACTCTCTAACTCACATCTTCAATCTCTCCCTCACCTCTGGCATTTTCCCCAATGCTCTAAAACATGCACTGGTCACCCCCATACTTAAAAGGCCACCCTTGGACCCTACCAATCCTAACAACCTATGCCCTATCTCCCTGCTCCCATTTTTCTCTAAACTCCTTAAACGCCTGGTTTACAACCAACTGAGTGACTACCTCATTAAAAACAACCTTCTTGATCCCCTTTAATCTGGATTTTGCCCTCAACACTTAACAGAAACTGCTCTTTTAAAACTCACAAATGACCTACTAACTGCAAAAACCAACGGACACTATTCTGTACTCCTACTTCTGGACCTTTCAGCTGCCTTTGACACAGTTGACCACCCTCTCCTCCTCAAACTTTACTCCCTTGGTCTCCGTGACTGTGCTCTTCAGTGACTCTCTTCCTATCTATCCCAACGCAACTTCAGTGTCACTTACAATTCTACTTCCTCCACTCCTCTTCCCTTCTCTGTCGGAGTCCCCCAAGGTTCTTGGACCTCTTTTATTTTCAATCTACACCTCTTCCCTGGGTCAGCTGATAGCCACCCACGGCTTTCAATATAATTTCTACGCTGATGACACACAAATCTATCTCTCCACCCCCCAACTCACTCAATCAGTCTCTTCACGCATCACCAACTTACTAACAGACATATCTGTATGGATGTCACAACACTTTCTTAAACTCAACTTGTCCAAAACCGAACTTATAATATTTCCTCCCCCACGCACCTCTTCCCCTGACTTCTCTGTCAAGAGTAATGGCACAACCATCCACCCATCCCCACATGTCAGGGTGCTAGGTGTTATCCTGGACTCTGAACTCTCCTTTCAGCCCCACATCCAATCACTTTCCAAAGCTTGCCGCCTCAACCTCCGCAACATCTCTAAACTACGTCCCTTTCTAACCAATGAAACCACAAAACTCCTGATTCACTCCCTGGTTATCTCTCGCCTTGACTACTGCAACTCCCTCCTCATTGGCTCACCTTTAAATAGACTATCCCCTCTTCAGTCCATCATGAATGCTGCTTCCAGACTCGTACACCTTACAAACCGCACAGTGTCTGATCCCCCTCTCTGCCAATCCCTCCATTGGCTGCCACTTGCCCAACGAATTCAATTCAAAATACTAACACTTACAAAGCCATCCACAACTCTGTCCCCAGCTACATCACTAGCCTAGTCTCAAAATACCAACATAATCGCCCACTTCGTTCCTCCCAAGACCTCCTGCTCTCTAGCTCCCTCATCACCTCCTCCCATATTCGCTCACAGGACTTCTCCCGAGCCTCCCCCATCCTCTGGAACTCACTACCCCAATCTGTAAGACTGTCTCCAAATGTATCCACTTTTAGGCGATCCCTGAAAACTTCCCTCTTCAGAGAAGCCTATCTTGCCTCCATCTAACAACTGCACTATTAGCTCATCCCCCACAGCTATTACCCTTTTGTATAACTTGACCCTCCCTCCTAGATTGCAAGCTCTAACGAGCAGGGCCCTCTGATTCCCCTTGTCTTGAATTGTACTGTATTGTAATGTCTACCCTAATGTTGTAAAGTGTTGCGTAAATGTTTGCACTATATAAATCCTGTATAATAATAATAATAATTTGGAGAGAAGTCAACAAGGCCTATGATCATAGGTACACCATTCCTACTGTGAAACACGGAGGTGGCTCGCTGATATTTTGTGGATGTGCGAGCTACAAAGGCACAGGAAAGTTGGTCAAAATTGATGGCAGTATGTTCTCAAAAAATACTAAAGGAACATTTGCATTCATCAGCCAGGAAGCTGCGCATAGGACATACTTCATAACGCACATTCCAACATGACAATGATCCAAAACACAAGGCCAAGTCGACCTGTCATTGGCTACAGCAGAATAAAATGAAGGTTCTGGAGTGGCAATCTCAGTCTGCTGATCTCAATATCATTGAGTCACTCTGGGGAGATCTCAAGCCTAAGAATTTACAGAAACTGGGGGCTTTTTGCAAAGAGGAATGGGCAGATTTTCCATCTGAGAAGATAAAGAGCCTCATCCACAAATGGCACAAAAGACTTCAAGCAGTCATTGATGTTAAAGGGGGCAATACATGGTATTAAGAACTGGGGTATGTGAACTTTTTATCAGGGTCATTTGGGTAGTTTCTGTTGTCATTATGATTTAAAGAGTAAACACAGTTGATTGATAATAAATGGCTTCAGCCACACTAACCATGAGTGAAAAGTTTTTGTTTTATCATTCATATTCTCTGAAAAATGGCCAAGAAATCCTAAATTCTGCCAGGGTGTGTAAACTTATGAGCACAACTATTGTTATTATTATTATACAGGATTTATATAGCGCCAACAGTTTGCGCATCATTTCACAATGTTAGGTTAGACAGTACGAGCACAATACAGGAGGAATCAGAGGGCCCTGCTCATTGGAGCTTACAATCTAAGTGTAATAAAAATATCTCCAGACACGTTGCAGCAAAGTTCAGTTGGGGGGTCCCCTGAGGATGACCATAAGTCATATGTCTTGATATGGGAGACTTGAAGGCAAGATCAGTGATGAAGGGAAGAATCTCCAGCCATTGTCCAACCAGCCTGGAATGCAGCTTTTCACCAGCATGGAAGAGTAGGGCAGGTCAGGGCAACAGGGTGATCATCGCAGCCTTCAGGTTTCACACCTGTTTGGGCATGTAGCAAGGGTCACACGAGAGGCATACCCCGGGGTGGGTAATTCTGGGCTATACTAGGCACCTTGAACAGGGTCACTTTATTACACATGTGGTATCTTTTTGTTATGTGCCATCTTCATCAGTGCTGTTTGACTTTACAGTGGTTGTAAAGGCTGAAGAAAAATGAATGTTACCAAAGCTCTACTGCTGTATCTGGGGTGCAAAAGCTGGAGACTGGTGCTCTGGCTATCAAGAAGGCTGTATAAGCTGAAACTTGTTAGTATTTTGCATGTTTTGCCATTATAGATGTAGCCAATAAAGAATTTACATCAATAGAACTCTGAGTACCAGTTGTTACTATGATTATATGCATGAAGTTGAAAAAAAAAAACTTTAGTATGCAGCTCCCCCCGCAGCCCCCACTAATACTTATTTGAGCCAGATTGTGATCCAGTGATGTGCATGAGAGCAGCTGCTCTCCCGGGTCTCTGCCTCCTGATTGGCTAGATTGTCTCCCATCAATTTTATCAGTTATTAAATATTTGCCTTCATTGTTAATGGCATAATTGCATTCCTACACAGTAACATAAACATTTTAACTTGTCCTTCTTGATCTTCACGATTCTTTTTAGTCTGACCCGAATACCTGCATTCCACAATCCTTGGCAAATTTGCAAATCCCCTCCCTTTGAACTGTTTAATTAAATGGTGACATGTTCAATACTTTTTTTTACCCACTGTATATACTGTATTATCCTACATACAGCGAGTAAAATAAGTATTAAACACATCACCATTTTTCTAGTTAAATCTATTTCTAAAGGTGCTATTGACATGAAATTGTCACCACATGTTGATAACAACCCATGCAATCCATTCACACAAAGAAAACAAAACAAACACGTTCAGAAATTAAGTTAAGTGTAAAAACAAGGAATGACACAAGGAAAAAGTAACCAAAACTTATTTAACAACTTGCCGACTGCCGCACACCGATGTACGTCCTTACTTTGGGGACGGATATCATTGTTATGGCAGCAGCTACCTGCCATAACCCCAGTATCCCTGTGTTCAGCCGACGGTCAGCTACAAGATAAGTGATCTCTGTGGCGGATTCGCCACAAGGTCACTTTTATCGGTGGCGGGAGGGGGCAACCTCTCCCGCCATGATGTGGTGTCCTCCGCCTCCCGGAGCCACCAGCATCACGTCTATCTCCTTGCTAGGTATGAAGATGAGTGAGGAGATGAGTGAAGACATTTCCATACCATAGCAGGGCAGAAGCAATGTCAAAATGTTACTTCTACCCATAATTCTTAAAGGCACATTTTTTTATGTTGTTTTTTTCAAAATTACAATTTTTTTTTTTTTCCTTTTAAGTCCAAAAATGAGATCTGATGTCTTTTTGACCCCAGATCTCATATTTAAGAGGTCTTGTCATGCTTTTTTCTATTACAAGGGATGTTTACATTCCTTGTAATATGAATGAAAGTGACACTTTTTTTTTTTTTTTTTTTTAAAACAGTGTAATAATAAAAAATAAATGTTTGTCGCCATTCCACGAGCGGGTGCAATTTTGAAGCGTGACATGTTGAGTATCTGTAAGAGAAGTCCGGCTAACAGACGTATGCCTGCGCATAAGTACGGGCACACTTGCATTGGCGTGGGCACGCACAGGTGCCCGCGCCAATGTGCGCACACAGGTGCATGCTAATGCACGCACGCGCACACAGGTGCACGCCAATGCGCACGTATAGGCACCAAGTAGTTTAAACTGAGCACTGACACATCAACCTTGCTGAGTGGTCTTTCAGTTAGTGATTGTTAACCCGATCTGTTCCTGTTTCCAGTATTTTCACCTGAACCTTCTCCTTGACCTCCGCCTGCCTACCTGATCCCGGCTTGTGTTTGACTCTGCTTTTGCCTGATGCTCTTGTACCTTTCTGCCCGTCTGTTTTTCGAACACGGCCTGTGTCCCATCTCTGCCTCTGCCTTTCACCTCGGTACCTGCTCTGTCCGGCTGTTGATGACCTCCTGGCTTACATCCCGGCTACGCCTCCATCTGCTGACCCAGCGATACGGAGCTCCGATCCTCAGTCTGTCCAGCGCTCTACAGCCATCTTGTTCCTATCAAGGTCCGGCCAGCACCATCCACTAAATCGGCCCTCGTGCCACTCTGTTTCCTTCACTCCCTGTCACCACTATCAGGGGTGTCAAACAGGAGGTGCAAGAGAAGCCCTCTCTCCAGCTCGATCGCCACCAGGTACGTGACAGTACCACTCAGCCAGGTGTCGGAGATTGAGAGAGGGGCTTCACCTCTGGAGTGGCTCTGCTCGCAACTTACGCCTCTCACCCAGGCAGTCTGCACCATGCAAAAGAGCTACCAGCAACACAGAGGATCGTATACAACCCATGGTTCCTACTTTGGCAACTCCTGCACCTGCTACCTCACCTGGATGCTCCTCATCTGAACAGACTTTTTTCATACCCCTAGAAACTATGCCTCCACCTGAACCTAGAGTTCCTGTACCAGAGTGATTCACTGGCAACCAGCACAAATTCGTACATTTAAGAACTCTTGTGAGCTTTACTTTGCTTCTACAGGCGAGAACCTTCTCACTAGAGACCACTAAGGTGGGGTTTTCCATATCCCTACTTCTCGGAGACTCAGTCTTGGGCTCATGAGCTTCGGGAACAGAACAG
The DNA here is from genome assembly GCF_037356315.1 of Lithobates pipiens. Classification (NCBI taxonomy): domain Eukaryota; kingdom Metazoa; phylum Chordata; class Amphibia; order Anura; family Ranidae; genus Lithobates; species Lithobates pipiens. The sequence goes on along the minus strand of NW_027507903.1, from coordinate 378,804,282 downwards.
TGCAATCTTGGACTCCCTCTCTTCATTCTTCAAAGCAATGTCTCAGCTTTACGATGACCTGCAGTGCACAACCACTGCAGAGTCAACCCTTCATGCTTTAAGCCAGGGTCATTGACCCACTAAGGACTATGTGGCTGAATTCTGCCTGTGGGCCTCTGATACAGGCTGGAATGATGCAGCCTTACGGCATTAGTTTTGCCTTGGCTTTTCCAAGTATCTTAAGGATGAGCTTGCTCGTGTGGGGGTCCCCAGTTCCCTTGAAAACCTTACTAATCTTGCCATCCAGCTTGATCAGAGGTTCAGAGAGAGGAAGGCAGAGAAGGCCGGCATCTCCTTTTCCCCAAAGAATCGGCAGGCACATCCCATGCCACTTGGACTTTTACTTTCACCACTCTCTAGTGAGAAAAAGTTGCGATGACGATGAGAGGATTTGTGTCTGTACTGTGGGGTACTGGGATATTATCTTCAAAATTGCCCTGTGAGACCTACCGGAAACCAGGGCCATACCCTCTAACTACCTTGCCAACTGTTCCATAGGGAGTAGAGCTGCACATATCACCTTGTCCCTATCGCTTCAGATTCCCGGGAAGGTTATCCAAGGTTATACAAAAATGACACGCCAGAGAATCTTTTTTTGGATCTGCACTTAGAACATTTCCTGGGATTTTGTGAACTGAAAGATTTGACAGCACATGTGTCAGGTTGAACATTGCTTGCACAGATACGAAGTTGCTGCCTTCTTTTTATCCCTTCCTTGCTCTGTCTGCTACTATGGCATACATTCTCGATTAAATTCACTAACAATTGTACTTGCTCAGACTTTGTTTTACTGTAGGAAATAATTTTACAATAAAGGGGTACATATAGCATCTCACAAAAGTAAGTTCACCCCGTCACATTTTAGAAAATATTTTATTCTATCTTTTCATCTGACAACACTGAAGAAATGTCACTTTGCTACAAGTTGGGAGTGTACAGCTTGTATAACAGTGTAAATTTGCTGTCCTCTTAAAATAACTCAAACACAAAGCCATTAAAGTCTAAACCACTGTCAAGAGTACCCCTGAGTGAAAATGTCCAAATTGGGCCCAATTTGCCATTCCCCCCTCTCCCATTTTCATGTGATTCATTAGTCCTTAGTGTTATAAGAAGGTCTCAGGTTTGAACCTTGGTGTTGTTATCGCTCTCATACAGGAAGATCTAAATACATGCCACGGTGGCACCTCACGGGGAAACAACTGAGGATCTCTATAAAGATGGCCTTGGCTTCAAGATTGCCAATAACCTGAAACTGAGCTGAAGCACGGTGGGCAAGACCATACAGCAGTTTAGCAGGACAGGTTCCACTCAGATCAGGCCTCTCCAATGGTTGGCCAAAGAAGTTACAAAGAAGTAAGACTTTGGACCCAATGTTGACAATTGCACTAAGTTAGGGGTAAAGTAATTTTTGTCGCCAGCGGTTTAGACATTAATGGCTGCCTGAATGTTGAGTTATTTTGAGGTGACAGCAAATTTACACTGTTATACAAGCTGTACACTCACTACTTTTAATTTACATTGTATCTAAATGACATTTCTTCAGTGTTGTCACCTGAAAAGCGTGTATGAGGTGTATGGGTACTTATTTTATGAGATACTATACATAGCATCCAAAAAAGCCAACCACCATTAACTGTTATTCTTGAACTACCCTCCTATTGGTATAGTTTAGAATCTTTCAGTTTCCGGAGCAAATTACAATTACGGCAGCAGCTGAAGTGCTTGTAATGGTTAATCTCTTGAGAGAACCAAGGTATGTCTTCGTGATTGTTGTTACCAAAATGATCAATTACACATTCATCAGGCACAGATTCCAAAACACCTTTTTCAATTGAAAGAACTGCAAGATGATGAAGCCTTGATTGCCCCATTGTACCTCTGAGCCATGTATGAAGACGTATCAAAGCACTAAATGATCTTTCGCAAGAGCAGCTGCTCAGAGCAATTGTTAGGACAACTTGCATGATTTTTTTAACCGTTGGAAACATTAAAGGATCCAAAAGTTTGCAAATGTGCTGTACTGTTAGTACCACACTTTCCTGTTTTTTGCATTCAAAGAAGTTTTTGTTTAGCAACAACTACTTATGCCTCAATGCCCTTGACCAAATTTTCTTTAATGCTAGAGAAATGATGGTCAAGTTCAGAGAGCATTCGGTCCAAGCAAGGGTAAAAGATTTTTGTTCTAAGATCATCTTCACTTGACAAATGATCGCATGGTGTTTGTCTGGCTTCGTACACAGTCTTCCATCATTTTTGTTTTTTTAATTTGCCTGGATGCTTGTGGATTCTGAGTGTCAATGTCAAACAAAGAAACTGTTTTTTGAAGTATATTTCTTGATTTGGCATTGGTTCTTGGTGATCTTAATGAAGTACAACATCTTTTTTATACTCTAATGCAGTAGACAAATCTAGGTTTTCCTTCTGAAGCAACTTATGGAAACCTTCTGTAGTAGCCAGTAACAATTGAAATGCAAAAAGACAGTAGCGCATTGATAACTTATGCAATTTAATCAACAAGCCAGTGGCTATGGCAGATTTCTCCTCTTTAAGACACTGTACAACAGCTGGACAGTTGTATATTAGGGCAGTAATGGAACGTATCTGGCAAGACCAACTTGTCTCTGAGAGCTGTACTAGTTCTGTTTCTTTTAGTCCAAGTTGCACCTGAACATCATTGAACATTTGGTGCTCTGTAAAAGATGCACTAAAAAAAGTATACAGGTTTTCTAGTGTTTAAAAAAAATCAGAAGCCTCTGTGATTGCTTTACAGGTATAGCAGAGTACAGGGTTTAGTTCATGGGCATAACAGTGAACATAAATAGCTTCAGGATGTTTTTTCTGAAATTTTGCTTGTACACCACCAATTACGCCACTCATAACTGAAGCTCCATCGTACGTTTGAGCAACACAGAGGACATTGGCTAAACCATTAACAGTGAAGTAATCTTCCAAAGATTCTGTTATTGAATTTGCACTTAAATCTTTCAGTTCAGAAAATCCCAGGAAATGTTTTTTTACAGCACTTGTGTCAGGTTCAACGTAGCTTACACAGATAGCAAGTTGCTCTTTTCTTTTATCCCTTGCTTCGTCTGCCATTATGGCATACGTTCCAGATTTATTTAACTTGCTAAAAATTGTACTTGTTAGTTCTTCTGAACAGCACTGTATGAGATCATTTTGTGATGAAGGTGAAGTATAGGTAGCATTACCTGGAGGCTTGTACTTTAGAAGGAAAGGATCAAATTTACACAAATAATTTAAGCACTCTTTGAAATTGCCTCTATTTGGGCTTCCTTCTCCTTCTAAATTACCTCGAAATGATATGCCCTGCTTGGCAAGAAACACTGTGGTTGCAATTATTCTTTTTAGATACTCTCGCCTTTCTCGAATTTGGAGTTCAGTAGCTTTTTCTATTTGTTCTACAACTTTTTCACGCAGTTTAGAATCTTTACAAGCTGCCCATGCCAACATGCTAGACCTGTGAAGAGCACTTCTTTCATGCTCCTTAAAGGAATCTAAAGCACGTTTCCAATTTTTAAAACCTTGTGTGGTTAATAATGCGTCCAAATTGTGCCTCTTGCCTTTTGGGGCAAAATTTCTACAAGCAAAACAAAATGCAGTATCTTTGCTACATGAATATTCTAGCCAAGTATATTTCTCAATTAAACAGAGGGATAGGGTGCGCTATGGAATCTGTTATACAGAGAGTCTGTAGTGTAATGTAAGGTAAGAGCAGCCTCTATTATGTTTCCATCCAGATGGATGGAACAGTAAAATAGGGGAAAGAAGGAAAATAGATGTGGCGCTATACCTTATAAAACTCACTAGAAAATATAATATAAATAAAATTGTACAAATTTTCCAGCTTGCTGGCTAATATTTTAAAAAACAGCGAGAAACCTTAATGGACTGTATAGTAAAATCAATAGTAAAATCAATAAATAATAATAAAGTGCTAGGGGTTAGTCCTTATTAATTAGTGAATGCAAAGTGAATATAAATTTCCCAGCCTACTGGTTAGTAAATGCAATAAAACTGTACGGTCCACTCAAATTAGGTAAAGGTGAATAAATAAATATTTAGATAAATAATAGTAAAACTATCATGAATCGATCAATACTTAATAGTGAAAGCTACTAGAGTTGCTTGTGACTGTGATTGTAGCACAACCAAATGAATGGACACAAGGGGAACAATCAAACTTATATAAACGTGAATACTGGTGGGGTGGTGGGTGTAAACACACTGTGTCAAATATCAAAACATGCCAAAAAATACCACAATAAAAATTGAAAAATAGAAAATTAAAACCAGTGAGGAAATGAAAAATAATAAAAGATTAAAAATATTTTAGTCCAGAAAGTAAAAAGTAAAAAATCTAAAAAATCTTGCGGTGACAAGTCTAATATGAAAGTCCAATTGAATAAAGTTTAAAATTGATATTTAAACATGAAATGAATATTTGGTGGTGAAAAAAGTAAGTGAAGAAAGTGACATCGATATTCGTTCGCAGTGAACGTTTGCAGTGAACGTTTATGGATTTTACTCTCACCAGAGATATGACCCCGTCCGGGGTGGATCAGCCTCCACAGTATAAGCCACTGTGTCGCTTCTTGGGCTGTCTCTGCTATGCTGCTGGGGAGATCCTTCGTTCTTCCGTGGGGATGTTGTACCTCGTTTACATATGATAGAAAAGAGGACTGCCCATGGTGTAGTATGTTTGGAACTCAGTTTATTTGAAACAACCTTAAAAATACTCACATTTAGCATTTTTCGTACTAAATGTGAGTATTTTTAAGGTTGTTTCAAATAAACTGAGTTTCAAACATACTACACCATGGGCAGTCCTCTTTTCTATCATATGTAAACGAGGTACAACATCCCCACGGAAGAACGAAGGATCTCCCCAGCAGCATAGCAGAGACAGCCCAAGAAGCGACACAGTGGCTTATACTGTGGAGGCTGATCCACCCCGGACGGGGTCATATCTCTGGTGAGAGTAAAATCCATAAACGTTCACTGCAAACGTTCACTGCGAACGAATATCGATGTCACTTTCTTCACTTACTTTTTTCACCACCAAATATTCATTTCATGTTTAAATATCAATTTTAAACTTTATTCAATTGGACTTTCATATTAGACTTGTCACCGCAAGATTTTTTAGATTTTTTACTTTTTACTTTTTACTTTCTGGACTAAAATATTTTTAATCTTTTATTATTTTTCATTTCCTCACTGGTTTTAATTTTCTATTTTTCAATTTTTATTGTGGTATTTTTTGGCATGTTTTGATATTTGACACAGTGTGTTTACACCCACCACCCCACCAGTATTCACGTTTATATACCGTAGGTTTGATTGTTCCCCTTGTGTCCATTCATTTGGTTGTGCTACAATCACAGTCACAAGCAACTCTAGTAGCTTTCACTATTAAGTATTGATCGATTCATGATAGTTTTACTATTATTTATCTAAATATTTATTTATTCACCTTTACCTAATTTGAGTGGACCGTACAGTTTTATTGCATTTACTAACCAGTAGGCTGGAAAATTTATATTCACTTTGCATTCACTAATTAATAAGGACTAACCCCTAGCACTTTATTATTATTTATTGATTTTACTATTGATTTTACTATACAGTCCATTAAGGTTTCTCGCTGTTTTTTAAAATATTAGCCAGCAAGCTGGAAAATTTGTACAATTTTATTTATATTATATTTTCTAGTGAGTTTTATAAGGTATAGCGCCACATCTATTTTCCTTCTTTCCCCTAAGTATATTTCTCAAACCACTGAAATTGGAATGATTGCTTTTGTGAACCAAACATTTCATAGGGATATTGCTTTAGTTTAGGCTGCATACAACCACTTTCCACATCGCCTAGATCAATAACATCACAAACTGCAGTCATATCAATTGATCCATCACCCACTTCTGCATTTGTTGTGGTACTAGAAGTGCCTTCCTCTGCAAGTAAAATACTGTCATCACTTTCTGAAATTTGATCCGTGCTCACGACTTCTTCATGAGACTCAGGCTCAGCTTCTTCTGCTGCGTTAGACCCTTTTTTTCAGAAAAAATGTCTGATATTCATATCATATGAAGAAATTATTTCAAATTTAGAGTTTTCTTTCCTGAACTTGGTATATTTTTTTTCTCCATGTTTAAATCATCTATTTTTAACTTTATATGTGTATTTATTGTTAGTGAGATTAGTTTCTTCTTGTATATAAAAGGTATACCCCCACTATTCACTACAGGCTGCAGCAGTGGTTGCAAGAGTGCACTGCCAACATCCCACTAGAAATTTGAAAATTGCTTGGCCCACACTAGTTCAGGTCTTTGAGCTCTCAAAGGCGGATATACATTTTGTGATATGTAGGCATTCATTCTTTAAAGCGGAGGTCCACCCTAAAGTGGACCTTCCGCTCATCGGAACCCTCCCCCCCTCCGGCACCACAATTGGCACCTTTCAGGGGGGAGGGGGGTGCAGATACCTGTACAGTACAGGTATCTGCACCCACTTCCGGGATAGCTCTATGCGGAAAGGGGCGTAGATTACGCCCCTTTCCGCAAGTGCCCGCCCCTTTCCGCAAGTGCCCCGCTGCCTGCTGGGAAACACACAGATCCCAGAGGCAACGGGGACCGTCCTTATTGCGCAGCGTGACTCGCGCATGCGCAGTAGGGACCCGGGAAATGAAGCCGAAAGGCTCCATTTCCTGATTCCCATACCCAAGATGGCGGCGGCAGGACCCGAGAGACGATCTAGAGATCGACTAAGGGTGCCGACATCGCGGGCGCGCTGGACAGGTAAGTGTCACTATTTTAAAAGTCAGCAGCTGCAGTATTTGTAGCTGCTGGCTTTTAAAAAAAAAAAAAAAAACGCGGAGTCCCGGCAGACTCCCGCTTTAAGGCCCAATTCAAACCTTTCCGAATGTTTGTTTTATTTAAGCACATTCATGATTTTTATTTTTTTTTAACTGTTTTACACCACTTTAAATGGATTGTAGTATGCTTTAGCAAAACTGAAAACACAACAAAATGCGTAGGTGATGTAGGAAAATCTATTTTTTAAGTTAAATTTAATGTCTACTTACCTGTTGTCATAGGGGGTTTTTGACTCTTTGGTGTCTCTTCCATTCAGACTCAGCCTCATCAGTGCCCATCAACTCAGCCTGATCAACATCTGATAAAGCTCTCAACAGCTGCATTGTGTTTGGACAAAAACATTATGTAATATACAAACCACACACAGGGTTGGAGTTTTTTTAATTGAGAAGGAGAGAGAGAGGAGAAGGGGGGAGAGAGAGAGGAGAAGGGGGGAGAGAGAGAGAGGAGAAGGGGGGAGAGAGAGAGGAGAAGGGGGGAAGAGAGAGAGGAGAAGGGGGGAGAGAGAGAGGAGAAGGGGAGAAGGGGGGAGAGAGAGAGGAGAAGGGGAGAAGGGGGAGAGAGAGAGGAGAAGGGGAGAAGGGGGGAGAGAGAGAGGAGAAGGGGAGAAGGGGGGAGAGAGAGGGGAGAAGGGGGGAGAGAGAGAGAGAGAGGAGAAGGGGGGAGAGAGAGAGAGAGGAGAAGGGGGAGAGAGAGAGAGGAGAAGGGGGAGAGAGAGAGAGAGGAGAAGGGGGGGAGAGAGAGAGGAGAAGGGGGGAGAGAGAGAGAGAGGAGAAGGGGGGAGAGGAGAAGGGGGGAGAGAGAGAGAGGAGAAGGGGGGGAGAGAGAGAGAGGAGAAGGGGGGGAGAGAGAGAGAGGAGAAGGGGGGAGAGAGAGAGAGGAGAAGGGGGGAGAGAGGAGAAGGGGGGAGAGAGAGAGAGGAGAAGGGGGGGAGAGAGGAGAAGGGGGGGAGAGAGAGAGAGGAGAAGGGGGGGAGAGAGAGAGGAGAAGGGGGGAGAGAGAGAGAGAGGAGAAGGGGGAGAGAGAGAGAGAGGAGAAGGGGGGGAGAGAGAGAGGAGAAGGGGGGAGAGAGAGAGAGAGGAGAAGGGGGGGAGAGAGAGAGAGAGAGGAGAGAAGGGGGAGAGAGAGAGGAGAGAAGGGGGGGGGAGAGAGAGGAGAAGGGGGGAGAGAGAGAAGGGGGAGAGGGGGGAGAGAGAGAAGGGGGAGAGGGGGAGAGGGGGAGAGAGAGAGAGGAGAAGGGGGGGAGAGAGAGAGGAGAAGGGGGGGAGAGGAGAAGGGGGAGAGAGGAGAAGGGGGAGAGAGAGAGAAGGGGGGAGAAGGAGAGAGAGAGAGAAGGGGGAGAGAGAGAGAGAGAGAGAGAGGAGAAGGGGGGAGAGAGGAGAAGGGGGGAGAGAGGAGGAAGGGGGGAGAGGAGGAGAAGGGGGGAGAAGGGGGGAGAGAGAGAAGGGGGAGAAGGGGGGGGGGGAGAAGGGGGAGAGAGAGAGGGGGGGAGAAGGGGGGAGAGAGAGAAGGGGAGAGAGAGAGAGGGGGAGAAGGGGGGAGAAGGGGGGGGGGGAGAAGGGGGGAGAGAGAGGGGGGGAGAGGGGGGAGAAGGGGGGGAGAGAGAGGGGGGGGAGAAGGGGGGAGAAGGGGGGGGGGAGAAGGGGGGAGAGAGAGAGGGGGGGAGAAGGGGGGGGGGAGAAGGGGGGAGAGAGAGAAGGGGGAGAAGGGGGAGGGAGAGAGAAGGGGGAAGAAGGGGGGGAGGAGAAGGGGGGAGAGGAGAAGGGGGGGAGAGAGAGAAGGGGGGGGGGAGAGAGAGAAGGGGGGAGAAGGGGGGGGGGAGAGAGAGAAGGGGGAGAAGGGGGGGGGAAAGAAGGGGGGAGAGAGAGAAGGGGGGGGAGAGAAGGGGGGAGAGAGAGAAGGGGGGAGAGAGAGAAGGGGGGGAGAAGGGGGGGAGAGAGAGAAGGGGGGGGAGAAGGGGGGGAGAGAAGGGGAGAGAGAGAAGGGGGGAGAGAGAGAAGGGGGGAGAAGGGGGGGGGGGGGGCGCGGGGGGCGCCGGGGGCGCAGGTGGAGATGGGGGGCGGGGGAGAGAGGGAGAGAGAGAGAAGGGGGGAGGAGGAGAGAGAGAGAAAGGGGGGGAGGAGAGAGAGAGAGAGGAGAAGGGGGAGGAGAGAGAGGAGAAGGGGGGGAGAGAGAGAGAGAGGAGGGGGGAGGAGAGAGAGAGAGAGAAGGGGGGAGGAGAGAGAGAGAGAGGAGAAGGGGGAGGAGAGAGAGAGAGAGGAAGAAGGGGGAGGAGAGAGAGAGAGAGGAGAAGGGGAGGAGAGAGAGAGAGAGGAGAAGGGGGGAGAAGAGAGAGAGAGAGAGAGAGAGAGGAGGAGAAGGGGAGGAGGGAGAGAGAGAGAGAGGAGAAGGGGGGGAGGAAGAGAGAGAGAGAGGAGAAGGGGGAGAGAGAGAGAGACGAGACGAAAGGGGAGAGAGAGTAGGGAGGAAGGGGGAGAGAGAGAGAGAAGAAGGGGGGAGAGAAGAGAGAGAGGGGAGAGAGAGAGAGAGAGAAGGGGGGAGAGAGAGAGAGAAGGGGGAGAGAGAGAGAGAGAGAGAAGGGGAAGGAGGAGAGAGAGAGAAGGGGGAGAGAGAGAGAGGAGAAAGCGCGAGAGGAGAAGGAGAGGAAAGAGAGAGAGAGAGAAAAAGGATGATTTGTACCTGTTTTGTTGCATATTCGTATACATTGTTGACTTGCGTTTCACTGCCATTCCAAAAAAACACTTTGATGTTGATTGTATGTTGCACATAAAATACTATTAGAAAAAGACAAAAGCAATAAAAAATATATATATTTTATGGTTGTCAGCATTTCCAAGCGTTAAATTGTGATTAATACATACAAAACAATGATGCATGCCAATTGTCCCCATTCCCTTTGTGGAATTATATATTTAAGTATATATTAAATGGGTAAGGTAAGTAAGGGTACCATATGACTGTAATCTAGGTACGTAATGTTCTAATTTATTTCAGACTATAAAGACTTAAAGTGGTTCTGCACCTAAAAAAAAATATTAAAAGCCAGCAGCTACTAATATTGCAGCTGCTGACTTTAAATAAAATCACACTTACCTGTCCCAGGGTCCAGCGATGTCGGCGGCAGATGACGAGCGATCGCTCGTCTCGCTGCTGCCACCGCCGCCATCCTCTGTCAGGGAATCGGGAAGTGAAGCATGGCGGCTTCACTGCCCGATTCCCTACTGCGCATGCGCGAGTCGCGCTGCGTGTCTCTTCAGATCCCCCACTGTGTCCTGGGAACTGTGTGTTTCCCAGAACACAACGGGGGGGGGGGGGGGGGCGTCTGCGGCGGTCTGCCCGGAAGTGGTTGCAGATACCTGGATTATCCAGGTAACTGCACCCCCCTCCCCCCTGAAAGGTGCCGATTGTGGCACCGGAGGGGGGGAGGGATCAGATTAGCGGAACTTCCCCTTTAGGGTGAAGAACCGCTTTAAAGAGATTAAAACCAACATTCTATTTTACAAAATTATTTTAATAAACAGTCTGAGATTTAAATTTGACTATAGCCTAGGATTTTGTTTTAACATAAATTTGATCAGACATCAGCATTTTCTCCATGCATGCAATGCAAATACATATAGTTACCTGTAGTGCGCTAGTGCTCCCATCTCATGAAGCATGATGACCTTGTCCACCACTGGCAACAGCAGGTATGATTGATGAGACAACTCTGAGAGACTAGTCCAGACAAGGCCCGCCTGGCCAGGCCTGGAGAAGAGGAACTTGTTAGAAAGAATTGTGACATGCTGTTTTGAAGATCAGGAAGGGAAAAATTTTTAGTTTTTTGATTCTTAGCGATTAATCACGCAGCTCTAACGTGCGGGTGCTAACTGTTAATGGAACCCCAAAGACATCTTGGAATCCAATAATACCCCATTCCGGTGTAGCCATCAAACCACACAATTGTTTCTGCATTCTAGTACATTTGACAGCTCATTGAAATGAAGGGCTGTCAAAGCCGGAATATGTGGGACCACACAGGAACGCGAGCAGTGTGAACAGACCCTAAGGGCCAGTTCACATCATAGAAACGCAGTTTGGAGATGTTTCTGCATGTACATTTTTTATGTGTTCCAGTGCGTTTTTTTTTCCCTTTTTTTTCTTCACCCTAAATAAGGACATGTGCGCTCCGATACATTTTTTTCCGGTGCAGTTCAGTGCAGAAAAAATTCAGCATGTTCTAATTTTCTTTCCGGACAGGAACACACTCGTGTGAACTATGCCATTGGAAACCATTTAACCTACTAGCTATGCATTTGACGCAGAAGAAAAAACCCACTGGATTGCATGTGGCGTGGCCTTGAACCAACCCTGCAGACATTCAAAGAAGTGTTTTTATTTTCCTTATCTTTAGATAGGGAATAGGTGTTTAATCATCCACAATCCACATGCAGGTGTAGCAGGGTCTCTTTAAGGACTATAAAACTACTGTTCCCAGAACCCCGCTGGTTCCCAGGAGGTTTGGAGTTATGCTCCAGAGACTCATGGGGGAGGGCATATAAGGAGGGGGAGAGGCCTAGTTCGCTCTCTTTTTGGACACCACCCCCCCCCCTCTCCTAGCAAGAGGAGGTCTGTGCTGAACTGCTGGAGGCACAAGGCCTGAAGCCTGGGCCTTGTGCTCTTTTCCAAAGAGCCCTCTGCCAGCCTAGCTGCACCTGAGAGACATTTTCTCATCCTTGCTGCAGTACACCAGAAGGATTGAAGACTCGGAGGTCGGTGGATTCCTGTTCCTAGACGAACCGGCGGAGGAAACGGACTTGGACTTGTCCGGGTGGTGAGAGCTGTTTAAAGACAGATACTTTATCTTTATTATTCGTTTGGATTACAAAGTTGTTATTTAAGTGCACCACCGAAAGATTGCTAGCGAATATTGTTTCACTGGACTTCCATCTAGATCAGTCAGGCCTGACTGCATAGGTAGATAGTGCTGGGTGATAGTTTACCCATGCGGGGAAGTAGCTGAAAAAGGGCAGCGCTAGAGTTGCATAGCAATACTTTATTATGCTGATTACTCTGTTTATCTTTATTACTGGTTACTGCAGGGACCTGCTTATGTGTTGCAAACCAAATGTTCGATTCATGTTATTTTTTTTTATAAAACAAGTAAAGTCCGTTATATACTTTCAAAGATTGTCTATGAGCTTGAGTTATCCACCCACACACACACATATTTAGAGTATAAACGATTTAATGTGTATTGCTAGATACTAACTGTGCCAGAGTGGGTAGAGCAGATTGCCGGTGGGGTTGGCGGAGCTGTGCTCAGGGCCCAAACCAAACTTGCGGCCCTCTTAAGTGAGGGTATCGCTATACAGGTACAGGAAGATCTTTTGAGCTCTAGGCTCCTCTATACTGATATGACTTAAAAATGTTGCAGACAAATCTCTTTTCAATCAAAAGTAGCTCTATCTAGCCTAAAGAAAACTGACCATACACTATGCAATCTGACTGCACAATCTAAGGTAATGTGGTGATCTGAGAGCAGTAGTGGGGTGGCATATCACTTATATAGTGACAGGTGGCTGACACTGATCGTCCATACTAAATATCAGATCATGGCTGCCTGAAAAGTGGTCCATACACTATGCAATCATGTGATTGTACAAGAGGTACTAAAACTAGATCCATGATTAAAGCAGCATCCGATCTGAGGAAGCCCCTACCCAGTTGAAGTCAGATTAAGCCATTTTAAGGTACAATGTCATGAGATGATTGCCACAGCCACAGACAGTGTATGATCCTCTTGCCAGATCCAGCTCCTTACCTTAGTCCTGCCAGTGAGTGAGTGCTTTGAGAGTCTAGTTAGCACAATGTCAGCAGCTGCAGCCTGCTGTCTCAGTCACTTGTTGTTGCTCCAGGCAGCCTCCAGCAGTCCTGCTCCAGTCAGCCCACCCGGCCCGCGCTGCCTAGTGTGAATGCGTGCACTTTGTCTCCCGCCGCTGCCTTACGCTTTTTTAAAGGCAGGCCGGGGCATGCATGCCATGCCGTGTGTGATGCCACGCGTATCGACGTCACACATCCTGCCGGCGCTCGCTCCTTCTCACTCATGAGTGAGAAGCGGCCGCCGGGATGTGTGACGTCGATACGCGCGGGGTATCAACATCACACTTCCTGACGGCTACCGCTCGCTCATGCGCAGTGCGGCGCCATGGGGACTCAGGGATAATAATTGTAAAATACATTTACGAGACTCGGGGGCTTTTCGGGGTTACATTCGGGGCTTCAGCCAACCCCTATCGACACCCCTGCAGCCACCTGTCTTGGATTGTCTGTTATAATGTGCATTGTTGTTAGGAAGCTAGGAGACGAAAAGGCTAGGCTCTGAAAGGTCATGTCTCTGAGTCACCTAGTCTGAAAATGATTAGTAATTAGCTCATGTTAAAGGGGAGGGCCACCCTGAAAAACAAAAATTTTTTAAAAATTACAAAAAATCTAAAAAAAAAAAAATGAAAACATTTTTTTTTTTACTTACCAGAAATGCCTGTTGCTAGGCACTTTCTCCTAATCTTCCTCTTCCTCCTCCGCAGAGATCTTCTGTCTTCTGTCTTCGTCGCGGCGTCTTCTGGGTAATGAGTCGCGCTGTGTTCTGGGAACTGTGTGTTCCAGAACACAGCGCGTCCCATTCAGAAAGCGCTGCGGGACTCGCGCATGCGCAGTAGCTGCGGGACTCGCGCATGCGCAGTAGGAAACGGGCAGTGAAGCCATAAGGCTCCGCTGCCTGTTTCCCTTACAAGGGATGGCGGCGCCGGGACCCGAGACCTGAGGGACGGGTCGGCCTCGGGCGGCCGACATCGCGGGCGCCCTGGACAGGTGAGTGTGTTTATTAAGTCAGTAGCTGCAGTGTTTGCAGCTGCTGACTTTTTTTTTTTTTTTTTTATAACCGGCCCTCCGCTTTAATTTAGGTTTTTTTGGTTAGAAGTGTATTAGAGTAATATGAGCAGAAGCTGTAAACCTTCTACTCAATGTTTAAAAGCCTGTTGTAAAAAAACAGTTTGATGTTCAGAAGCCAAAACGAGTACTGTCTAGTTATTGGTTTCCAACATTTTGCAATAGCTGATATCTATATTCAGACTGGAGCAAGTGGTATATGACAAAAGCACTCAAGCAAAGTTTCATTACAATTGCTACTTAGGCTAGGTTCACATTGCTGCGATGCGGGAACGCCGCGAATCCGCGGCGTTTTCCCGCATCGCACACCTCCCGCCGGCAGTTCACACTGCCCTATGCGGACGGCTGGGGGTGTCAATGTTATGTTAATGACACCCCCAGATCCGTCGGCATATCGCAGTGCGATCTGCCGACTCGCACAGGAATCGGATCGCATGGTGTGAACCCCCATGCGATCCGATTCCGTTGCGGACCCAAAAAAGGGTCCCGTGCGAGTTTGCTGCGGGACCGCTGCGAGTTCAGCCATACTATCTGTATGGCTGAACTCACAGCGCTACGGAGATCGGATGTGATTTGCTGTGCGAATCACATCAGGTTCTCCCCCCGCAGCGGTGTGAACCCAGCCTTAAAGAGGAAGTAAACCCTGATGGGTTTACTTCCTCTTTTTTTCCCTGCAAAGGTAAAGCATAATGGACTACTATGCATCGCATAGTAGCTCATTATGTGTCACTTACCTGACACAGGAGCCAGCGAAGTCGCCGCTGATCCCTGTAGTCCGCCGCGTCCATCTTGCTGGTGGCGTCTCGCAGCTCCGACCAATGACAGCGGCGCAACCGCGATGACGTCACTCCCGCGCATGCGCACGGGAGTCGCGCCTCGCAGCTCCGTTGCTGTCATACGGCGAAGCCGCGATGACGTCACTCCCGCGCATGCGCACGGGAGTCGACAAATTTGGCAAATCCATTCTTGGATTTGCCGCATTTAGTGCGCCTGCGCGCCGCTGTCTACGGCGCATGCGCCGTAGACAGCGGTGCCCATTTTCGGGCAAATATCTCCTAAACCATATAGGTTTAGGAGATATTGCTTGGACCTACAGGTAAGCCTTAATCTAGGCTTACCTATAGGTCCAAGTTGTTTGGAAGGGTTTACTTCCCTTTTAATTTTCTACTACATATTTATATCAAGAAGCCATTTCACCTAATTCTGCTTTGAAAATACTACTGACCAAAAAGTGTTGTAAAATATATTTCTCTTATATTCACTGACTGACACAGCTCCTCTCTGTAACAAAATGGGTTGTCAGCCCTATCACTGGAGATACTAGGCAAAGTTGTAACACAACACTTCAGAACTTTCAGTTCTGCCCAGGGGGGCGGTCCCTAGGCTACAACCCCCACAGCCTGCTCTAGCAGACTCCGTTTTTTCTTACCTAGTGAGCAGATAAGACAGGAACCTGCGGGCCCATAGGTCCATGTTTTTTTGATGCAGAAGCTTGGCTTTTTGCGCAAGATGAATGATCCTGTGATCTTCTATCAACAGCTGGCTGGGTGACAGGCTGGTTCACTTATCCTTGTAGTCTCCCCAGTCCTGCCATCGAGCGTGTGCAGGTCGCAGCTACGGCTTGGCAGGCCACGACATACCTCAGCTCCAGAGGTGGTCGTGAGCTTTATGCTCTGGGGCATACATATGACCGGGCTACTGATGTCTGAGTCACAGTATGCCAGTCCAGTAGTCTTCCCTGTACTGATCAGGAGCTGACTACCATGGAGCTCTTCGGGACTGGTAAGTACAGCTCTCCCTGCCTTGGCAGGGAGGAGCAGCTGGGCATTCCCTGGGAGGTCGATTCGGTGGCCCCCCTCACCCCCTCTCTTCTCTCCCCTGTCCCTAACTACCCTCCTTTCCCCACCTCAAGGGGGGGGGGGGGCTGTACATGTGCTGAGCGGTATGTGTGTGCCTGGGCTCTCACCTGGGGGTTTAGGTGTACTGGGTGCCTGGGTCCTGCAGCTTAGTGCCGCTGGATGTCTGTGTAGTCTTCCCCTGTGTTGGTGCAGTGCTGTGCCTGCCACATGTTCTCCCTAGTCCCTCATAGCGCTGTTCGGCGGCAATTTTAAGTATGGGCAAGGGTCAGACATGCTTCTGGCTTCAAGTGGCCATTTTCCTAGTGATTCTCTATTAGAACACTGGCGGCCAGTTTCTTGTAGTCGGACCACATTTTTTGTGCTCTAGCAGCAGCCCCTGTGCCCTCAGCTTCCTGTTCGGTCATCACAGAGCGATGGGAGGTTTATCCTGTGATTCTGGACACGTGTGTCAGATCGCTCACCGATCATGCGACCTCCGGCCACCGACACACGTTTTGCTATCTCTGCATCTAGGAACACTGGGGATCATCAGGCACTGTGGTAATACAGTGCGGAACTGTCCAGGGTGGTGAGTCCAGCGGGTTAGAGCCCCTCAGTCAGCGGCAGCAGGAGGGTGGGACTGTCACTGTCCTAAGTCCCCTTTGGGTGGCAGACAGGGTAGGGTCAACGTGGCTACAGAAACTGGTGTTTCTTCCCCCGAAATCCAGGCAATTGCAACCGGGACACCTGCGGACTGCGCGGTCCCTATGGACACCCTTACGGCAGTCCTCAATTCGTTAATTGCCAAGATAGAGGCGGTACGTGGGAAAAAAGGTGCTAAAAAGCAGCCCCTGCCCTCCCGTCCTCTGGGGAGAGCTCTGACACAGACTCGGGTCCTGCTGAGGCCGATGACCCCTGCTCTGTCTTGTCAGATGACGCTGACCAGGACCGTTTGGACAGTGAGGATGAGCCCCCGTCCGGGTCAGTGCGCTAGTTGGAGCACTTATCACAGCTGTGAGTGATACCCTGAAGATTCAGGAGCCAGCGGATCCCTCTGCTGATGTACCGGCCCCTTTTGGGTCCCGCAAGCCAGCATGTTCACCTAAGGTGTTCCCGTATCTGACTTATTTTCATAAGTTCATTTACAAGGAATGGGGTCGCCCGCAACAGACCTTTGCGGTCCCCAAATACATGGGTGTGTGTTACCCCTTTGAGGAAAGCCTTCTAAAAAAGTGGTCGGCTCCTTCAGTCGTGGACCCCCCAGTATCCAGGTTAAACAAAGTAACCACGATCCCGGTTGAGGGGACTCCTGCATTCAAGGATCCCATGGACAGGAAGGCCGAGGCGGTAGCTCGTTCCTTGTTTACGGTTGTGGGGTCAGCCGTGTGACCTGTACTGGCATCCGCACTGGTGTCGCAGACACTGACTGAGTGAGCAAAACTTTTGCATCACGAATTGGGAGAGCAACAGGCCTCCCCTATCTGCGTGGAACTGGCAGACCAACTAGTGCAAGTACGTTTGTGATGTGGCCCTGGATACTCTCCCTCTGTTATCCAGGGCTTCAGTGTCAGCTGTGGTGCTGAGGCGCCTGATTTGGCTAAAATGCTAGTCTGCTGACCAGCCATCCAAGAAAGCCCTGACGGATCTTCCCTTCCTTGGCGACCGGCTCTTTGGAGCCTCGCTAGATGACATTAATAAAAATGCCACTGGTGGTAAGAGTACTCTACTCCCACAGGCCAGGAAGGCAAGGGCCCTCTTTTTCCGCTCACAAGCGGCTTTTTCGTCCGCCCGGTGCTTCGACAAAACGTCCCCAGCCCGTCAGGACCCCCACGGATGGTCAAAAACGACCCTGGAACCGCAAGCCTAACAAGCCTGCGAACAAACATGCTAACGCCTTCGGGAGTTTGCAGCCTGGTGGTCATCCCGGTTATCCGACCAATGGGTTTGCTATCTGATTTCCACAGGCTACAAGATAGAGTTCCTCTCTTGGCCACCAAACAGATTCTTCCCCTCCAGCATACCCGTATCCCAGGGTCGCCCTGTTGGGGGCTGTAAGGGACTTGCTGAATCGAGGGGTGATTGTACCTGTTCCGGAGCCAGAACGCTTCCAGGGATGCTGCTTAAATCTGTTTGTGGTTCCCAAGAAGGAAGGGGTACGTCCAAGCTTGGACTTAAAAGCCCTCAATCACTTTGTAAAAGCGCAGAGGTTTAAAAGGGAATCAGTTCGCTCAGTAGTCGCTGCATTCCATCAAGGGGACTTCCTGGCATCCTTGGACATCAAGGATGCGTACCTGCACATACCCTTATGCCTTCGGCATCAAACGTTTCTGCGTTTTGCAGTCAGGGAAGCCCATTACCAATTTGTGGCTCTTCCTCTTGGTCTAGCATCAGCCCCCCGAGTTTTTACCAAGGTATTGGCTCCAGTATTGGCATTGCTGAGACAACATGGGATCGCGATCGTGGGCTACCTGGACGATCTCCTCCTCCTGAGAGCATCTTCCGCCTCAGAATTAGAGGAGGATGTGTCGATCACCATGCAGAACCTGAAAGAATTTAGGAGGCTGTTGAACCTAAAGAAGTCGGTGATTGTGCCGACCCAGCGTCTGGAGTACCTAGGTTTGGTGTTGGACTCCAGGGAAGCGAGAGTTTTTCTCCCTTCAGACAAATTGCAGACTCTCAGATCCGCGGTGAAACTGCTGATGAACCCGCAAGCGGTCGTCGCTACGGTTTAGCATGCGAGTACTGGGGCTCATGGTAGCCTCCATCGAGGCAGTACCTTACGCCCAGTTCCACACCAGAGTACTGCAGAAGGAGATCTTGTTAAAATGGGACAGATCCAGGTGAGCCAACCAGTCAGGGACTCTCTGACCTGGTGGTTGTGGTCACTACGGACACCAGTCTATACGGCTGGGGTGGAGTGATGGGGGTTCAGTCGACTCAGGGCCTCAGGTTGACAGTAGAATCCGAGTTGCCGATCAATCTGCTCGAATTGAGCGTGATCAGGCTGTGTCTCCACACATGGTCGGTGAGTCTTCAAGGGCGTCCGGTCAGGATTCAGTCAGACAATGCCACGGCAGTAGCATACATAAATCACCAAGGTGCAACAAGAAGCGCAGCCGCTGCTCGGGAGGTCACTCACATACTTCGGTGGGCAGAGCGCAACGTTCCGGCCCTGTTGGCCATTTACATCCTGGGTGTGGTTAACTGGCAGGCGAACTATCTGAGTCGGCAGATGCTGGACCCAGGAGAATGGGCATTGCATCCAAAAACATTCAGGCTGCTGTGCCTGAAGTGGGGAACACCAGATGTGGATCTATTGGCCTCCCGTCTCAATCAGAAGGTGCCAAGATTCGTGTCCAGGACGAGATCCGTGGGCAGACGCGTCAGACGCGCTGGTGGCCCCGTGGGATCAGTATCCGCTGATCTACGCCTTTCCTCCACTGAAATTGTTGCCACGTCTGCTTCGCAGAGTGGAAGCCGAGTTGATCCCAGTGATACTGGTTGCCCCAGATTGGCCTAGCGTCCCTGGTACGCAGATCTGGTGCGTCTGGTGGCAGACGCTCCCTGGTGACTACCGTTTCAAGAGGACCTTCTGTCTCAAGGTCCGATTTTTTCATCCTGCTTTACCGTCGCTGGCTTTAACGGCATGGCTGTTGAGAGCCAGGTGGTGAGGAACCGGGGTCCGTCGGACTTGGTGATTCCAACTATGTTGAGGGCACGGAAATCTTCTTCTAGGAAGATATACCATCGTAACTTGAAGGCTTACATCTACATGTGTGAGGAGAATGGTTGACATCCACGTTCCTTTTCCATAGCAAGGATCCTGCTGTTTCTCCAGCGAGGAGTAGACCAGAGATTGCCATTGAGCACCATCAAGGGGCAGATCTCAGCCCTGGCTGTCTTTTTTCCAACGACCCCTGGCATCACACTCCTTAGTGGGTACCTTCGTTCAGGGAGTACAACATGTAGTCCCTCCGGCGCATCCACCGTTACCCCCATGGGATTTGAACCTGGTGTTGTCGGCGCTTCAAAAACCACCGTTTGAAAATATCAGGGAGATTCCCCTGTTGACTCTTTCCCAGAAAGTGGTCTTTCTAGTGGCCATTACCTCGGCCAGGAGGGTTTCGGAATTGGCGGCCTTGTCTTGCAAGTCGCCCTATCTGGTCATTCACAGGGATAAGGTGGTGTTGCGTCGCAAACCATCTTTTCTACCGAAGGTGGTCTCAGCTTTTCATATCAATGAGGACATTGTATTACCATCGTTGTGTCCTAAGCCGAAGCACCCCAAAGAGGTGGCCCTTTATGCTCTCAATGTGGTAAGGGCTCTGAAGTTGTATCTGTCTGCCACGGCTCCCTTTTGGAAGTCAGACTCACTGTTTGTTTCGGTGGCTGGCCCAAAGAAGGGTATGGCGGTCTCGTCAGCCACCATTTCCAGGTGGATCAGACAGATTGTAGTACAAGCCTATGCCTTGAAGGGGCAGATGCCCCCCTTTCCGGTCACGGCCCACTCTACAGGGCAATCGGACCGTCTTGGGCCTTCCGACACCAAGCGCCGGTCGGTCAGGTGTGTAAGGCGGCGACCTGGTCGTCTGTCCATGCGTTTACCAAGTTCTACAAGGTAGACATCAGTGCATCGGCTGATGCCTGTTTTGGCCACAAAGTTTTGCAGGCGGCCGTGTAGTTGCAATTGGATATGCAAGCTTTGCTTTCCTGGTTTTTCGATAAAAACGCAGTACTGTTGTGTTTATGCACTGTTGCATTACTTCCGCAATGTTGCGGTCTTGGGGATCACTCCTGTTGAGGATACCCGGTTATATGGTGGTGTTTTTCCACACGCTGCTGTTTTTTGTGGGTTTAGTTTCACTAGTTCCCACTTGCCATGGTGGATGAAGTTTTAATGCTGTTTTTCCCACCCCTCGTTTGGCACTGCTTGGGGACGTCCCATTTTGTTAGAGAGGAGCTGTGTCGGTCGGTGAATATAAGAGAAAATATAATTTTTTGTACTCACCGTAAAATCCTTTTCTCTGTAATTCACAGACCGACACAGCACCCGCCCCTCCTTTTTCTCTTTGTTATACTGCTTGTTGACGTACTGAGTCTGCTAAGGCAGGCTATGGAGGTTGTAGCCTAGGGACCGCCCCCTGGGCAGAACTGAAAGTTCTGAAGTGTTGTGTTACCACTTTGCCTAGTATCTCCAGTGGTAGGGCTGACAACCCATTCTGTTACAGAGAGGAGCTGTGTCAGTCAGTGAATTACAGAGAAAAGGATTTTACGGTGAGTACAAAAAATCCTATTTTCTCTTATATTCACAGACCGACATGGCTCCTCTCTGTAACAAAATGGGACATCCCCAAGTCCCCTATTATTGCAACGCTAATGAGCTTTTCCTAAGCAATTTCTTAAAGCCACGAGACTTTAACATTAACCAGTTCTCGAGCGGCGCACACCGATGTACGTCAGCAGAATGACACAGACAGGCATAGTGGCGTACAGGTACCTCAATTTTTAAATGCCGCTCTGCCATCGCGAGCCTTCCGCCGGTGGCACGCTCACATGCCGGGCGTAACCCCCGTGAGTCCGGTCGCGGGTCCCGCGGACTCGATCGCCGCGGGGATACCCGCGATCATCTCACGGGGCAGCTGAACGGGGAGATGACATTGTAAACAGCATCTCCCCGTTCTGCCTAGCAACAATCTCATGTGATTGGAGCAGAGATCAGTGTTTACTAACACAAAGCCCAGCCCCCCACAGTTAGTAACACACCCCTAGGAACACTTAACCCTTACACTGCCACCCCCTGATTAACCCCTTCACTGCCAGTGTCATTTACACAGGAATCAATGAATTTGTATAGCATTGATATTGAAATTGATTGATTGAAATGTCCGATGTGTCTGCCGCAATGTCGCAGTCACAATAAAAATCGTTGATTCCCGCCATTTTGTAAACGCTATAACTTTCGCGCAAACCAGTCAATAATTGCTTATTACGATTTTTTTTTTACCAAAAATATGTAGAAGAGTACATATCGGCCTAAACTAAGGGAAAAAAAATGTTTTTTATATATTTTTGGGGGATATTTATTATAACAAAAAGTAAAAAATGATTTTTTTCAAAATTGTTGCTCTATTTTTTTTATAGCGCAAAAAATAAAAACCGCAGGGGTGATCAAATACCACCAAAAGAAAGCTCTATTTGTGGGGAAAAAAGGACATACATTTTTTTTGGGAGCCACGTCGCATGACCACGCAATTGTCAGTTAAAACGACGCAGTGCCGAATCGCAAAAAGTGGTCTGGTCTTAAGCCAGCAAAATGGTCCGGTCTGAAAGTGGTTAAATGCACATTTACAATATGTACAATATGAGCCAAATATATATTTTATAGAGATTATTTTACTTCTCAAATCTTAATTTCAGGCTGGCATGATTCGTACAGACAAGGATGAATTTTTCATAGAGCCACTAGAGAAAGATAAGAAAGAAGAGGAGAGTGGAAGATCGCATGTTGTGTATCGTCGATCAGCCATCATAAAATATTTTCCAAGTCAGAATGCTGAGACTCACCATAATAGTAAGTTTCTGATGCTAATCAATAATGACCTTCATTCATAATTAAGTATTTTCTGTCACTTATTGTCTGCTTCATAGAAGAAAGGTAGTGTTTTAGAATATGAGATTTAAGACCTGTCATTTGCCGATCAGGGTGAGCGTAGGCAGCTTGCCAGAATAGAAATAATCAATATAGATGGTTTTAAAGCGGAGTTCCACCCAGATTTTTTTTTAATGTAATCCGTTCTTTTACACTAGTTTAAAACATTAAATCCATGCCATTAAACAAATCGCCGCTCAATTCACGTTTTTTTAACCTTACAGTTCTTACAGTACATTTCTGCTCTGAAGAGCGCTTCCATCTCTACAGTGTCTTCTGTGATATGGTGATGCTGGATATCCAGCATGCACCTACCCATCTATACACAGGGCGTACCGCAAGTAAATTATCTTGTTGCAGTAACAACGGGCGGCGACGGAGGAAGTACCCACCCCCATTGTTATGGCTACTAAATAACCTAATTCCTGGGAAACTATGACACACATCTCCCAGGAGCATAGGCACCTCAGAATATGGCTTAAATGGCCGCTGCTCTGAAGTGGCAAATTAGAAGGGCCCTGTCATGGTTATGCAGTAATGTTTGTCTATCAGCTTACCTCTCCATGTGCTCGGATTAAGAGGCCAGCCACTCTCACCTGGCTGCTTAAGTAATCTCTCCTCAAAGCAAAACTCCACTTCTGCCCCTATCAGGGAACTCTATATTAACCTGTGCACTGCAAGCGAACTCCGCTCGCTTGCAAGATTGTGTGTTTTGGCTTCCATGTACTCATTGCTCTGTGTCCTATGTCTGATCCTGTTTATCAAACTTGGCTTGTTCTTGACAGTCCTCATTTGCTTCATATCCTGACCTTTGGTGTCCTTGACTATCCCTATCTGCTTTTTGCCCTGACCTTTTGTCTTATCTCCTGTCTATCCGTTGTTGTCACAGTCTACTGCTTCCTCTCTACCTTCCTGTACTCTACTGCGAGCGTGAGCTGGGAGACCCTGGGGGCCGCAACCTGGAGCCAGACTGCAGTGAAGTCCACCCCCACCATTAGGGGCTCTGGTGAACACCCGCTGGCTCTTGGATTCTGCGCTCTGGGAAATCTCATGCTCTAGCTCCCAGTGTGATTTGTGTTGGTGCTCCAGAGTTCCTGCTTTCCTGGGCCACCCAGGGTTCCGTTCGCAGTAGTCAGCCGTAGGGTCCACTACCTTATGGTGCACTCCAGACCCCCACTGGGTGCATCTATCACCAGAACTCAGCTGACCTGACAGCTTGATCAGCCATGGACCCAGCTCATGTGCCTCTACCCGCAGATGATCTATTGCAGGGCATAGTCCACAGACTTGAGACCCAGGAATCAAATCCGATTCAGGTGATGCGATTCCTCCCCGATCAGGCTTCCTGCTTTGAGCAGCTTCAGGGCTCCTTGGGAGCCCCGAGTCTGCAACCTCAAATAACATAGGCTGCTACACCTATTCCGGTTGCAGCCACCCGTTCACTACAACTGCCAGCTCCATCCCATTTCTTTGGGACCCCAAGGCCTACAAGGGGGTTCCTCAGCCAATGCACCATTCAATTTGAGCTCCAGTCTCAAAACTTCCTGTCTGGGCAAAAGTAGCCTATATTATTTCCCTCCTCTCCAGTGAAGCTTTAGCCTGGGCTGCCCCCTATCGGAGAAAAATGATCCTGTGGTTTCAAGCCTGTCCAACTTCTTTAAGCGCTTTCGAAACATCTTCGAGGGGCTGGCTCAGGTTTCTTCAGTGTCCAGTGCCCTTTTACGTCTTAGCCAAGAATCTTCTTCAGTGAGACAATATGCTCTTCAGTTTTGTATCCTCACAGCTGAGTTGAGCTGGGACAATGATGCCCTGGTTGCAACCTTTTTACATGGACTCTCTGACCAAATAAAAGACGAATTAGTGGGAAGAGCCAACCCTGCCGGTCTGGACGATGTAAATTTCTTTGTGTGTCCAGATACATCCGTTTTCAGGAGAGGTCTCTAGAAAAAAAGACACCCTCCCTTTGTCCCGTGGAAGCATCTTCTGCCTGCTGAGGAACCTATGCACCTGAGCCGGAGCAGGCTAAGCCCCGAAGAAGGTGCTAGGCACAGAACTCTGGGCTTGTGTTTCTATTGTGGGGACAGGGGTCATTTTTGTGACTCCTGCCCCCCTTGGAAATGCTCCGGTCTAATACATCTGGAAGGTGGAGTATTGGAACCAAAAACATCACCTTCTCGTCGTCTTCTTCCAGTGTTCCTTCATGTAGGCACCTCTCCTCAATCGATCTTTGCATATCTAGATTCTGGGGCTGCTGGCAATTTTATGGATTTGAGAACTGCTTCTTCCATGAAACTTACCCTTTCGCCTTTCACTACGCCACTGGTAGTCTTGGAAATTGATGGCACTGTTCTCCCAGGGGGTCCTATTGGCTTCCAGACTCTATATATTATGGTGTCTGTAGGGATACTCCACGAGGAGTGGATATCCTTCCTCATTCTACCCAAGGCCTCTACCTCCATTGTATTAGGCCTTCCTTGGCTACAGCTCCACTCTCCACATGTGGACTGAATTTCTGGGCAGGTCTATGCTTGGGGACCTTCATGTTTCTCGTCCTGCCTTCTCAAGGTGGCTCCTAAGGAGAGACTCCCAGTTGCTACCACATCTCTATCTTCTGATCTTCCTGCTGTATACAACGATTACTGGAGTGTGTTCTGTAAGAAATCAGCTAAGGTGCTTCCTCCCCACAGGTCTTTTGACTGCTATTGATATTGTCCCTGGAGCAACTCTGCCAAGGGGTCGTACCTACCCTCTGTCCATCCTAGAGACCCAGGCCATGTCAGAGTATGTCACCGAGAATCTAGAGAGAGGTTTCTTCTGGAAATCCTCATTGCCTGCAGGCGCAGGGTTCTTTTTTGTTGCCAAAAATGATGGTACCTTTTGACCCTGCATCGACTATCGAGGTTTAAACGCGATGACTATCAAGAATCAATACCCCTTACCCTTAATATCTGAGCTATTCGACAGGTGAAAGGGTGCCTCCATTTTCACCAAGTTGGATCTCAGAGGTGCATACAGTCTGATGTGGGAGGGTGACAAATGGAAAACCACGTTTAACACTAGAGATGGGCATTGCGAATAACTGGTTATGCCTTTTGGTTTGTGTAATGCCCCAGCTGTGTTCCAAAACGTTGTCAATGAAATCTTTAGGGATCTGCTGTACCAGTTTGTTATTTATTGCACAAAAATAATAATAAAAATAAGGGCCTCGTTACATCAGTTCATTAGAAAAAGAGCAAGGGAGGGTCAGGGTGTGAAAAGGAAGTGGAGCAGAGGGGAGGAGGGGGGGGGGGAGAGGGAAAGGGGGGAGGAAAGGAGAGAGGGTCAAGGTGTGAAAGAGAAATTAATCAAGGTGAGGGAAATAAAAACTGAGCAAACAAAGCCGGACAACGTCAAAGTTTAAAAAGAAAGTGAAGCTCGGTGAGGGAAGTGGATAAACAATACTAGCAATGCTAGGCAACGTAAAAGGAGTGAACCCACCAATTCGTGAGGATAAACGGAAATGAGGCGATATTGAAAATGATACCCAAAAGCGACAAAATTGAGCATGCAGTGAAAATGTGAATGCCAGAATTAGAAGTGAAAATGTGAATGGTGCATGTGGAAGTGAAAATAAGATGCTGACAAGTGAATATAATGAAGGGAGTAGGTGAAAATGCCAAAAGTGGTGTAATTGCTGTGTGACCTACCTGTGTAAGTATTAAAAATAATAGTTGACCAAGGGTGAAGCAGCTGACCAGCATTTAAAGCTGGTGAGATTGCCAACGTCGGTGGAGATGCTAAATTATAAGGGTAGCCCTCGGATGAACGTCCACAAATATAGAGTGTATAGTACTCATATATAATAGTGCTTTAATATATTAGTGGTCATCTGTGAAATAAAAAACATACAAACTATAAGTATAAAATAGATAATTATACAAAACCACCATGTGCCGTCAGAGGGGCAGCACTTACCCTAACAGCATGCAGGACTAACGTACCCGAGGGTCGAATACCGATCTGTCCGTTCGGTGGAAAATCCACCATTAAATACCCCCCAAGCCAGACGCATAACGCCGGTGATTCGTCGCCGGCGCATAGCGTCATAGGGTCCCACAGGCGGAGCGCTGGGAAACCAATTGCGCACGCGCAAGCCAAAAGAAGGGCAAAAAACGTGCCCTCACTTGCGAGCACGCCGATGGAGCCCAATACGCATGCGCACGCACACAAGTAGGGCACAGAGCGTGCCCTCACATAACAGTGTGCTGATGGGATATATGGCGCATGCGCGGGATCTCGGCGCATCCGCCTGTGCCCATCTCATATTTCGTAAACACGGCCAGGAGATGTGCAAGGAAAGGGGAAGGGCGCAAAGCAAGCCCTACCCCAAAAATTAGGATAAGACACACCTCTCCCATCCCCAGGGGCCCTACCAGTCGCCGAGCGGAGTAGCCATCGGGGCCCCCCGCACAGCGAGGTCACACCGGTGGGGGAAAAAGGGAAGAGACACCACAACAATATATAATACAAGTGTATATACAGTATGGTATGACAAACGTAATAAAACATTAATCTTAAGGATGTGACAAAAATGAGTAAACAATGCAAAGATATACATTAGTATACAGGACGGACGGTACAGCATGGCTCGGTGACACAATAAGGCAGTCAGCAATTAGGCGTAAACCTAACAGATATAGTAGTTATAATAAAGCAGATTATTTGATACTCAAAACATTACTATAGAAAGCGCTTTTATTCATTCTACTGGGGACATGCAAAGGTCTTAGGTCACTACATAAGGTTAAAAAGCACAAATCAATGCATATTAGAGACAGAAGCACTAACAACATGTATGTAAATGAATGTCCAAGTTGACTAAGGGCAAAACCAGAGGAGTTCTCAGAGGGAGAGATTAAAGGTGATGCTTATAAAAATGATTTGAAAGAGTTTGTTTCATTGAGGCCCGGTGGTCTCAAGGCATCAAGCCTTTCGATCAGGAGGGCTTCATGTTGCAGAATGATTTTATCACGATCACCACCCCTTGTGTCAAGTGGTATCATTTCTAATACTAGAAACTTTACCGCAAGGGGGTCAAACCTATGATAGAGGCCGATATGTCGGCCGACAGTGGTAAGTTTACCGTTAATGGTTCTCGTATGGTCGAGTTCTCGTATGGTCTTACTCATATAAAACGCTCCACATTTGCAGAGCATTAGATATACCACCCCAGTGGTGTCGCAAGAGGCACTAAAGGAAGGTGTAAAACTTTCCCCATTGGAGTTTAACTGTTAACCCTGGAAGAATCCAGGGACATAAGGGACATTGGCCGCAAGGGAAGGTCCCTCTAGTTCTTACTTGATTGGCATTTGTATGTTTATAGCGGCTACTGGTTAGGTTATCCCTCAGCGATTTGGCTCTCCGGAACACAATTTCCGGTCGCTCTCGTATGTGATGTTAGGATGTGATGATCTGTGCCAATGTTTGGTCAATACTTTTGTTGATCCTGATGGGCTGAGTATTGGGTAATAACTTTTACTGTATTCATTTTAGGAGATGACGAACTGGGGTATAGTAGCGATGTCCTGGTGCGATTTGCAGCTCTATTGAAAGCCTTACGTAAGCAGGTTTTAGAATAGCCTCTCGAAAGTAATCGCTCCCGAAGGGTGCTTGATTGAGCAATGAAGTCTTCATCTCTTACGCAATTGTGGCGGAGCCGCAGATATTGTGCGTACGGAATACTGTAAATTTGAGATTTAGGATGGGCGCTTGAGGCGTGTAGTAAAGTATTACCCGCCGTGGGTTTACGAAATAGATTAGTATATAGAGAGCCATCGGAATTCTTTTTTTTTTTTGATTTAAAGATATTTATTGAAACAAAGACGATACATGTATCAAATTGCTCTCACGCAGGAGAGTCAGCAGTAAGGCACATGGTAAGCAACAAAAGACAGTATGCCAAGGGACAATAAAAAGGGAGATAATGGCACCCGCGAACAGAAACCACAAGGATAATGGCCATGAATGCGGGGCACATGTGAACTGGGGGGGAGCGAATGATGCACATGGGAGTCCACTGCTAAAAAAGGAAGTCCAGGGGAGGGGGAGAGGGGAGCGTTTTCGGTGGTAAAGGGAGAATTCAATTTCCTTTGGGGAGCCCGGCTTCCAGACACCCCACATGGGCTCAGACTGTGTCAGGAGCTCTGAGCCCCCCAAACCCCTAACCCCCTAGGACTACTGAGTGCATCAAGCCTGACATAGGACAACTTAAAAAGAATAATGTCAACCAAACAAACTCAGTGACTGATAACGTAATAAATAGTGCGATCCGACTCTGGACCCTCCAAACAAGAAACAAAGGGAGGGGCCAGAGTGGGGTAGGCCCTATGGGCCACAAGACAACAGTGCCTATGCAGGCCGAAAGGTAGGAGCGATTAATCTTGCTCAGTCCAGGCTCTGAACTTGTGCCAAATATCCATCACCTCCCGACGAAAGATTTCGAGGGGAGGGACGGAGTAAAGAGAAGAAGAAAGACAGGACAGAAACAGAGGGGACAGAAGAGGGAAAAGGGGGAAGGGAAAGGAGTGGGTTGGGGAGGTACCCATGCCAGGGGGAGCTCCTAGGGGAAGACAGGGATCTCGCTGTGATACTGGGTGTCAAAATTATGTCCTGTTCTAGGGCTAGAGGAGAACCCCCACGTAGCGAGCCCAGGGATCCCAGATTTTCTTGAATTTTTTAGATTTATCAATGATGAGACTGGAGGTCCTTTCTTGGAACATAATCCAGGAGATTTTTTGTTTAGCTGCTGGGTACGAGACCCTTGGGGACTTCCAAGCCCGGGCTATGGTCATCTTGGCACTAATCAGAATGTAATAGATCAAACATTGCTGGTATTTAGAAATTTTGGGGATTGTCTGGTTCAGGAGCGCTATAGCTGGGGTTTGGGGGGCCGCAACGTCAGTGACCTTGCGGATCAGGGAGAAGATCTTGTTCCAGTAGCTTCTGACCCGGGGACACTCCCACAGGATATGGAGAAGGGAGCCCATGTGACCACAGCCTCGAAAACATAGAGGCGAGGTCTGAGGGTAGAATTTAGCCAGGCGGGTTGGGACCAAATACCACCTAGTGAGGACCTTAATGTCTGCCTCAATGAGGGAGACATTAAGGATCCCTGCGAAGGCTCTCGTAAAATAGGAGTGCCAAGTGTCCATGTCCCACTCCAAGTCAAGGTCTCGTTCCCAGCTTAGCATATAACTGGATTTCTCCGAGGGGGTAGACAGAGCTGTGTAGATCAGGGAGATTCCCCCCTTCATGTCCATGGCCGAGACACACCACTGTTCATAAGGAGTGACCTCGAGGCGATCTGAATTGGTGGGTAGGAGAGTGCGTAAGAAATGAGCTATCTGGTAAAAGCGGAACTGCTCCGTGGGGGGCATGGCAAGTTGGGAGATGCATTGCTTCAAGGTGACGGGACCATTCATATTAAAGAAGTGACCAATCCTATATAGGCCTTTGTCCAGCCACCATTGAAAAGCTTTAACATTAAGACCGGGGGGGAAGGCGGGGTTATTAAAGATGTGGGCCAGGGGGTGCCAGCTGGAAGTAACATTATTCATCTTATGTAGGGTGTCGCAAATCGCGAAGGAATGGGAGAGAGTAGGGGACATGATCGGGGGGTCTCCTTTTTGAGGGGCGCCAAAGAAGAAAGTCAATGGTGAAGTTGGGGATTGCCTGTCTCTCCATCTCGATCCAATCCGGTTTGGGTCCTCTCAAGTATACAGTCGAAATTTGGTTCAGGTGAGCAGCGTGATAGTACCAGCGGAGGTTGGGCAAGCCCAAGCCTCCTTTCCGTCTGGGACGGAATAGAGTGTTCTTGGGGAGTCTATGGGTGGAGGACCCCAAATAAATCGGTTAATGGACAATTGGAGTGATCGGATGTGAGATTGGGGAACAAGAATAGGGAGCGAGCGGAATAGGTAAAGAATCCTAGGGAGAAGGGTCATCTTGACCGCGTTCACCCTACCGATCCATGATAATTTGTGGAGGGACCAGTGATCTAAATCCGTCTTGAGCTTCTTAAACATAGGGGGGTAATTATGTTTGTAGAGTTGGTCGAATTTTGGGGTAAGGTGAACTCCAAGGTAGGGAATGGAGGAGGTGCTCCAGGAGAAGGGGAAACGTTCCGTTAGCCGGTCTACTGTAGCTTGGGGGGAGGAGATATTAAGGGCTAAGGATTTGGACATGTTAACCTGTAACCCTGAGGCTTGCCCGAAGTGGAGAAGAAGTTGGAGGATATTGGGAGTAGATATAAGAGGGTTGGTAACGAAAAGGAGGACATCATCGGCGAATAACGCACACTTATGTACGGATTGGCCGCATCGAACTCCATGGATGTCTGGGTGGTTCCTGATGGCGATCGCAAGCGATTCCACACCTATGGCAAAGAGAAGGGGGGATAGGGGACAACCCTGTCTGGTGCCTTTGGAGATCGGGAACGGGTCAGAGAGGTGTCCCTGGAGTCTGACTTGAGCCCTGGGCTGTGAGTATAAGGAACTCAGGAGAGTCCTGAAAGGAGAACCGAAGCCCCAGTGCTCAAGGGTGCTGAATAAAAAGGGCCAAGTGATAGTGTCAAATGCTTTCTGTAAGTCAAGCGAAAGGAGGAAGCCCTCCTGTGGGGGGCTCCCGTCCCACCGAGCCTGGAGGACAGAGATAATGTCTACAGCTCTCCTTATCTGGTCGGGGCCCTGTCTCCCCGGGATAAAGCCTACCTGATCTTTGTGGACATAGGAACTTATAAAAGAGCCCAACCTGTTAGAGAGAATTTTTGTCATTATTTTGAGGTCGTTGTTGATCAAGGAAATGGGTCTGTAGTTGCTCACTAGGCTCTGATCTTTGCCAGGTTTAGGTATGACAGATATGTATGCGAGATTGGAAGCTGGGTCAACGGGTGAGTTTTGGCCTAGGGAGTTAAAGAATCGGGTGAGGAAGGGGGAGAGGATTTCCGAAAAGGATTTATAATAACAATTGGAGAATCCGTCTGGGCCGGGGGCAGAATTTTTTTTTCAGGGACTTACTGACCTCCTCCTCAGTAAAAGGGGCATCCATGATGGATCGGTGAGCAGCAGAGATTTTGGGGAGGGGGATGCTGTTAAAAAATGAGTCGATCGTTTGATCGTTACCTGGGTTAGGGCCAGAGTAGAGGTCGGAATAAAATTTGTGGAAGGCCTCCAGTATTTGTTTGGGATTTTGGGTCAGAGAGCCAGACAGGGATCTGATTTTTGGTAAGGCTCTTACTCTATATTTCGGGGAAAGTTTAGCCGCGAGATGGGGGCCGAATTTGTCAGAATTAAGGTAGAATCTACCGCTTACCCACCGCAGATGCTGTTCCGCGTTGGAGGTGAGAGCTGTATTAAATGCAAGCCTAGCCGCGTCGAGACGTGCGAGAGATGGGAGGGAAGGGTTAGCTTTGTGGGCCTGGCTAATGGAGCGGAATTCTTTCTCAAGTTTTACGATGTCTATTCGTTTCTCTCGCTTTAGGCGTGAAGAAAGTTGTATGATTTTACCCCTCATGACCGCCTTGTGGGCTTCCCAAAGAGTACCAGGAGAGGTATCATCGGTGTCATTGTGACGGAAATAATCCTTCAGTTCATGTTCAAGCATAGTGCGGTGAGCTGTATTGGATAGGAGAGAGTCCCCAAGGCGCCATTGAGGGGTGCTTGCTTTGTTCAACAGACCTGAAAGCGTAATGGAAACTAGGGAATGATCAGACCAGGGGACCTCGCATATGGTAGCCTGAGAGGCCAGTGATATGTCTGACGAATGTAGGAAGATATGGTCGATGCGGGCATACGTGTTGTGTGGGGCAGAAAAGTGAGTGTAATCCCTAGTTGTGGGGTGAAGCTCTCTCCGGGCATAAATCATGCCCATCGAGTGGAGGAGTCGTGCGATAGTGAGGCTCTGCTTGGGCGGCCTTTTGAGGATGGTTTTGTGGAGGGATGATTTATCAGAAAGGAGGTCGAAGGCGACGTTTGAGTCGCCTCCTAGGACCACCTTACCTTCTATGTGAGGAGAGAGGGAAGTTAACATTGAGGAAAAGAAGCGGGTCTGGCCCTTGTTAGGAGCATAGTATGAGATGAAGGTGAACAAGGTCCCATTCACATGGCCTTTGCCAAGAAGGTACCTCCCCTCACTGTCTCTTATTATATTGGAAAGGGTGAACGGGATATGTTTAGAAATGAGAATGGCCACACCTCGCTTCTTATCCTCAGCGCTAGCAAGATAAAAGGTGGGGTAATTACGATGTAAGAAAGTAGGGTTAAAGCTTTTTGGGAAGTGGGTCTCTTGTAGTAGCATAATGTCAAGTTTTCTCGAGTGGTAGCTATGAAAGGCTTTGCGTCTCTTCATTGGGGAATTCAGGCCCTGCGTATTGTGTGTCCCTATCCGGAGGGATTGGAGCGTGGGGGGATCATCAGCCATGGACACGAGGGTGGAGGAGCAAAAAAAAGCAGAAGGGTCTCACCTGATCCAGTAGAGAGGAGTTCATTGGAGTCATCAGGCGGGATCGATCCCGGTACCGCTTGGAAGACGGGTGGGGAGCTCCCCTTGGAGGTACCTGAGGGAAGAGGGAGAAGGGGGCAAAAAAAAGGAGGGAAAGCCAGAAAGGGGGGAGAGAGAGAGAAGGGTGAGAAGAGAGCAGGTCCAGGAAAGAAACTATCCTGGGCTGCATGTCAGCAGGGCTGGGCGGCCAGCACCTGCTCCGGTTCCCTAAACAAAATAGGGAACGGTATGAAGGCATCCCTACAGTGGGATGAAAGCCTGGTGGCGTCCCGAGGGAAAATAAGGAGCCCTCGAGACTTCAACAGGGGGAGCGGCAAAGAGTACCGCTCTGGCCGTTAGGCATTACACATTTCAAAATAACGGTGGGACCTCCAGGGGTCCGATCCATTTAGGTGAACCATCAAAATAATGGGGTTATACAGACAGGCTCAAACAGACAATATATAATAAGAGAGATAATGACATAGTTAATAAAAAAAAAAAAAATTAAAAAAGAAAAAAAAAAAAAAAAAAAAAAAAAAGGTAAAAAATGTTCAAAAAATAGCAAAATAGTTCAAAAAAAAAAAAAAAGACCTGTCTGGGTGTATAGGTGGATCATTCTTAAAGAAAAGAGAAAAAGCCGGCCTAGGCAGAGGATTAGGGCCATTCCCAGCAGGGAACGCAGGCCGAGGGATTCATCTTGGGGGGATGGAGTCACGGTGTCTCTTCGACTTTTGTTTCATCCACATCGGGGGAAGCGGGCTGGTCGGAGGGGGCCTCTTAGAGGAGCTGGAACGGGTTTCCATCTGGTCATGGTCGACCTCCTGGGAGATGAGACCAAGCTGGAGAAGTAGGCGTTCGCCATTTTGGAAGTTTGTGAAGTTGTAGGATTTCTCCTTATACTGGAAATGCAGGCGAAAGGGGAAGGCCCATCTGTATTTAATCAATTTATGGGAGAGGACTTCCAGGAGCGGTTTGAGGGATCTCCTCTTCTGGATAGTAGCCGGAGAGATGTCAGCAAAAATCTGGATTTTATTGCCGTTCAGAAGTATGTCCTCTCTATTACGCAATCGTTTCATGATTTCCTCTTTGACCCCATAAAAGTGGGGTTTGACAACAATATCCCTGGGGAGGCCATCTTGATGAGGGGCTTGAAGGGCTCTGTGCGCCCTATCCAATTCCAGCCTGTGGTCAGGAATATCAGGGATAAGATCTTTAATCAAGGCTTTGACTGAGTCCTGCACATCTAAAGTGGATTCGGGGATGCCTCTGATACGGAAATTGTATCGTCTGCTTCTGTTTTCCAAATCTTCTAATTTGGAATGGGCAGTTTCAAGTTGATCCTGAAGTGATTGTATACACAAAGTGTTCTGGTTTGTGCGTGCATTAGAGTCATCAACCGCCTGTTCAATCGCGTCTATCCTGGCCCCAAGGCTCTGTATATCTGCTTTAATGGATGTAGTAATCTGTGCAGCATTTTGAGCAAGGCCTGCTGCCAGCATGTCAGAAAAGCTATTGAGAAGCTGGGCCATGTCAGGGGAGTGAATAGCCTGCATGACAGGGGCCTGTGGGGAAGCTAGCATACTGCCCGGTGTATTACTGAGGGGGAAAAAAGGCATCCCGTTCTGCAGTCTGCTTAGGAGAGATTCAGTGGATGCTGGGGATGAGAAGGGATGTTGGCCACTACTCACAAGAGGAAGAGGAGTCAGCGGAGGTTCTGCTTCGATGGGGCCTGTAGCGGTGCTGCTGCCTGGGTTCAACGCGGCCGCCATCTTGGAAGGCTCAGGGGGAACCAGGCCAAAGTTAAGATGCCGGTTAACGTCCCTCTTGGGAAGCCCCTGCGACATACGGGAGGTGTCTCTGCCGTGTCCGGAGTGCGTGGATGGTCTCGCTGAAAATATTTGCTGTCGATTGCGCGGTCTGGATGCCTTAGACGGCCGGAGCGGAGCGGAGCTCCCGGTTAGCGTGGCGATCCGGAAGTCCCGCGCATGCGCACTCACCATCGGAATTCTTAACGATCAACACATCTAAAAATTATATCTGTATTGGATCGGTGTTAACTGTAAAGTGTAGATTCCTGTCATTCAAATTGATTAATTCTATAAATTGGTTCAATACAGAACCCGGCCCGGTCCATACCACAAATAAATCATCGATGAATCTGTACCAACATAGGATGTACTCCAAATAAGGTTGGTACTGATCATCTGAAAAAAACGATCTCTCCCACGCCCCAAGATAGAGGTTGGCGTAGGATGATGCACATGATGTGCCCATCACTATGCCTTGAATTTGTAAATAATGTTGTTCTTGAAAGATAAAAGCATTGCGTGTAAGAATGAAAGTAAGAAGTTCAAGAATGAATTTATTGAGGGGCCACGATGTATGTTCTTGTTCCATTAAGAACATTCGGGTCGTCTCGACTCCCGCCTCGGGGATGCTTGAGTAGAGAGCCTCCACATCTATTGCCACGAGGAGGGAGTCGGGAGGAACCAGAATGCCTTCAATTTGTCTAAGGAAATCGGATATATCCTGGATGTGTGAGGGTAAACTCGAAACGTGTGGGAGTAAATAACTGTCCACGAATTTACTTGCGTGGTCGGTTAAATATCCTATGCCCAATAAAATGGGTCTCCCTGGTGGTCTACTGAGATTCTTATGTGTCTTTAGTAGGGAATAGAAAGTCGGGATATGAGGAAATTTAGGAACCAAAAAGTTGAGGATGTCCCGATCAATTAGCCCTTTCCAGTATGCTCTTGTGCAAAGTTCAGCAAACTCATTGATGAACTGCATGCTGTTAGGGGGTGAGATGGGTAAATACTGGGTGGTATTGTTTAGTATGTCATGACACATGGCCAAATATTGGTCATGGGACATGACAACTATATTTCCTCCCTTATCGGAAGGTTTGATTATTATATCATCACGTTGTCAATTAAATCTTTACGGATCTGCTGTACCAGTGTGTTGTCATCTATCTGGATGACATTCTCATCTTTTTGGAAAATCTGCTTGTCCACAGAAACCATGGCCGCACTGTACTTCAGCGCCTTAGAGAGAATAATCTGTATGTCAAGCTAGAGAAATGTTCCTTTGAATGTTGTGAGGTCCTGTTTCTGGGATGCTTTGTCTCAAGTTTGGGTCTTCGTATGGATCCTGGAAAGGTCTTGGCCATTACCAACTGGCCTCTTCCTGCTAGCCTCAAGGCCATATAGCACTTTCTTGGCTTCAGAAATTATTATAGACAGTTCATAAGGAATTACTCTTCTGTTGCTGCGCCTATTATCGCATTGACCAAGAAGGGTGGGAAATGCCAAGGACTGGCCTCCTAAAGCTGTCTCGGCATTTTATGACCTGAAATTGGGCCTTTTGTTTCTGTACCTCTCTTAAGGAGACCAAATCTTGGGGATCCTTTTTTTTTTTTAAGTGGACGCCTCTTCAATAGGGGTGGGAACTGTGCTTCTTCAATCCTTTGAGAAAAGACATCAACCATGTGCGTTCTTCTCCAAAAAAGTTTCTCAGGCAGAGAGAAATTATGCCATAGGTGATCGGGAACTTCTCGCAATTAAATTGGCTTTAGAGGAGTGGCGTCATCTCTTGGAGGGTTCCAATCACTCCATAACAATGTTTACTAATCACAAGAATCTAAAGTACCTACAGAATGCTAAACGTCAGATCCCAGACAGGCCAGGTGGAGCCTTTTCTTTTTCCATTTTAATTCATGATTACATTGAAACATGGTTCCTTCTACGGTCAGGCTGATGCAATCTTTAGGTTATTTGGCACTTTGGACGAGGAGTCCACCCCTGAACCTGAACCGATCTTCCCGTCCTCATGTATTGCTTCCCATTCTATTACCCTGGAGTCAAAAATTCCTCCTGGCAAGACCTTCATCCCCACTGAGCTAATAGCGAAGATCCTTCGTTAGGGACATGATTCCAAGGTGGCAGGTCATGCTGGGTTCCTCTGATCCTTCCTGCTTATCAGTTGTCACTACTGATGGCCTAATCTCCGCTCGGATGTCAAAGACTATGTTAATGCTTGTCATGTCTGTGCTCAGTCTAAATCCTCCACACAAGCTCCTGCTGGTCTTCTCATGCCCTTGCCCATTCCTAAAGACCCCTGGTCTCATATTGCCATCAATTTTATTACCAATCTCCCACTGTCAGAGAATACAGTCATTTGGGTGGTAATCGATCGGTTCTCCAAGCTCATTTTATTCCTCTTCCTGATCTTCCTTCTGCTCCTGCCTTGGTTCCCATTTTTTCTGCCTCTATGGGGTTCCTTCTCATATTGTTTGTGACAGGGGTGTTCAATTTACGTCTCGTTTTTGGAGAGCTTTTTTGCAAATCCCTCAATATTGTCTTGGAATTTTCCTCTTCTTACCTGTCAGAAACCATGAATCAGACTGAGACAGAAGTACAATTAAATCAGACTTGTTTATTAATAAAAATAAAAGGGTAAATAGAAAAAGTGTAGTAAAGCATAGCCAGAGTCCAGTAACCAGATCGTGTAGTCAGCCAGGCCAGAAGTCAGGGATCCAAGTAGAGCAACAGCAAGCAGGATAAGGAGCCAGAAGAACGTCAGCAAGCCCGTCTTTAAACAAACCGCAGGAGATGGTTTTTAGTGATGTGACCAAGGCGAAGGCAGAGGTGAAGTGAGCTGGAAGGCTTTAAGTAGGCAGGTCAGGCAAGCATCAGGAACAGCTGGTAATGTGGAGAGAGAAGAGAGCTGCCAATTAGCCGACAGCTGAAAGACCAGCCCAGAGAAGGAAGGGCTAAGCCAACCCTGACAGTACTCCCTCCTCAATGATCCCTCTCCCTCGGAGGGCCACTGGGCTTGAGGGGAAACCACCTATGGAACTCGCGGAGGAGGACAGGGGCATGTACATCAGAGGATGAAACCCAGGAGCGTTCCTCCGGACCGTACCCCTTCCAATGCACCAGGTACTGTATGCGCCCACGGAACCTACGGGAGTCAACAATGGATTGTACCTCATACTCCTCATGGTTCTCAATCTGAATAGGGTGAGGACGTGGCACCGAGGTGGTAAATCGGTTACAGACCAACGGTTTCAATAAGGAGACATGAAACACATTTAAGATGCGCATACTAGGAGGAAGGTCCAACACGTAAGCCACTGGGTTAATCCTGCGAAGAATACGGAAAGGCTCAATAAACCGAGGTGCAAACTTCAGTGAGGGAACACGAAGCCGGAGGTTGCGAGATGACAGCCAGACCCTGTCCCCAACCTGGTAGGAAGGCACAGGCAGGCGTCTGTGGTCAGCATGGAGTCTGCACCTATCATTAGCACGACGCAAAGCCTCCTGGACTTGTACCCAAGTGGAACGAAGACCACGGAGATGCTCCTCTAATGCAGGAATACTCTGCGGAACAAACGAGTCAGGCAACATGGAAGGTTGGAAACCATAATTCGCCATAAATGCAGACAATCGGGAGGCAGAATTCAAGGCACTGTTGTGAGCAAACTCTGCCCAAGGTAATAGGTCAGACCAGTTGTTATGATGGTCAGAAATATAGCAATGTAGGAATTGTTCCAGGGACTGATTGGCTCATTCTGCGGCCCCATTAGACTGTGGGTGATACGCAGAAGAGAATGCAAGCTAGATTCCCAACTGTGCACAAAAGGCTCGCCAGAACCGGGAGACAAACTGACTGCCCCCTATCCGAGACAATCACCTTGGGTAGTCCATGTAAGCGAAAGATCTCCCGGGCAAAAATGGAAGCCAGTTCCTTAGAGGTGGGCAACTTTTTAAGTGGAATACAATGACATCTTTGAGAACCAGTCAACCACCATAAGGATAACAGTGTTGCCTTGGGAGTTGGGCAACTTCTCAATGAAATCCATAGACAGGTGAGTCCAGGGCCTCTCTCCATTGGCTATGGGTTGTAGGAGGCCCACTGGAAGGTGTCGTGGAGTCTTTCTCTGAGCACACACGGGACAGGCAGCTACGAAGGCAGTAACATCATACCGTAGACTAGGCCACCGGAATTGTTGGGAAATGGCCCAAATGAGTTGATTCTTCCCAGGATGGCCAGCTGCCTTGGGAGAATGGTAAGTCTGGAGTACAGCAGTACGGAGACTCTGGGACAAAGCAGCGGTCACAAGGTTTATCAAGAGGAGCATGGACCTGAGCAGCAAGAATTTTGTCACACAAAGGAGAAGTAAGACTGGTGCAAACCGTAGCCAAGACACGATCAGGGGGAATCATAGGAACCGGAAACCGACTCCGACTTGGAAGTGGAGGAAAATTGTCTCATTCTTAACCGGTACTAAGAATGTAAGGGCTGATGCCTTGTCACGACAATGTAATTAAAGCTTGACAAGAAAAGAGCCCATCGTGCCCTTCTGGGAGAGAATCACTTAGCCTCAGAAAAGAATGTAAGATTCCTATGGTCAGTAAGAATAAGAACAGGCACAGTACCTTCAAGGAGATGCCTCCATTCTTTCAGGGCTAAAATGATAGCCAACAGCTCTCTGTCACCAATCTCATAATTGCACTCAGCAGGTGACAATTTCTTGGAAAAGTAGCCACACGGATGCATAGCGCTCTCAGAGTTAGGACGTTGAGACAGAAGGGTGCCACGTCCAGTCTCCGAAGCATCAACTTCTAGGATAAAAGGCAACATAGGATCAGGATGTGCCAACACAGGAGCAGAAACAAAGGCAGCTTTGAGAGTCTCAAAGGCCTTAATGGACTCCGTAGACCAACTCTGTGGGTTACCGTCCTTTCTGGTCATATCAGTCAGGGGCTTGACCAGAGATGAAAAGTTACGAATAAACTTCCGATAGTAGTTGGCAAAGCCCAGGAAACGCTGCAGAGGACGTAAAGCGATTGGTTGAGGCCACTGCAGGACTGCCGAAAGTTTCTCTGGGTCCATCGAAAAACCAGCAGTGGAAATTACAACTCACACTTCTCCAGTTTACAATAAAGATGGTTCTCTCTTAGTTTCTGAAGCACACGTCAGACATCTGTGTAGTGGCTCTCCAGTGACTTGGAAAATATGAGGATATCATCGAGATAAACCACCACACACAACTGCAACAAATCTCGGAGGACATTGTTAATAAATTCCTGGAAAACTGTTGGGGCGTTACAAAGGCCAAAAGGCATTACCAGGTATTCATAATGGCCTGTTCTGGTATTAAACGCAGTTTTCCACTCGTCGCCCTCCTTAATGCGCACAAGATTGTATGCCCCTCTCAAGTCTAGCTTCATGTAAACCGTTGCTCCCTTGAGGCGGTCAAATAACTCTGTGTTCAATGGAATCGGGTAGGCATTCTTAATCGTGACACGATTGAGACCCCTATAATCTATACAAGGTCTTAGTTCACCGCTCTTCTTTTTCACAAAGAAGAAACCAGCAAGAGCAGGAGACGAGGATTTGCGGATGAAACCTCGAGAAAGGTGCGTCAGCAACATTCTCCTCCATGGCCTTATCCTCCAAAACCGACAAAGGGTAAACCTAGCCACGAGGGGGTATGGCACCAGGTTGAAGGTCAATTGCGCAATCATAAGACTGGTGTGGAGGCAAACTATCGGCTTGACCTTTATCAAAGATATCGCTAAAATCACGGTACTCCTCCGGCAGGGAGGGGAGTGAAGAGGTGCACAGGGCCTTGGATACCTTCAGGAAGCATGTCTCACTGCGTTGTGGTGACCAGGAGAGAACCTCAACACAGAGCCAATCAAAAGAGGGGTTGTGCCTCTGTAACCAAGGATAACCAATAACTAGCGGAAACCTTGGTGAGGAAATAACTTAGAATTGGATTATCTCATGGTGAAGAGCCCCTATGGCCGTGGACAACGGAACCGTCTCATGGGTCGCATGGGCAGGCTGTAAAGGTCTCCCATCAAGAGCCTCAATGGTAAGTGGAGTGTCATGCAGCTGCATCAGAATCGAGTGCTGCGAAACAAATGCAGCATCAATGAACAGGCCTGCAGCCCCAGAGTCGATTAGAGCCTGTATCTCGATGGACGACTCAGCCCAAGAAAGGGTGAACAAAACCAGGGGCTTATCCTTCTGGATAACTGGGGATGAAACAACGCCACTTAAGGTCTGTCCATGAGAGGACCTCAAGGTTTGGGCGTTCCCTGGACGGGTAGGACAAGACTTCAAAAAGTGACCTGCCTGGCCACAATAAAGGCACAATCTCTCCCTCCTCCTAAAGACTCTCTCATCTGCAGAGAGACGTGTGAAGCCCAGGTTCATGGGTTCATCTTCACTGACCAACTCGGTACCAGGAGGCATGGGAGGTGAGGGAGGCATGGGTGGGACTACAAAGCTTGGAGGCAAATGTACAGGAGGCTTCCGCAAGCGCTCCTTAAGAGAGAGTCTTTCTCTGAGTCTGGAGTCAATGAGGATGGCAAACAAGATCAAGCTCTCCAGCTCAGTGGGTATATCTCGGGCTGCTATCTCATCCTTGATGGAATCCGAGAGACCATGAGAAAAAGCAGCCACAAGGGCTTCATTGTTCCAAGCAACCTCTGCTGCCAGAGTACGGAATTCAATGGCTTAGTCGTAAACAGTTCTCGTACTCTGATGGACACGAGGCACTTGACAGCAGAAGCGGATCGTGTGGGAATGTCAAATACCCTTTTAAAGGAGGCCACAAACTGAGGGTAACTCAAGACAGCAGGTTTTTGCATCTCCCATAGAGGGTTAGCCCAGGCCAAGGCTCTCTCAGAAAGCAAAGATACCACGGAACCTACTTTGCTTCTGTCCATGGGAAACGCCTGGGGCAGCATCTCAAAGTATATCTCAACCTGATTAACCCTCTGCATTGAACTGGATCACCCCCCAAATCGCTGGGGAAGCAGAGCAGAACCAGACATACCTCTTATAGAGGTAATACTCGAGGCGGGCACCTGCACAGAGACTGGCGCAGCAGCAGGGACAGCCTGCGACCCAGGTTGTACCGGAGCAGCCACTGTGGGGGATTCCAGGTGAGCCGTGTGATTCAGGAGCATTTGTAATGCCATGGCAAACTGATCCATGCAGTGATCTTGCTCATCCAATCTGGAAAAAATATTACCAACAAGTGGATTGACTGTATCTTCTGAATTCATGACCTTCACCTACTGTCAGAAACCATGAATCAGACTGAGACAGAAGTACAATTAAATCACACTTGTTTATTAATAAAAATAAAAGGGTAAATAGAAAAAGCGTAGTCAAGCATAGCCAGAGTCCAGTAACCAGATCGGGTAGTCAGCCAGGCCAGAAGTCAGGGATCCAAGTAGAGCAACAGCAAGCAGGATAAGGAGCCAGAAGGGATGTCAGCAAGCCAGTCTT
This sequence comes from Lithobates pipiens, assembly GCF_037356315.1. Lineage (NCBI taxonomy): Eukaryota > Metazoa > Chordata > Amphibia > Anura > Ranidae > Lithobates > Lithobates pipiens. The sequence goes on along the minus strand of NW_027507903.1, from coordinate 378,762,100 downwards.
TAAACAAACCGCAGGAGATGGTTTCTAGTGATGTGACAAAGGCAGAGGTGAAGTGAGCTGGAAGGCTTTAAGTAGGCAGGTCAGACGCGCATCATCAGGAACAGCTGGTAAATGTGGAGAGAGAAGAGAGCTGGCAATTAGCCGACAGCTGAGCAACCAGCCCAGAGAAGGAAGGGCTAAGCCAGCCCTGACATTACCACCCTCAATTTAATGGACAGACTGAGAAGGTTAATCAGGAGTTAGAGGTCTTTCTTCGCAACCTAGTCTCTGCTCATGACGATCTGTCCTCTCTACTCCCGTGGGCAGAATTCTCTCAACAAGCATGTAAATACCAGTTCGCAAAAGACACCCTTTTTCACAGTTTATGGAAAACACCAACTCTCTCTTCCCATGACCTGTTCTCCAGATATTCCAGCTTTGGCTATGGCTCAGGAGTCTTTCAATTCAATTTGGGGTGATGTTCATGACTCCCTCCGGGCAGCTGCTGACAAATTGAAAGTCTTTGCCGACCGCCGCACATGTAAACCACCTTCTCTTCAGCTAGGGGATAAAGTCTGGCTCTTCACCCGGAACATCAAGCTCCAAGTTCCTTCTCTGAAGTTTGGCCCAAGATTCATTGGTCCGTACATGATAACCTCCAAACTGAATCCAGTTTCAAACTCCAGATTCCTAAAAGCCTCAAAATCGCTTCTATGTTGCCCTTCTGAAGCCTTTAGTCCTCAATAAGTTCTCTTGTCCAATCCCTACTGTGGCCCCGGTCTCTGAGGATAATCAGGAGTACAAGGTTAGTCAAATTCTGGATTCCCAGCTCGAGGCATTCTTCAATACCTAGTGCATTGGAGGTTCTGAGGAGAGGTCTTTGATCACTGCAGCTGATGTCTTTGTGCCTCGTCTGTTGAGGTGGTTATCTGAAGTTTCCCTCTAAGCCTGGGCCCAGGAGAGGGAGACTTGGTGGGGCGGGGGGGGGGGGGGTCTTGTCATGGTTATGCAGTAATGTTTGTCAGCTTACCTCTCCATGTGTTCAGATTAAGAGGCCAGCTACTCTCACCTGGCTGCTTAAGTAATCTCTTCTCAAAGCATGGCTCCACCCCAGCCCCTATCGAGGAACTCTGTATTAACCTGTGCACTGCAAGCCAGCTCTGCTGATCAATATTGTGTGTTTTGGCTTCTGTGTGCTCATTGCTCTTTGTCCTATGTCTGATCCTGTTTACCAACCTTGGCTTGTTCTTGACTGTCCTCATCTGCTTCATATCCCGTAGGGGTGTTGAAAATGATCGCCACATCGATGCATCGCAATTTTGCCCTTCCCGATTTGGCATCGATGCGGTTAGCCAGCGTAATCAAGTGTCTATGACTTCATTCCGGCTCCTCCCCCTCCCCACACAGCAGTGTCTTTGCTGGTCATGAAAAGCCACCGATCGGCTGGCTGAGCCTTTCCCCGTCAATGATGTAGCCTCAGCATGCTGCCCCCACCCAGGCTCTCCCTCCTCCTCAGGATTTGGAGCTGTGGACACCCCTCTCATCTCCCCGATGGGCGAGCGCAGAGCCCCACGGAGCTGTGAGACAGATCACTGCAGCTGTCATCACATCCGTGGGAGTGGCGGAACAATCAGAGTTGCCGAATTCCCTGGAGATCCTGCGCTGTGGGAGGGGCAATGCAGTGTTTCCAGCCTCCCATTATCAATGCGACAGTTTAAGAAAACAGACTGATTTCTCCCGTCCATAGGGGCTGGTGGATGCAGCTGAGTGGAGCGTCTGACACCCCTCTCTCACATAGCCCAGCGAAGTTCACCCCCCCTCCCAACAACGGACGGGAGATGAACAATGTATTGCTGCCCCCCTCCCCTCCTCTCTCCCCCTGTGTCTGCCTGGCCTGCCCACTCTTCTATCCCTATTTGCAGCTGTGAAGAGGAGAGAGGGGGGTGTGCGCGGGAGATATGAAGAGCAGCAGTCAGCAGCTACACATTCCAAGCTGTGTGAACTTCCAGCCTCCTCCCTGAATAAGTGAGAACTGCATTTTTCATTACACATTGATCACTGAACTGTCCCTTTCTCTCCCCTATCTGTCTCCCTCCCCCGCTCTGTTCTTCCAAGATCCAGTTAGCACTAAGCCACTTATGCAATCCATATATATATTATTTTTTTTGTCGTTTTGTCATTACACTGGAAAAAAAAAATATGATCCAATTCCCCCATCTACACATTCCAGGTGGATGGGGGAATCCTCCGACCGTGGACCAGTGGGCGAACAACCAGGATTGCTTTCCTGGCACCGAAATTTGACAGCACTGGTCTCTGTCTCCATGGCAGCAGCGCATAAGGACCTAGTGCTGTCTACTTGGCGCATCATGTCTGCATTCTCTGATCATCCCCTGTATTATGTCTGCAGTCTCTGATCATCTCCTGTACTATGTCCACAATCTCTGATCATCCTCGGTATTATCTCTCCGGTCTCTGATCATCCCCTGTATTATGTCTGCAGTCTCTGATCATCTCCTGTATTATGTCCGCAATCTCTGATCATCCCCTGGATCATGTCTTAAGTCTCTGACAATCTCTTATATCATGTCTGCAGTCTCTAACCATCTCCTGTAGTATTTTTTTTTTTTGGGGGGGGTCTACAACTGCTCTAAGTTGTTTTCTGCTGTGATTAGACTTTGCTGCATGCAGGGAGTGTTGTCTTTTTTTTTTAAAGAACATATAAAATAAGAAAATTAAGTTCTCCTGCTTGAATTTTTTTAAAAAGAAAAACACGCACAGTAATCGTGATGCATCGCAGTATCGAATTGATTCGAATCGTTGACATGATAATCGTAATCGAATCTTGAGGCCAGCGAAGATGTGCACCTCTATTATCCCGACCTCTGGCTTGTTCCTTGACTATCCCTATCTGCTTGTTGCCCTGACCCTTTGGCTTATCCCCTGACTATCCTTTGTTGAAGTCTACCTTCCTGAACTCTACTGTGAGCGTGAGCTGGGAGACCCTGGGGGTCGCTACCTGGAGCCAGACTGCAGCAAAGTCCATCCCCACCATCAGGGGCTCTGGAGAAACACCCGCTGGCTCTTAGATTCTGTGCCCTGGGAAATCTTATGCTCTAGCTCACAGTGTGATCTGTGTTGGTGCTCCAGAGTACCTGCTTTCCTGGACCACCCAGGGCTCCATCCGCAGCAGTCAGCTGTAGGGTCCACTACTAATGTGAGACTTTCCTTTTTACCCTGATTTTTCATCAGAGGTTCAACGCTGGAGAGCTAAATTCACTGATGTTAAAAAGCGCCTTAGGTAGTTGATGTTTCCTACGCATGCTTTATCCAGCACAGCTATGCATTGTGGCTAATGATGAAACCCACTTTTTTGATAATCCTGCTGCTAGTTGGCTTGACAGAGTTGAGCATACCCTGAAAAAGGCAAATTTGAATGCAGCTTGACATGGACGCAATACTGAATGCCATGGCTGAGCGAGAAGCTGCTCTTTTGTCAACACTTCCCCTTTTAAGGCAGTTTGAATTTCTTTGAAGCACTTATGCTATATCCCTATTCTCAATGCAAGTTCCTTTGATTCATGGAACTTCTAGGTCCTCTGTTTTGTGTCCCTTGAAACCTCAGGACTCACTGGCAAAAATAGCGCTTGCAAAGCGCCCTGAAAGAGCCGCTCCCCTCACTCCAGTCCAAAGATGCTGCCAGACTTTTTTTTACCGTCCTTCCAGTGCACCACTCCAGTGTGAAAGTCCAAGGGCTTTCACACTGGAGCGGTGAGTTGGCAGGATGGTAAAAAAAAAGTCCTGCTAGAAGAATCTTTGGAGCGGTGAAGGAGCGGTGTGTATACCGTTGGCAAAGCGCCGCTGCAGCAGCGCTTTGTGGTGGGTTTAACCCTTTCTCAGCTGCTAGCAGGGGGGCCAAAATGACAGTAAAGCAGTGCTAAAAATAGCGCAGTTTTACTGCCAATGCCCGTGCCGCGCCAGTGTGAAAGGAGCCTAGGAGAATATACTCCAGCAGTGATCTGCTTGCAAGAAATACATCTACAGCCTAAATATGGTCCATTTGCTTAAGCATCAACAGTATCATACACAGTTCCACTCCACTCACTCAGTGTGCTTGTCATGGAGATTTCGCTATACGTAATCTATCTCACCTGCGCTAATACATGCCATTTCAGCCTTTTGGTATAATGCATCTTAATATGTCCCTGTTTTTCCTGTATCATCCCAACAGAGACATGGCCACCATCTTACATCCTTCGCTCTATCATCCGACCAACTGACCTGATCCTGGGAGCAAACTTTATTGGTATAAACAGTAGAGCCTCATGGTTTCACAATTGACCAATCAAGCACAGGCATTCCTTCAAACAGGAGGGGTTATACAACCACCAATGAATGTGTATGATTTCCCACCCCCTGTCTCTGTAAGCTATCATCTTCAGCTAGACAAAGGAAGCCACATGGTCTTGAAATCATGGATGCTGTCCAACCATTACACACCCAAAGACTCCAATTTTTACAATTTTTTCACGAATCCTTATTCTGCATTGTTCAGAAAACAACGCATACCCGGATTATACTACCATCCAGTGTGGATGGGAGATTATCTGCAGGTGCACGCCACGCCCCCCAATGTGTTGATCAGGCACACAGGGGTGACATGTGCGTACATCCGCTAAACCGATAATGTCTTTGCAGAGCGAACACATCCCCCCCCCCCCAGACAATCGTTCTGTGCTTTGCACATCTCCCCACTCTGCAAACACTTCTCTACATCCCCAAGGAGCTTTTCACTACCAAACGGATCTCATCCAGAGTCAGTCTGTCTCAGTCAGCTCTTTAGAGCAGGTTACGGGAGAACTAACACTGGGAGACACTATGTCAATACATAGTAAATACATCTTCATAAAATTTCCACAACAGTACTCACGAAGTGTTAGCATCTTAAAGTGGTTGTAAACTACTTTGACCTACAGGTAAGCCTAGATTAAGGTTTAGGAGATATTTACAAAAAGACAGGCAGCCGTAGACAGCGGCACGCAGGCGCACTGGCCATGCTGCTGCTAACGCCAATATGCTGTTAGTGGTGGCTCCCGTGCGCATGCTCAGGCGCTGTGAGTGGCCGGACCAGCGATACCCGGAAGAAGATGGACGCTCTGTGCTACCGGGTACAGCGGTGACATCGCTGGCTCCTGTCTCAGGTAAGTGACACATAATGAGCTACAAAGCATAGTAGCTCATTATGCTTTACCTTTGCAGGGAGACAGAGGAAGTAAACCCATCAGGGTTTACTTCCTCTATAATATCAAATACAGTTGATTTTCAATTGTTGTGCTCTCGAGTAGATGACCAAGGCCGGTTCATATTTCTTTTATGCAGATTGGTAGGATTGCTTTGCATAGTGGCAAATGATTATATCCCTCTGCCCTTTTCTCCAGATGGCGCAATTTATGGCTCCACATTCCAGTATCTCTGTCTTTTGTATTGGGGAATTTTTAATAATGTTTTAGACAAAGCCTTAAGTACATTTTCCACACATTCTAACTGAATAGCTCCTGCTAGTGGCCCAACCTTTGATGTGGGGAGATGGCTTTCATGTATAGATATATGCATGGTTAACTCTTCTGCTAATCCCCTTGTGGTATCTCTAAAGAATACCCCCCCCCCCCCCCCCCCCCCCCGGTATAATTCTGATTATTCCTCTCTTATAGTACAGGCTAATATATCCACTGTCTGTAAGTTTAAGCTATGCAAGGTCAACCCCTTCTTGTTCAAATTTTTTCCAGATTCTGATCCTATACATTGAACAGTCCAAGAGTTTATACAATATAATTGAGGTTCAGCTGCCCCTGTTGTAATCTGTGATGCCCTGAAAGCCCATCTTAGGGGACTGATTATTCAACAGATTTCTTCTATTAAGACCAAAGGTAAAGAGTGGGAATACTTGGTACTCAGTGAGTCTGGTAAAGCAGAAGAGGTGTATCTTAATAATCCCATTGTAGATTCAGAATGTAAATGGTCGGATACCCAAACACTATATCATCAAGTGACTGTCATGGCAGTTGGAAATAAACAATTCTTTATGCAACAGAATTATTTTGATGAAAGAGAAAATATTGATCATTTATTAGCAGTAATTGCCCATGTGGAGGCTATCCAGAATGTGACTAGTGAAACAGTTTGTGGACAAGAACAAATCTCTTGTGTTTTTTCACACTTTAGAGACCTGTACACTTCCAAGGTACATCCCATGGAGGAAGAGGTAACCTAGTTCCTAGGTCAGTGCTCCCTCCCATGGGTTCAGCGGAAAGATTTCTGTATGTTAAATGCTCCCTAAATCTTGAGGATCTTTCTCTGGCAGTAGTACAGCTGGCCAATTTTTACCTGCTCTCTTGAATACTCGAAAGGCTGCACTTAAAACTGGTGGACCAACTGTCTCATTTAATGAGGCCATAGTAGTGGTGATCCCCAAGCCTTATAAGGACCTGCTCCAACCAGATTATTATAGGCCCATATAATTACTCGATGCTGATGTCAAGCTGCTTGCACGGTCTTGGCAACTAGATTGGCGGGGGTTATCCTTGGGCTGAACCCCCTTAGACCAGTCTGAATTTATCCCAGCCAGATCTACGACTTTAGATATACGGAGGTTATTTCTGAATATTCAAATTCCAATGGATAATCCAGGAAACTGTGCCATTTTCTTCCTCGATGCTGCTAAAGCGTTTGACAAGTGTCAAGTGGAGATATCCGTGGGCAGTGCTTCACAGATTCGGGCTTTGGTCCACGTTTATATTTTGGGTGCAACTACGTGGCATGTTCACCAATGCCAGGAGCCTGGCGGACAAGATGGGTGAATTAGAGATACTGTTTTACGAGGAGGATTTGTATTTTGTGGGAATTTCAGAGACCTGGTTCAACAGCTCTCATGATTGGCTGGCAAAAATGTAAGGGTATACCCTTTATTGCAAGGATAGAGAGGGTAAAAAAGGGGGATGGGGTATGACTATATATCGAGAATAATGTACAATTGAACATGAGATGACATCACATCACATCATTGTCATGCATTAAAAAGGGGATCAACTCCAGAGATAAAATGATAATTCTCCCGCTCTACAAGACTCTGGTCTGGCCGCACCTAGAGTATGCTGTCCAATTCTGCTCACCAATCCTTAGGAAGGATGTACTGGAAAATGGAGCAAGTACAAAGAAGGGCAACAAAGCTAATAAAGGGTCTGGAGGATATTAGTTATGAGGAAAGTTTGCAAGCACTGAACTTATTCTCTCTGGAGAAGAGATACTTGAGAGGGGATATGATTTCAATATACAAATACCTTACTGGTGACCCCATAATAGGGATAAAACTTTTTCGCAAAAAAGAGTTTAACAAGACTCGTGGCCACTCATTAAAATTAGAATAAAAGAGGTTTAACCTTAAACTACGTAGAGGGTTCTTCACTGTAAGAGCGGCAAGGATGTGGAATTCCCTTCTACAGGTGGTGGTCTCAGCGGGGGGCATTGATAGTTTCACATAATTATTAGATATGCACCTGAACGACCGCAACATACAGGGATATACAATGTAATACTGACACATAATCACACACATAGGTTGGGCTTGATGGACTTGTCTTTTTTCAACCTCACCTACTATGTAACTGTATGCTAAACCAAGAGAGAAGATTTGAATGAGTGATTAATTATTGAAAGTCCTTCCCATCGTATTGTGGCTCTAGGAAGGGGTGCCCTTGGTCACCCCTGCCTTTTGCCTTCACGCTAGAACTGCTGGCAGAGATGGTCAGAGCCTACCCTAGCATTATTGGAATTCGACAGCATGAAGAGGAAAAAGTTTCTCTTTATGCAAAGGATACTAGTATCTGGAGGTATACTGCTGGCTCTGACAGTGGCCATGCAGCTTATTGAAACATTTGGAAAGTATTCAGGCTTCGCCATTAATTAATAAAAGTAATTAAAAGTTGGTCCTCTTCCCATTAGATCCTATACTTGTAACCCTACCAAAGCAGGTCGCGCAAGTGCAGATAGTTACTTCTTTTAACCACTTCAGCCCCGGAAGATTAGGCTGCTCAATGACCAGAGCACGTTTTACAATTTGGCACTGCTCTGTTTTAACTGGTAATTATGCGGTCATGCAATGCTGTACTCAAACTAAATTTGTGTCCTTTTTTTCCCCACAAATAGAGATTTCTTTGATGGTATTTGATTGCCTCTTCGATTTTTATTTTATGCAACATAAACGGAAAAAGACCGAACATTTTGAAAAAAAATAATATATTTTCTACATTTGTTATAAAAAATTATACATTTAGACCCAAAATGTATTCAGCCACATCTCTTTGGTAAAAAAAAAATGTCAATAAGCATATATTTATAGGTTTGCACAAATGTTATAGCGTCTACAAACTATGGTAAATTTTTGGGAATTTACACGGCTTTTAGTTAGTTTCGTTTTTTTTACTTTGATTTCTTGAAGTGCTAAAATAGCAGGGCAGTACAAATTGGCCATTTTGGAAAGTAGACACCCCAAGGAAATAGGTTAGGCTTGTTGAGCCCATTGAATATTTTCTTTTTTTTTTTTGTCACAAGTGATTGTGTAATTTGTTTTTATTTTTTTTAATTTTTCAAAGTTATCACTAAATTATATATTTCTCACACATGCCATGGTTATATGTGGAATTACACCCCAAATACATTCTGTTCTGTTCCTTCTCCTGACTGGGGATACAGGACCCCGAAAACCAAGCACCACCTTCAGAATTTCTAAGGGTGTACATTTTTTGATTTCACTTCTCATTACCTATCAGTTTTAAAGGCCATAAAATGCCCAGATAGCACAAACCCCCCTTAAATTACCCCATTTTGAAAAGTAAACACCCTAAGCTATTTGCTGAGAGGCATGTTGCGTCCATAAAGTATTTTATTTGTAATTTTCCTGCAACTTGTGGCAAAATATAAAAGTTTTTTTTTGTTTTTGCACAGAGTTGTCACTAAATGATATATTGCTCAAACGTGCCATGGATATATGTTGAATTACACCCCAAAATACATTCTGCTACTTCTCCTGAGTACAGGGATACCACATGTGAGACTTTTTGGGAGCCTAGCGCTGCGTAAACTGTTGGCGCTATATAAATCGTGTATAATAATAATGTACAGGACCCCGAAAACCAATCATCGCCTTCAGGCTTTCTAAGGATGTAAAATGGTGATTATTACTACCTATCACAGTAACGGAGGCCCTGAAATGTCAAGATGGCACAAAACCCCCCAAAATGACCCTATTTTGGAAAGTAGGCACCACAACGTATTTTCAAAGAGGCATGGCTAGTATTTTGTAGCTCCCATTTGTTTTTAAAAATGAAGAAAGAAAATATTTTTTTTTTTTTTCAAAACTTTGTGACAAAAAGGGAGGTCTGCAAAATACTCAACATTTCTCTCAGAAAATAGCTTGGGGTGTCTACTTTCAAAAATGGGGTCATTTGGGGGGAGGGTATTGTGCTATCTGGGCGCTTCATGGCCTCTGAAATTGGGATGTGAGGAGTGAAATCAAAAATGTACGCCCCTTAGAAAGCCTGAAGGCAGTGATTGGTCCTGTACGCGGCTCCCAAAAAGTCTCACGCGTGGTATTCCCATACTCAGGAGAAGCAACAGAATGTATTTTGGGGTGTAATTTCGCATATGTCCATGGCATGTTTGAGCGATATATCATTCAGTGACAACTTTCTGTAAAAAAGAAAAAAAAATTTTTCCTGAAACTTGTGGCAAAGTATAAAATATTCCATGGACTCCAACGTGCCTCTCAGCGAATAGCTTGAAGTGTCTTCTTTTCAAAATGGGGTAATTTGGGGAGGTTTTGTGCAATCTTGACATTTCATGGCCTCAAACCCATGACATGTTTGGGGCAATATATCATTTAGTGATGAGTTTGTGCAAAAAAATAATAATAATAATTTCCTGCAACTTGTGGCGAAATATAGAGGGGGCGTGGCTTGACCTCATGGAAGATGGCTGCCTAACTCCAGAGCTTCCTGCTGACAGGGATAGAGATTTGTCTTAAACAAAGGCGTTACTGAGCTTCCACATATAAAAAAAAACAAAAACATGCAAACAGTTTCCAGGTGTGCCTTGACATCTCGTCCAGATCCCTCTGTGATTTGTCTGGTAGACAAAGTCAAAACATTCCTGAGATTTTCCGGACCCGGGCGGGCAATATGGCGCCTGCCCTCTCCCCACCAGGCTCACAGAGACCAGCGAATATTGCACTAATGGGGCCGTAGCAGCCTCATAGAGTAGCAGCACGAATGGAGAGAGTCTCCTCACCCCTCACCAACAACCTAGTTTAAATGATCTTATACCGGTGGCAGCGGATATAAAGGACACCTTGAAGACTGCCAGTAATAGCTTGAATGTCAATCCGCAGATCTGTGATGGCCGAGTACAGTCGTTGGAGAAAATTACCTAATATTGGACACTCACACAAGACAACTGAGAGATATGAACCGCCATCTAAAATATTTAGATAATCGTGGAAGATTCCACAATCTCCATTTGAGGGGCTTATCTGAGACCATTGATGCGGATCACCTGCAAGCTGAAATCGCAAGCTTTTTTAACAGTCTGCTGGAGAGACCCAGGGAGGTACCAATTAACATGGAGCGATTACCCCATGCACTAAGACCGAAGGGAAAGGATGAGGATCCACCTAGGGATGTGGTTTGCTGCATAGTGGACTATTGCCTCAAAGAGGAGATTCTGAGGAAAGCCCTTGTTTTGGTGCCACTACTTCACAATGCCACAGAGATTCACATATTTCAAGATCTTTCTACTATCACACTTCAGAGCAGGAGAGAACTGCGACCCCTACGGGAAGTTCTCCGCATGAAGGGGATCACCTATCACTGGAAATTTCCGTTCGGCCTCGCTGCTACAATGCATGGCTGCTCCACTCTCCTCAATCCCGAAAAACCTCCAGCATTTCTGTGAGACACTGGAGGTCCCACAGTGGTATGCAGAATTTTGCCCTTATGTCTCATCCACCTCCTTCCAGACTCAAACCGATGGAGACTCAAGATGTCAGCTTCCGCAGACACCGATCACCCTCAGAAGCGAGGGCGCAACATCCAGGCTCACAGTCCTCCTCACTCAACAGCCTGACTAAACTGCGGCATTGTGAGGGCTTACCTAGGTTGGAGTCCATGGTGCAGAGATGTACGCTCACCCTTGCAAATACACACAGCCCACGGTAACAAAGAGATAAGTTACCTGGGCTGTGAATCTGTGCACGGGGGCTTGACAGGAATAGCCAAGGGATAGTCGAAGTAAAACCATAGTCGGGGATTCCAAAAGTCAGAATAAATGATAAGCAGAGCCAGGGTCAGAAGACGGAGTCAGTCTTGGAACGCTGTAACTGGAGCACAGGAATACTGGAGCCTTAGGTAAAACAGAAGACAATGAACTGACCAAGCCCTCAGAGGCAATGTTTTATACCCAGCTGATTAGGTAACCTGCCTCAGCTGATCCAGGAGTGACAGGTACTAAACAACAAGATCCAGAGTATGGTCCTAGTATTTTATGCAGAACTGCAAAGCTGGGAAGCAGGCTGAAAAGAACTGAGGTGTGGCTCAGGGGTAAGGTAACAGGAGCACTACACAAACAGGCATTAGTTCAATACCACCCAGAGCCACTTGGGGTGCGACCACGCCTGGCCGTCTAAAAGACACGGTAGGGACTGTGACGCGCATACACTCAGAGCCAGAATGGACTGTTTCCTAACCTAATTTTCCAAAGGAACACCGAACAGTATTCTTTTAAGAGTTGAGGTGTTTTTTTTTTTTTTTTTTTTTTTTTGCTTTCCTTTCACCCCTGCCTTACTCAGTTTATCTAGGCTCAGTATATTCAATCCACTACCTAATTGTCACCCATATTCGGCTAAAGACACCCATTGTCTTGAATCAGAGTGATCATGACATTTGCAAGTATAGCCTGTGTGGGAAGGAAATCGTGCATGGTCTCTAATGGAACGATAATGGTCACCGTACTGCTGGTCCTTGGTAACTGACTTTCCACACCCTTTATCAGAGACTCAGTCCTGTTGATACTTGAAGGTACTTTACATGCATTGTTTAGGGACGTATCCTTTTTACTAAGGATAGTATTAGCGATCCGGAATGCAGAACTGTCCATATCCCCAACTCTCTCTCTGATGTACTATCATACCCCTATACCTTACATCCATGCAAATATGGCTTTCATTTCCCACATTTTATTTTTCATCTTTATTTACTACACATCTTAATAGTGTTTTAACTGCTAGTTTTTGTTGAACATAATGTGGTGTTGCACAGGAGATGGGAGCCCGGTGGATGAACCGCTCAGTGCTTTACTATGGAGTAGCATTGTGCACTATTGCACACACATTCTAGCTCTGGGACGCAAATACTTTCAATAAGAGAGATTGAACATCCCGCTCCAGAGAAAATGCACTGTAACTGCTTAAAGCCTCACTGATGATAGTGATGCGGATACAGCCGAAATATAGCTCTAACCTACCCCCTGCAATCAGAGTGTGGTAGGGGCAGTTGGTCCCGTGGACTACTCCTTCCATGACCTGTATTTGATATAGTGAACTGGAGGTATGTTTCAATCTTGATTTTGGCTTAGGGACTAAGGGACTAAGATTATCTCTCTTGCACTCTGATGAGAAGGGAAATGACACTGCAAACAGTCTTCTCCAGGGTTTGTGCTACTCTTCTAGATCCAGATGAACAGCAAACAGTCTCATATACTCCTGCCCTCACCCCTAGCTCATGTAATTTCTAGCCTTGACGTGCTTGTAATCCCTTTATAATAAATAACTGTCAGTCATGTACACGAAAACAGATCTTAGGATAGCGTACCGAGCAATGTCTGTCTCTCAGAGAGGTAGAAAGAGTTCTTCTCTTCAATGAGATTTCTCTGACCAGACTGGCCGAACAAAGCCTTATCTAGTACAGGATTTTACAATTTTCTTTGCTGTAAAGGGTTGCTTAGCTCTGAAGTCAAATATAAACGGGTTATTTTGTTTGTAGCCCGGCCCTATCATCATACAGTGATAATTGTCCAGTTTGTTCTATACTATAAATCCTTTCCCCAATTACCCTAAGAAGACACTCAGTTTACACTCGAATATTAGATGAATACAGGTCCTGTGCTTATCATTAAATGTTCAAGCCTTGTAGCTATGACTAGGGTTATTTCAGGCTATTCAGCAATGTCAAACAAATTTCCCGTTCAAAATGGCAACCAAATTCCATTACGTATCTTGGAATACAAATTCCGGCAATGCTATCGGACTTCTGTAGCAATAGATCTCAAATCTTGTCGACAGGACTATTTTCATGGTTCGGCAGAACACCCATTATCAAAATCACCATCCTACCAAAATGACTCTACGTCCTACAGACAGCCCCTATTAAATTGCCAAGCTCATGCTTTGCTTCGATTGGCAAATCCTGTTTGGATTTAATTTGGGGTGAACCAAGACCCAAAGTAAGTTTTTCAAGACTAACGCTACCCAAATTGAAAGGTGGTCTAGGATTACCAGACATCCACAAATATTATTGGGCATGCCAACTAACCAGAATAGTAAATTGGAATATACCTGCAAGCATGAAAGCTTGGATCGCAATAGAACACACCTTCTCACACTTGCCACTTAAACATTTACCATGGATCGCTACAAATCACATTCCACAACAATGCAAACAACACCCATTAATTGGTAGCACGCTGCAAATTTTTCAAAAAACATGTCACCTACATAACTTCTCCTCTTCTCCAGGCCCGTTAACACCGATTAGACAAAACCCGGATTTCTCATCGGGTATTGACGTTTCCTTCCTCTCAGAAATAGAACCAAACACAGCCCTAAGAGCACAAAATGTCTTCTCTGTAGAAACCTTTTTACCGCTACCCACACTAGCAACACAAACGCCAGATCAACATATCGCGTTCTGGTTATACATGCACATACAACATTTTCTTAATGACGCTCGGACACGTCCAGCATTTTCAAGACCACTCTCACAATTCAAATCGCTTTGTACCAACCCCGTACCTCAACGTCACCTGATCTCTAGCATTTACGCCATCCTCTTTAATGAACACAATACTAAATCTAATTTAGCAAGCACACTTTGGGAAAGAGACATCTCTATCAACCTTCTAAATAAAATATACGCAAATATACATTAAGGTTCAATTAATGTATCTGCCCAAGAGAGTGGCTTCAAAGTATTTTCCAGATGGTACAAAACTCCCCTCAAGCTGCACAAAATTAACCCTGTGATTTCACCCACATGTTGGAGATGTCATGCTCGCTTCTCCACATCTGGTGGGAATGTCCATCGATCATACATTTCTGAACAGAGATTCACCGACTAACGACACATATTACAACTCTCCAACTAGACCTCTTACCTGCTTAAACGCTTCCCCACTATTCCACACTACCCGGAAAAACTTACCGTCACTATTTGCCCCTACAACTGCTTAATGCGGCAAAAAATAAGCCAGATGGTAGTCTCTAGTAGACAGGGTAACAAATGCTGTGCAGAGGGACTTCCAGGAACAGCCATTAGGTGGCGATATATATCCTCAGAAAACAGCAGGCAAAGTCAGACAAGGATAGAAGGTGAGAACAGAATCTGTTAGTAAGTTGTAAGTTAGGTGTAAACCAGGTTTTCAGTTAAGGTTAAGATCAATGTCCTGCCTGACAGTTTTTCTATTGCGTCTAGGAGAAGGTGTGAACCAGATCGGTATTGATCTGGGAGTGGCGGGTGGGCGAGGCAGAGCTTCAGCATCCAACAAGCCCAATTTCACTAAAATCTCTTGTCCTTCCAACAGGGTGGTGGCTGTATATGTAGTTCCATTATGAGGAATATAGAGTTTAAAGGGGAACCCCCATCGATAGCGTATGTGTGCAACAGCTAACTCCATGGTCACCTCCAGGGTCGCTGGGGAAATGTCCGGTTATATTTGTACCGGAGTGCCATCCAGGGTGATAGACTGAGAGTTGCGAGCTGCCCTGAGGATCTCCTCTTTAATAAGGAAGTACTTTAGGCAGAGTACAATGTCTCTCGGGGGTTTATCAGGAGGTGGCTTCGGGTGCAAAGCACGATTAATGCGGTCACACGTAAATGCATCCACATTGTGGTCTGGTAGTAATGATTGGGACAGCTTGCATATGGCAGGGATCAGATCAGTGTTAGATTCAGGGATCCCTCTAACCCTGAGATTATTCCTGCGATTACGATTGTCGAGATCCTTGACTTGTGATTGTAGCTACTTGACTGTTGTAGCCAGGGATTCATATTCTCTGGAGAGATCATTATGCAGGATGCTGAACTCATCATGTTTATTTTTTAAACGGTCAGTACGTACCCCCAAGGCAGCAATGTCCTGAGTTAGGGCGTTAGTGCTTTTATGAAGCTCAGTTTGGAATTTAGTGGCTATCTTACTATAGATAGATTCCAAGCTCTTATCTAAATCCTCTTTTGTGAGGGGAGTAGAGTACTAACTGTCCTGAGGGAGAGAGGGGTCAGCCTGTGTGTGCCATGTGGAGGGAGAGGTAGGGCTGTCGGCGCCATCTTGAGACATGCCGAATCTCTCCTGTGATTGCAGCAGGTAGTTGGTTAAAGACCTCTGTGCAGTCCCCTTCATTTTTTTTCTTCTTTGGCGGCATGTACAGCTTGGTCCTGGGGGTGTCAGGAGTGATTGTGCCAAATTTTGCAGTGTTCTGACCCCAGGAAACAGGCTAGACGGAGTGAGTAATAGGGGGCTACTCAAACGTGCAGCCGATTCTGCAAAAGTCACGCATGCGCATAAAATGCACTTTTTATCTTTCAAAAAGTGTCTCCCAGTGCTAAGCCTTTCATACAATTTCTAAATGGCTGTATTTGTACAGTTTAAAAGCCAATATAAAGGAATAGTAGTGTTAAAAAAAAAAAAGTCCTTGTGGATTTAATTAACCTTTTTTTTGGTTAATTCTCCTTTAAGAGGGTGTGACAGGGGGCGTCTTATGCCTACATACATTTGTTAGTAGGTGTCTCGCATTCCCATCTCAAAATGTTGGGAGGTATGCAGTTGCAGTATGCTAGATTGAGTCCTAAACTAAAACCATTACATAACACACTGTACACACTGTTGTTTGTGTTGCTTCAGAAATTATGCCCAAAAGTGCATTCATCATACTTTTCAGCATCTCAAAGCCCACATAGAACTGTATTGTATTGCCTACTGACTGCCCTATTTACCAGACAATCACGCCGCAAATATGCATGTTGTGCGTGGTTATGGAGCAGTTGCAGGGTGGCCCATTCAACGCAAAACGGAGGTATACAGTGGTGTGAAAAAGTGTTTGCCCCCTTCCTCATTTCCTGTTCCTTTGCATGTTTGTCACACTTAAGTGTTTCGGAACATCAAACCAATTTAAACAATAGTCAAGGACAACACAAGTAAACACAAAATGCAATTTGTAAATGAAGGTGTTTATTATTAAAGGTGAAAAAAAATCAAAACCATCATGGCCCTGTGTGAAAAAGTGATTGCCCCCTAAACCTAATAACTGGTTGGGCCACCCTTAGCAGCAACAACTGCAACCAAGCGTTTGCGATAACGTGCAATGAGGCTTTTACAGCGTCCTGGAGGAATTTTGGCCCACTTATCTTTGCAGAATTGTCCTAATTCAGTTACATTAGAGGGTTTTCGAGCATGAACGGCCTTTTTAAGGTCATACCACAACATCTCAATAGGATTCAGGTCAGGACTTTGGCTAGGCCACTCCAAAGTCTTCATTTTGTTTTTCTTCAGCCATTCGGTGGTGGACTTGCTGGTGTGTTTAGGAGCATTGTCCTGCTGCAGAACCCAAGTTCGTTTCAGCTTGAGTACACAAACAGCTGGTCGGACATTCTCCTTCAGGATCTCTTGGTAGACAGCAGAATTAATAGTTCCTTTTATCACAGGAAGTCATCCAGGTCCTGAAGCAGCAAAACAGCCCCAGACCATCACACTACCACCACCATATTTTACTGTTGGTATAATGTTCTTTTTATGAAATGCAGTGTTCCTTCTACGCCAGATATACTTGGACACACACCTTCCAAAGAGTTCCACTTTTGTCTCATCGGTCCACAGAATGTTGTCCCAAAAGTCTTGGGGATCATCAAGATGTGTTGTGGAGAAATTGAGACGAGCTTTGATGTTCTTTTTGCTCAGCAGTGGTTTTCTCCTTGGAACTCTGCCATGCAGGCCATTTTTGCCCAGTCTTTTCCTGATGGTGGAGGCATGAACGCTGACCTTAACTGAGGCAAGTGAGGCCTGCAGTTCCTTGGACGTTGTTGTGGGGTCTTTTGTGACCTCTTGGATGAGTCGTCGCTGCGCTCTTGGGGTAATTTTGGGCAGCCGGCCACTCCTGGGAAGGTTCACCACTGTTCCATGTCTTCGCCATTTGTGGATAATGGCTCTCACTGTGGTTCGCTGGATTCCCAAAGCTTTGGAAATGGCTTTATAACCCTTTCCAGACTGATAGATCTCAATTACTTTCTTTCTCAATTGTTCCTGAATTTCTTTGGGTCTCGGCATGATGTGTAGCTTTTAAGGATCTTCTGGTGGACCTTACTGTGTCAAGCAGCTCCTATTTAAGTGATGCCTTGATTGTGAACAGGTGTGGCAATAATCAGGCCTGGGTGTGGCTAGAGAAATTGATCTCAGGTGTGGACAACCACAGTTATAGTATGTTTTAACAAGGGGGGCAATCACTTTTTCACACAGGGCCATGATGGTTTGGATTTTTTTTCACCTTTAATAATAAACACCTTCATTTACAAATTGCATTTTGTGTTTACTTGTGTTGTCCTTGACTATTGTTTAAATTGGTTTGATGTTCCGAAACACTTAAGTGTGACAAACATGCAAAGGAACAGGAAATGAGGAAGGGGGCAAACACTTTTTCACACCACTGTAATTCCTGCCGTGGCCATGAAGCACAGCATTGTGGGCACAGCATTTTTACACCTCTGCCACTGTTTCAGCAGCAAAAGGGGGAGTGATTGAGGGGTGTTTCACTGCCCCTCAATGGCAAGTGTAATAAACAATGCCTATGATAGCACTCCCTACCTGCACTTGCAGCTGTTCAGGGGTACTTATGCAACATTAGGTGTGCTTTTTGTTCACATCCAGGCTGTGGTGTTCGGGAAGGCAAGCAAGAACTGGTGTGGGAGATTTTCAGAGATCACAAATAGTGTACGGTGTAGGCCCTTGTACACACGATCGGAGATTTCAACGGAATGTGTCCGATCGGAGCGTTTTGTCGGATATTCCGACTGTGTGTGATCTGCATCGGACTGTTTCCGTCGGGATATCCGTCGGACCAAATTTTCCAACTTGCCGGAAATATTTTCTGACAAAATGCTCCGATCGGACATACTCCGATCATGTGTAGAGAATTCCGATCGGACAAAGTGCCACGCATGCTCAGATCAAATTCCTACATCAAAGCTATTGGCTACTAGCCTGAACATAGTCCCATCGTAACGAAATTACGTCATCGCGTTCCGAACGATCGGATTTTCCGACAACATTGTCCGAGCATGTGTATGCAACAGTTTCGGACAAGATCCGTCGGACAGAATCCGACGGACAAAATCCGACGGATTTGGTTGTCGGAATCTCTGACTGTGTGTACAAGGGCTAGGAGTGATACAGCAGGATGGCAAGCAAGGACTGGAGTGAGGACCGAGCAGAAAACTGAATGCCAGAGAATCAGCAGATTGGGTTATAAGATCAGCAGAGTAGAGATCAGAAGAATGTCGGCAGAAAGGCGTTTCAGTAGAACAGAGGATCAGCAAAGTTGGAGGATGGGGGAGGGGTAGGTTGTAATGGTAGTCTGGGGATAGGGGGGATTACTACTCAGTGGGGGTGTTACTACCTAGCAGAGAGAGGGATACTACTACTGAAAGGGAGGGATAAGTACTAATGAGCAGAGGAGGAGGGGGGTGCTACCGAGCAATGGAGATAGTATAGTAATATACTATTGGGCGGGGATACTACTACTAACAAATATGTGTAAAAGATTGAATTGAGAAAGAAAATAGTTCTTGAAAGAATAACAGGAAAGAAAATAATAAGAAATAAGAGTATGAGGATAGGGAAGACATCAGGGTTCTAGAGGCAAACATTATTATACTGTGATAAGAAAAATGCATGAGAGGGTGTCAATTACCATGACTAGAGTACTCGATTGTCAAAGTTATCTGGTTTGCATTGTTTGATCCATGGTTTCCATAAATTGTCAAACTTCTTCAAATTATCTTTATCTAGAGTGTTCATCTTCGCATGTATAAATGATTGATTCATTTTGAGTTTGGTTTCTGCAATGTTCAACATAGGTGTTTTCCATGCGTTAGCCATTGTTTGCTTTGCGACTGTCAAGAATATAAGGAATAGTTTAAATTGTTTGTGTGAGAAAGTCTGGTTTTAAATTTAGGAGAGCTGTTATTGGGTCTGGTATAATAGAACAATAAAACATTTTTGAGGCTATTAGACTTTTTGCCAAAATGTATGTACATTTGGACAATTCCACCAGATGTGTATATATGTGCCTTATTCGAGACAGCCACAAAAACAAAGGCCTGAGTTGTCTTTTGCAAATTTAGCTATTCTAGCAGGAACCAAGTACCACTGTGTAAGTACCTTTACATTATGTTTCAGCTACCATTATGTTTGTTGAAGTTTTCCAATGTTTTTCCATTTAGCAACATATGTTGGTATATTAGTATCCAATTTAGTGACCAGTTGAGAATTGATTATTGAAATGTGCCTCTTAGCATGGGGGTCCATTAGACAACTTTGTTCAAATTAGGAGATGGTGTTTATGGTATCTTTAGCATTGAGGAGAGGAGCATAACATTTTTTGAATTGAAGGTAACAAAATGTTTCAGATTGGGAGAGCCCAAAATATTTGCATAGTTCTGGGAAAGGACGTATTGATGTTGCTGAAATTATGTCATATAGACAAGAAATACCAACCTTAGACCAGGCTTTAAAAGTTCTGGGAGATATCCAAGCTGGATAAAAGGCCGGGTTTTTATGAAAAGAGAGAAGCGGGCTATATGGAGATAGTAGACCATGTGAGGTCTTATGTCTATCCCATATAGAGTGTTTAGTCATTGGATTTTTTAATGTCTTGTGATCTATAGGATGTAACCATAGGGTGTTTATAGGAAGAGGATAACAATAAATTGCTTCAATTATTTCCCACAAAGGAATCTCTAAAGTAGAGTGATATTTCGATAGTTAGGCCAATCGAGCAGCCCTGTAATAAATCAGTCTGGAAATCCCAAGCCGCCCATTGGTTTAGGGAGGTATAAAGTCTTTCTAGGTAACCAAGGTTTGATTTTCCCCCAAGTGAATAATACAATTCACTTGGGGGGAAAACTTTTTGCTGTATAATTCTAAGAAAGTAGGCAGGAATATGAATCGGGAGGACCCTGAATATATATATAAAAATTTAGGGAGTGTGGTCATTTTTATTATATTGATTTTTCCAAACCAAGAACTTGGTAGGGATGAACACTAGATAGATAGCAATCTAGTAGTTTTCAGTAAAGTTGGCAGCAAATAGATCCGAGGGACTGGCAGTGAGTTGGACACCCAAATATGGAAGGCTATGGTCAGCCCATTTAAAGGGTAGCAAATCTTGTATTGTTTGTTTCTCCTTTTCAGTTAATGAGTTGTTAAACGCCATTGATTTTTGAATATTGACTCTAAGCCCTTGTACACACGGTCGGACATTCTGACAACCAAATCCGTTGGATTTTGTCTGACAGATTTTGTCCGAAACTGTTGCATACACATGGTCGGAGAAAGTTGTTGGAAAATCCGATCGTTCAGAACGTGATGACGTAATTTCGTTAGCCCCTGTACACACGGTCAGACATTCTGCCAACCAAATTCGTTGGATTTTGTCCGACGGATTGTGTCCGAAACTGTTGCATACACACAGTCGGACCAAGTTGTCGGAAAATACGATCATTCAGAACGTGATGATGTTATTTCGTTACGACGGGACTACGTTCAGGCTAGTAGCCAATAGCTTTGGTGTAGGAATTTGATCTGAGCATGCGTGGCACTTTGTCCGATCGGAATTCTCTACACATGATCGGAGTATATCCGATCGGACCAGTTTGTCGGAAAATATTTCCAACAAGTTGGAAAATTGGGTCCGACGGATATTCAGACGGAATCAGTCCGATACATACCACACACAGTCGGATTATCCAACAACACGGTCCGATAGGACACATTGCGACGGATTCTCCGACCGTGTGTACAAGGGCTTACGATGGGACTACGTTCAGGCTAGTAGCCAATAGCTTTGGTCTAGGAATTTGATCTGAGCATGCGTGGCACTTTGTCCGATTGGAATTCTCTAGACACAATCGGACAAAGTCGATCGGATCATGTTGTCGGAGAATTTTATAACCCAGCTAGAAAACTTGGTCCGTCGGATACTCCGACAGAAACAGTCCAATGGAGCCCACACACGGTCGGATTATCCGACAACATGGTCCTATTGGACATTGTCCATCGGAATATCTGACCGTGTGTACGAGGGCTAAGGCCTGAAATGAGTGAAAATGTTTTTTTTTTTTGAAATGACAATTTTATTAATTGCAAAAAGAAAAACAAAAGGGGAACAGAAACAAGAGGGGATCAACAAAAAGATGGGAAAAAAGAATAAAAAAGAGAACAAAGCATTTCCAATAAAGAGCACAGGAGGATGCATAGTACAATAATAATCACAACATCAGATTGCCAGTTGATCCAGCATCCCAACTAGGGGTAAGACTAGTTGGCAGTTCATAAAGTTTATGACCCCTGACATCATAGTGAGCTACTATATAGTAAAAGGGCCGCAATAGCGGATCTCCTGTGCCAGGTCTCTTCAACAAATAGCAATAGGAGCATTAGAGGAGGGAAAAGCTAAGTCAGGAAAAGGAGAGAAAGAATAGAGATGGGGTGTAAGAGGGTTAAGGCAGCCTCCCGCCCCAAGAGCCCAGGACTGTCCCAAAAAAACAGCCACCTCAGGCAGCATTAAGCCCATGAGAAGAGAGCCCTGTATCATAAGGCTGGGGGAGTCTCCAATAGGACCCAAGGCTCCCATATTCTATCATGCTTATCAAGGGTGTCATTCAGGGAGGCTGTCAGGTATTCCATTCTCTTAACATCTCTGATCCTGGTGTGCAGTTCAGATAGGGAGGGGGGGTCCGTCTGTTTCCATTTTAGGGCCACCAGGCAGCGGGCTGCGGTTAATACATGCGACAATAGTTTGTGACATTTTAGTGAAGGAGACGGGTGGTAGACCTAACAGATACATTTTGGGATCTAAGGGCACCTCAGCGCCGAAGATAGATCGGAGCAAGGATTGCACCATCAGCCAGTATGGGAGAAGTAGGGGGCACATCCAGTAGATATGGAATAGCGTTCCCCTATCTTTATGGCAACGCCAGCAACGGGAGTCAGTCAGTGGGTAAATGGAGTGGAGCAGGTCCAGGGTCTGATACCAATGGAATAAGATCTTGTATTGGTTCTCCTTGTAGAGCGTGTAGATGGAGCTTCTGGAAGCCTGCGACCAGATACGATGCCACGTGCTTAGGGGTATAGTTTCACCCAGGGCCTGCTCCCACTTGCCCATATAGGCATGTTGTGGCCCGTCCGGTGAGGGGACAGAAGCTGATAGGTGCGGGAGATCATACCCTTTGGGGAAGAGCCCTCCAAACATATTTTTTCGAATTCAATTAAAGGGGAAAAACAAAGCTTGGCCACAAACGATTGGGCATAGTGCCGTAGTTGCAGATAACTGAAGAAGGCCTGTTTGGGTAAATTAAAAGTGTTTTGTAGGTCCTGGAAGGATTTCAAAAATCTAGTTCTGGGGTCTATCAGGTGGCCATAGTGGAATAGAGGTCTCTGTCCATCCAAATGTGGGATATCTGTGAGGTCACGCTGTCCGGGATATTTGGCGTAAACAGAAATGAGGTCACCGGTGAGGAGGTAGTGGTAAGCGGATACGACAGTTTCACACGTCGCCAAAGCGTGCGCAGCAGCGCCATGGGGCCCAGGAGGTGCGCCCCCCATGTGTTATATCGGAGCTCCAAAGCATGGAGTTCGGATGAATGGGGGCGAACCACAGTTTCTCAATCTGCGTCCAGCGGTTAAAGGCGTGGAGAGTACACCAGGAGGCCACAGGGCGCAACTGGGCAGCGAAGTAATATTTGGCTATATTGGGGAATGCTAGGCTGCCCTGGGTACGGGGGCGTACAGAACCGATTTGCTGACCCGGTGTCTCTTATAGTTCCAGGAAAAATTTAGAAGGTCGCCCTGGAGTTTTTTAAAAAACGAGGCAGGGACAGGGATGGGCAAAGTCTCAAAAAGATACAGACGTTTGGGTAAAATGGTCATTTTTAGTGTTGCGAGACGACCAAGCAGTGACAGCCTCAGAGATCTCCACTTGGTTAAGGATGCTTTGATAGATATAAGCAGTTGGGGAAAGTTGGCTGCCGACTCGCACAGGAATCGGATTGCATGGTGTGAACCCCCATGCGATCCGATTCTGTTGCGGACCAAAAAAAGGGTCCCGTGCGAGTTTGCTGCGGGAGCAATACTATCTGTATGGCTGAACTCGCATCGCTACGGAGATCGGATGTGATTTGCGGTGCGAATCACATCCGGATCTCCCCCCTCAGCAGTGTGAACCCAGCCTAAGGCCGAGGAGAGGGATATGCACTGGCCCCTAAGGACTGCTTTGTGGGCCTCCCAGAGAGAGGAAGTGGAAACCCCAGAGGAGCCATTCTCAGCAAAGTATAATTCCAATGTTCGCTCCAGTTCCACTCTGGTCGGGCCAAATTTAAGTAAGAAGTCATTCAAGCGCCAGTTACATGTACGAAAAGTGCTTGGGGAGAGTGCAAGGGAAAGTTTGATGGGAGCATGGTACGACCATGATATGGCTTG
Organism: Lithobates pipiens; assembly: GCF_037356315.1. Classification (NCBI taxonomy): domain Eukaryota; kingdom Metazoa; phylum Chordata; class Amphibia; order Anura; family Ranidae; genus Lithobates; species Lithobates pipiens. The sequence continues at coordinate 378,738,055 of NW_027507903.1, read as the reverse complement.
AATGTGTGAGTCCGTACAGGCCCTCAAGGTTGGGGCATTAACAAAGAAATAGTCCAGTTGTGAGTGGGACTTATGGGGATGGGAATAGAAGGTGAATTGTTTCGCTGATGGGTACCTGGTGCGCCAGGTGTCAAACAGGGCGTGTTTCCTGGTCAGCTGGCGAAAAAGGGTAGAGTTTCTAGCAGTATTCTGAGGTGGTTTTCCGCCTCCCAGGGAGTGTTTGTCTAGACCGGGGGAGTAAGCCAGGTTGAAGTCCCCTCCAATAACCAGATACTGGTGGGGAGCTTCAAACAGCCGTTTGTACACCTTAGTCAGAAAAGGGACCTGATTAACAATCGGGGCGTAAATGTTACAGAGCGTAATATCCGCGCCGTTCCAAGTGCCTCTAAGGATAAGGTAGTGCCCAAGCGGGTCCGAGATTAGGGATTGCAGCCGGAAAGGGGTGCCATGTTTAAAGAGAATGGCCACCCCCGCTCGCTTGCGAGGATTGTGTCAGGTCACCTTGAGGCGAGGTGACAGGTGCACACCGTAGGATCAGGAGTGCACCACAAGGTTGTGGACCCTACGGCTGACTGCTGCAGACGGGGGACAGACCCCACTGGGGTTAGAGCGTAAGATTCCCTGGGGCGCGGAGTCTAAGAACCAGCAGGTGTTCACCAGCGCCTCTGGTGGTGAGGATGGACTTGGCTGCAACTGGCTCCAGGTCACGACCCCCAGGGTCCCCCAGCTCACACCCACAGTAAGCAACAGGAGGATAGGGATGGTGAGGGACAAAGCCAAGGTCGGGGCCACAAGTAGACCAGAATAGTCAGGAACACGCCAAAAGGTCAGGATCACAGGCAAACAGGGATAGTCAAAACACGCCAAAGTCGGTAACGGAAAACAGTAGAAGAGCACACGGCGGGAAACGGGAAACTAACACACAAAGGAATACACAATGGTTGATCAGCACTGATGGCCTGCAGTGCACAGGTTAATATAGGGCTCCCTGATAGGGCCTGGGGTGGAGCCATGCTTAGAGGAGAGGTTATAAAAACCACCAGGTGGAAGTGGCTGGCCTCTTAGTCTGAAGACATGAGGGGAGGTAAGCAAACACAGGAAGATCACTGCATAACCATGACAGATTGGAGGCCATGTATATTTGCGGGCAAGACTTGAGGGCAAAAGCCATGGTGCCCATCTTGGCCAAATGCGTCTCTTGAATAAAAATATCAGCTGCAGAGCGCTTAAACTCTCGCAGTGCCAGGCTCCGTTTAATATTGGAATTTAGGCCCTTCACATTAAGTGAGAGTATGTCAATCATGGTGGGTGCGTTACAGGGGGAGGAGGTAGATTACCTGACAGACTCAGGGAGATCCAAGCGCTCCCAGGGGCCGCTGAATGCACCCTCAGCACAAGCAGAAATCGAAGAGCTGCGGTCTCGGAACTGGAACCTGAGCCCCAGAGGCAGGAGGCGTCCGCTTGGGTGGAGATGAAAAGAGTAAGAAGAGGAAAGGAGAAAGGAGAGAAGGAAAGGAGGCACAAAAAGAAAAACATTAGAAACATCACAATACTAATAATACCAGCACAATATAACCCACCTAAAAAAGGCGGCGGGTTGGGGTTCTCCGGAGAGCCCCCCCCCCCCCCCCCCAGCGGGAGGGGCAAAAAAGTCCCAAAGAGACCACAGCGGAGAGCCGTCCGGAGAGCCCCCGGGGGGGAGGAAGGTAGACTCAGGGCGGAGGCGATCCGCTCCACGGCCTGCCTGCATCACAAGCCTAACTGTAAAAACAACAAAAAGAGAGGCATAAAAACCTGTTCTTTATTATGTAAATTGTCGCTCTAATATCTATTTAAACTGTCTGTGATTTTTCATCACTTTCTGTAGATATTCCTTATAGATTTATGAATAACTGATGCATTTTTAGATGTAGGTAGTTCCTGAAGAAGCTGAAAAGCGAAACTAGTCGAAATACCTCACCTGCTCCATGAATTCTGGATATGTTGGATTCTGTAATGGTTTTTATTCAAATAAACTGTATTACATTTTTTATGCAAAATTTGTTCTTTCCTCATGTGATGTATTATTTAACCTATATGCACCGCAATAGTCCCCTAGCTTACACTCTTCTGACACCTCTGTTTGGAGACCAGAGGTCTCAAACATTTAGTTCTATACAACTGGGATGAGGGTGCACATTGTAGAAGTACAATTTTGAACTTTTTTGTGTGGCCAATTTTCAATTTTTATAGTAAATGGGAGAGAAAAGAGTTGGGTTGTTTGTTGGGGGTGTACTATGACACAATGGTAGTAGCGGTATCTAACAAATGCCCTGTAAGAATCAGGTAACGACCTTCAGGATCTTTAATCTCTTTTAATAATGTAAATGGGGTGTTTCGGTGAAATGCAATAAGCACACCACATTGTTTTGTTGAAGCTGAGGCCGTAAATAATTGGGAATATGTTACTGAAGAATTTAGGGGTGGATTGTGTAGTAAAGTGGGTTTCTTGATGTTAAATCCCTGAACATTCACGGATAGTATATTTAATGGAGCCATGGTATCAATGAATAATTAAATATGGTAACACGCAATCAGAGACTGTATAAGAAATAGGAATAGTGGGGATAAAGGAAGATAAAAGAGAAAAGAAATAAAAAGCTAAAAAATAAAAATAAAAAAAATATTCGGATAGTCGTTGACTAATCGAAAAAATTATCGATAGATTAGTCGACAGACAAATTAATCGTTAGTTGCAGCTCTAAAAGGTTTGAAGACTCACGAAATAGGAATACTGGCAAGGGATGCAGAATTCATATGAAGTTAGTCTTATGAGACTGGAACAAATAGTTTTCATATCCTCTATTGCTAGAGTTAAGATATATATATATATATATATATATATATATATATATATATATATATATATATATATATATATATTTTTTTTTTTTTTTTTTTTTTCATAAACAAATTTTTATTTAGTATAGAACAGATTAACATAGAAAATTGCACAATTGGTATATGAGGTCACACAAACAGTTTTTATACAGTTTACAATAAACGGATACCATTTGAGAGAGCATTGTAAAATGAAAAGGTCAGGAACAAAACAAAACAAAAAATCAAGTATAGCATCTTAAGGTGGACATTCTCTTTTCAATTTTCACCCCCCCCCCCCTCCTCCCCCAGGAAAGCCAAGGGCAGGGGGTAGGGAAAAAGTTTGTTCCAGACCAGAAATAAGAGGATAATGTATCCTGTTGTGGCTTGTTCGTGACAGAAAGATATGGGAAAGACAGAAACAAATATATCAGAAGGCAAGAGGAGAAGGGGAAGTAGTAGGAGAAAGAAAATAGGGGATAGGGTGAGGAGGGAGGAGGGGCGTGTGTAGCTCAGACCCGTGTGGATCCACTCTCCCACCCCACCAGAGCCCACAATCCAGTTCTAGGTCAAGCCAGTTAGCACCTTTCCACTCTATCGAGTGGTAAAGGTCGGTGGACGTAAAGTGGGTCCAACGTGCCCAAGTAAGGGGGAATTTGTAAATTTGATCTTGAGAACTATATATTAGCTCTTCCATGTCTTTTATTTTGGAAATTCTCGCAAGCCACTCCCTGATCTTTGGAGCGTTCTTAGATTGCCAATGCTTAGGTATGCAGAGTTTAACTGCATTTACCATGTGCATGGCCAATAATTTGTAATAATCCCTTTTTGTTAATGATGTGTGGTGCAAGAGGAACTGGGCTGGATTGTAATCTAGAGTGAAAGTATTGACCTGAGATATGAGGCTGCAAACTTCTTTCCAGAAGGGTTGTATTTTTTTGCAGTCCCACTAAATCTGGAGCATGGTGCCCTCCGTTTTTTTCACATCTCCAGCACGTGTTGGGGATGGAAGGGGAGAATTTGTGAAGACGAGATGGGGTCCTATACCATCTGGTGATCACTTTGTAGCAATTCTCCTGGATGGCCACATTAACTGAGCATTTGTGGCTATATTCGTATACTGTGTTCCATTCCTCATTGGTTAGCGGTGTTTGTAAATCTCTATTCCAGGATGTTTGTGAGGGGTGTGGAACATGGGTAGTCTCTTCTGAGAGCAGGGCATATAAAAGGGATATGAGGTGCCATTGAGGGGTTTTGCAGTGGCAAATGGATTCAAATGGGGTGAGCTGTCTCGTCCAATTGGTTTGGTGGGTATGCGTCGTTTGATAGTTGCGAATTTGCCTATTTGTCCAAAAGAGAAATGAGGCAGTCTTAGAGATGGAGTTTATGAGGATGAGGGTCCCACCTGAGAAAAAACTGGAGAGCTAGTAAGTCATTAAAGGGCCGTTCTTTTTGTAGAAAGTGAAGTGAGTCACCCGGGGGAAAGGCAGGGTTTACCCTCAATGTGGTTAAGGGACCAGGCATAGGTGCAAATGTGCCAGATTGTGAAGCTTTTTTGAATGCCAGAAGGGAGGGGTAAATGAGCGGATGGAAGGAAAGGGTTGGTGGCCAAAATTTGTGAGATAACCAGGGAAGTAAGTGTAATAGTGTGGACGTGAAGGAATTTTCGAGGTGGACCCATTTCTTTTTTAGAGCATGTGTGTTCCAGTCCGCAATCCTTGTAAGGTGTCATGCTGTGTAATACCTGTGCAATCTAGTAGTCCAATTCCCCCTTTTGTTTTGTGCATTGTAAGGCAGGAATATTTAATTCTCGGTGGAGAGTTCTTCTATATAAATTCAGAGCAAGCTTTCTGATCGGTCACGAAGAAGCTTGGTGCAAGCTGCATTGGAACAGATTGAATTAGGTATATGTGGGAGGATGATCATCTTGATCAGAGATGAACGGCTGAACCATGAAACATTCAAGCACATCCAGTACTTTAGATGCTTTTGGGCCTTGGAAAGGGCAGTGTGGAAATTTGTCAAATAGAGATCCGACAGGCAGGTAGGAATTTGGATGCCGAGGTATATAATTGCTGCCCTCTCCCAATGAAATGGGAAGGATTCCTGGCAATGGGTTACTTCTTGTGAGGGGAGTGTGATTTTGTGTGATTAATTTTGAGGTTGGATAAGATACTGAAAGCACCAATATCTTTAAGAAGGTTGGGCAGGGAAATTCGGGGGTAGGTTAGAGTGAGTAGTATTTCGTCAGCTGACCTTAAATTCCCTATCTTTTTATGGTCACGCCACATATATATCGGGGTTATTTCTTAGTTTATTAAAGAAAGGTTCAAGAGTTAGAATATAAATTAGGAGAGAGAGGGGGCATCCCTGACATGTGCCTTTGCTGATAGGGAAGGCGTTTGACAGGTGGCCATTGACTTTTACAGCCGCGGTGGGGCAGGAGTATAGAGACATTATATGTGTTACCATACGTACTTCGCGCATGTAGTCCCAGGCCACTCTGTCAAACGCTTTCTCGGCATCAAGGGAAAGAAAAAAGCCTTGTGTTTTGGAAGATGTCAGCCAATGGTGAAGATTCAAAGTATGAATAGTGTTGTCCCTGGCCTCCCTGCCAGGAACAAAACCCACCTGATCTAGGGAGACGAGACCAGGTAAGAAGGGGAGGAACCTATTAGCAAGAATCTTCGCGTATAGTTTGATATCTACATTGAGAAGGAATATCAGCCTATAGCTGGTCACCTGGGTGGGGTCTTTACCTTCTTTTGGAATGAAAGTTATATGTGCTGCTAACATTCCACCTGGTACAATTTGGGGGTCCGAGAGTGAGTTAAAAGTGGCAAGAAGCTTAGGAGAAAGGACATCAACAAATGCTTTATAGTATTGGAGGGTGAAACCATCTGACCCTGGGATTTTACCCAATTTTGTCTGTTTGATAGAGATCTCCAATTCCTCTCCCGAGAGAGGGCCCTCCATCTCACGGTCTGTTGGGGAGTAATAGGTGTGGGGCTGTACTGGGATAAAAATTCTCTAATGTTCTTAGTGCGTGTTTCGGCAGAAGATTGGTTTGCATGGTTAGGGTGCAAATTGTAGAGCTTTGAGTAAAATCTTTTGAATTCTTTTGCAATGTCCTCATTCTTGGCCATGGTGGTTCCCCCGAGCATCACGAATCTGGTGGACTGTGGAAGAGAGTTTGTAAGCTTGGACTGAGCGAGCAAGAAGGTGTCTGCACTTGTTGCCATGCTTGTAGAAAATCCTTCAAGAGAAATAGAACATGTATGCAGTCATTTCTGGAGGGTAGCATGTGGTTGTGTACGTTTGTGGGCTGCTTCCAGTTTTTCCATTGACTTAAGTAATGCTTTTATGGTTGCTTGGGATTCCTTTTTAGCTTTCGCAGCTAAGGCTATTGGCTCTCCTCGGATCACACATTTATGTGCTTCTCAGCGTGAGATCAGGGACACATCTGGGCTGGCGTTTTCTGCAATATTGGTGTAAGCGTTCTATTGTTCTAGGGTCTTTCAGAAGAGAGGGGTTTAAACGCCAGGTAGTTCATCCTAGTGTAAGTTTCAGGGAAGGAGAGGGTAACCGCGATCGGGTGATGATCGGATAGACACATGGGTTCTATGGTGGACTGTTGTAGACAAGGCAGGTCTGATTGGGAGAGAAAGAAATAATCAATCCTGGAATATTTTTGATGAGTAGAAAGTATAGTCTTTGCAGGATGGAAACAGGGTACACCATGTGTCATGTAAGGAAATATTCTGGAGTTGAAGTTTAATCGGGCGAAAGGCCTTGTATGGTAGGGAAAAGGAACCTGAGGAAGATTCTATTACCGGGTTCAAAGGAACATTAAAGTCTCTTCTCAAGAGTACTATACCCTTCTGAAAAGAGCAGAGTAAATCACATGTTTTCCTAAAGAAGGTTACATGGTGTTCATGAGTGCAGTATATATTGGCCAGCGTTATTGGTTTTGAAGCGTATTTGCCTTTAAGGAAGATAAACCTTCCTTCAGGGTCCATGATGGAGTCCGTTGGGTGAAAATTTGCGTGTTTAGAGATTAATATAGACACCCCTTTGGTCTTGGATTCAGGGTTAGTGGCGTGAAAGGCTGAACAGTAAATGTGATTGGATATTTTAGGTATGGAGTCCGAGCAAAAGTGTTTTTCTTGTAAATAGATGAAGTGGGCCTTATGTTTGGTGAGGTAAGACAATAATTGGGATCTTTTTTCTGGTAAGTTGAGACCTTTTGCATTGAGCGATACACATTTTTGCATCAGGGATGGCGATATGAGAGGTTTACTTTGCATTATGCTATAGAGCTGTTGAACCTATAGGAAGGTGGTGGGTCTCAAATGAGAGCGTGGTTTGGCTGCAAAGGAGCAGGTGAGCCGGGAGGCGAGCAGACCCACACAGGTGGTAGGTGACCAAAAGGGAGGCGGCAGAGATGGAGGGGAGGGAGGGGGTATCAGGAATGAAAGTAGGGGTAGGGAGGAGGATAGGAGGCAGCAGGGGTGAATCTAGAGGAGAGGGCAGAGATAGGTATAGCAGAAAGGAAAGGAAGGAGGAGTAAAGAGGGACCAGAGGTGATAGTATGCTTGCTACTCCACCTGGAGAGAGAGATGCTGGAGGTGTCAGCTAGAGTCCGGAGGGACTGCTGATGGGGGGTATAGGGAAGGACAAAAGCCACAGGCTGTCTGCGAAATGGGGGCCAAATATAAAGGAGGATTTGTGGATGAGTTGGGTGGTATGGTGGGGAGCCAACTGAACAAAGAAGCATTTAAGAACATCTTAACCACAACATAAAAAATATCAACATTAATAACAATTCAGCCATCTGTTGAGCACGCAATAGCAGGAAGCATTGTTAGATAGTACATGTTCTAAATATACCCCAAAAAAAAGGGGGGGTGGGTGGTGGATGGGAAGGAAGAGGGGAGGGGAGAGAGGAGGGGATGAGGTAAGGTTGGGGAGATGGGAAGAGGGTGGGGAGAAATACCAAAGATAACCTCTAGTGTTTGTACGGGCCAAATTTCACCATTTACAGATATGTAACCTTATCTAGGTGATATTGCCTCAGAGCCTTGGTTAGGTTATGGAAAGGTACGGTGCTGGGAGTGATTCCCCTGAAGCCTCGAGAGCCAGGGATGGTACAGTCGTCCTGGTGAGGAAAATTTTAAGTTGTATAGGGCCTAGAAAAGCGTAAAGGCATGAGAGCCGCCGACCAATCAAGTGGCCAAGTTTAAGAGGTGTAATAGATTAGCAAACGTTTGGATAAGCAATTTCGACCACAGAACCTGATGTGTGACCAAAGTCCGCCCAACAGTTTCCCCGGCTCTCGAGATGTCACAGATCCCCATCGTCCGTTCAGGGTTCATGTCCATGCAATATATAATACATGTTGTCTTGGTGGAATACATCTGGAAGAACAGAAAGATTATTACACAACTAATGGTACACAATTCCAAACCTGTGTGCCTGACGTAGCAGAGTAATACGAGATATGTCTCTTAAGCATGGTTTAGTATCTGTTCAGCATCCAGTAAGGCCTGTAAGTGTCACATACCTTACAGCGGAGTCAGACTGTTGAGGGTGGCCTCTTGCACGGTTCCGGTCTCCACACCCCTAGAGGTGGTAACAGGGAGCGTGAAGACAGCGAAAGGGTGCAGGTGCCTGCAGGTGGAAGTTGAAGACCTGGAGACGCTGGGTCCTCACGGAGGAAGAGGTGTAGGTTGATCATGGAGGTAGACAGCGGAGGCTCAGCAGGTATACAGGAAACACTGTGCGTCTGGAACAAGCAAGGTCGGCAACTGGCAGGCAATGCGGTACAGGAACGAGAGGCAGGTGCGTAGTCAAGGACGAGCAAGGGGGGTCTGGTAACGTGCTAGCAATGAGGTACAAAATCAGGAAGCAAGCCAAAGTCGAAAGTCCAAGCCGAGGTCAGTGGTAGTCCAGGAGATCAAAACAAGGAGTATCCAAAGGAATGGGTATCAGGAACAAGGTCACAGGAACAAGATCACAGGAACAACGGTCAGGTGTCTCAGGAGTAGCTGAAGACGATCCAGCACTGGTATCAAGTCAGGATCCTGTTTATATAGGGCGAGATGTGTCCGGATTGGTGGATGTGGCCGTGCGTGAGTAATTACGTATACACGTTCGGTTGGCGCGAGTGCGTCCACGTGTTCGTATTGGCGTGCATCCGTTCGTACCAGAACTCGCACGCCTCCGACGGGGACACCACGCATGATCCTTGGGACGAAAGTGAGCTGCTGCTACACGGGGATGGATCTTCGCATGGTGAGTTCTCTGACAGTCCCCCCCCTTAAGGGCAGCCTCCGGATGCCTCTTCGAACCACACTTTGAGAGTGATGAAAGGCCCTTATGAGCCTCTGGGCATGGAGGTTTGTTTCGGGTTCCCAGGAATTCTCCTCAGGACCAAAACCTTTCCATTTAATTAAATATTGGTTTTGTCCTTGGCGTTTCCTGTAATCCAAGATTGCTTCGATTTCGAACTCCTCCCCCCCATCTACCAACACAGCTTCTGGAGGGCCTATTTCACAACCTGGAAAGGAATTGGATACATCAGTTTTAAGTAAAGAAGCATGGAACACAGGATGGATCCTGAATGAGTCAGGAAGTTCAAGTTCATATGCCACTGGATTGATTTTCTTTTTAATTGGAAAAGGTCCCAAATATCTGGGTCCCAATTTTCTAGAGGAACATGCCAGTTTTAGGTTCGCGGTTGAAAGCCATGCTCGATCACCAACCTTTAAATCCAATTCTCCCCTTTTCTTTCTATCGAAGAATCTTTTATTGTCTTCTTGTGCTTTGGCAATGGTTTTCTTAAGTACCTGATTGTTGGTAACAAAGAAATTTAGCCTATCCTGGACAGCTGGTACAGGAGAATCCACTACAAATGTTGGCAGAAAAGAAGGATGAAAACCATAATTAGAAAAGAATGGTGACTGGTTTGTGGCAGAGTGAGTAGAATTATTGAATGCAAATTCTGCCAAGGGTAATAATGAAGCCCAATCCTCTTGGGAAAAGGAAGTGAAACAACATAAATACTGCTCCAACGTCTGAGTAGTACGTTCCGTTTGTCCGTTGGTTTGGGGATGATAGGCTGAAGAAAAATTCAATTTGATGCCTAGTGCCTCACACAAGGACTTCCAGAATTTTGACGTGAACTGAACTCCACGGTCAGAGACAATATCACTGGGAATTCCATGGAGCCTAACAATTTCTTTAATGAATATTTTGGCTGTTTCAGTCGCAGATGGAGTTCCTCTCATGGGAATGAAGTGTGACATTTTAGAAAAACGATCCACCACCACAAAAATGGAAGAAAACCCTTCAGATGGAGGAAGTTCAACAATGAAATCCATTGCAATTTTATCTCATGGTCTTTCGGGAATGGGTAGCTGTCTCAACAGTCCCCACGCTTTATTCTTGCTATTTTTATTCCTGAGGCAAGTTGTGCAAGAGTTAACATAGTCCCTACAGTCCTTTGCAAGATTTAGCCACCAGAAGTGTCTTTGAACTAGATTCATAGTCTTGTGACCCCCCAAAGTGACCAGCCAGAGGATAGTCATGGCAGACCTGTAGAACAGGTAGAAGTGCAGAGATCTTGAGGGATGAAAAGTTTGTCTTTCTGCCAGAAGAGACCATCCTTCTCTTGGAGGTTTGTATCTGAAGGGATTAATGTTCCTTGGGAGGACTGACGAACCTGTGATAAGAAACTAGGTTGTGTTAATAAGAAATTTCCAGCTTGCAGGATAGTGTCTGGAGGAGATGAGACTTCAGTTTCTGTGAACATACGGGATAACGCATCAGGTTTACTGTTTTTGGATCCTGGTCTGTAAGTTATATGAAAATGAAAACGAGAAAAGAAAAGAGCCCATCTTGCCTGCCGGGGCCTGAGACGTTTGGCCGTTCTGAGGTACTCCAAATTTTTATGATCTGTGAAGATCAATATTGGGTGTGTTGCCCCTTCCAGGAGGTACCGCCATTCTTCTAAAGCTGATTTTATTGCCAAAAGTTCCCGATCCCCCACATCATAGTTCTTTTCCGATGCACCTAGTTTTTTGGAAAAGAAAGCTACAGGATGCATTAAGGACTGAGGCCTTTGGCGTTGGGACAAAATGGCTCCTACAGCATTTTCTGATGCATCCACTTCCAGGGTATAAGGCAGAGCAGGGTCAGGATGTTTTAATATTGGGGCAGATGTGAACAGTCCTTTTAATTTATCAAACGCAGCTTGAGCTGCAGCAGTCCATTGAAACCAACTTTGTTTTCTTGTGAGTTGTGTGATAGGTGCAATAATGCTGGAGAAATTCTTGATACATTTTCTATAGAAATTATAAAACCCAATAAAACGTTGTACCCCTTTATCGGTTGGAGGTGGCCAGGATAAGATGGCTGAAACCTTCTGAGGATCCATTTCCACACCCTCAATCGATATCACCAGGCCGAGAAAGTGAATGGTCTGGTGCTCAAACTCACATTGCTCGGCTTTGGCATAGAGTCCGTTTTGCCTCAGTCTGAGAAGAACCTGTTTTACATGGTTACGATGTGTTTCTAGGGAGTCTGAAAATATCAAAATATCGTGTAAATAAACGATCACAAACAAATCCAAAAAGTCCCTGAAAATATCGTTAACAAAATGCTGGAAAGTAGCTGGTGCGTTGCAGAGTCCGAATGGCATGACCAAATACTCAAAGTGGCCAAAGCGTGTCCGGAAAGCCGTTTGCCACTCATCCCCTTCACGGATTCTGATCAAATTATAGGCCCCTCGCGGAGTCGTGCGCGGAGGGGGGAGGGGTCACGTGACCGGCGGCTGAACAAGAAGCTAAAAAGCCGCAACTCGGCCATCTTATTCTACTCTGTAAGTGAACAGGCTGAGGCAGGCCTAGTGAGACGTTGGTGAAGCAGGCCCGTTGCTTTGGCATAGCCGCCTCAGGTGACCCGGCTGAGTTCCCTTGTGCTCTTCTAACGTCCCGGGACAGCAGCTCCGTCCAGCCCGCCAGACTCGGCTCTCTATCTCCACTCCATCAGCGGCCGCCGCCAGACATTTCCTCTGCACTCCGTGCTCGTAATAAAATCGCATGTCCTCTATTCAGAACCTCAACTCTTTCGACCCCTTTGCTGATGCAACTAAGGGTGACGACTTACTCCCGGCAGGGACTGAAGATTACATCCATATAAGAATTCAACAACGAAACGGAAGGAAGACTCTGACAACTGTACAGGGCATTGCAGATGATTACGACAAAAAGAAGCTTGTAAAAGCCTTTAAGAAGAAATTTGCCTGTAATGGTACTGTGATTGAACACCCAGAATACGGAGAAGTCATTCAGCTTCAGGGAGATCAGAGGAAAAACATCTGCCAATTTCTTATGGAAATTGGCATTGTGAAGGAAGAACAATTAAAAGTCCATGGTTTCTGAGATGTGAAAGATCCAACTCTCCTGTATTGCTTAGGCTCGGCTGGCTACTTTTTGAAACATGACTCTTTACAGCAGAAGGACTTTCAACCTTTCTGAGCGTTCAAAATTAGGCCCTTGTTTGCATGATTACCAAAAGTGTGTAAAGAATATGCTAGTAACACATAAGAAAATTGCTGTAAGATGGTAAATTTAAGTAGGGAGTTTTAGCACATTTCCAATGGAAATGTTTTAGAGATCAGTCAACTTTTTTCCACTTTATTTGATGTTTTTGTTGTATTAAAGATGTATGTTGCTGCCTAAAAAAAAAAAAAAAAAAAAAAAAAAAATTATAGGCCCCTCGCAAATCTAGTTTTGTAAATATTCTTGCCGACCGAAGTCTCTGGAATAATTCCGGGATCAATGGAAGGGGATAGCGATTTTTAATCGTTACTTTGTTCAAGTCCCTGTAGTCCACGCATGGGCGGAGGGAATGATCTTATTTCTCCACAAAGAATATTCCAGCACCAGCTGGAGAAGAGGAATGCCGGATGAACCCCTTCTTGAGATTCTCATCAATATATTCTTTGAGGACCAGAAGTTCAGGTTCGGATAAGGGAAATATCCTTCCGAAGGGAATTTCAGCTCCTGGCAATAATTCAATTGGGCAATCGTAAACCCGATGTGGAGGAAGAGTGTCAGCCCTCTGTTTGTCAAAAATGTCTAGGAAACTGTGATAAGTAGCCGGGACCAGTCTTTGAGCCTCAGATGTGGGCTCTGAGCAGGCAAGAACTGGGACCAAGTGATGGGAGATCTTGAGGCAGTTCTGAAGGCAGTAGGCGGATTGAAAAACTATTCACCAGTCACCCAGTTTATTTGAGGATTATGGGCTTGTAGCCAGGGCATTCCCAGAATGATCGGAAATAGAGGTGAAGAAATGTCCAGGCGGAGTAGTTCCTGATGGCTGGGTAGTATGTTGGCAGTTCCTGATGGCTGTGTAGTATGTTGGCGGATAGTGGTTGAGTCTCATGGGTGATGGGACCAGATTTAATGTTTGAGCCATCCGCTAACCGTATGGAGAGTTGACGGTGCTTGGGTATCAGAGGTATATTATGTTGAAGGACAAGAGCGTGATCAATGAAGCAGCTGCAGGCGCCAGAGTCAACTATAGCTTGGACCTGGAGTGTTCCTTCTGGAAGCTGTAAGGAAATGGGAACAGCGATGTGAATGGATTTTGTTAAAGGCAATGCATTGGGTTCAAGAAATGAAGGATGGAACTTACGGGTCTTGTTTGGACACATATTTGCATAATGACCAGCTTCTCCACAATAGAGACAGAGATTGTTCTGACGACAGCGCTGTTTTTCTTCCGCAGATAACGGTGAATGAAGCAAGCCTATTTGCATTGGTTCTGGAGTTTCAGAAGTGGTAACAGGTGTATGAGATGAAAGAATGGGAGGATGATTCGGGATTTTAGGCAACATCCATGTGGGATGAATTTGGCTGATTCTCTCAGATCTCCTTTCCCTGAGACGACGATCAATTTGAATTGACACTTGTATTAGGTCCTCCAAAGAACTGGTAACTCCGATACGGGCCAACTTGTCTTTTAGAGCCTCGGACAGTCCAATGCGGAACTGATAACGGAGGGCGGCGTCGTTCCACTGAGTATCAGAACTCCACCTCCTGAAGTCCGTTACGTAGTCCTCTACAGGTCTGCGACCCTGCTGAAGGGCATGGAGACTGGCCTCTGCAGTTGTGGCACGCTGAGGGTCATCATATAACTTAGCCATCTCATTTAAAAAAGAGTCCATGGTATCAAGCAGAGGGCTGGCCTGTTCCAATAAGTGGTGAGCCCAGGTTTAGGGTTCGCCCTGAAGTAAGGAAACAATGAATCCCACCTTTGTGCTTTCCAGGGAAAAAGTATGAGGCTGCAGCAAAAAATATAACTGGCAGGCGTTCTTGAAGGCGCGAAATTTGCTGCGATCTCCGGAAAACCTCTCTGGGGTAGGAACTCGAGGTTCTGGGGGTGGCACCAGTACTGCATGTGCAGATGCTGATGTTGTCGGAACGGAGGATCGGGATGCTGTGGCCCCTTGGAGAGCAGCGGTGCTTGGTGTTAATGACTCCACTCTCTGCTCAAGTTGGTGATAACCATCTTGCAGGCCCTGGACTGCTTGGGTGAGGGTGGAAATTTGTTGGCACAAGGCTTCCAAGGGTGAGGCCCCCCTGTCGGACTCCATTCTTGGCTGGATCGTACTGTCACATACTTTACAGCGGAGTCAGACTGTTGAGGGTGGCCTCTTGCACGGTTCCGGTCTCCACACCCCTGGAGGTGGTAACAGGGAGCGTGAAGACAGCGAAAGGGTGCAGGTGCCTGCAGGTGGAAGTTGAAGACCTGGAGACGCTGGGTCCTCACGGAGGAAGAGGTGTAGGTTGATCACGGAGGTAGACAGCGGAGGCTCAGCAGGTATACAGGAAACACTGTGCGTCTGGAACAAGCAAGGTCGGCAACTGGCAGGCAATGCGGTACAGAAACAAGAGGCAGGTGCATAGTCAAGGACGAGCAAGGGTCTGGTAACGTGCTAGCAATGAGGTACAAAATCAGGAAGCAAGCCAAAGTCGAAAGTCCAAGCCGAGGTCAGTGGTAGTCCAGGAGATCAAAACAAGGAGTATCCAAAGGAATGGGTATCAGGAACAAGGTCACAGGAACAAGATCACAGGAACAACGGTCAGGTGTCTCAGGAGTAGCTGAAGACGATCCAGCACTGGTATCAAATCAGGATCCTGTTTATATAGGGCGAGATGTGCCCGGATTGGTGGACGTGGCCGTGCGTGAGTAATTACGTATACACGTTCGGTTGGCGCGAGTGCGTCCACGTGTTCGTATTGGCGTGCGTCCATTCGTACCGGAACTCGCACGCCTCCGACGGGGACACCGCGCATGATCCTTGGGACGAAAGTGAGCTGCTGCTACACGGGGACGGATCTTCGCATGGTGAGTTCTCTGACAGTAAGGTGTTATAGGTAGAGAATCGGTAAGGGCATATCACCCATAAAACTCCGGAACTAGCCGTTGAAGGGTGTCATGGGTGAAGTGGGGAATTGACCAGATTCGATCAAGTGTTGATTGGGTGTGAGGATTTGCGGAAAGTCAGGTTGTGTATGAGGGCCCATGCATCATAGTTTGCTGCTTCCTGAGAATAGGGCACGGTACACAGATATCCTGAGGGTGCGAGTAGATGTTCAAATGTATTTACCTCTCAAAGATGGGTCCGGCTTCCTCAGGAGCAGTCCCTGGTAGTGAGCAAGGGTTCTAGATGCCCCTGTGTGGTTGTTGGGGAGATATCCATGTTTATTTTCTAGGTGCAAGTGCTTAAGAGGACGATCGGCATCAGCCTGGTTTCACCAAGGGGTATCTGTCCGGTCCATAGTTCTCAATGGTTAAAGAAGAACAGGTAGTAGTCAGTGAAGACAGTTGTGAGGAGCGCATAGAGCTCCATATAGTTTGACATTATATGTAGAAAAAAATAAAATAGGAAAAAAAAGAGGGAGAACATAAAACAAGGGGGTGGGGGTGTAAACAGATGAATGGGAGGTAGCTGGTAAGATCAATAGGAAGATGCTTGCGTGCATGACTCAACCCGTGGCCGAGTGAGAGGTTGGTGTTTTAGGCTGCCAAGCGGTCTCTTCTCATGGAAAGAGATCCTGGGCTGCATTGGTACAGGTCTCGGCGGGATGAATGGACAGTCGTGAGGGCGGATCTGCCCTGTGTTTGCGGGACCTTTGGCATTGAGCTTTAGGTGATGGGTTGAGTGATATCGGTAGCAGGGTTCCAAAGGGAAGTAGTGAGGGTACCATTCCTGAAGTTCTATGCGTGGGAGATCGAGCTGGTCCCAGAACATCTGTAGATCTGCGGGTGTACGAAGCAAGGCAGAGTGACCTCTGGTGGAGGCTGACAAGGTAAATGGGAATTTCCACCGATATTGCATGTTTTGGGACCGAAGAGCCTCCAGCAGAGGGCGCAGTGCTCTCCTGTTCTGGAGCGTGATCTGAGATAAGTCTTGAAAGAGTTAAATCTCGGCGCCATTATGGAGGATTGACTCCTTTCTCTTGCCTTGCGTAGAATTTCCTCTTTGAGAGGAAAGTTGACGATGCAACAAATCACATCTCTGGGTGGTTCACTCTCTTGGGGCTGGGGGGGCACAAAGTGCAATGAGCCCTTTCCATCTCAATGGGAGAATCAGCAGGGCAGTCAATTAAGTCATTTAATATTGTGCAGATCGTTTGTTGGAGGGTTCCCGGGTCGCCATTCTCAGGGATTCCCCACACTCTAATATTGTGCCTCCAACCTCGATTGTCAAGGTCCTCGAAATGTCTATGGAGGTCAAGGAGGTGGGGTAGTTGGGAAATGTAGGTGTTTTGAACCTGTCGAATGGCGGCTGCATGGGTTTGGGTTATTTGATCGACATCTCCAATCCGGTGTTCTGCAGCTTGTATGTTGGCTCTGAGATCCGTGATGGCAGAAGTGACCATGTTTTTGATGTCGGATGCCACCTTTTCCAGATCAAGTAGGCTGGGCGGGTGAGCACGGTCAGCGCTGGTAATAGATCCTCCTGGCATCTGCATTCCGGGATCCGTGCCAGGCGAGCACAGTGCTTGAGCCTGCGAGACTGCGTATGCAGATAGGCGCTGGGTCTGGAACAGCTCCGGAATGATCCCACTGAGCTGTGTGCCAGAGTTAATGATGACTCGGGAGGTGGAGGAGCTCCGGGTTGACCTGCTCATGGTGGTTTGGTGGAGGTTCGGTATCTCAGGTTTCCCACTGTGCTAGACTCTGTCCCCGGGTCGCAGGGGCCAGCAAGTTAAGCTACCATCTTGGTCTCCGTCCAGGCCCCCCCCCAGAGTTAAGATATTTACTTGAACTTAAGAAAGCAGAAAAATGGTTTAAAAAAAGTAATTGACAATATCCATATCAATAACTTCTCTAGGTTTCAGAAGATAGTGGGTTGAAAATATAATAATAAAAATATATATATATATATATATATATATATATATATATATATATATATATATATAATTAAGATAAGATAGAAGAAAGGTTCTCATTAGCATAGCCAGATATTTAATGCCAGGTATAGAACCTAGATCTACCCACGCAATTCTGGACTCTGCCGCCAGTCGGGACATCCAGCCTGAGAGAGGGGGATTCCCGGTGCATATCGAGGGGCACCTGCACCGATGGTGAAGCATTCCAGTGTGAGGTGACTAGTCAGGTCACCGAGAAAGCCTGCTGTTCCAGGACGTTTGTTTAGGCCTTGACCACAGGATTTGGTGAGAGGGCAGTTTACCCATCTGCAGGGAACAGAGACACTGCACCATAGAATGAATATGAACACTGTATACAGACATTGTTAATGGCAGTCAACTTGCTGACACTTAGTGCCACAGTGATAAGGCTATCCATTTCTGGAACACTGTATGCAGACATTATTTTCCTCTCACCTTCCTGAGGAGGATTCTGCCTGTTTCACTTAATAAACTGGGCCAGTTGTGTTGTTTGGGCCCACTATACAGGAGTTTAAGTGCACCAACGAAACACCAAAGCTTATCTTTTCTTCAAAAGGACTGAAGCTACTAGTGCAATATGGATCCGCAAACACATATTCAGGGCTCTGCATATGCATTGGGTGTGCGGGACAGTTTATCTAGAAACTTAAGCCATTATTTGTTGACTTGAATAAGTGTGTAAATTTGAGCCTGTGGTGTCAGGTGACAGAGAGAGGCCTGACACAAAGAGTCATTCCTCTGCTCTCCTCCTGCCTGGACTCATGCCGCATACACACGCTCAGAAAAAGACAGATGAGAAAGATGAAAGCTTTTCGTCGGAAAATGCGACCATGTGTATGCTCCATCGGAATTTTGCTGGCCGAATTTCCGCCAGCAAAAGATTGAGAGCATGTTCTCAATTTTTCAGACGGAAAAAGTTTCTATTGGAAATTCTGATCGTGTGTATGAAATTCTGACGTGCAAAAAAAAACACGCATGCTCAGAATCAAGTATGAGACGTAACCGCTTGGTCTTGTAAAACTAGCATTCGTAATGGAGATCGCACATTTGCCACACAAATAATTTTTAAATCTTTCATTGCTGCACATTCTCTTCTTCTTTAGAATGCTAGAAGAATGAATTTGTTTTGCTGCTCCTATTCACACAAACTTCTTTCTTTATTATTTGTCGTGATCTCATGAATAATTTATATATTTTTTTAAAAACAGATCTCCATAATAATTTTTAGAATAATTTTTATTTTGTTATTTTTTTAATCAAGATCTCCTGTTTTTTTTATTTTTTTTATAATGTTTATAATATCATTTTATAGTGATCTCCATTTTTTTTGTATGTCACGTTTCCACAACACCATTGTTATCTTGTATTAGTAAATCTCAAGGAGGTTGTTTGGTGTTGGTGTCCCTTGTTAATGTGACATTGAATTTTTGAAACGTACAGTGGGGCAAAAAAAGTATTTAGTCAGCCACCAATTGTGCAAGTTCTCTTAATCAAAAAGACGAGAGGGGCCTGTAATTGTCATCATAGGTATACCTCAACTATGAGAGACAAAATGTGGAAGCACATCCAGACAATCACATTGTCTGATTTTTGAAAGAATTTATTTGCAAATTATGGTGGAAAATAAGTATTTGGTCACCTACAAACGAGCAAGATTTCTGGCTCTCACAGACCTGTATCTTCTTCTTTAAGAGGCTCCTCTGTCCTCCACTCACTACCTGTATTAATGGCACCTGTTTGAACTTGTTATCTGTATAAAAGACACCTGTCTACAACGTCAAACAGTCACACTCCAAACTCCACCATGGTGAAGACCAAAGAACTGTTGAAGGACACCAGAACAAAATTGTAGACCTGCACCAGGCTGGAAATATTGAATCTGCAATAGGCAAGCAGCTTGGTGTGAAGAATTCAACTGTGGGAGCAATAATTAAAAAAATGGAAGTCATACAAGACCACTGATAATCTCCCTCACTCTGGGGCTCCACGCAAGATCCCACCCCGTGGGGTCAAAATGATCACAAAAGCGGTGAGCAAAAATCCCAGAACCACATGGGGAGGACCTAGTGAATGGCCTGCAGAGAGCTGTGAACAATGTAAAAAAGGCTACCATCAGTAACACACTATGCCGCCAGGGACTCAGATCCTGCAGTGCCAGACTTGTCCCCCTGCTTAAGCCAGTACATGTCTGGGCCCCTCTGAGGTTTGCTAGAGAGCATTTGGATGATCCAGAGGAGGATTGGGAGATTGCCATATGGTCAGATGAAACCAAAGTAGAACTGTTTGGTAGAAACACAACTCTTCGTGTTTGGAGGAGAGAGAATGCTGAGTTGCAACCAAAGATCACCATACCTACTGTGAAGCATGAGGGTGGCAACATCATGCTTTGGGGCTGTTTCTCTGCAAAGGGAACAGGACAACTGATCCGTGTACATGAAAGAATGAACGGATCCATGTATCGTGAGATTTTGAGTGCAAAACCTTCTCCCATCAGCAAGGGCATTGAAGATGAAACGTGGCTGCGCCTTTCAGCATGACAATGATCCCAAACCAAGAAAGAAGCATTTCAAGGTCCTGGAGTGGCCTAGCCAGTCTCCAGATCTCAACCCCATAGAAAACCTTTGGAGGGAGATGAAATTATGTGTTGCCCAGCGACAGCCCCAAAACATCACTGCTCTAGAGGAGATCTGCATGGAGAAATGGGCCAACATACCAGCAACAGTGTGTGACAACCTTGTTGTCATATATCAGATAAGACCAGAACTGTGTTGACTGCAACAGAGGAAATCCAAAAGTGAAATATAATGATTTATTAAGGAAAGTGAATAATATAAATACAACCATACAGTGCAATAAGTCAACCAACAGAGACCCCCAAATAACAACAGACAGATATGTACAATAAATGGGAAATACCAGGATCGTAAACGATAGGATGGCCAGGGTCATGCACAGAGGATCACTAGATAAACACAGGGCAGTCCAGAATCAGAGACATAAAGCAGGCCAAGGTCATACACAGGGAGATCAGAAGATGGGGTAGGAACACAGGACAGGGAGAGGATGGACGGATCAGACTGCAGAGCAGGGATGATGGTAACAGGTGGGACAGGGTAGGGACCAGGACAGGGAAACAGGTTCAGAAACATGGGTCACAGGTTCAGGGCACAGGAACAGGCTCAGGCTCAGGCTCAGGCTCACAGCCAGCAGGTCAGGGCACAAGGACAATACCAAGGTAAACATTTGAATGGTTGCCAGCTATTTATAGGCCTGTGATTGGCCTCAAGTGACACCTGAGTGCAGGAGGTGCTGTCTGCTCCACACTGCCAGGATCCATCCGCTGGTGGACGCCAGTACTGTAGCCCAAAGATGACATAACATCAGCAGGGAAAAGCTCTCCTGACAGTTTGAAATTGCCAGGAGACACCTGCTGGTGGACCTCAGTACTGCACGCCAAAAGACAGATATTATCAGTGGATGGAACATTTCCTGACAGTACCCCCCCCCCCCCCCCCCTCAAAGGAGCGGCCTCCAGGCTCTCCAACTAGCTGCTGCTGGGACCAGTCCATGGCATCAAGCTGGGCAACAGTTGGAGTCACATTAAGCTGGATATGAAGACAGTCTAAAATATTAAACCATGCGATGGCATCTCAAGCTGGACAGCAGGTGAAGACATAACAGGCTTAGCAGCAGGCACATCGAACTGGGTGGCAGGCTTCGGGTCATTGGGTTGAGCGGCAGGCTCGGGTAATCGGCAGGGTCCGGGTGGTCGGACTAGGCAGCAGTCACCTTGAACTGGGCAACAAGCACATCAGGCTGGGCAGCCGGCACAGGCACATCAAGCGGGGCAGCGGGTACATCAAGCTGGGCAGAGGGCACCGCAAGCTTGGCAGCGGGCACTTCAGGCTGGGCAGTGGGCACAGGCACTTCAAGCTGGGCAGCGGGCACTTCAGGCTGGGCAGTGGGCACAGGCACATCAAGCTGGACAGCAGGCACAGGCACATCAAGCTAGGCAGCGGGCACTGCAAGCTGGGCAGAGGGCGCAGGCGCTTCAAGCTGGACAGTGGGCACAGGAGCTTCAAGCTGGACAGTGGGCACAGGAGCTTCAAGCTGGACAGTGGGCACAGGAGCTTCAAGCTGGACAGTGGGCACAGGAGCTTCAAGCTGGACAGCGGACACAGCTACGGGCATTTCAGGATGAGCAGCGGGCACTTCAGGCTGAGCAGCGGGCACTTCAAGCTGAACAGCGGGCACCTCCGGCTGGGAAGCAGGCACTGGCACCTCAGGCTGGACAGCAGACAGGAACACCTCAGGCTGGACAGCAGACAGAAGCACATAGGACCGGGAAGCTGGCACATCGGACTGGGAAGCTGGAACATCGGACTGGAAGGCAGGCAGCAGCACGTCACGCTGGAAGGCAGGCAGCGGCACGTCACGCTGGAAGGCAGGCAGCGGCACGTCAGGCTGGAAGGCAGGCAGCGGCACGTCAGGCTGGAAGGCAGGCAGCGGCACGTCAGGCTGGAAGGCAGGCAGCGGCACGTCAGGCTGGAAGGCCGGCACTGGGACGTCAGGCTGGAAGGCCGGCACTGGGACGTCAGGCTGGAAGGCCGGCACTGGGACGTCAGGCTGGAAGGCCGGCACTGGGACGTCAGGCTGGAAGGCCGGCACTGGGACGTCAGGCTGGAAGGCCGGCACATCAGACTGGAAGGCCTCAGACTGGAAGGCCGGGACATCAGACTGGAAGGCCTCGGACTGGAAGGCCAGGACATCAGACTGGAAGGCATCGGATTGGAAGGCCGGGACATCAGACTGGAAGGCATCGGACTGGAAGGCCGGGACATCAGACTGGAAGGCATCAGACTGGAGCAGGTTGGGTGGTGTGGAAGCAAGTTGGGTTACTGGCAGGATCGTGTGAGTGGGGAAGAACTTTCGTTTCTTCTTTGGCTTAACTGAAGGAGATCTGTAGGTGGCTGTAGGACTGTGTAGGTAGGAGGTGAGGCATACTGAAATGAAGGGCTGGGATATGGCAGGGAAGAGGTAACAGTGGCTGGGGGAAGTTCTTGAGGGGATAGTAGGCAATGGGAAAGAGGCAGTTGGATTAAAGGCAGGATATGTGCAGCAGGAAGAAACATGGTATTGATATTTGGTGGGGAGTAGAGTATATTGGGCTGAAACTGAGGTTGCCATAGGTGATGGAGGAAGAGACCCTTGGGCAGGCAGGTGTTTGGTAGCAGAGATGGTTTGTTGAGGGCTGGCTGTGGCTGATTGCAAAATACCAGACCATGCTAAAAGTAGTGGTTGTACAAACTGCGGGTTATATACTGCCTGCCTGACAAGGATTGTACAGAATCAACACATTCTATTATCATCTGTTGGGAACAGGCTGTATGCTCAAAAAAGTAAGGGGAATCATCTTCCAGAAGCCATACCAGTGATATGACTTGATTAATACGGAAAGGGGGAGAAAAATCATCATGGCCCTCTGGGATGCAGGGCAGGGAATTAACGGCTGAACATCCCCAAACAGCATACAGCCCTGATCAACCCAGGAGTGAGCTAAACGAATGGTTTCCAACAGCTGATCACTGGTCCACTCTTTCAGTGTCTGGTGGAGATAGTCACTACTCTCCGACACCAGCAAAGCATAATAACGAATCGCCTCTAAACTCATTTCAGTAAGCAACCTGAACCAAGATGGTTCCTCTGTGTAGCCACTTCTGGTCAGGGATGGCCTTGGTATTCTGTCATATATCAGATAAGACCAGAACTGTGTGGACTGCAACAGAGGAAACCCAAACGTGTATAAGTGAAATATAATGATTTATTAACCACTTGACCACTGGGCACTTAAACACCCTTAATAACCAGACCAATTTTCAGCTTTTGGTGCTCTCACATTTTGAATGACAATTACTCAGTCATGCAACACTGGACCTATATGAAAATTTTGTCCTTTTTTTCACACAAATAGAGCTTTCTTTTGGTGGTATTTAATCACCTCTCAGTTTTTTATTTTTTGTGCTATAAACGAAAAAAGACCGAAAATTCTGCGAAAAAATGAATTTTTCTTTGTTTCTGTTATAAAATTTAGCAGATTAGTAATTTTTTCTTCATACATTTTTGCCAAAATTTATACTACTACATATCTTTGGTAAAAATAAGTACAAATTGGTGGATATTATTTGGTCTTTGTGAAAGTTATAGAGCCCACAAGCTATGGTGCCAATATCAGAAAATTGATCACACCTGAAGGACTGACGGCCTATTTCAATTCTTGAGACCCTAACATGCCAGAAAAGTACAAATACCCCCCAAATGACCCCTTTTTGGAAAGAAGACATTCCAATGTATTTAGTAAGAGGCATGATGAGTTTTTTGAAGTTGTCATTTTTTCCCACAATTCTTTGCAAAATCAAGATTTTTTTTTCCTTTTTTTTTTTTCCACAAAATTGTCATATTATCAGGTTATTTCTCACACACAGCATATGCATACCACAAATTACACCCCAAAACACATTCTGCTATTACTCCCGAGTATGGCGATACCACATGTGTGAGACTTTTACACAGTGTGGCCACATACAGAGGCCCAAAATGCAGGGAGCGCCATCAGGCGTTCTGGAGCACCCAGGACAATTCTGACATTTCTCTCCTACATGTAAAAATCATCATTTATTTGCTAGAAAATTACAGAGAACCCCAAAACATTATATTTTTTTTTTTAGCAAAGACCCTGGAGAATACAATGGTGGTCGTTGCAAATTTTTATCTCACACGGTATTTGCGCAGCAATTTTTCGAACGCATTTTTTTGGGGGAAAAAACTGTTTTGTGCTTAAAAAAAAAAAAAAAAAAAAAGTAAAGTTAGCCCAATTTTTGCATAAAGTGAAAGATGAAGTTATGCTGAGTAAATAGATATCGAACATGTCACTCTTCAAAATTGCACATGCCCGTGGAATGGCGCCAAACGTCGCTACTTAAAAAATCCCCATAGGCGACGCTTTAATTTTTTTTTTACTGGTTACATGTTTTAAATTGCAGAGGAGGTCTAGGGCTAGAATTATTTCTCTCGCTCTAACGTTCGCGGCAATACCTCACATGTGTGGTTTAAACAATCATATGTGGGTGGGGCTTACGTATGCGTTCGCTTCTGCATGCGAGCACATGGGGACAGGGGCGCTTTACATTTTTATTTTTATTTTTTATTGTTCATTTTACTTTATTTAAGTTTGACATTTTTTTCCCCAAAAATAAATTTTTGATCACTTTTATTCCTATTACAAGGAATGTAAACATCCCTTGTAATAGGAATATGGGGTGACAGGTCCTCTTTACAGTGAAATCTGGGGGTCATTATGACCCCACATCTCACCTCTAGGCTGGGAAGCCTGAAAAAAAAAAATTCTGGCTTTGATCGTACTGGCGAGTTGGTAGAAGCACCGGAGGGCGGTGAGGGGTGGGGGGGGCGTCTATGGCTGGGTATCTCCGAGTATGGCTGGGTATCTCCGAGTATGGCTGGGTATGGCAATTTATTGCAGAGTATTGGCGGGGTACTGCAGAGTATTGGCGGGGTACTGCAGAGTATTGGCGGGGTACTGCAGAGTATTGGCGGGGTACTGCAGAGTATTGGGGTACTGCAGAGTATTGGCAGGGTACTGCAGAGTAATGGGGGGTACTGAAGAGTAATGGGGGGTACTGAAGAGTAATGGCAGGGTATTGCAGAGTATTGGCAGGGAATTGAGGGGTTAAATTCGGTGAGCAGCGATGTGGGCACTGCACATGCAGCCCACAGCGCTGCTAACACCGATCTCTTTCCCCTCCGCTGTACCGATCGGTACAGAGAGGGGGAGGGAGGAACCGGCGTCATAACATGACGCCGGTTTGTTTACAAGTGATCACTCCATCATTTGACGGAGGGATCACTTGGTAAACGGCCGCGACGAGCGGCCGTTTACCGTGATCCGTGATGCGCCGGGTCCACTGGACCCGGCGGTCACGGATGATCTCGTGTGCGCGCCCCAGGGGGCGCGCGAGAGCAGAATTCTGGGAAGCCGTTAATTAACGGCCTCTCAGAGTTAAACAACCGCCCTGAAGCCGTTAATCGGCAATGGGCGGTTGTTAAGTGGTTAAGGAAAGTGAATAATATAAATACAACCACACAGTGCAATAAGTCAACCAACAGAGACCCCCAAATAACAACAGACAGATATGTACAATAAATGGGAAATACCAGGATCGTAAACGATAGGCAGGCCAGGGTCATGCACAGAGGATCAGTAGATAAACACAGGGCAGTCCAGAATCAGAGACACAAGCCAGGCCAAGGTCATACACAGGGAGATCAGCATGGGGTAAGAACACAGGACAGGGAGAGAATGGACGGATCAGACTGCAGGGCAGGGATGATGGTAACAGGTGGGACAGGATAGGGACCAGGACAGGGAAACAGGATCAGAAACACGGGTCACAGGTTCAAGGCACAGGCACAGGCACAGGAACAGGCTCAGGCTCAGGCTCACAGGCAGCAGGTCAGGGCACAAGGACAATACCAAGGCAAACATGTGAATTGTTGCCAGCTATTTATAGGCCTGTGATTGGCCTCAAATGACACCTGATTGCAGGAGGTGCTGTCTGCTCCACACTGCCAGGATCCATCCGCTGGTGGACGCCAGTACTGCAGCCCAAAGATGACATAACATCAGCAGGTAAAAGTTCTCCTGACAGTTCGAAACTGCCAGGAGACACCTGCTGGTGGACCTCAGTACTGCACGTCAAAAGACAGATATTATCAGCGGATGGAACATTTCCTGACACTTGTGAAGACTTACAGAAAACGTTTGACCTCTGTCATTGCCAACAAAGGATATATAACAAAGTATTGAGATGAACTTTTGATATTGACCAAATACTTATTTTCCACCATCATTTGCAAATAAATATTTTCCAAATCAGACACTGTAATTTTCTGGATTTGTTTCCACATTTTTTCTCTCATAGTTGAGGTATACCTATGATGACAATTACAGGACACTCTCATCTTTTTAAGTGGGCACTTGCAAAATTGGTGAACTTGCAAAATTGATGGCTGACTAAATACTTTTTTGCCCCACTTTACCTGCCTACTCACAAACAAACTGTCATTTTTGAAGAAAAACACATAGGCAAGTATTTCAGAAAACAAAATAGCCATTTATTCTGGATCATAACAACATAAAGAGGAAGGCTTTGTACCCCAGGGTACACATCAATTATTTTTTGAGTTAGGATTGGTGGCCTCTTTATAATATTGAGCACAATCTGGTCCAGGACTACATGAGATTAGGAACAGCAGCAGGTGACATATCTGTCCCCAGGCTGTGGTCATACAACAGCCTGCATCTTTTGTTAGACCAGTCTGAGCCCAGGCCATCACTCTCTGGTCTTTCTTAGATGCTTCCTTCTAGAATGTGGCTCTGGTGTTAGAGCTGTGGCAGGAGGAGGAGTAGGACTTGGAGGAGGAGGACCATGGTTCAACTCACAAATGTGGGTTTGTCTTGTGAGTTAGCTCCTCAACCCCTTATTTAGGGCTCGCAAGATCAGTTCCTCACAGAGGCATTGGCCCTCCTCCATTTCCAGGAGGCATAGTCCTCTTGAACACTGTGGGGGGGGGGGGGGGGTTGTGAGGGCTGCAGTAGCCTTCAGAAATAGGCCAATTGCTGCCTCCTTCACGTGTCTCCTCTTCCTGACACTTTTTTGTGGAAGGCGGAGGGGAGGGACCTGAGATTCTTGCAGGCTACTGGGCCTGGCCACCTCCTGGCTGCCACTTTCCTGTGTATGAAAAAAGGCACATCGTTTTCGTTTTTGGTTCAGCAATCACACACAATTTTTAGCTCATGACTGTTGCAAATTGAATGTTAATAAATAGAAAAGACTATCATTCTGACCCCAGCATTTTTCATTCTTGTCACAATCATTTGTCAACACTACTGTCTATTGATATGTAAAACACTTTGTGAAATCAGAAATAAGTGATCAAAACTAACATATTTAACATCATTAATTTGACAAACAGAAATATTTTGAACAATGCTATACCTCACTCAAGCTGGGCTCCTCCACATGTTGCTGCCTGGAAGGCCAAGGTTGGGCATTGGAACCCTCAGCTGGGGAGGAAGGAAGCCTTGAAGGAAGACTGGAGAGTGATGGCATGGGTTCAGTCTGGCCTGCCAGAAAATGCAGTCTGTCATAGTAGCACAGCCTGGGTACATAAATATCATCTGCTGCAGCTCCTGATCTCAGGGAATCCTGGACCTTCTTGCACTCCCTATTATAAGTACTCCTCAGGCCACCAATTAGGGACTTCAAATAGGGGATGTCTGCCGTGGGGATCACCAGCTTCACAAATTCCACCAATGGATCCAGCACTGTGCTGTCTTCCTCTTTGTTGTATTATTTTTAAAAAAACATAATTTCACCAGTGACAGTGCCCAAAGGCTAATCCAATTAGACTGTATAAAGCAAAAAACAATTGAGACTGAACAAAAACTGAAGAACATGATTGATGTCCTAGGAAGAATCTAAATACACAAAAAATTTCACCTTTTTTTATACCACAAATGTTTCCAAACATTTTAAAACCAAATTTTGAAGATGCACACAGTGTGTCAACATGTGCTATCTACCATCAAGGGATCTCAATGTATGTGTTTTATGGCTACAACCCCTTCCTCGAAACTCAAGTAGGAGAGAGGAAGTGGTTGCAGCCCCAAAACATGTCCATTAATCCCCAATGATGGGAGATAGAACATGTTGACCTTAGGCATGGGGGATCAGGAGGGAAATCCCCAGTTTGGCTCCCAATTTGTGTGCATCTTCAAAATTTGGCTTTTACAGGGGTCACTTCAGACCATCTGATGAAGGCAATATCAAGACATTTTGGACACTATAATGTCTGATATTGCCTTCAGTGTTTAAATGTTGAACTTTGTAAGTTCTAGAGTTGTGTATGTTATGTTTTGAAACATGCCTGTTTGTGGTACCCTAAAAATATTTGTCCAAAAAAACAAAACCTAGAATTGGTGTTTTTTCCAAAAATCATGTTTTACAACACACATGTACACAGAATAAAAGATGTTATACTCAAAAATGTGTGGTTTCCTT
The DNA here is from genome assembly GCF_037356315.1 of Lithobates pipiens. NCBI lineage: Eukaryota > Metazoa > Chordata > Amphibia > Anura > Ranidae > Lithobates > Lithobates pipiens. Next base: position 378,709,566 of record NW_027507903.1, on the reverse strand, counting down.
TCAATGATCAATACTAGTTTTTATATTAAGTTGGTGTTTACAGTGACAGTGGGTGTTATTTAATAATGGAAAAAACACTTGGCACTACAAGTGCAATAGGAGAACCTAGGAGACAGCAAAAATAAACCCAAGCAGTAAATGAAAATCCAGATTTTATCTGATAAAGAAAATGTTTGGGTGGCAAAGCAATGGCCCCCCTACCCGTAAATATTCAAAATATTTTTGCCGCACTTCACAGGCGCTTTGGGGGGCAAGTCAGGATGGCCGGCTTCGAGAGCCGTCAGTGTTTCATCAGGCAAAACTGTTGCAACATAATTAGCATAGCTTCTTTTTAAAAAGTTGTGCAGGATGCAGCAGCTCAAAATTATATAGTTCAGTTTGTATTCTGCCATATCTATTGCCGTTTGAAACAGGCAGAACCGGCTGGCCAGGATCCCAAACATGTTCTCCACAACTCTTCTGGCTCTGGCCAGCCGGTAATTAAAAACCACCTTCTCCGGGGTGAGGGTCCTCTGGGGGAATGGCCTCATCATTTGATCACCCAGACCGAATGCCTCATCTGCGACGGACACAAATGGCAGTCCTTCAGCGTCCTCCTCCGGAGGTGGCAATCCCAAGCCACCACTCTCAAGATGTCGGTAGAACTCTGTCTAGGCAAATACTCCACCATCTGACATCCGGCCATTCCTCCCCAAGTCCACATACAAAAATGCCGAAACCACCGCCGTCAACACAATACTATGAAACCTCTTATAGTTAAAATAGTATGACCCCGAATGGGGTGGTGGGACGACGTGGACATGCTTCCCGTCATTTGCCCCTCCTCAGTTTGGAAAATCCCACTGCTGGGAAAATTGATAGATTGGTAAGAAGTGGCATAATACAAAAATGGAAGCACATTTTTAGATTCTGCAATTACCTATCAAGATACTAGAAGAACAAAACTTTAAACAGTACCATTTGAAAGTATTCAGGCAGGCCCTTGCACTACATGTTTTGGTGAATTCATCCATAAATATGAACACAAAAGAGGTGGGTATATTGTGTATGGGTATGGCAAAGTCAGCAGATAGAGGATTGGTATCGGTTAACTTAACGGTTGGGGGGGGGGTTCCAAATGATTTTGGACCCCCCCAAAAAGCCTCTGGCACTCTGCCTGAATTTAAGGACACAAATAACATTTGTAAACATTTTAGGGGGTGTTTAGGGTAATTTACTACAATGGAGCTGACATTATACATTAAGTGACTGGACTAGGTGTGTATGGGCCCAGGATAGCATGCTGGGGAAGTTAGTGAAGGCAAATATGCATGAAGGACAAAAAAGGAACTTTAAAAACTTCCAGCATGCATGAGGATAAAGGGCATATTCCAATCATAGTAATTAGGGAATGATGAAATGCATACAATATATTAGCAAACATTAAATACATATAATGTGATGCTAAAGGATAAAACCTACCCTAATATAGTCCTTCTGCAGGACCTGAATGATGGCAGAACAGGTCTGTGGAATAATGATCTCAGGAGCCTGGGGGTAGATGCCTGTCCAGAACTTGAGATCCTGCAGGCTTCTCCCAGTCGCCAAGTACTGCAATGTGGCGACGAGCCTCTGCTCCAGAGTGATGGCTTGCTGCATGCAGGTAGGTATCCTACCTGCTAATATAAGGGGTGAGTAAAGCCAACAGACAGTGAAAAATGGGGTCTGTCATCCTCAGAAAGTTCCTGAAATCATCAGGATTATTCTCACGGATCTCACAAAGCAAAGCAATGTGAGAGAATTGGTCACGCTAGAGTAACCAATTCTTGGTCCATGAACTCCTCCTCGCCCTATTCATGGACTGGGCTTGTGTCAAAGTAAGAACCCCGACACCAAGCCCCTGTACAGCACAAACTCTACAACGAGCATGTACCCGCAACATGACTTCAAAATGAACTAAACAGAAAGTACTGAAAAACAGCAAGGCCTGAAAGAACGAGCTGAAAATCGGAAACGAGCGGGCCAGAACGCAATGAAAATACGGTACTACTATAAATAGCACGCACTGACAAACAAATGCAAACTGACTACACACACTGAAGAACAGATATGAACCCACAAGCACAAACTGAAGAGCAGCAACGATCTGAAAAGCACGAGGCTGAAAAAGCACAAATCGTCTCTCACCAAACTTTTAACACGAGATAAATACGAGATTAGCAGAAGGAGCCCAAAGAGTGGCACACTGGCTATTGAGCTTACCTTTTCTAGTCCCATCATACGTGGTGTACGTAACCACATTCTTGGCCGATAGAATTTGGTGTGATCATGTGTAGGCAAGGCCGCTTGAGCGGAATTCCATTGAAAAAAAGTCAGTTTATTCCAACAGAAAAAAATTGTCATGTGTACGCGGAATTAGAGCCAATCTGAGTAAAGATAGCAAATCCAATTTAAAGTGTCATATTGTGCGTTATTTACCATTTAAAGAGTGCCTCAGGTTTGGAAGCCCCTGAAAGCAACTTGAATATAGGATTGAGAACTATATTGCTCTTAAATTTTAATTGCTGCTCTATAGTTGATCACTTCAATATATATTGTTATTGTCTGTCATTCTTCCACAAAAATATTGCAGTAAAGACAATTTCTGTGTTTCTCATTGGTCGTTGCACTTACATTATTGCCAGGTGTGCCAGAGGAAGCTGAGGCCATTATTAGAGTTGAGAGGCAGAGTAATGGACTGAACATACAAAAGCAGCTCCTTCAGGAGTATCGCGACACAAAAAAAAAAAACAGCTGGTACCACAACACCTAATTTTTTTTTTTTTTTGTTTAATTTGTTTTTATTGAAAGAAATAGAATTTGACATACATTTCACAGTATGCAGGTATCAGAACATACCCATAACAGGTTTACAAGCATCAAAACATACAAATATTAGAATATGTAAGTATCAAAGCATGCTTAGGCACATCAGCATTCAGGCAGGTGGTTTCCGAGACAGTTGTTTTGTTTCTGATTGACAGCAGGAGTTGTCAAGGAACTACCTGGTAAAAGATAGGAGGTGGTAGGAGATAAATGTGCGGTACTCAGCTGTCATAAGGGGGAGGAAGGGGAAATAGAGGAGGGAGGAGAAGAGAGGGAAAAGATAAGAGAGAGAGAAAAGAGAGCCTAGAAGAGAGCCACCAGTACAAATTTACATTGTTGCAGTACGGATTATGTGTGAACATTATTTCAACAGGCACTGGTAGCCGGGACCATCATGCACACTATGACCCATTACCCTTTGACAGCCAGGCATTCCATAGTTTCCAATGTTCAAAAGTGCGAACATACCCTTGTCTACAGGCCAGTATGCGCTCAAATGTATAGTTATATTGTACCATATTGACCACTTCAAGAACACTAGGGGCCTGGTTTGTTTTCCATCTTCTAGTGATAAATAATTTGGCTGCTAAGAGAATATGAGTAACTATTTTGCGACAATCAGGTGGAAATTGTTCTATGCCGATGTTAAGAATGGCCAAGGCAGCCGTAGGAGGGGTGAGAATACTAGTTATATCTGAGATGACACAAAACAACTTGTTCCAAAAGCTTGTCAGGTGTTTGCAAGTCCAGAATATGTGCATGATCTGTCCCACTCCCCCGCACTCCCTCCAACATAGTGGGGACTGCGTCGGGAGAAACTTAGATAATCTATATTGGGTGAGATACCACCGCAGAGTAATTTTATGGGATAGTTCCCAGTGATTAGTGCATTTCGAGGCCTGATATACCAATTTAGAGGCTGCAACCCATTGGGCCCTGGTAAACGAGGACCCCAACTCCGACTCCCATTTTAAGTGTGGTGTGGCTTTTTGAAAAACAAGTTTGTTTTGTAAAAAGATGTAAAATAGTGAAGTTCCCTTGGCTTTGGGATGTTCTGCGCTCGTGAGATATTGCCAACCGGGGGCAAATACTGGCAGTTTTGTCGAGCTCAAAGAAGTGATACAATGTAGGATACGAATGTATGTATAGTGTTCCGTGTCAGGTATGCCAAATTCCGCTTGGAGTGATTGAAATGTTTTAGGGGAGTTGTCCAGGAGTAGCTGATCCAAAGCTAGAATGTCTCGATCCCTCCATTTTTGAAGAGACAAGTTAGGGATCAGTAACTCCAAGACCTCTGTCGGGGTTGGTATAAGGTGTTGTGTTGGAGGTGAGCTAGTTGATATAAAGTTTTTCCAGGCTTCCAGAGAAGCCTGGATAGAGAGAAGCGGTTTGTTAATCAGGCTGGGTTTCCATGTATCGGCTATTAGTAGGTTCACCAGGGCCGAGGTGGAAGCAGCAGATAGTTCAATATTGGTCCATCTATTTTTTACATCTGGTCGGAGCCAGCTTCTAAGTTGGGCCAGTTGTGAGGCTGTCCAGTAATCTTTCAGGTCAACCATACCCATGCCAAAAGCAAATTTGTGCTTTAACAGTTGGGCATGGGAACTTCTAGGTTTCATGCCTTTCCATATCTGGGCCCTCACCAACCTAGTAAGCGCTATGAAATGGGAGAGCTTGGGGAGAATAGGCAATGTTCTGAAGATGTATAGGCATGTATTTGTGGCAGTGTAAACCTTTTAAAAGCCGCAAGGCGGCCCATCAAAGAAAGTTCATATCTGGTGGAACTTTGGATTTCTCTGTTTAGTTTTTTTAATCAGGGAGGAATAGTTCATTTCAGCTAACTGTGTAACATCGGCAGTCAGTTGAATCCCTAAATAAGGGATTTCTCCTGCACTCCACGTGTAAGCAAAAGAGTTATGTAAGCTTTTACATAGATCTGGTTCAACACCTAAATTGAGGATAAGCGATTTGTTATAATTAACTTTATAGTATGAAATTCTACTGAAGGTATTAAGAAGTTGGTGTGTTGCGGCTAAGGACGTCTTTGGTTCTGTCAGGAAGATAATTATGTCGTCCGCGAAAAAATTTATAACATGGGAATCAGAGTCCAGGTTGAAGCCTGTATGCGCGGGCGTGGATCTTATTGCCTCTGCTAGGGGTTCTATCAACAGATTAAAGATACTTGGGGATAACGGGCAGCCCTGGCGGGTTCCATTTGTAATCGGGAAGGAAGAGGACACTGTGTTAGATGTGTAAACCCGTGCCGAGGGAGCGGAGTACAGCGCCAGTATGGCCGCAAAAATAGGACCTTTAAAACCAAACTTTTTGAGCGTAGTTCTCATATAACCCCAGTGGATACGGTCGAATGCCTTCTCCGCATCCAAAGAGAGGAGCAGAGAAGGCACATATTGTATCAAATTAATGACTCTCCTAGTTGCGTCAGAGGCTTGGCACCCCTTCAGGAAACCCGTCTGATCAGGTTTAGCCAGGGTGGGTAATATAGACGATAACCTAAGTGCAATGATTTTCGCATATAATTTGACATCGGTATTCAGCAAGGATATAGGCCTGTAATTAGCTGGACAGGCTGGGTCCTTACCAGGTTTAGGGATGGTTACAACATGAGCCTGTAGCATTTCTGACGGGAAGAAGGCTGAGGCTGCAGCCGCCGCAAACACTGGAGAGAGATTCACACTGAGTGTCTCATGAAACGGTTTATAGTAATCGTTAGACCATCAGGTCCTGGGGACTTCCCTAAGGGTAGTAACTTAATTGCTTTACAAATTTCTGAAGGGGAGATTGGTGCATTTAGGTCCAGTAATTGGTCGTTGGTTAGTTCAGGCAATTGGAGAGAGGACAGAAAAGACAATATCTCCTCTGGCCTCGGCTGTAGAGTCTCAGGATCCTCCCTTAAGTTATATAACTTACTATAGTAGGCCGCAAAGGCATTGGCAATGCCCTTCGGGTCTAAGGTTTTGGTGTTTGAGCAGGGATCTATTAGATGCTCTATTTTGGATTGTAACTTCTTGGCTTTCAGTCTACAAGCTAGGAATTTGCCTGCTTTGTTACCCGAGGAGTAGTTGGTCAGTTTGAGGGCTTTAACATGTTTATCATGTTGTTCTAGAAGCATTGTTCTCAGTGTCGTACGAAGTTTAGATAGTTTTGTAGCTAGGGGCGTAGAGGGGTTAGATTTGTTATTGGCCTCTGTCATGTGAATCTCTCTCAGCACCTCATCTAGCAGCCGAAGCCTCTGCCTCTTCATACGTGAACACATTTGAATAAAGATACCCCTGATAAAGGCCTTATGGGCACACCACAGCACAAACGGATCTGATACAGATGAAGAATTCAGACTGAAATATTCCTGGAGATGTTTCTCAATAGTCGCCACTTGTTGCGGGGAGCTAAAAATCTGAGAGTTAACTCTCCAGAGGTATGCAGGGTTGGGCGTGTACTCCTCCAGGATAGACACAGAAACAGGTGCGTGGTCCGACAATGTAATGTCGTGAATACTGGAGGAGGACACCGCCTGTAACAGAACCCTATCCACCAGGATCATATCTAACCATGAGTACGAGTTGTGTGGCATGCTGAGTGGAAGGTAAAATCTTTCTTCAGCATGTTGATAGCGCCACACATCGTACACATCCTCTAAGTGAAATAGGGGTTGGAGTGCTCTAAGTGAGCATGGATGTTTCCCTGAGGTATCTATATATGGATCAGCTGTCAGGTTAAAGTCCCCACAAATAATCAATGCCCCCCTCCCCCCCGCTTACATTTAGAAATTGTCGAGAACAATCTTCTAGCAAACCCATATTGACGTTCATTTGGTGCATAAGCATTGACGATTGTAAAAAGTCTACCATTGATATCACAAATGAGGATCAAAAATCTACTGCCTGAATAGAGTCATGGAGTTTAAAGGCCACCGAGTTCTTAATTGCTATAAGGACTCCTTTCCAGACAGGAGGCTGAAGCAGTGAAAATATGGGGGAATTTCTTGTGTGTGAACGTTGGGGAGGCTGAAGCCTGAAAGTGAGTTTCCTGTATGCATACCAGATCACTCCCCAACTTAAGGGCCTCTTTCCAAAGGGAGGCACGTTTTGCTGGATGATTGAGTCCTCGTACGTTAAAGGATGTTACAGTAATAGGCATGAGAGGGTGTAGAGTACCTTATGTTTGTTGCAATCCAAACTTGGGGATATGGAGATCTGAATCCTTCAAATCTTGTTGGTGTGAGCGTCGTCGTGCCAGTCCATGACCGTGGAACTATGGGAAGCGTCAGGTGATAGGAGGCTGTACATCCGGCTCAGTAAGCTAAAGAAGAATAAAAAGGAAAGGAAAAAAAAGAAACACAAAAAGAAAACCAAGTCTAAACTTTGTGGTAAAAAGGAAGGAGCGACCTCAAAATGGGTCTAATTGCAGGTATACTGATCAAGATCATGAGGGAGGAGGGGATTCACGTGGAGAAGCTCCATTGAGCCGGGGAATGTTGCAGGAAGATTAAAATCAAATTAGTGGACCAGAGGCGGTGGGGTCTCGATGGATTTGGTGTTTCCTCTTATGCGAAACCACTTGCCAATCTTCTTGGGGCTGCGATTTGGAGTGTTGCTGTCGGGGAGTCGGTAGCTGTTCAGGGAGGATGTTCCATTTGCGGAGGAGAGCCAGCCCTTCCTCTAGTGTATTAACCACTGACAAAGTGTTATTTCTGGAGATGACCAGACGAGTAGGATAGCCCCAACGATACATAATATCATGGTTCCGCAAGGCTTTTGTGATTGTCAGGAGTGACTTCCTCTTCTGTAATGTGTATTGAGATAAGTCAGCAAACAGTTGGAGATTTAAGAAACGCTCAGACAGTTGTCCTTTTTTGCGGAAACATGCCGCAAGCTGCTCTTTTATGTGAAAAAAATGGACTCTCATTATCACGTCCCGGGGGACATCTTCATGAATAAAAGAGGGCTTAGGCAGTCTATGTATCCTGTGAATAATTACTTCTGTGTCAGATACATTAGGGATAGCTGTGCGGATCAGGTCACAAGCATATTGATTCAGTTGGCTCACTGAGACCGATTCAGGGACACCTGATCTTAAGGTTATTGCGTCTAGCGCGGTCCTCAAGGTCTGCGATTTTAGCAGTGAGCGACTCTATTTGGTCATCCCAGTCGTTATGAGCGTCAATAAGCATGTTATGCGAAGAGGCAAATTCACCCATTTTGCTTTCTATGTGATCCACTTTGTTACCTAGATCAGTCACATCAGCTTGAACATTAGCCACACATTGCAACATGTCAGTATTAAGAGAAGCTCGCAGCAAGGATAACATATCTTTTAACACTGTTTCTGAGACAGGCTGGTTTGAGGCAGGGAAGGTATGGAATGAGTCAGGCAGGTCAGTGATAGCTAGAGCAGGGTTGCGTTCAGGGCTTACCTCTGCCTTTATGGAGTCACATGACAGCCTGGGCTTGCTCTTGGCTGGGCTCTGCGAAAGTGGAGTTGCAGGGCCTGGAAATCCATGCCTCGGGCTAGGGGACTTCCCCGCGGATCCGGAGCTGGGATGCGCTGGGGACGACGCGCTGGAGCCTCCCGGGGAAGATCCGCCGGCGCCATCTTGGCCGCGCGTGTGGCGGCGAGGGGGGAAGAAATGAGGGAGCTTCCCCGCACTGACCGTGTCTCTCCTCCTTCTTCCCATCCCGGGGTGATCTCTGCAGCTGGCGGGTGCAGGAGGTGGCTTTGGGTCGCCGATTCGCCGCCTCTGTCCATGCTAATCCCCGGCGGTGTAGAGAAGCTACAGGCTCAAGCCTCCATTCAGCCGTGCGGTAGCCACGCCCCCCACAACACCTAATTTTGATAGCAGAGAAGAAACGCTCCTGCGCACAAGTGGATTACCAGACAGGCTATATAATGACACAGGCCTTGCTGCCCTCAAGGATGGGGGAACCCTAATAGTCAAAGATATATAATAGGAAAAGATGGTGTGCACCAGCCTTGTGCATTATACTTTGGATATATATTTATTAAAAAAAGAATAAAAAAAAAAAAAACTACTCACAACCAATTGTATAAATTCTTGCAATATGAATAGTCATCAAGTAGCAGCATTCAGTCCAAGGTGAATGAAACTCTCCAAGGGTCACAGAGGAACTCACAAAGATCACTGCCAACTGGAGCATTTCGAAGGGGACATCCCTTCTTCCTTGAACATACAAAAGCAGCTCCTTCGTGAGTATCGCTACGCAAAAAAATCAATAACAGCAGGTACCATAACACTTAACCATGCCTCAAATCTTACAACTTCCACATCATCACTTCCCCTTTAAAATAAAAGGAAAACCAAAAACACACACATGGCATTTGTCAAGTTTCATTAAAGCTTAAAAAAAAAGCCTCAGAAAAGCCTTAAAGTGGTTGTAAACCCTTACAACACACTTTGACCTACAGGTAAGCCTAGATTAAGGCTTACCTGTAGGTCCAAGAAATATCTCCTAAACCTACACGGTTTAGGAGATATTTTCCGAAAGACAGGCACCGCTGTCTACGGCGCATGCGCCGTAGACAGCGGCGCACAGGGGCACTGAGCGCACCGTGGTCAAAGGCGATATGCCGCAAGTGGCGGCTCCCGTGCGCATGCGCGGGAGTGACTTCATCGCGGCTTCGCGGAATGACATCGGCGGAGCAGCGAGACCCACCGAGAAGATGGATGCGCCGGACTACAGGGGACAGCGGTGACTTCGCTGGCTCCTGTGTCAGGTAAGTGACACATAATGGGCTACTATGCGATGCATAGTAGTCCATTATGGTTTACGTTTGTAGGGAATGAAAGAGGAAGTAAACTCGTCAGGGTTTACTTCCTCTTTAAAAACACATAAATACATGTTAAAGTAGTAGGTGCTTTAACCACTTGCCAACTGCCCACCGTCGTACATCGACTGTTTGAAGTGGAATATAGTTGTTATGGCAGTAGCTAGCTGCCATTACAATTTACTCAGTGTAACATCTTCCACAATCTGAAAAAAAAATGGGCTAACTTTACTATTTTATTTTTTTATTCTAAAAGTGTGCTTGTAAGCCCGCTGCACAAATACAATGTGACAAAATATTGCAATGACCACCATTTTATTCTCTGGGGTGTTAGAAAAATTTTTTATAATGTTTGGGGGTTCTAAGTAATTTTCTAGTAAAAAAAAAAAAAAATTGTTTTTTAACCAGTAAAACATCAAATCTCAAAAGGATGTCCTTAAGTGGTTAATGTGCGTTACTAATCAACACAGTCTATCAATCTAATGGTGTTCATCTACATTTCAATTGGTGTGTTCTGTAATCTAGCCATTTTAAAATTATTTTCCGCCTCTTTGAATTGATTCTTTATACAGTATAGAGGGTTTTTGGAGAGCAGCATAGGCAGATTTTGTCAGTACTACCTGTTTTAGGAGAAGCAATAACTTTCTAGCCTGTCCCTCTGTTGTTGCATCTTTGATTGGGGCAGCTGCCTCAACTGTAATTACTGGATCATCACTAGGTCCAGACTCCAGCCAAAGACAGCTGGCTTGAGTGAATTTGTTTATGGTCAACTGCTGATGAATTACATTTTAAAGTGTGTGCAATTTTATGAATTATGTATTAATTGCAGCCCAGCTTTGTGAAATTAAAGTGGAACTTTAGTCAGAAAATTAAGTCCTTCTAGATCACTTCAGGCTGGCCACTTTTTTGCAGGTATACCTATATAAAACATTAAATAAGTGCCTATACTGTTTAAAATCCAGTAATACACTATCTCACCCTGCTCTGTACATGCTCAGTTGCTCTCCATTTTTAGGGACTGCCAAATTGGTAACGGTCAGGTTTAGTTCCATTTTATGGAACTAAACAAGATAGAAATAGGAGCCTTCAACAATAAACCATAACAATGCTGGAGGCAATTTACAGCACACACTAATATTGGTAGCATAATTATTAATGTGGAATGTATGTTCCTTGCTAAAGAACTTTATTTTTTATCAAGTTATTATGGGTAAAGTTCCGCTTTAATATTTTATTTTTCAGAAACGAGTCCATTTAACGCAAATGTCCTTGAAAGCATGCTTTACAGTCTTGAAAGTCAAATCAAAAGCACACAGAAGCGAAGTCGTAGACATGCAAGTGATAATGATTACAACATTGAAGTTCTGCTTGGAGTAGATGACTCAGTTGTACGATTTCATGGAAAAGAATATGTACAGAAATATCTTTTGACACTTTTAAATATTGTAAGTGGTTTATTTCTAATTTACTTCCTATACTTTAGCTGAAAAGGGAAAAAAAAAACTTAATTGGTAATGAATATTGCACGTGAAAGTTGTCAAAATTCCTGTCAAGCTTTTATTAAAATCAGTGTTCCTGTTGCTGAGCTAACTATTTTGTGACCGTTGGGAATTCCAAAAAGTGTGTGCATAACTGTGCTTTTATTCCGTCTCTATGCTAAAGATTTAAAGACAAGGCATACTTGTAAATGACAACTGTGAATACTTACCTTACCTCCCCTATTGCCCATGCCACCAATTCCATCATGAAAAATCTTCATGTAAGTTCTGCAATGAAGCAGATGCTTCCAAGAGTGTTGTTCTCCTTTGTCTCCCTAAGCGATCACTGGTTCCTTCTGCTGACCTCCCCATTACTATAATGATGTCCTGTTTTTTTTTTAAATTTAAATATATTCTGTATATATATATTTTTTTTTTATTAGATTTATTTTAATAAAATGCTTTTGCAGTGAAAATCTATCTAAAATATAGTTTTCTATTTAAGGTACATTAATAATTTCGTTTATTCAGCATGAAATGGAGCTTAGTTATGTAACATGAGGCTGTATATTCTGAAAGTTTTACATTTTTGGTAAACTCATTAAGGTGAATGGGACTGTCAGTGAGTCAATAGCAGGTCAGAGGAGGAGCTGCTGCAGATCAGTGATGTCAGTTGCTCTTTAAAAATTATGATTTCAATTTAGTTGATTTAAATCAAGCCTTTTTACTAGGTATTTAAATCGGAATTTATATTGACTTGATTTAAATCAAATCCACCCTGTATAAAGGTCACAAGAGGAACAACTGAAAGGTGTAGATGACATGGGAGAGTGATACTACCAGAAGTGTCAGTTTTCCTGCAGACTTCACATGAAAATTTTGCATGAATGAGATGCAAATAAGTGGAATAGTCAGGGGCAAAATATTCAGTCTTCTTTTATAGGTAGGCCTTGAATGGAAAACTTAAATATAGTAAAAGGATTCTGTTTTTTTTTTTTTTTTTTTTTTTTTTTTTTTTACATTACATTGCAATTTAGATTATTGTTCTAGCATTATTCTGAAGATAAATTATGTGAGCATTTTAAATACAAATAATTATTTGTCTGTTTATCTGGGTTATTTTTATATACTGTATTATTTATTTTACCAGGGGTACTGCAATATTTGGATGCATAAACCTCTAGGGCTACAAATAATGATTTTATTCATAATCGATTACTTGGCTGATTTATTATTTCAATTAATCTGATAAAAACCTCAAAAAATAGTGTGGTGTAAAATTTAGTTAAAGTGGTATTAAAGTATTGTTTGCCACTTGTACCTACTGGTAAGCCACAGCAACAGCACGCCGCTGGAAGGCTTCGCCTTAAGGTAAGTTTCTCATAATATGCTAGTATGCGATCCATATTAGCACATTATGATATAACCTTGCAGGGAGAATTTATTATTTATTTCCATTGGGAAAGTTTGCTACCGCTTTAAAACATATTTGAAGAAGTCTATTTTTATAAATGAAAAAGGTTAAACCACCAAATGCAAATGGCTGCCAACATCTCTTGTGATACAGAATGTACAGACAGGTACTGCCCCCCCTCCCTCCCCCCCGTACAAAGGGACTTTAACAGAAACACATTAGGTAAACAAATATAGTAAAAATTACTAAATTTATTAAATAAAAGGACAAAAAGTCAGTGTATTCATCACCGTGTTAAAACATGAAATAACATAAGGAAATTGATGTATTTTCACATATTTTCACTTATGCGTTTCAGGGAACTTTAATCCCTTCTTCAGGGAAATTTACACAGAGAATAGCATAAGATAAAAGCATTCTATAATAGAACATAGCATGATTATAAGGTGTAGTTGAAAAACCCAGATGATTGGGAAAATGCAGTGATAGATGGGAAATCTGCAACACAAAATATAAAAAGTAGGATATAGCCACAAGCATGGAAGACCCGAGTATAGAAAACTGCAATTGTCTTGAATTTCACCACCCAAATGTGTGGGACAGAGAGATGCTCACCCATATTTTTATTCTTATTCCACATGTATGTCCAAATGTCCTATGATAGATGGGGCCATATAAATTCAAGTATGGTTGTGGAGTAGACCTTCCGATCATTGCTACCAGTATCGTCAAAGAAGCAAATGGCTACAGCAAACATGTTGAGGACTATTTTGGACATTTGCAGATATCTTCCACTACATCAATAGAGTATATATGTCCCCCAAGGCCCACAGGGGAGGGAGTAGCTTTTGGGTGACAAATAGTGATGGACGAACTTCCGACGGGACGTTTCGCGAACGCGGCTGATAGTTTGCGAACCGTAACGTTCGCGGCAGGCCCCATTTACTTCAATGGGAGGCGAACTTTGCAAACCTACAGGTTAAATTTGCAGCCGCAAAATAATTACTAGCTGTGCAAACATAGTCCCACCACATGGCCAATGACATAACACATGTATGAGGTGAATCTGGGATCGACAACTACAAGCATTCTTTTTTTATATGTGAAATTGTTGTGACAATTCAGGACTGTGGAGCGCATGAAGGCAATGGTGGAGAGGGAAGGTCAGGGTAGGCAAAGAAGAGGGTGCAGGAGATGATCACCAGCAGCGTGACATACAGCAATGACACCTGCACCGTGATAGAGAGCACTGACATCAGCAGCGTGGCATACAGCAATGACACCAGCACTGTGATATACAGCACTGACACCAGCACTGTGATAGAGAGCACTGACATCAGCAGCGTGACATACAGCAATGACACCAGCACCGTGATATACAGCACTGACACCAGCACCGTGATAGAGAGCACTGACATCAGCAGCGTGACATAAAGCACTGACACCAGCACCGTGATATACAGCACTGACACCAGCACCGTGATAGAGAGCACTGACATTAGCAGCGTGACATACAGCAATGACACCTGCACCGTGATATACAGCACTGACACCAGCACTATGATATACAGCACTGACATCAGCAGCGTGACATACAGCAATGACACCTGCACCGTGATAGTGATCTGACACCAGCACCGTGATAGAGAGCACTGACATCAGCAGCGTGACATTCAGCAATGACACCTGCACCATGATAGAGTGATCTGACACCAGCACCTTGATAGAGAGCACTGACATCAGCAGTGTGACATACAGCAATGACACCATCACCGTGATATACAGCACTGACACCAGCACCATGATAGAGAGCACTGACATCAGCAGTGTGACATACAGCAATGACACCAGCACCATGATAGAGAGCACTGACATCAGCAGCGTGACATAAATCACTGACCACAGGACCGTGATAGAGAGCACTGACAGCAGCGTGACATACAGCAATGACACCTGCACCGTGATATACAGCACTGACACCAGCACCGTGATAAAGAGCACTGACAGCAGCGTGAAATAAAGCACTGACACCAGCAACGTGATATACAGCACTGACAGCAGCAGCGTGACATACAGCAATGACACCAGCACCGTGATAGAGAGCACTGACATCAGCAGCGTGACATAAAGCACTGCCACCAGCACCGTGATATACAGCACTGACACCAGCACCGTGATAGAGAGCACTGACATCAGCAGCGTGACATAAAGCACTGACACCAGCACCGTGATATACAGCACTGACACCTGCACCGTAAGCAGCCCCAGGAGGAAGTCAGCATAGCACAGGAATGGTGGGAGCCCCTCATAATGAGCATAGCACAGGGATGGTGGGAGACCCTCATAATATGCACAGCAGAGGTACAGCCCCAGGATGAAGTCAGCACAGCACAGGGATGGTGGGAGCCCCTCATAATAAGCAGCCCCAGGAGGATGTCAGCATAGCACAGGGATGGTGGGAGCCCCTCATAATAAGCAGCCCCAGTAGAAATATGACACCACTCAACCTCTTCAAAGAGGAGGGTACGGGCATATAGTACGGTGTGCTTTTTTTGGACAAGGAAGTGAGCCAAATGAAGAAAGGAGGTGTGTGTGTGCTCGATTATACATGTTCTACTGGTCACATGTGTTGAATTCCTCCGAGATCCATGCCTCATTCATTTTTAGAAATGTGAGGTAGTTAACACTGTCGTGAGCTAGGCGAGTACGCTTATCGGTCACGATCCCCCCTGCTGCGCTGAACGTCCTTTCGGACAGGACACTGGACGAGGGGCAAGCCAACAGTTCGATTGCAAATTGGGCAAGCTCTGGCCAGAGGTCAAGCCTGCCCACCCAGTAGTCCAGGGGTTCATCACTCCTCAGAGCGTCCACATCGGCCGTTAACCCGATGTAGTCGGACACCTGACGGTCTAGGCGTTCCCTGATGCTGGATCCGGATGACACCTGTCAATGGGTCGGCTGAAAAAATTACCTCATATCCGAAGTCACCAACACATCTTCAAACCGGCCTTTTCTTGCAGGCGCTGTTGGATTGGTACCCGCAACTCCTTCTCTGGGAGTGGGAATTGCTCCTCTGCCAGCGCACGCAAAAGCAGAATGCAGCATTTCTCGAAGCAAGGCCTGGAAGTGCTGCATTCTGACAGCCCTCTGTGATGGTGGTAGCATTTCCACCATTTTGTGTTTGTACCGGGGGTCTAAGTACGTTGCCACCCAGTACTGGTCCTTGACCCTTATGCTTTTTATACGGGGGTCCCTATTAAAACACTGGAGCATGAAGGCCCCCATTTGCACTAAACTGGAAGCTTTGTGGTGGCCTGGCTCCTGCTTATCATCCAGGATAATGTCGTCCTCTTCATTCTCCTCTCCCAATTCACGCACAACAACAGGGATCCCAGAAAGATTTAAAGCATGCTCTTCTTGCTCCTCCTCATCCGCCCCGACACCATCCTCCTCTGACTCCTCTTCAGACTTCTGTTGTTGACTTGTCTCAGATAGAGTAGCCCCCCCCTGGGAATTCATCCAGCTTTGCGACTTCCTCATCTTCCCGCTCCTGCTCCTCCACAGCTTGATCAATGACACGACGCAATGCACGCTCCATAAAAAAGGCATAAGGTACAATGTCACTGATGGCGCCATGGCTGCGACTGACCAGTTTGGTGATCTCCTCAAATGGCCGCAGAAGTCTGCATGCGTCGCGCATGAGCAGCCACTGGCGCGGTGAAAAAAAAACAGCTCCCCAGAACCTGTTCTGCATACAGGTAGACGTTAACTGCACGTTTCTGCTGGAGCAGCCTATCAAGCATATATAAGGTTGAGTTCCATCGCGTCGGACAATCGCAAATAAGACGTCTGACCGGCAGATTGTGTCGCCGCTGAATGTCAGCAAGGCGAGCCATGGCCATGTAAGATCTTCTGAAATGGGCCGAGATTTTCCTTGCCTGCCGCAAGATGTCGTGGACCCCAGGGTATTTGACAACAAATCGCTGCACGACCAAGTTTAAGACGTGTGCCATGCATGGCACGTGCGTGATTTTGCCCTGTTTCAATGCGCTAAGCAGATTGGCACCATTGTCACACACCACTTTACCAACTGTCAAATTGAGTGGTGTTAGCCACTGATCTGCCTGTGAACGCAAAGCTGAAAGGAGTGCCGGGCCAGTGTGGCTCTTGGCTTCCAGGCACAACAGACGCAGCACGGCATGGCAACGTCTAACCTGGCATGTCGAATAGGTTCTGGGGAGCTTGGGCGGCGCAGCGGAAGAGACGCTAGCAGCGGAAAAGGAGGAGTCAGCCGAGGAGGAGAGGGAGGAGGATGGAGTAGGAGGAGGAGGAGGAGAAGAAGAGCCAGGCCTGCATGCAATCCGTGGCGGTAAAACCAAATCTACACGGGTGCCACGGGTTACATGCTTGACGGCCGTCAGAAGGTTCACCCAGTGGGCAGTAAAAGTGATATACCTTCCCTGCCTGTGTTTGCTAGACCACGTGTCTGTGGTCAGATGTATCTTGGCACCGACACTGTGTGCCAGAGATACATTCACTTGTCGCTGAACATGGCCATATAGCTCTGGGATGCCCTTCTGGGAGAAATACTTCCTTCCTGGGACCTTCCATTGTGGTGTTCCAATGGCCACAAATTTGTGAAAGGCCTCCGAGTCCACCAGTTTATATGGCAATAGTTGGCGGGCTATGAGTTCTGACAAGCCAGCCGTCAACCGTTGGGCAAGAGGGTTATCCGGCGTCATCATTTTTTTACGCTCGAACATTAGGCCCACTGAAGCCTGCCTTTTTGCAGAAAAACGTGAGCTTGGCGTGATGGAAGGTGGAGTGGAGGACAATTGTGAGGAGAGAGGAGAAGGAGAAGTAAAAGACGAGGCTGGACGGTGAGAGCCTGGAGTGTGGCTTTGTGTGTTCCGTTGCTCCCACTGGGCTCGGTGATGGCTGCTCATGTGCCTTCTTAAGGCGGTCGTCCCTAGGTGAGTGTTGGGCTTACCGCGACTAATGCGTTGACTGCAAAGATTGCAGATGACAACGCTATTGTCAGCAGCGGACACGTTAAAAAAAGCCCACACTGCGGAGCCATGTGCCGGTGTCCTGGGAGCACCAGATGTGATCGTACATGGCCGATGACTCGCTCCTGATACATTAGCAGTCTGCTTTGTCCCTCCTGCACAATGTAAGTTATTCCTGCTCCTCCTCCCTATCTGCTGGTCCATATCTCCCTCTGAACTCCCCTCCTCTTCCTCTCTTGTGGGCACCCACGTGACATCACTAGACACGTCATCATCAACGTCACCTTCCCCACCACTATAAGTAGAGATCTCGGAGTAGGCAGTAACACCGGGGACCAACCTCCTCCTTGGGCTGATCTGGGTACTGTCGTCAGACTGCTGAGTGGCGGTTGTTGCTACCACCACTTCCTGATCCAATACCAAGAGTGGCTGCGCATCAGAAATGTCTTGATATGGATCGGAAAATAATTCCTGTGACTCAAGTGGAAGGTATGTGGTGGTGGTGGTGTTGTTGGTGGTAGTGTCTTTGGGGGTGCACATAGCAGAGAGTGAAGAAGAGGGTGCAGATTGAGAGGATGAGGAGGGTGCAGAAGAGTAAGGCTGAGTGAGCCACTCAACCAAGTCTGGTGCGTCCTTTAAAGTAATTGAACGCACCTTCTGCAACTTCCCACTTTGGCTCAAGCCTGTTGCTCCTGCCTTACCCCTACCACCCCTGCGGAAGGGCCTGCCTCTTCCTCTGCCTGTCATTTTTTAAATGACCCTGTGACAAAACTCTCAGTCCCTATACTGATAAAGGACTACTGCAACAGAAGGGCAGAAGTCAGCAGTAGTGCACCTCAACCCTATGTATTGTGGACCTATACCAGTCCTTAAGGAATAGCAGACTGTACCTCACTCAACCCTATGTACTGTAGTACCCTATACCTTACCATTCCTTATAAGGACCTTTGTGGAACAAGTAGGTTGTGAATGATTAGCAGACTGTACCTCAGTCCCTATACTGATAAAGGACTACGGCAGCAGAAGGGCAGCAGTCAAGTATAATATTCTTTCTATATTTGGAAGAAAGAATATTATACGTGTACAAGCCTATTACCATACCAGTCCTGAAAAGAACCTTTGTGGACCTAATAGTAACAGCTACTGATTAAACTGACTGTCCCTCACTGCCTCACACACAGCTTCCTGCCTGTCCCTATTTAAACTGACAAAACACAGGCTGCTGGAACAATAACTTGAATAGCACTTTTGTGGACCTAATAGTAACAGCTAATGATTAAACTGACTGTCTCTGCAGCACACAGCGTCCTGTCCCTCTCTCTACACTGACAAAAGGCAGGCTGCTGCAACAATCAGTAGCACAGCAGTGCCTCAAACCTATATCCTGAACTACACCTATACCAGTCCTGAAAAGAACTTTTGTGGACCAAATAGCTAGCGATTTGGGTCACTGCAGTCTCTCCCTGCTCCACACAGCAACCTCTCCCTATAGTGACAGAAGAAAGAATGTAAAATGGCCGCCGGATCGGGTCTATTTATAAGTTAGGGGGAATGTCCAAGTGTCCATGTGCTGTAATGTCTCAATTGGCTGTCCTGTACCCCATGATGGATGTGTCATCATAGGTCAAAGTTCTTTTACACAGTAAACACGGAAGTCCGCCGGGCGAACTACGGCAATAGTCCGCCGATCGGGCGGACGGCAAACAGCCGAAATTCGCCGCGAAACGACCGCCGGGCGAACCGTTCGGCCATCCCTAGTGACAAAGCACTACAAATCAAAAGGCATTTACCTTGTTGTTTCACAAATCCACACATGGCTGTCTAGGTTAGTGAGTCTAGGTTGGATACAGTGCAAGCTCACCACCCTAAATACATCAGGGAATGCTAGTGCACGCACAGTGCCTGCAGCATCTGTACGTGTGCCACATTCAAATATGGGTGGCTGGTGCCCCATGATGGCCCATGCGCGGTAGAGGCAAGCGTATGTCTGACGTCACACCACCTACACATTGCGATTGGCCGCTGGCTAGTAATGCAAGGGCTTGCAAATTACGTATGCGCAGTAGGGTCGGAAGAATCCCTCGGAGTGTGGATGCATGGTGTCCACCCTTACGACATGGGAGGGCGTCATGCAAACGCACCCCAAGAGGGGAAAGGGATAGCCGGAAGACAGTGTGACCCGGGGATCACCCCAGACCCTCCAGGGGCTGCATACAAAGACACCTACCTAGAAGACAGATGACCTTTTTCCACTGGGTGGGAACATAATCAGGTCCCAAGAGTGCAGAGGATCCACATCCTATGGCAGAATACAGAAAAACATGAGTGAAGAATAACTGTAAAACAAGTGAACAAGGCTTATCGCCAAAACTAGTCTGCTGCTGACTGTACTCGCTGTGAAGGCTTGAAAATAAATACGCTTGATGGTATGGAGTTTCCGGCTGCTTTTATTCGATGACCGTTTGTCTATTGGTGTATGGGAGGACACCTCAGCTTGGATACCCTGACTGCAAACTTCCAAAGTAAGACTTGGTTTCCCACTGCTCTGAGCCATACAATCTTTGATAAAAAAAAAAAAAAAAATACACAAAGTTATATATGCAGTACTCAATGTGCTGATGCTACCGAAGCAAAACTGTAAGAAGGGGCAGGGACCATGCTCCCTGCCCGTCTTACGTTTTGCTTCGGTAACATCAGCACATGGTTGAGTATTGCATATGTAACTTTCTGTGTATTTTGAGAGTTATTCTTCACTCATGTTTTTCTATTTCCTTCCATAGGATGCGGATAAAATTGTCAATAACTTTACAAAACATTGGATGCATATAGGTGGGTACAGCCCAGAAAGGCCCCATAGGGGCAATAGAGGAGATGGGACAACAAGGATGGAGATCTAGTCCCTTGGGGGAGTGCCCATGAATACAGATGAAAATCTTAAATCACTCCTTTTCACATCCACCTGAGGAGAAACCCTCCAGGATTGGACGGGAATTCAATTGGCCATTCAGGCCTGGTGGAGAGGTAGCCTCAAGCTCTGCAATCCAGCGTGCCTTGCTGTAGGAGAAGCTTGTTCCAATATCCCCCTCTAATTTGGTTTTACCTACATAGAAGCTTTTGCATTGGCATGTTAGAAGATACACCACCCCCATTGTTTTACAATAGGCATAGTGACATGATTTATATGGATGGCCATGGGACAAGACCACATGCAATTTTACATTCATGTATTTACAGTAGGGGCATCCCCCACATCGAAATGTACCCAGTCGTTTACATGGGCCACATCTGAAAGTTCCTACAAATTCACTCTGGATCAAATGGTCCTTGGAAGATCTAGCCCTACATTATTGATATAAGACACTCGTGCCTTGGTACTGTATAACAATATGGTTGGGCTGCTGCTCTCCAATATTATCCCCACTAATGAGGCAAGGTATAGAGTTTCTCTCAAAAGTGAGTACACACCTCACATTTTTGTAAATATTTTCTTATACCTTTTCATGTGACAACACTGAAGAAATGACACTTTGCTACAATGTAAAGTAGTGAGTGTACAGCTTGTATAACAGTGTAAATTTTCTGCCACCTCAAAATAACTCAACACATAGCCATTGATGTCTAAACTGCTGACAACAAAAGTAAGTACACCCCTAAGTAAAAATGTCCAAATTGGGCCCAATTAGCCATTTTCCCTCCCAGTGTGATGTGACTCAGTGTTACAAGATCTCAGGTGTGCATAGGGCGCAGGTGTGTTAACATTTGGTGTTATCACTCTCACTCTTATACTGGTCACTGGAAGTTCAACTTGCCACCTCATGGCAAAGAACACTGAGGATCTGAAAAAAAGACTGCATCAAATTGGTCTGCATGGCTGTTGTCCCAGAAGGATCCTCTTCTAAAGATGATGCACAAGAAAGCCCACAAATGGTTTGCTGAAGACAAGCAGACTAAGGGCATGGATTACTGGAACAGAGCCTCGTCAAGGCACCCTGGTATCTGTGGTACCTAACACTAACTTATAAATGTCTCCACAGTGGAGGCGCATGCATTCTGATGGATAGGTGAGAGCAGATGGACTAAAGGGGAGCCACCCCTTAAAAGTATGGGGGCACACTGAACACCGGTCCCCTTCAGTCCACCTGCTCTCACCTATCCATCAGAATGCATGTGCCTCCATGGTGGGGGCACTTATAAGTTAGTGTTAGGTACCACAGATACCAGGTTGCCTTGTTGAGGTTCTGTGGCTTACACATGCATTTGCAAATGTGTGCAGACTAAACTCCTGCTTTTAATGCATATTTTTAGACAGTTATTTGGTTGTCTGGGGGCTGGTCAATAAGTTAAGTTAAAAGTGCGTACACCCCTAAGTGAAAATGTCCCAATGGGGCCACTATTCACAGGTTGCCACTGGAGTCCTCTTCCACTCCTATATGACAACATCATGGAGCTGGTAGATGTAGGAGACCTTGTGCTCCTCCACCTTCCATTTGAGGATGTCCCACAGATGCTCAATAGGGTTTAGGTCTGGAGACATGCTTGGCCAGTCCATCACCTTTACCCTCATCTTATTTAGCAGTGGTCATCTTGGAGGTGTGTTTGGGGTTGTTATCATGTTGGAATACTGCTCTGCGGCCCAGTCTCTGAAGAGAAGGGATCATGCTCTGCTTCAATATGTCACAGTACATGTTGGCATTCATGGTTCCCTCAATGAACTGTAGTTCCCCAGTGCCAGCAGCACTCATGCAGCCCCATCACCATGACACTCCCACCACCATGCTTGACTGTAGGCAAGACACACTTGTCTTTGTACTCCTCACCTGGTTGCCGCCATACACACTTGACACCATCTGAATCAAATAAGTTTAAATCTTGGTCTCATCAGACCACAGGACATGGCTCCAGTAATCCATGTCCTTAGTCTGCTTGTCTTCAGCAAATTGTTTTCAGGCTTTCTTGTGCATAATCTTTAGAAGCGGCTTCCTTCTGGGACAACAGCCATGCAGACCAATTTGATGCAGTGTGCAGCATATAGTCTGAGCACTGACAAGCTGACCTCCCACCCCTTCAACTTCTGCAGCAATGCTGGCAGCACTCATATGTCTATTTCCCAAAGACAACGTCTGTATATGACTGTCAGGTACTCACCAAAGCCGAAGTGCTGAGAGCGGCTTCCCTTGCAGCCGGGTGCACAGTACCCCTGAGGGTGGAACAGTGGGTACAGGGCACGGAGAGGCACGGGTTGCCAGCAGGTGATTAGTATGCAGAAGGTCTTCTGAGGGAAGAGATGCCCGTGCAGATGATCTCGGAACTGGTAGAAGTAAATGCCTGCCAGGGGTTCTAACACCCAGAGTGAAGGCCGAGGGTCAAACACAGGTATCAGTCCGTGAGACAGAGGATATTCCAGAGGCAGGCCGATGGTCAAACACAGCTATCAGTCCGTGAGACAAAGGATATTCCAGAGGCAGGCCGAGGGTCAAACACAGGTAACAGTCCGTGAGGCAGCAAGGCTAAGTGCAGAAAACAGGATATTCCAGGGGCAGGCCGAGGGTCAAACACGGGTATCAGTCCGGGAGTAAGCAAGATTACAAGCAGGAAGTCTGTTTAACAAGCCAGGGGTCAGATCAGGAGAGAATCAGAGTAGTCTTCAAGCAATCCGGGTCACAACAGGAAGTGGTCAACAGGAACAGGAAACAGGAACACAGGTGAGCTGAGGAGACAAACCAGCAAAGACACAGAGCACATTGATGCCTTTTATAGGCCTGTCAGGCCAATCAGGTAAGGCCCATAGCCGTGTGCATAGGTGTGCACATGCGCGTACAACATTGTTGTCATTGTTGACATTGTTGTCATTGTTGACATTGTTGACGTCGTTGTGCAGCTCTTCCCCGCAGGCGCACGGGGAAGTGCCGACGTTGAAGTCTGGAGATTCTCTGACAATGACGCTGTACACGTGCACTCAACATCTTTGGTCGACCATGGCGAGGCCTATTCTGAGCTGAGTGGAACCTGTCCTGTTAAACCATTGTATGGTCTTGGCCACCGCAATGCAGCCCAGTTTCAGGGTTGTGCCAATCTTCTTATAGCCTGGGCCATCTTTATGTAGAGCAACAATCCTTTTTTTTTTCTTTTAAGATCCTCAGAGTTCTTTGCCATGAGGTGCCATTTTGAACTTCCAGTGAACAGTGTGAGAGAGTGAGAGCAATAACACCAAATTTGACACACCTGCTCCCCATTCACACCTGAGACCTTGTAGCACCAAGTCACATGACAACGGTGAGGGAAAATGGCTCACTTTTGTTGCCAGCAGTTTAGACATTAATGGCTGTGTGTTGAGTTATTTTGAGGGGGCAGCAAATTTACACTGTTATACAAGCTGTACACTCACTACTTTACATTGTAGCAGTGTGTCATGTGAAAAGATATATAATAAAATATTTACAAAAATGTGGATAGTGTACTTTTGTGAGATACAGTATATTATGAAACCGGTCTATATCATGCATTGTTTTTAAGAATTCTATTACACATGTATATTGGTCATTTGGCATAATTACTATATTACCTCCTTTGTCAGAAGGCTTTATAGTAAGAGCATGACATTCCTTGAGTGTCTGTTAAGTTTTTTATTTTCCTCCCCAAGGAATGTCATGCTCTTACTATAAAGCCTTCTGACAAAGGAGGTAATCTAGTAATTGTGACAAATGACCAATATAAATTGATGTGTAATAGAATTCTTACAAATAATGCATGATGTAGACTGATTTCAAAATATAGCATTGAAAATTTCAACAATTATTGTACACCTTAATAGATGAGGCATATACCACTGGCATTATTGATAAAGATACGTGGAAATTCATTTGAATCAAATATCCCAAAACGGTAACATTTTACAGCCTACCTAAAGTCTACAAAGACCTTAAAACACTACCTGGTAGACCAATCATATCAGGGAAAGGCTATATCACTGAAAATCTCAGTAGGTTCAGAGTCCCATCTTAGGCCCTATGTTGCCAATCTTCCCTCATACATAAGGGACACAATTCACTTGTTACAAAATTTGGAAGAAATTCATCTCCCTCCTGAAACACTCCTTGTGGCCATTGATGTCGAAGCTATGTATAGTTCTGTTCCCCACCACTTTGGAATCTCTGCGATTAAACACATCTTATCGCAATCCCATAGAGATGATCACAAACATCAATTTATTGTATGTGCATTGGTGTACATTTTAATGCATAATGATTTTTTCATTTGATGGTTCCCATTACCTCCAGGTGCAGTGCATGGCGATGGGGACAAGTTGTGCCCCATTTTATGCCAACCTGTACCTGGGGGAATGGGAATGATCGTTATTGGCAGAGGATTTATTACCACTAATGAGCCACATTCTCTCATGGTTTCGATACATAGATGGCATATTTGTCATCTGGGAGTGCTTGATTGAGACCCTCAATTACTGCATCATGGCAAAGAACAAAAATGACTTCAAATTTAAGCTTCACTATGTCATACAGTGAATCAGTAATTACATTTCTTGATGTCACCATCACCAAAAACAATGATGGGGGTCTTTTTAGTGGTCTATACTGCAAATCCACTGCAGGTAATACTGTCTTATATGCTACAAGTGCACATCTATGTCAGTTAGTACACTCCATATAGCCAATATTTACAGCTAAGAAGGAATTGTTCCACTGATGAGTCCTTTCAGTTGGAAGCTGATACCTTGAGGGAAAGATTACTTGAGAGAAGTTACTGTAGGACCTACCTTAAAAAGGCTTTCAAACTAGCTAATTGTCAGTCTAGGCATAATCTCTTGTTTTCTACTACAAAAATTACCAAGCCACAAATGACTTGGGTCCTCTTGTACCAAATTGTAATGTAACTGTAATGTCTGCCTTCATTTGAAGTGCTTTGCAAACTGATGCCGCTATATAAATCCTGTATAATAATAATGATAAAATTCAATAAACACAAAGCAGTTAAAAAGATCATTGAGAAATATTGGCATCTGCTGCAAATAAACCCCACCTTGAGTGCACAGATACCTATTCTTCGAGGCATTACATACCGTAGGGCTAGATCCCTCAAAGACCATTTGGTCCAAAGCAAATTTTTTTTAGGAACTTTCAGATGTGACCTATGTAAAAAATTGGGTACTTCAATATTAGGGATGCATCTACTGCCAATTCATGAACCTAAAATGTAATGCTGTCTTGCCCAATGGCCATTCATATAACCATGTCACTATGCCAGTTGTAAAATAATGGGGGTGGTGTATCTTCTAACATGCCAATGCAACAGCTTCTATATAGGTAAAACCAAATTAGAATGCTATAAAAGGGCATATAGACACATTCTTGGTATGCAAACCGCAAGACCAGAGATACCCCATATTGGTGGTCATTTCTCATCCTGGAAAGGGTACATCCCAGTTCCCGGGGGATGGGGGTGGGGGGGGGGTGGCATGCTGGATTGCGGAGTTTGAGGCTACCTCTCCTCCAGGCCTGAATGACCAATTGAGTTTCTGTCCATTCTTGGAGGGTTTCCCTCAGGTGAATGGGAAAAGGAGTGATTTAAGATTTTCATCTGTATTCATTTGTACTCCCCCCAAGGGACTAGATAGACCTCTAACCTTGTTGCCCCTCTCTCCTATTGCCCCATGGGGGCTTTCTGGGCTTAACCCACCTATATGAATACGTTTTTTTTCTTGTTTTGTTTTGTAAATATATGGACAATTGTATTGATCGGCCATGCTCCCTTCCCCCTTCTTAGGGTTTTGCTTCAGTAACATCAGCACATTGGTTGAGCATGGCATATATAATTTTAGGGGAATTTTGAGTTATTCACTCATATTTCCCCTTAGCGTATTTCAGAACAGCTACCTAGAGACCCCAGCTGCTCCTTTCCACAGGAGACACTGCACCAGCCCTCTTTAAAATTCCAGCTTCCCCTGCTGCCCCCTGTTAGTGTTTTCTCCAGTGGAAGACACTGCAAGGGACCGTGGCCGGATAGCCTGGGAGGCTTAAGGCAGTCAGCAGGTCCTGTAAGGGAGGCCGGGGTCTCCTGGATCAGTGGAGGGTGGCATACCTGATTGCAATCATCGTAAATGCCACTCCATCTTTTCCTGGGTGGACGATTAGGTGGGCACGCTGGCAGGTCCACAGTGGTGGAGTAAGGGGAAGTTTGTCCTCTTCTCCCCCCGCACATAGTGCAGCTGTAATGGAGCTTGAGTGGGCCGAGTGGCGGGTGACATCTGTTCCAGTGGGGGCAGGCACTCCCCCTCGATCCGTGGCTTCTGGTTCCACTTGCAGACTCTAAAAGCGGGCCAGGAAGAAGCTGGTTGAGCAAGGACACTGTACAGAAAGCAGCAAGCTCTCAGGCACCACATCGTAGGCATGTCAGAAGTTAAGCCAGTCCAGATTGGCCACAGCGACGCCAGCTCCACCCATCAGAAGGTAAGGGTATACCCCCTTACCTTTACCCCTCCCCACTGCATGGCTCTTAGCATGGGGGGATTCCCACTAGGTGGTCAGCAGAGGGGGAGGCTCAGGACCCTGGGGAGTAACTAGGTGTATTTCCTGTTGATGTCTTGGGGCTGGCGGGGGGTCAGGGTCTCAGTGGTTGTTAATATTCCCCCTTATGTTATAAGTCTTTCAGGGTAAAGCCACTGAGAAATTGAGGTCCTACCATAGCACTAAAAGGAGTTGTCCCTCCTGCAGGACTACCTTAGTGGACAGTTGGTCTAAAGTAATATGGAAGGAATGTGTAGATGCGCTAGTTAGGGAACAAGCCTCAGAGCAGGAAAGCAACTTAGCAGCCTCAGTGAAGCAACTTTCCTCTACGTTTTCAGTCATTTAAAATGCTTTGACAGGTTGCAGGTATCCCAATCCTCATCGGCCCTTTGTCTGGCACAGCGCCTCGGCCAGTACAGCAGAATGCAATACCAGCACTACCAGTCGTCCCTGCTAGAGAGGAAGGGACCCCTGCAGTCTCCAGGGAGGAGATGGGGGAACACACAGACAGTGCAGCCTAAGACAACCAAGCAGAGTCAGAGGGGGAAGGACTGGTCGGGGAGCCCAGCAGGCCCTCAAGGTACAAACTCTCCCTAGAGGAAATAGAATGCCTCCTAAATGCACACCACTCTTGGTATACAGGTAGATAAAAAACCTTTGACGCTCCATGATCAAATGCATCAGGGCTGCGTTTCTCAACCTTTTTACCTTGGAGGAACCCCTGTCAAAAAGTTTGAGATCTCAAGGAACCCCTGAAATAATGTTCACATCTAGAGCTCACGGAACATTGTTATGATCAGCGAGCTGTTGATAACAAACAATATTTGAAGAAATAGCATTAAATAAAAGAATACATATTAAAACGTACCTATTTAATGTGCTTTCTTTTCCTGCATAACTGATCCATTCAGAGCACATTACAGGGTGCATTACATGGGACAGGGGACATTATATAGGGCAGGGCACATTACATGGGGCAGGAGACATGACAGAGGACCTTACATGGGGCAGAGCACATAATAGAGCACATGACCGAGCACATCACATGAGGCAGGGCACATGACAGAGCACATTACATGGGGCAGGGCATATGGCATGGGGCAATACATGGGGCAGGGCACATTACATGGGACAGGAGACATGACAGAGGACCTTACACGGGACAGGGCACATTACATGGGACAGGGAACATTAAATGGGGCAGAGCACATTACATGGGACAGGGGAAATTACATGGGGCAGGGCACATGACGGGACAGTACATGGGGCAGGGCACATGACAGGGGACATTGCATGAGGCAGGGCACATGACAGGGGACATACAAGGCGCAGGACACATTACATGGGATAGGAGACATGACAGAGGACCTTACATGGGACAGAGTACATTATACATGGGGCAGAGCACATTACATGGGATAGGGCACATCACAGGGGACATTACATGGGACAGGGCACATTACATGGGAGAGGAGACATGACAGGGGCCCTTACATGGTGCAGAGCACATTACATGGGGCAGGGAACATTACATGGGGCAGAGCACATTACATTGGACAGGGGACATTACATGGGACAGGGCACATGACAGGGGAAATTGCATGGGGCAGAGCATATTACAGGGGACATGACATGGGACAGGCAATTTGTACACTGGTCAACACATCGCCACTAATCCCCAGTCCTCCCTTGCCAGAGATTGGAGACCAATTCTGATCTCCGAATTTAAGACCTTTCTGGGCCTATCCCTCAACATAGTTAAAATTAGTACGTTGCGGTCATATTGGTACACTAACCCAACTTACCATATGCCCGTGTTCTCTGCTTCCATGGCCAGGGCAAGATACGAGCAGATTTTGCGGTTCATGCACTTCAATGACAATGAACTCTGTTGTCCTCGTGGAGGCCCTGAATACGATCGTCTCTACAAAATTCGTCACCTTGTAAACTACTTCAACCAACATTTTGCAGACTTGTTTACTCCCCATCAAGTTGTCTGTGTTGATAAGTCCCTGATTACGTTTTCTGGCCGCTTGTCATTCAAACAGTACCTTCCCAGCAAGCGTGCCAGATACGGGGTCAAGATGTATAAGCTCTGTGACAGGTCCACAGGCTATACATGTAGTTTTATGGTTTACAAGGGGAAAAGATAGTCACTTAGAGCCGACAAACTGCCCTGGTATCATAGGAAGCGCTGGTAAGATTGTGTGGGACTTTGTGTCACCCTTATTCGGAAAGGGGTACAATTATTCCACACGCGTTCCGCTTTTTAGTGACTTGTTTGATTAACAGATTGGAGCATGTGGCACCGTGCAATCTAATCGCCGGGGCTTTCCCCAGTCGCTTGTAGAGTCCCATCTTAGGCTGGGGGAGAGAGCCTGCTTGAAGTGTAATAACTTGCTCGCTATGAAGTGGAGGGATAATAAGAATGTTTTCATTCTTACCTCCTTTCATGCAGGCATGACGGTCCAAATTACTACGACGACTGGTGTTGTGGAGAAACCCCTCTGTGTCCACGAATATAACCAAAATATGGGAGGGGTGGATCTCAAGGACCAGTTGTTGGCGCCGTACTTAGTTGCCTGTAAGGCTAGACACTGGTACAAAAAAGTGTCGGTTTATTTCAATTGGCTTTGCTGAATGCTAATGTGCTATACAGAGCTTCAGGATGGACTGAATCCTTCCTTAAATTCCAGGAAGAGCTCTTCTGTTTCCAGACTGTGCCCCACCTTCCCCAACCAAATGCAGTAAGCTGGCTGCATGGGAGGCATTGTCCTTACGCCCTCCTGAGTACCCCTACCTAACGAGCCCCCCAAAGAAAATGTTGTGTTTGTAGAAAGCACGTATATAGGCGTGACACCCGTTATTGTCCCCGCTGTCCTGACAATCCTGGTCTTTGCATTGGTGAATGTTTTGAACGCTACCATACACTAGTTTTAGCGTAGGGTACAGCATTGCACAGACTAGGCACACTTTCACAGGGTCTCCCAAGATGCCGTCACATTTTGAGAGACCCAAACCGCTGGAACCGTTACAACCAAAGACAAAGTAAAAAATACACAAAAAAATAAAATAAAAAAAACAAAAATAGTTGTAGTTTTATTGTTCTCTCTCTCTATTGTTCTGCTCTTTTACACTGTATTCTATTCTGCAATATTTTATTGTTATGTTTTATCATGTTTAATTTTCAGGTATGTCATTTTTTTATATTTTACTGTTTAGTATCCATGTACTCAGCCTAAAATCATCTTTTTTATTTCATCCAACATTTGGGCGATATAGTGTGTTTTAGTGCATTTAAATTTTAAAAAAGTTTGTTTTTCCAAAATAAATGCGTTCGAAAATTAGCTGCGCAAATACTGTGTGGAAAATAAAAAATGAAACACCCACCATTTTAATCTGTAGGGCCTTGGCTTTAAAAAAAAAAAAAAAATGTATACTGTTTGGGGGTTCAAAGTAATATTCGTGCAAAAAAAAATGTTTTCATGTAAACAAAAAGTGTCAGAAAGGGCTTTGTCTTCAAGTGGTTAGAAGAATGAGTGATGTGTGACATAAGCTTCTAAATGTTGTACATGAAATGCCAGGACAGTTCAACCCCCCCCCCCCCCCCATGACCCCATTTTTAAAGTAGACACCCCAAGCTATTTTCTGAGAAGCATGTTGAGTCCATGGAATATTTTATATTTTGCCACAAGTTGCGGGAATATGACAAACTTTTTTTTTTTTGTTGCACAAAGTTGTCACTAAATGATATATTGCTCAAACATGCCATGGGCATATGTGAAATTACACCATAAAAAATACAGTCTGTTGCTTCTCCTGATTATGGGGATACCACATGTGTGAGACTTTTTCGGAGTCTGGTTGTGTACGGGACCCCGAAAACCAAGCACTGCCTTCAGGCTTTCTAAGAGTGTAAAATTTTGATTTCACTCCTCACTGCCTATCACACCCCAAGCTATTCGCTTAGAGGTATGGTGAGTATTTTGCAGATCTTGTTTTTTGTCACAAAGTTTTGAAAATTTTTAAAAATTAATTTTTCTTTACTTCATTTTCAAAAACAAATAGCTGCAAAATACTCACAATGCCTCTTGGCAAATAGCTTGGGGTGTCTACTTTCCAAATTGGGGTAATTTGGAAAGTAGACACTCCATGCTATTTGCCATAATATTGGCATTTTATGGCCTACAAAACTGTGATAGGTAGTGAGGAGTGAAATAAAAAATGTACACCCTTAGAAATCCTGAAGGCTGTGCTTGGTTTTCGGGGTCCTGTACGCAACTAGGCTTCCAAAAAGTCCCACACATGCGGTATCCTCATTCTCAGGAGAAGCAGCTAAATGTATTTTCGGGTGCAATTCCACATATAACCATGGCATATGTGTGCAATATATCATTTAGTGACAATTTTTTTTTTTTTTTTTTTTGTCATTCAATCACTTGGGACAAAAAAATTCTAATATTCAATGGGCTCAACATGCCTCTTAACAATTTACTTAGGGTGTCTACTTTCCAAAATTGGGACATTTGGGGGGGGGGGGGTGTACTGCCCTGCCATTTTAGCACCTCAAGAAATAACATAGGCAGTCATAAACTAAAAGCTGCGTAAATTCCAGAAAATGTACCCTAGTTGTAGACGCTATAACTTTTGCGCAAACCAATAAATATACACTTATTTACTTTTTTTTACCAAAGACCTGTAGCTAAATACATTTTGGCCTTAAAGTATGACTAAAATTGAGTTTATTGGATTTTTCTTATAACAAAAAAGTAGAACATATCATTTTTTTTCAACATTCTTGGTCTTTTTCCGTTTATATCGCAAAAAATAAAAATCGCGAAGGCAATCAAATACCATCAAAAGAAAGCGCTATTTGTGGGAAAAAAGGGCGCAAATTTAGTTTGGGTACAACATTGCATGACCATGCAATTACCAGTTAAAGCAGTGCAGTGCCAAATTGTAAAAAGTCCTCTGGTCTTTGGCCAATCAAATGGTCCAGGGCTTAAGTGGTTAAAATACTTGTATAGAGACAGTATGGCACCCAGTACAGTAATTAAAACATGTTTGTGGGTACAAATGTTGTTACATGTGTGTAGTATACAGTATCTAGCAAGTAGGCTCAGATTCTATTTAACCAATTCCTTGTAAGCCATTCCCACTGTTGGATGGTATCTGTACATGCAAACTGCTCACCATAGCATTTTACTTTTTTTTTGTGCCACTGGATGCCCTGTGTCTTTCACAAGCCTAGCAATACCAATGCACCATAGTGAGAGTCTGTATTTAACTTTTTCTAGCTAATAAGCAATCCTGCAGCTCCTGACATCTAGTTTATAGTACTTGCAGGCTGCCGGGCCTCAGGGCTGCCAGTAATGCCAACGTTGGCATATTGATATCAGCAGAGTGGTTGGTTGTGGTGCAAAGAGCAAGTGGAAGAGCATCTAGCTCTGGTATGAGATAGTGTGTCTGCATTGCCTGTTTTCAGTGTGTGACTTAGTTTTTAGATGGTTCTCTTGCTGTTTTGTGGCTGTTAAATTAATATACTGAATTACCCCACTGATTTGAGGTTATTATTCCCGTGACACCTTGCTAGGGGTTATCATTGCTGTCCTTACATATGCTGGGGATTTTAATTTCTGGCCTCAATGGAGCTTGTTTTACAATCTCTTCAGTGTACCTCCAGACCCTATTTTGCCTATACAAAGAGGGAAAGGTGGCACACTATAAGCTATAAATTGGGAAGAATCACCCACGTTTGGCCACACCCACATTTCGGGTCTCAAATTTTCTGGCACGCTGCACGCCACATTGATCCCACGCTTTTTCCTTCCGTCACCTGCATAGCACCCCCAGCACACTGGTGCGACTTTAAGTCACACAGATATGAATGATACTCATTGGGGTCCAAAGTCACATGACAAATCTCACACGTGTGAATGGGGCTTTAACATCACTTAACAAGCACATATACAGTTAAGTATAATACTGTACTTGTGCAATGTGGCGCAATGTGTTACAACTGGTGAAAGTATGGTGATCGACATGACTGACGCTTGTCAAAATGTTTTTTGACAATTAAACAATTAAAGTAGTGAAAAGGATTAAAATGACACAATATAAAAAAAAAGGAAAAAAAACATTGTTTCCCGCAATATGTTTTTCATGAAACTTCTCTTTGATCTCAATTTACATTGTTTTACAGGTGAATGAAATTTACCATGATGAGTCATTGGGGGCCCATATTAATGTTATTCTTGTGAGAATAATAATGCTGAGTCACAGCAAAGTAAGTATACTGGGAAAAAGTAAGAAATCCATATGATTAAATGTAAACATTTGTGAGTAAATTGTTTCAGTATATCTTCAAAAAGTCTACCACTTAACAGTATAATTTGACTCGCTGCGCAAGACTGATTTACATAAAGTACACCCAAAAGAGCAGTGAAAAGTTTCTATAAAGTATAGAGCAGTGATGGTGAACTTTGGCACCCCAGATGTTTTGGAACTAAATGTAGCCCTGATATTTTTTGCCTATTAATGCTTTATAATGGAAGTCTATGGACAATGTTATAACTTAGTTTTTGGTGCCACCTAGTGGCCAAAAACAGGAAATGGACTTGGATGATTTTCCTTTTCTAGAGCACTGAACAAAGGACCGGAAGTGACTGTTGTTTACATTTTTGCTGTGACCGATCTACCCAGAATGCCAGGTGACATACCCATGATCACCCTGCACTGAACTGCATGCTGGGTAGGCTATAAAAGGACACACACGGCCATTTTATTTCTCTTCAGGACACATGGCCTGCCGGTGAGGACCTGTGAGGAGGTCTCCAGAGAACTGCAGCCTGCGGAGCAACAATCTAAAGCCAGATGAGGACTTCACACCACAGCGTGCTGGGACAGCAGTGTGGTCGGATCAGGAAGGATCCAGAGGCACCCTGATGGAGGTAACTGAGAGCTCCTGGTGACCTTGTGAAGCAGAGTGGTGTGACGGAACCAGCAGGCTAGAAGCAAGACTGAGACCAGCAGAGTAGAGCTGACTTATTCTTCAGACCCGGTTTGGTGAGAGGGCGGTTGCACACAGTTTCCTAACACGCTTGCATACACCTAGACTTTAACACAGTATTGCTGGGAACTGTAGTCCCACGGAGGAGACTCTAATAGACAGACTTAGTTAAGCAGGCCTCAAGCCTATTCTTTACAATACTATTAGCACTGTGTTATTTCAAAGAAACTACAGGTGTATCACACTAAAGGAACAGTTCTGATATTCATCTCACGTTAACCCTTGTTGTTCCACTGTTGGATTACAAATTGTCACAATACAAATAGCTAGCAGAAGAAAGAAGATAATACTGCATCCTTTATTGCAAGGCCTTGCATTTTATTAAAGAAGGGGTGCTCCCTAGGGATTGTGTTGCAATTCACTATTAACCTTGAATTTCTGTAGCAACCAGGGTGTGCTGGAAGTGGGAAGGTGCCCAGAGTAAGGTGTAGTCCCTCTGAGCACTAGTTCCTATTGGAGCCACGTTGTCTTAAAGGGGTCATTTAAGACAACTGTACAGGTATTGTGTTGTGTATACCTACTGTACTGTTACATTATGTTTATGTGACAGTGCAAATATTGTAATTACCATTTTACTTTACTCAATGCAAGTTCCAGTAAAACTAGGTTTCTAGTTAAGTACTTTGGTGTGGAGTGTTGTTCCTTTTTCAGCAGCAGGTGGAGCCATCGGAATACCCAGGTAATAACAAAGGCATACTGTTATTATATTGCATATTGTGGTGTTATCCTTCACCATTAGTTCCACATCAAGATTGCACCACAGCTGTGTCAAGGGGACTGAGCCAGGTCAGTGGGGGTTCACTAGCAGAGTACAGGCCCAAACAAATTCAGCAGCTCCTTAGGGGGTCAGTGCTACACACATTTGCCATGATGCTCAACTACACTGCAGAGTGCATGAGCATCATGGAAAATGTAGTTCCAAAACATCTGGGGTGCCAAGATTTGCTAGTATAGAGTAATGACTATTTTGCAGGTTGATATGAGCATGTGAATGCAATCCCTAAAAGTGGACCTAAAGTCAAAATGTGAAGATTTGTTATCTTATAGGCAACAGCTTTAAATGGTAATTGTATGTAACCATAATATACATTCTGTCTGAATTCTTCTTGAAATTACAGTGTACTTCCTGGTATTTTAGGGTACCTTGGCACTCCTATGCCTACAGCCTCATAACTGTATATCTGCTGTGTGAGCACAGCTCCCTCTACATGTTTTCTGAGATTTGGAATGAAATGTTTTTGTCTCAGGAGATTTGCAGTGATGTCATAACTATGCTGCTTGCTGTAGAAGAGAGTCTGTACTGCAGTCACCTCCCTGCTTCTGCTTCAACAATTGTACGTGTGATATGAACCTGTCCAGCTGCTTTTTGGATAATCCTTCACAAATTAGCAGATTGCCAGTCATCAGGGAGGTAGTTCTGATATGTGGACTCAAAGATGGCTCTACAAAGATTTATACCCCTACATAGAGAGACAGTGCAGAACAACACACATACAATATGTTGAGAGCACTCAACAGATTGGGGGGTGCAACTATGCAGATTGAGGATGGGGGAGGGGCCTGTGAAGCCTGAGAATGAGGGAGGCATACCTCCCAAACTTCAGAATGAGGGACACTTGAAGGAGGACTGACAACGCTCTGCACTGTGGCAAAAGTGGGTGTGGTTAAACTCTTAACAGTGGAGGGGCTTAATGGGCATGGTTAAACAAAACCCAGGTTTCCCTGTACCTCTAAAATATGCTTTGATTGCTATGCCACAAAAAAAGAAAAAGCTTCCATTACAAATGTTTTTGCACAAACTATGAAAGTGTGCATTAGGCAAAGTGTGAAAGGATTAAGAAATGCATTACATACAGAGTTCAAGGGTGTGCTATGTCCTCTGTGCCTTTGTTCAGGAATCTGATATGCACAGGGAGTAGGTTTCTGGAGTGCTTTATTTACAGAGTGCAGGGCTCAGGAGAGCACAAGGTACAGACTGCAGGTTTCTGGAGTGCCTTTTGCATAGGGAGTAGAGTTCTGGAGTGTGTTGTGTACAGAGTGCAGGGTTCAGGAGTGTTTTCTGTGCAGGGTTCAGGAGTGTTTTCTGTGCAGGGTTCAGGAGTGTTTTCTGTGCAGGGTTCAGAAGTGTGTTGTGTACAGAGTTCAGGGTTCAGGAGTGTGTTGTGTACAGAGTGCAGGGTTCAGGAGTGTGTTGTGTACAGAGTGCAGGGTTCAGGAGGGTGTTGTGAGTTTAAAAGCACTAGGTACAGAGTGCAGTCATCCATCCACATCTCACTATTGCCTCTCTCCTCTGCCCTCATCTCCCCTCCCCCAAGTGTCATCATTTTCCACTTGTTTACCTTTGTAAAAGCAGCACCTTTCTGTAGCTGGCTCTTCTATCCACTTTAGACATAGGGGGATACTAAAAGAAAATCCACTTTGCACTGCAAGTGCACTTGGAAGTAAAGTCCGAGGGGGACATGCTAGGAAAATAAAAATACAGCATTTTAGCTTGCATATGATTGGATGATAAAATCAGCAGAGCTTCCACTCATTTCAGATCTACCCCTTAGATTTAGAGTGACTGCACTTTCAGTGCACTTGCAGTGCAAAGTGGATTTGCCTTTTCGTAAATAACCCCCATAGTTTCCTTTTCCCTTTCAGTGTACTGGGTACACACTCTTTTTAAGCTCCTGAACTCAGGGGTGGCCTGTGAAGTTTTAAGATGGTGGGGCGCCAGACCCCATCCTTCCTTATTGACTACTCTCACATCTCAGAAGCCCTGCCCCTTATAGACTTCATCCACTCCATCTCCTTTATTCCACTTGCTTGAACACATTCTCACAGTATATCCCATAATAGAGGCATATTATGGGTTATACTGTGAGAGACACCCTAAGGGATGTACTGAGAGGCTTCTTGTTATGGGATATACTGAGTGAGAGAGACCCCCCCCCCCAACTTATATGGGATATATACTGAGGGACCCCTATTATGGGATATACTGGGAGAACCCCTATAATAAAATTGTGGGTCTCTCAGTATATCCAGGGGATATCCTAGGGGATCTTCGTATATATTCCATAATAATGGGTCTCTCGCTCTCAGTATATCCGATATTAAGGTGTCTCTCAATATATAGATGACTCCACTTCATACCCTCTGGTAACTGCACTGATCTTCCCTGCAACAAAAAGTCACTCTACCTGTCTGCGATTTTCCCACCTGACTCCTCTTCATACCCTCTGGTAACTGCAAAGACTCCACTCTTAAACACTGGACTTCATTGCCTAATGGAACTTTAATTCTGCCTTACTAAGAATTTGAAACTACTGTCTATATTTGTTTATTTTTGAAAGTGTCACTTATTTTGCGTTATGCTGTCCTGAACAAACATTTCACTTTATTCAGTTGCCCCCTCTTCCATTGCAGGGATATACAAGGTAATACTGACATGCAATCACACACATAGGTTGGACTTGATGGACTTGTGTCTTTTTTTTACCTCACCTACTATGTACATCATTGTGTGGAGAAATTGGGAGGAGGGACTATAAGAGTATAATGTACCTTGAAAGTTGTATAACCGGACATTGCTTAAATGTCAAAAAAATGTCCCACGTTTATGTCTGAAACATCGAGGAATGTCTTTGTGCGATAGTTACCTATAATATTGTCTAACATATTGGGCATTTGTTATGCATGTTTTTTTTTTCAAATATAATTTTATTCAACTCCAAACAGGGGAAGACAGTCCCCATGGTACATAGTAAAACAAAGTAAAGCTGTATAGGCTTACATATCTATACATATCACAGGAAATTAGTGTTTTAAAAGTAACCGTGTTAGCAAAACTGTTCGTGTTAGCAAAAATATTACTTGTGGACTGCCATTGCGTCCCGCCCTGTTTCTTTCCCCTCTTTCTGTTCTTTCACCCCTTTTCTCTTCTGCCTGCCTCCCTCCCCTCCTCTTCTCCCCCGCCACCCCTCCTCCCCTTTGGAAAGAGTGAAAATCGGGACTGAAAGAAACAGGGCGGGACGCAATGGCAGTCCACGTTACTATGATGCTAGCAAGCGACGGACCTCCAGCGAGAATATAAAGGCATTCCAATTGTCCCACATCCGTTTGAAAGTTTCTTGTTTATTCTGAGACGTCAGAATCAGG
The DNA here is from genome assembly GCF_037356315.1 of Lithobates pipiens. Lineage (NCBI taxonomy): Eukaryota > Metazoa > Chordata > Amphibia > Anura > Ranidae > Lithobates > Lithobates pipiens. The sequence continues at coordinate 378,671,290 of NW_027507903.1, read as the reverse complement.
TCTTCCATTTTTTTTTTTATGTCCTCTATTTTCCTAATCCAGTGCACAACAGAAGGAGGGGTATGCTGTTTCCAGTAGAGAGGAATGCAAGATTTCGCCGCATTTATCAAATGCCGCAAAAGTGATTTTTTTTATACTGCTTAATGGGCATCCGTGAGTGATGCAGAAGGAAGAAAGCCGGGTTCTCCGGGATGGGAAATTCCGTGAACGTTTGTATTATGTGGCGGACCTCTGTCCAGAAGTCCGTCAAGCTGGGGCATGACCAAAAAATGTGGAGCAATGTGCCCTCTTCCTCTCCACACCTCCAGCATCTGTCGGAAGTGGAAGGAAAGTATTTGTGCAGTTTTGTTGGGGTCAAATACCACCTATTGAGGAGTTTAAAGTTCGACTCCTGTATCTTAGTGCACAACGAGGTTGTGAGAGCCAAGGTGATAATGCGTTGTCTTTGTGTCAGGGAGAACGAACGACCAAAATCCCGTTCCCATTTGGACAGACAGGTCAAATGATGGTGATCTGGTGGCCTATTCAAGAGAGCGTAGGTTTGAGAGTGGATGTGGGCCAGGGGGCCTTCGCTCCCACACAGAGTCTCAAACTCCGTCTGAGGGCAGGCGAAAGCCTGAGGGTTGGGAATGGAATGAAGAAAATGGTGTAGTTGCGCCGCCCTCCAAAAAGATAGTCGATACAGACCTGTTTGGTCAGTTAGGGAAGTGATAGAGGGCCACCCCCCATCAATGACGAATTTAGACGCGTGGTCTACGTTGAAGTCCCTAAGCGATTTGTAGTCCCCTGAATGAGTCCCCGGTTCAAAGTGTGGGTGACCCAGTATAGGGTACAAAGGGGAGGTCAAAGACGTGAGTATGTTCTGGGAAGCAATCAGATAACCGACTTTCAGAGAAGCTCCTATGGTAGGATGCGATTTCAATTCTGAGGGTAAAGCCTGATAGCACCATATAGCACTCCTTAGTGGAAAGCGGGATTGAGATTGTTCAAGTTGAACCCACAGCTTAGCAAGGCTGTTGTGATTCCAATCCAAGATACGACCCAGATGTGAGGCCAGATAGTAGCGCCGCAGATCAGGTAGAGCCAACCCCCCTTGCTGTTTAGATAGTCAACTGTGACCACCGAAGTCTGTTTTTTTGTGGGCCCATACGAACTGAGTAAGCAAGGATTGCGCTTGTTTAAAGAACGGGGCAGGGATCCGGATGGGGAGAGCCTGGAAAAGGTAGGTAAACTTAGGAAGTATATTGATTTTAATTAGGTTGCATCTCCCGAACCAAGAGTGAAGGCCAGAGTGCCACTTGTGAAGCAGGGTGCGTGTCCTAGCGGTCAGGGGAGGGAAGTTCAGCATAAACGTGTTCGCAATGTCTGGTGGATGTAAGTGCCAAAGTACTTAAGGGCCGTGTGTGTCCATTTAAAATGGAAATTGGATTGCAGGTCTAAAAACGGTCTAAAAACGTGTGCGGAGGGATAGCCACCCCCATGGACTCCGATTTCGAGAAGTTTATCTTCAAGTGAGAAAGCCTTCCATAAGCCTTCCATAAGTTTCACCGAATTGTGGATAGAAAGGGTTCTAAGGACAGTGCAAACAAAAGAGGGGACAAGAGGCAACCCTGTCTGGTCCCATTCCCAATATTTATGGGAGAAGAAAGCACCCCATTCGCCTTGATTTGAGTGGAGGGTCGCGAGTATATTTTGCTGATCCATGTGGTCATCCGGTCACCCAGACCTATATGGCGGAGGACTGAAAACATAAAAGGCCAGTTGACCCTATCAAAGGCTTTCTCAGCATCAATATTCACAAAGAGGCACGGGGTGTTCGATGATTTTGCCTTGTGCACCAAAGTAAGTACTTTAATGGTGTTATCCCTAGCCTCCCTGGAGGGGATAAAACCCACCTGGTCAACGTGTATGAGGGACTGCAAGTGATGAGCCAGTCGCGTGGCGAGGATTTTAGAGAATAATTTCATGTCCAAATTTAGCAGGGAGATGGGTCTGTAACTCCCGCATAATCCTGGATCTTTGTCCTCCTTAGGGATCAGTGAGATATGGGCTCTAAGTGTGTCCAAAGGAAAATCCCCACTTGAGCTCAAAGCATTGAATAAATTCACCAAACGTGGGCCGAGAATAGGGAGAAAGGTCTTATAGTATTGCGCAGTATACCCATCCGGGCTCGGGGCCTTGCCCGTTTTCAAATTGGCTCGTCCAAGAGCTCCCATGATTCCAGTGAAAGCGTTGGTAGACCAGCACCGGCTACATATCTGTCTAGATCAGCCTGTCCGGCCCCCGAGTCTGGTAGGTTGTAGAGATCAGAATAACATTTCCCAAAGACTTTGGCTATCTGTGTCTGTGTCAAGACCTTTTGGCCATTCTCATCTGTCATCTGCGGTATGTAAGAGGCAGATTTCAACTCCCTAACTGACCTGGCCAGGAATTTCCCACATTTGTCCCCCGACTTGTATGTCAGTTTACAGCAGAACTGGAGTAATGCTTTGGCTTTATAATGGAGTAAGTCGGTAATCTGGTTACGGAGCGTCCCCAATTCAATCTCCAAGGGCCGTGAGGGAGCATTCTTGTGTTGCGCCTCAATTCGGGCAAGATCCCGAAACGATTTGGTCAGTTGTTCATTCCGCGAAAGTTTGATACGTGCCCCATGTTTGATAAGTACCCCACGGAGAACAGATTTGTGTGCTTCCCATATTATCCCCGGGTCGGAGTCCTGCGTTTCATTTTCCTGGAAGTAGAGATCCAGCTCCCTAGTCACATCTGTCAAGACTTCCGGCATTTGGAGGAGACTCTCATTAAGGCGCCAGAATAAAGACCTGGGCGAGGGGTTCCTAGAAAACGTGTAGATAATGGCTACTGGGGCATGGTCAGACCAAGTAATATGACCAATAGAGGAAGAACTCACCAGGTGCAGCTGGTCATCTGGAATTAGAAAGAAGTCTATCCGTGAGTATGATTTGTGAGGGGGAGAGTAAAAAGAGTAATCCCGCTCCCCGGAGTGTTGCAGGCGCCATACATCCACCAACTGGTGAATCAATAGGTATTTAGTTATCCGTTTTCTAGACGAGACAGGGACAGAAGAGTAGGAGGTAGAAGTGTCAACCGATGGGGAGAGGGGGATATTAAAATCCCCACCCAGGATCTACTGGCCCTCCAGAAAGTCACTTAGTTTGTGGAGTGTTTTTATGGAACACATCCTGGTGATCGTTGGGGGCATAGTAGCAAAAGTAAAAAGGAGCTCCCCAATGTGGCCCTTAAGGAAAAGATAGCGGCCCTCAGGGTCCACCAATGAATCACGGAGGGCCTAATGGATCCTGTCAGAGATCAGAATTGAGACCCCCTTAGTCTTAGAGGAAGGGTTAGTAGAATGATAGACCTGGGGGAAGGAACGTGATCGTAAAAATGGGAGACCAGTGGTTTTAAAATGGGTTTCTTGGATGAACGCCACATCCGTGGAAGAGGTCTTCAGTTCCCGCTGGAGGATCCGCCGCTTTTCAGGGGAGTTCACTCCCTTGACATTCAGTGAAATTAACTTAATGGAGCCTGCCATCGCGCCTTGGAGGGGCGGAAGAAGACGTCAAGAAAAGTAGAGAAAGTGCAGACCAGACAGGTAAACGGTAAGGAACGGGGGCAGAGACTAAAAATGAGGGAAAACGGACTGTGGGAAGAGAGGGGGCGGTGGGGAGGGGGGATAACAGGGCCTTACTTCCCAAGGAAAAATAGAGGAAAGACGTGCCCTCACGTAAAAGATGTACCGTATATACTCGAGTATAAGCCGAGATTTTCAGCCTCTTTTTTGAGGCTGAAAGTGCCCCCCTCGGCTTATACTCGAGTCATCGCTGTCTGCCCGCTCGATCAGCGTGTCGAGCAGACAGACAGCGGCCATTCTGATTCAAAAGCCGCGCCTCCGGCTCCGCCTTCGCCTGTGATAGGCGGAACACTGAATTTCCCAGCAGCCTGTGTTCCGCCTATCACGGGCATCCGCTCATCCTCGTACTACGGACGAGGATGATACGACGTCCGTGATAGGCGGAACACAGGCTGCTGGGAAATTCAGTGTTCCGCCTATCACAGGCGAAGGAGGAGGCGCGGCTTTTGAATTTTACAATGGCCGCCGACGAAGAGGGCACGGGACGGAGGCAAGGCAAGGCACGGCACGGCACGGGACGGGACGGGACGAAGGCAAGGCACGACACGGGACGGAGGCTCGGGACAAAGGCTCGGGACACAGGTAGGCTGGACACACACACACACACACACACACACACACACACACACACACACACACGGATGGAGACACACACACACGGATGGATGGATGGATGGAGACACACACACACACAGGGATGGATGGATGGATGGATGGAGACACACACACACAGGGATGGATGGATGGATGGATGGAGACACACACACACAGGGATGGATGGATGGATGGATGGAGACACACACACACAGGGATGGATGGATGGATGGACACACACACACACAGGGATGGATGGACGGACACACAGGGATGGACGGACACACAGGGATGGACGGACACACAGGGATGGACGGACACACACACAGGGATGGACAGGCATGTCTCACCCTCGGCTTATACACGAGTCAATAAGTTTGCCAGTTTTTTTGGGGGTAAATTGGGGGCCTCGGCTTATATTCGGGTCGGCCTATACTCGAGTATATACGGTACTAAAATAGCACAGTTGTGCTATGGCACTTACCAGAAATACACTGGGTTTAAAGCGCCGTCCTACTTGGGTGGGTGGATAAACAGGTCGGAGGGAGCCCCCGGATCTCAGCCCTCCCGAGCTCGACATGGATAGGTGTCATTTTTAGTACCGGTATGCATATATAGAACATTGAGTAAGCATATAAAACCAAAAGACATAATAGGAAATAAAACAGTAATAAAACATAAAACCAGCAGCACTGAGGGGCCACTCCGGCACGCCCCCAAACCCGGGCATGTACAAGAGTGCCTGCCAGGACGGCAAAGAGCAGCACATAATGGGAGCCACTACTTCTCCCCCCTCCAACCATCAAAGTGCTCACACACCGCCCCCGAATAAGTCCACAATACCCTGTAGGCAAATGTCCACTCTCTATGCCATCCCAATCAATTGACTACCGCACTCTCCCCTGCAGGGGGACAATACACCAACATGCTGCTCCGCGCCCTGCCAAACGTTGTTTTCTCCTGCAACAGGATAAGGGTCCATGAAGGGGTTAGGGAACGCCCATGCTGAGAGAGGAAAAATTTCCAGGGGGCCAGTGACGGGCGGGGGGACCCCCGCAACTCCCATTATCCAGTGAGTTAGGAAGAAAATCCGACAGGGTCCCAGGGGCCACGGAAGACAATGGTGGCAAGTGTCAGGGGTGGGTGAGGGGCCAGAGAGCGTCTACATCAAGTGCCAGATGAACAGGGCAGAAAGGGCAAGGGGTTGCAAGTCAAAACCGGCAGCAGGGGGGGAAGAGGGACAACCCTCAGGTTACTCACGTTGTGGGTCTCGTGAGGCCGATCGCCTCCGCCCTCCAGGTCGCTGATGTCGGTGAGGAAGAGGGCCATTGTGCAGGATGGCGCCCGACCTGCCAGTCGTGCGGGGCAGTAGCTGGAGCCAATCCGGAACCGGGATCGATGCTTCCCCCAGAAACCTGAACAAGGCTGGTAGATCCGCTGGAGTTTGAAGCATAAAAGAAGAGGACTCCTTCCGGAAGATCACTGACAGAGGGTACCCCCATCGGTAAGTAAAGCCACGTTGTCTCGCCAGGTCGAGCAGGGGACGGAACAAGGCTCTGCGGCACAGTGCGGCCCTGCAAAGGTCCGTTAGGAGCTTTATCCCCGCGCCATCCAGTTCCACCGCGCCATGGTCCCACGCACGACGGAGGACCAGCTCCTTCTGTACATAGCGGTGAAACCGACAGACGACATCCCGAGGCCTCGTGGGATCTGCTGATCTGGGGCCCAAAGTCCTATGCACCCTGTCCAATTCAAAAGTCATGTCTGGGTCTGCAACCAGCTCACGCAAAATACTCAGGACCACGTCCTCCAAGCCATCCGTTCCCGAGGATTCCGGGATACCGCGGAGCCGTACATTAGAGCGACGGCTTTGGTCCTCAACATCCTCCAGGTGGAGCTGCAAGGCGACTGCCGCTTCCCGGTGCTGATCCCTCGCTTGCTCCAGGGCCAGCACACGGCCCTCCAGGAAGGCAGTCGTGGTTTCGCACATGGACACTCTCTCTGCCAAGCCGCTGACCTCATCCCGCACCTCCTGAATATCGCTAGATGCGGCGGGGCTCCTGGAAGACATCTCGCTTCGGGGCCACTCAGAGGGTTCACAGCAAGCACCAGGTTGTGAAGAAGTGCTGATGGGGCCGGGTAAATCTTCCTGCTGAGGGGATTCCCGTGCGGCGCCTCATGCAGGGCCCCGTGGAGCTGAGACTCTAGATCCTGCAGAGTGAGCTGGGATTTGCTTAAAAAAACTGCGAGTCTCTCCTGGATTCTTGGCAGCTGGGGTCCCCCGGCTAGCAGCTCTTGTCCTGTGTCTTTTAGAAGGCAGCATACCGGGTTTTGGTAAGAAAAAAAGCCGAGAGAGGGGACTAAGGCCGGGAGCTCTGTAAAACTGCTTCTTCACTCCGCCATGTCCAGGCCACGCCCCCTTGTTATGCATGTTTTATATATGTATATTTTCTTTGTTTCATAGTTAGGTTGAATAAAGACACCAGTCCATCCAGTTCAACCTGAGTGAGTGTCTACAATTGTCCCTGTACATTGCACACTCACATCGGTCCCTACCCTCAAAGAGCCCACAATCCAAGGTCCCCATTCATATACTAGGGCCAATTTTGGACAGAAGCCAATTAACCTACCTGCATGTCTTTGGATTGTGGGAGGAAACCAGAGTACCCGGAGGAAACCCACACAGGCACAGGGAGAACATGCAAACTCCAAGTAGGTAGTGTCATGGTTGGGATTCAAACCATCGACCCTTCTTCTTACTGCTAGGTGAGAGTGCTAACCACTACACTACTGTGCCGCCGTTATTGTTGTTCAATAAAAAAGTGTTTTAGGAAAAAATATAATACCTCGAAATACATTCTGCTATTCCTCCTAAGTATGGCGATACCACATGTGTGAGAATTTTATACAGCCTGGCCACATAGTCAGTACAGGCAGAGATATCGTCAGCACAGCCAAAGCATTGGTCCAGGCAACAGGACCATCATGCTTAGTGCCTTGGTTAGGAAAGAATGGGGACAGGGGTAGAGGCTTCTCCCACCCACATCACTTTGAAGCACCTGGACTCCAAACCCTGTTCTGGGAATTGCAAAACCCGGAGAAAAACAAAAACTGTTTTTCAGACACTATTCTGAAGCCCTTCAAATGTGAGACCCCTGTGTTATCTAATCCCACAACTACAGTGATACGGTGAAAGATCAGTCCAAGTGGCAGGCAAAAAACCTGGTGGATGGTTGAGGTTCCAATGTCAATACAAATAGCATTGGTAAAAGGGGGGCAGCCCTGTCTTGTACCATTAAAAAATTCCAGGGGGGGGGGGAGGGGACTTCCATTTATTTTTATTTTAGCTGTTGGATGAAAGTAAAATGCAGATATCCATCACATCATCCTTTCCCTTATTCCTAGATGCCTCAGTGTTCCCAGCAGAAAGCCCCAGCCCTCTGTCAAAGACCTTTTCGCCATCTACCGACAGTAGCACAACCGGGGCCCCACTCTCCCTGGTCTCATGTATCAGGAGCATGGACTTAAGACAATTGTCTTTCCCTTCTCGCCCTTTTACAAACCCCACGTGATCACTTTGAATCCATTGTGGCAGAAGTGGTTCTACTCTTCATACAATTATTTTTGCAAAGATCTTTATATCAATATTTAACAATGATATTGGTCTATAGCTCTTAGGTGTCAATGGATCCTTGCCCTCCTTTAAAATCAGGGTGACATAGGCCATCAATGCCTCTTCTTGGAGATTTTCCCCATCTGCCAGTACATTTAAGTATTCACGTTTATTTTTGGAATCTCTTATAGTACATAATTGAGTACCCATCAGGGCCAGGACTCTTCCCCGATATCATCTTCTTAATTGCTTTTAATACTTCTTCCTGTGTTATTGGGCATCCAACAGCTCCAGTTCCTCTTTAGGGGCCACTGGAAGGTCAAGCCCCTGTAAATATTTAATATTTCTTCCCTACTCCCCCTGGTTGCTTCTTTCTGTCTTACATTGTACAGCTGACTATAATATTGATGAGAAACCCCTGCTATTTTGGGAGATGAGTTCTTTATTTCCCCTTTTGTGTTTTAGATTTTGTCTATAAAGGATACATTTTTTTTTCTCCTTTACTGCCCTCGCTAACCATTTCCCAGGTTTATTGCCCCACTGGTGTCTCTCTTTATCTACTATATGGAAGGCCCTCCTCTTCTCCTGCTGTATTAGTGCTACCAGTTCTTCTTTCTTTTTTGTCTAACTCTACCCCCTCTGGGATGCCCTTGGGTCTCGTTTGTTGTGCTAATTCAAGTATCTCTCTACGGAGATTATTGATCTTTTTTCCCTTTCCCTTTTCCTTTTTTTTTCCCTGCCCCAATACTTAACCAGTTCCCAACTGCCGCATGCCGATGTACATCGGCAGAAGGGCACGGGCAGGCATATTGGTGTACAGGTACGTCCATTTTTATATGCTGCCCTGCCATCACTTGTGCGCTGCTGGTGGCGCGCTCGCGTGCCAGTTAGGACCCCCCTGAGTCCGGTTGTGGGCTCTGCAGACTTGATCGCCGTGGGGATACCCGCTATCGTCTCACGGGGAGGCTGAACGGGGAGATGCCATTGTAAACAGCATCTCCCTGTTCTGCCTAGCAACAAGTGATGCTGATCTCTGCTCCATGTGATTGGAGCAGAGATCAGTGTTCACTAACACAAAGCCCAGCCCCCCACAGTTAGTAACACGCCCCTAGGAACACTTAACCCTTAAACTGCCACCTCCTGGTTAACCCCTTCACTGCCAGTGTCATTTACACAGGAATCACTGCATTTGTATAGCACTGATTGCTGTATAAATGACAATGGTCCCAAAAATGTGTCAAAAATGTCCGATGTGTCCGCCATAATGTCGCAGTCACAATAAAAATTGCTGATCGCCACCATTACTAGTAAAAAAAAAAAAAAAAAAATGCCATAAAACTATCCCCTATTTTGTAAACGCTATAACTTTTGCGCAAACCAATCAATAATCGCTTATTGCGATTTTTTTTTTCTACCAAAAATATGTAGAAGAATATGCATCGGCCTAAATTGAGGGAAAAAATGTTTTTTTATATATTTTTGGGGGATATTTATTATAACAAAAAGTAAAACATAAAAAAAAAAACAAAGCTCTATTTGTGGGAAAAAAGGACATCAATTTTGTTTGGGAGCCACGCCGCACTACCACGCAGTTGTCAGTTAAAGCAATGCAGTGCCGAATTGCAAAAAGTGTCTGGTCTTAAGCCAGCAAAATGGTCCGGTCTGAAAGTGGTTAATATACCCCTTAAATAAACTTAATGGGTTTCCCACAGGGTACTCATAGAGATTTCTGGTGTATCATTTATAAGAGAAAATTCCTCCAGATCCTATTCTATTCTCCTATTCACCTTAGAGTCTTGGATCAGAGAGTCATTCAGTTTCCACGTTCTGCCCGTGGGGGGACCTGGTGCTATTTCTAATTGTACTATTACTGGGGCATGGTTGGATAGAAAAATGTTTTTTATTTCAGTTATTTTTTGAGTGAAGGGAGCAATTGATGTTCTAACAGTACATCGTTTATTCTTGAGAATGACCCATGCACCGATGAATAAAATGTATAATCCCTACTTCAATATGTCTACTTTTTATTTCTGGTATCACATAATTGATCTTATATTCTGTACATGTAATTTATTTTAACATAAAATAAAAAATTTTGAACGAGAAAATGTATAATCCCGAACTTCCGGATGTCTAATCCTCCAGGCATAAACAAGCTGGTACTCTAATAGTAATTACCTTATTTTATTCTGTCTCTGAGATGACAAATGGAAGAGACCTCCCTTAGTATCTACTTGTGGGTCTATACACATACAGTATTAAAATCTCCTGTGACTATCAGTTTCCCCTCCTTAAATTCTGACAGTTTTTTTCAAGATTTTCCTCAAAAACCTATCTGGATCTCTATTTGAAGAATAAATATTTGCGATAGTACAATCCATATTAAACAATTTCTCTTTATGAAAAGAAATCTCCCCTCTGGGTCAGCTAACTGCTCCCTTATCACAAACACTGGGAAAGAAACAAAAGCGCCGCTCTAAGTGCAATAGATTAGGGAGATGTTTAATATAAACTGTGAAGCACGGTACTCACAAAAGTGCAATCATGACAGGCATATAGGCATTTAAATGCCGGACGTCCAAGAAGGGAATTAGATCCGTTGGCTGGATGGCTGAGGTGTCTAGGAACAGGCTGTGTTGGTGTATGCTGACACTTCCTCTCTCTGGGATGCACGCTGGGAGCCATGGGGATGAGGTCACTTCCAGGAATGTTTAGCCAATAGGCGACGCGTTTACGAAGCTACGCTTCTTCTTCAGGCCTAACGATGACTGTGATGGGAATAGGCATATATACCTGACGGACAATGCTGATAGGTCCTAACGACTCACAGCTTAGTGGATATTACAAAAGTCAATCGTAGCATGAAACCCAAGCACTGTCTGTATACTATGCTAACAATGAACAAATAACAACACAATTTAAACACAATTTAAAAACTCTCACATTATAAACTGTTTTGTGAAGGGAATTAAAAGGAAATAAAAATTACAAGTACATACAATTAAAATTACACATTAAAAATGCGTCTGAAAGTGTGAACATTGAGATGCAATTGTGAAATTGTTAATAACTATGCAGCGACTTTTAATCAGTGCATATAGTGATTGTAATGTGTGTGGATCTTATTTGCAGAAGAAATGAATATACAAAAAATTGAAAGAAAGAAATTAAATATGAAAAAATGGAAAACAAATTAATGATATATATATATAAAAAAAAAAAAGATGAGAATGGAAATAGTATAATCAATAACAGTTGATATTATTGATTGTATTCTTGCTGAACATTAGACTGGAAACTGATGAATTCATAACTTTCTAATAATAACTTTTCAAATTATCCCCTTTATTTATGACCAATTAGGCCCCCGTTTTTAAATAATCACATTGCAGGGCCGTCAGTTTCCAGTCTAGTGTTCAGCAAGAATACAATCAATAATATCAACTGTTATTGATTACAAATATTTCCATTCTCATCATTCTTATTTTTTTATATATATATTTTTTTATAATGTTTTATATCATTAATTTGTTTTAAATTTTTTCATATTTAATTAATTTCTTTCATTTTTTTTTTTTTTTTATATATATATAAATTTCTTCTGCAAACAAGGCCCACACACATTACTATGACTATATGCACCAATTAAAAGTCACTGCATAGTCATTAACAATTTCACAATTGCATCTCAATGTTCACACGTGCAGACACATTTTTAATATATGTAATTTTATGTAATTGCAATTTTTATTTCCGTTAATAAAACATTTTATAATGTGAGAGTTTTTAAATTGTGTTCAAATTGTGTTATTTGTTCATCGTTAGCATAGTATACAGACAGTGCTTGGGCTTCTCATGCTATGACTTTTGTAATATCCACTAAGCTGTGAGTTGTTAGGACCTATCAGCGTTGTCCGTCAGGTATATGCCTAGTCCTATCACAGCCTCCGTTAGGCCTGAAGAAGGAGCGTAACTCCGTAAACGCTTATTGGCTAAACATTCTGGAAGTGACCTCATCAAAAGGGGGGAGGTGGCAAAGGCAGCGGTCGTGGGGGGTGCCTCCCATCATCACCACTTTACATCATGTAATCACACATTTACATTAATAATTTTAACAAGACTAAAATTTAAAACGAAAAACAAAACAAGTTGTGGTTCATCCCTCGTTTCTTTCCCTTATCAGATTTATTTTTAGAATCTAATCCTGTTTTTGGCAATGATTTATTTGTCTATCTCTTGGGTGTGGTTTTCCCATTCTTCCCCAAAATTTCCTGATACATGTCCTTTCATGGCTATGCATTGTATAAAGGTTGCATACGAAAAGGTGCTCAAAACATACGCTACCATCAAATCATTCTAAACTATCTCTACTTCCTAGAGATCAGATGCCTAAGGCACTTAGATTAGATATTTTCATCAATAGGCCCCTCAGAGCCTAACTATATTGAGATGATACCAAAATTGTAGTAACAGTTATTTTTACTATTTCGCTACTGTTGCTGTAGGCTACATAAACTGATTATTTGCAAGTCCCAGTACTTTGCAAATTATTTTTGCCTACCCCTTTTAAAGGCTATAGTTCTCTCGTAAGCATTGGAGTCATCAACCAGATTTATTGCTTCCCCAAGAGATGGAGAGACTTTGAATTTCTATGAGGGGCAATCACCAATCGGGTAAATATCCATGTCAATACTCAATAGAGCTTGTTCAACTTTCAATTTGTTAAGTATTCCTGTTAACTGTATAATCAATCTTGCAATTGCTGCCCAAAAGCTGCGTAGAGAGTCACAGAACCAGAGCATGTGAGCCAGGTTGCCCACCTATCCACACTCCCTCCAGCACAAATTGGAGGAGTTGTTCATAAATTTTGCTAAAGTATACAGGGTCCTGTACCATCTCAAATTAATCTTCTGGGCTATTTCCCTGAAATTGGAACATTTAGTGTAGATATAGTTGGTCTTGATCGCACGACTCTATTGCTCAGGAGAAGTGTTTATGTTTAAGTCTGATTCCCACTTTAAAAGCTATTTAGGAGTTTCGAAGTGCAGTTCACTGTGTAGTAAATTATAGATTTCTGTTATTCCCTTTTTGGGTGTGGGGCTAGAGTTCCACATGTTGTGTATGGACTCTGGAATTTATAAATATTGTATCTTGTTTGAAGCCAAAATATTCGTTACCCTAGCATAGGTCATGAATTATTTTGCTGGTAAATAGTTTGTTGTTTGTAGCTCTGAAAAAGATTTAATATGGTCCTGATTAATCAGGTCAGATACTTTACTGATACCATATTGTTTCCAGTGCTGTATATTCAAGTCTGGAGAAAGAAATGAGAGCGCTGTTATGGGGATAGGCACTTTTTTATGTTTAACATGAGGGTTTTTATTATTCATGAAATGGTCCCACGCTTGCAAAGTGGCTCTTATAGTTGGGTGGTGCCTATAGTTCAGTTGCTTGCTTAGTGTTGTGGAGAACATTAGGTCTTTGATAACACCTTGTTGTATTCTGGCTTGTTCTGCTTTACACCAATGAATTTGGTCAGAAAAACACCAAACCAAGCCTTGGCCTGGTCTAATACTGCCGCCATATGGTAATCTTTAAGATTGGGGACTCCCATGCCTCCTACTTTCCTGTGTTTTATAAGAATATTATTGGAGCATATGGCTTTTTTTCCCTCTCATATAAATTTAGACAAGGATCTTTGCATAATTATGTAAAATGAGGATGGAATTTGGATTGGGAGTGCTCTAAAATAATATAACAGCTTCGGGAGAAGGATCATTTTGTATGCTGCTAATCTGTCTGACCAGGAAAGATAATACTTCTTAAGCCTATGCATTTCTTGTGTAAGCTGTTTATCAGGGGTACAAATTTGGAATTATATAGTTGTGAGAGTGGGTTAGTTAGTGTAATACCCAAGTATTGAATAGCGTCCTTTGCCCAAGGCTACGGTAATGTCTTCTGAATTTGACTTTTGGTCTTGTAGTCTACTTCTACCCCTAAGATGCTTGATTTGGTTGCATTCACTTTGTAATAAGAGACAGTATTGAATAGTTCTAATATTTCATGTATCTTCTGCAGGGAATGAGCCGACTCTGAAAATTACAGAATGACGTCGTCTGCAAATACTGTAATGACATGTTCTTCTTTCCCCAATCAAATTCCTTTAATATGAGGATGTGATCTGATCTTCTCAGCCAGAGCTTCCATCATGAGGGCAAAGATCAGGGGCAATAACGGCACCCCTGCCTTATGCCATTCATGATAGAAAATTGCTCTGAAAATATGCCTTCAGTGAACACATTAGCTGAGGGGCTTGAGTACAAGGCTGTTATGGCTGAGTGTATGCGGCCTGTAAATCCAAATTTTACTAGAACTTATGAGAGATAGCCCCAGTGGATCCTATCAAAGGCCTTCTCAGCGTCTGACAGGAGAACTGAATACCTCTTAAGTTCGGTCACTAAATGCATTAGGTTAATTATTCATCTAGTTGTGTTTGTGGCTTGTCTGCCTGCTACAAACCCAGCTTGATTGGGTTTTATTAGTGCTGGAAGTAACTTTGCTATTCTGTTTGCTAGTATTTTAGCATATACTTTAAGATCAACATTTAAAAGTGATATTCGTCTAAACTGTTGTGCTCTGTCCGGCTCTTTTCCTGGTTTGGGCAGTGTAACTAACGTAGCTTGTAACCTATCCACATCACCTTGTGGAAATGAGGCAGAGGAGGCCGCATCTTGGAACACTCGTTGTAATATTGGTGACAGAGTTACAGCAAACCTTGTATAGTACTCTGAAGAGTACCCGTCAGGGCCTTGACGATTTATTGTTTGGCAGGCTTGCTATAGTTTCCATGATTTCTGAAGCAGAAAATGGAGAATTTAAGGATTTGGTTTCTGAAGGAGTCAATGTAGAGAGAGAGATATCTTGTAAGACATTTTTTTATTAATTCCGGGGTGGGTTAAGGTACTTTTATATCCTCTTTTAAGTTATATAAGCTCCCATAATAACTGCTAAAAGCATCAGCTATTTCTATGTGATTAAACAATTTGGATCCACTTTTGGGGTGATATAAATACGGGAGTTTTTGTTTAAGTACTTTATCCTTGACCTGATTTGCAACTAACTTACATGCATTGTTGCCATGGGTGTAACAATCGTCCCTAAATCTGTGAGTATTATGTAAATGTTGAGAAAGAAGTAAGGACCGAAGATCATCTTGAGCCTTTGCCAATTTGTTGCTTATAACCACAGAGGGTGTTTGTTTTGGCTTTCTAGGCACGAGATGTTCTTTGAGAATGGTATCCAATTGCTGCCTCCTCTTCCTCTTTACTAAGGCACTATGTTTCATTAACAAACCCTAATAAATGCCTTATGGGCATTCCACAAGATAAATGGGGACACCTCCCCATTGTCATTTTTGTTAAAGAATTCTGTTAGCGATTTTTCTGTTGCGATTGTTGGTTCTGAGAAAAGGTATACGCCATTTTTCAATCTTCTAGCCCAGGTGGAAAGACCATGGCTTCCTACAGTGATAGATACCGGAGCGTGGTCAATCCACGTGATGTTGCCTATTTCTGATTTTGAGACTTTTTGTAGTAAGAATTTGTCCAGTAGGAACATATCAATCCTTGAATATGAAAGATGGGCATGAGAAAATAAAGTGAAGTCTTTCTCTGTTGAGTGATGGCATCGCCAAACGTCATATAGATTGGACAATGTAGTAAAGTTAGAGTTGTTCTGAAGTTTTTTCTGTTCAATATGTTTGAAATGTCCAATTGATGATTGCAGATGGCATTCAGATCACCGCATATGACAACGTGGCCTGAGTTTTGTTGTTTAACCTTTCTCCACAATTTGTCCAAGAAACGTATTTGTCCGCATATACATTAACGATGGTATATATTACATTATTAATTTCACATGAAAGTATAATGTATCTGCCCTCTTTATCACATTGGCTGGAGATATGCTTGAATGCTACTGTATGTTTAATTAATATTTCAACTCCTTTGCTTTTTGTTGCAGCACATGCCAAATAGGCGTGAGGATATTGACTATGCGTTAACTTTGGGTGACTCTGTGCTTTGAAGTGGGTCTCTTGAATACAAATGATATCACAGATTCGGGATTGTGCCTCCTTCCATAGAATGTGTCTTTTCTGTGGGATATTCAGGCCATTTACATTCAGGAAAGTGATTTTGAATGCCATGGCTAAAAAGTTTGATATTCAATAGTATTTCAATGAGCTTTTGTGTAGTTATTAGATGTCTTACCCTATCAGTGCTCTGGCCGGTAGAAGGGATCTGAGGTTGTATAAACGTGGGTCCTGAGGTCTGCTGATTGGTATGACAAAGTTCTCAGTTCAGTCAGGAGCTCCCTAAGTAGCTCCGTGGGACTTGCAAGTTTCCTGAGTGGGAAGAGAGACAACAAACCAGAGAAAAAGAAGAAACAGAAAAAAACAACAAACAAGAAAAACAAAAACAATGAAAATGTTATTATCTATGCACACTGTAAAAATGTATGATTTCTGCTGAAATCTGAGCAGAGATTTGACCTGCTGATTTAGGGATCAAGCTAAGTCCAGTATCAGTGATAAGGCACTGCATGCTCCCCTTAATCTATAGTCATGTTGCGGATTCAAAGGGAGAGCCTTGGTTATCTTGGTCTTCATCTTCCTCTCTGGGTAGGATTTTCCATTTCTCTAATAACAGAATGCCCTCTTCTAATGTGGTTACCATGAATTTGCAATCTCCCTTGGTTATTAACAATTTGGTGGGGTAATTCCAGCAGTAGGCGATATTGTGGTTCCTACGTGGTTTTGTAATGGTCGTGAGGCTGTGACGTCTTTGCATTGTATGGGCAGAGATGTCAGCAAAGAAAGACAGTCCTTGCATACAGTCAGGAAAGTGATCTGCCCGCCTAGTGATGTGCATTAATTTTTCTTTTACTCGATAGTAATGAATCCTGGCAATGGTGTCCCTGGGTAGTTTTTTAGGGATATGCTTTGGTTTAGGCAGCCTGTGTATACGATCTATGACCAGTTCCTCCAATGGGAGATCGGGTAGGATTTCTTTCATTATGTTGGTCAGGAAGGCTGTTAATTCTGTTGGCTTGACCGTTTCAGGGATGCCTCTAATTTTAATGTGGTTCTTCAAGGTCGGCGACCTTTGACTTGAGCCATGTTATGCCATCTCCATGGTCATTATGAGCGTCAACCATATTGTTAAAGGTTTCAGTGAACTCACCCATTTTATTCTCAATATGGGTCCTATATATTTATATTTAATATCCTTTAATGTAGAGTCTATGGCAGGCTTATTATTCGTGGGGAATGCTGCAATGGCGTCTTGAAATTCCAGAGTGTCATCTAGTGCATTGCATCTGTCTCCCTCTTCAGTAGCTGTCTGTGTGTGCTCTGTCATTCTTTGTTTAGATTTGACAGGGCTGTTTGAGCATGAGGAGGATTGCGATCCTGCCTGTTTCTAGCTAGCCCGAGTCTGGGGAGATTGCTCCGCTGTCCATCCTGTTGTGGATGCCTGGCTGTTAGATGTGGTAGAGCCCTGCTTGCCGCTGGCACCATTTTGGCAGCTAGAGCAGCCAGCTGATGTGTAGCAGCCAGCTGATGACCTTTTCTTTCCTTTCTCTTCCTCTGCATGCTCCGCAGGTGTAGGTTAAAGAACCGCTGGCCAAAAGTGCCTTTCATGGTTGTAAATAGGTCCAGAGGATCTCTATGGCAGAGAGCTGTATTCCTATGTGGCCATACTCCTTGCTCACTGGCTCCACCCCTCCCCCGCATTTATTGTCCATGTGGCAGATGTGTCTTTGGTTTTCCCCATTTTTGTCTCATCATCTGTCACTTTGGGCTTGCCGGTCCCCGCCCGTGCAGCGGTAGCCTGCCTTGGGCTACTGTGCCCATTCTCCACAAAGCTTGTCTCTGCAGACATATACCGCTGAATACCCCCTGGGCTTATGGTGGGTGGTCCCCCTTTTCCTGTTTTGCCTTATTTCCCCCTCATTTCGGTTGAGTCTACCTTAAAAAGGTATTTCTTAGGAATTCTCTTCTGAGGTCCCTTCACTCTAAAATTACTAGTAGGAGGAATTTATCCATATATTTTATCAGTGAACCACCACGCTATTAGAGGGTCTCTAAGAGTCAGTAATGTCTCTACAACCAAGTGCAGCTATTCTTCTTAAAAAGTACCAAAGTTTATGGCAGTGAACATTTGTGACCATTAACAGAATATGTAGCAGTGGTTTTCATGAAAAATAGCAACTTATGTGACAGCAAGTGTTCATTAGGAATGACAAAAAAAAAAAAGTAAAACAAATTAAACAGCTGTTATTCTAAAGCCCCATACACACTATCAGATTGTCTGCTGATTTTTTCCATCAGATTTACCAAAACCATATAATATGAGGTCAAACCTTAGGGGTTTCAATGTGTATGCAATCAGGCAGGCCCTTCTACTACATGGTTTTGGTAAACCTAAAGGAAAAAATCAGCAGACAATCTGATAGTGTGTATGGGGCTTTAGGCGACCCCAGCTACCAACTGGGAGTATAAGTCCCCCACAGTTGGGGGTGATTTACCAACTGTTATATTTACCAGCGAGGAAGTTATTCCCAAAATGATATTGTTTGTCAAACACAGTTCATGATAGCCCATACCAGTTTGTCCAGGAGTTCCTCCTGTAATATTTGTTAACCACCCCACCAAGCTTCACCCCCAGTGGAAGGTGGGAATAGGTAGCCCTTCAGTTCTCAGCCCTTGTTGTACTTAAGATGTCTTGTCTACATTCTAATAACTACTGAAGGTTTTTTTTAGAGAACTCTGTTATTCTCCCAAGAAATGAGGAAAGGAGGCTGTATTTGTCATAGAGTAACGGCAAACTCCAAGAAACACATCACTTCCTGACAAGTGAGGAAGAAATTTGCTAACAGTCGTCCTCCCTCCCAGAGCTAATTTAGAGCTGATGGGAACAAAAAAAACTGTGGTTATTAGCAATATCTTTGTCAGGAAGTAGTAATCCTCAGAAAATCTTGGCCCATGTCAATTAATGGTGTTGACTATGACTGCCAAGGGTAGTCCTTGGCCATCGCAGATAACAGTCCTTGAATATCAATAAGAGTTTTGAGTAATTATAAGCACTTTATCTTCAATAAGTAGAAAACAGAAACAGCAGTTTGCAAGGTAAAACCAATTCACAAAGCCATCATAGGTAACAGCAGTCATTAAAGAGGAAGTAAACCCTGATGAGTTTACTTCCTCTTTTTTTCCCTGCAAAGGTAAAGCATAATGGACTACTATGCATCGCATAGTAGCCCATTATGTGTCACTTACCTGACACAGGAGCCAGCGAAGTCGCCGCTGTCCCCTGTAGTCCGCCGCATCCATCTTGCTGGTGGCGTCTCGCAGCTCCGCCGCTGTCATTCGGCGAAGCCGCGATGACGTCACTCCCGCGCATGCGCACGGGAGTCGACAAATGCGGAAGCTCCATTCTTGGAACTGCCGCGCTCAGTGCGCCTGCGCGCCGCTGTCTACGGCGCATGCGCCGTAAACAGCGGTGCCCGTTTTCGGGCAAATATCTCCTCAACCATATAGGTTAAGGAGATATTGCTTGGACCTACAGGTAAGCCTTAATCTAGGCTTACCTGTAGGTCAAAGTGGTTTGTAAGGGTTTACAACCACTTTAAATAGGCATGAAAGTCTCCAGCAATAATAAACACTTTATCTTCAGTAAGCAGAAACAAAAGCAACAGTTTGCAAGGTTAAACTGGCTCACTCAGCAGTATTTACTAGCAGTCATTTAGAAAGCTGAGAAGATTTTCCACAAATATTTAACCTCCCCAGATAGTGACAAAAAGCAGCAGTTTGCAAAAAAGCAAAACCAGGCAGATCAGAAGCGTTTTACACACAGATAATCAAGTGTCAACAGTTATATTATGCAGTTCTAGGCAAACAGATCGTTCACTGTGTTATCTGTGTATCGCTTCTACGTTACCACATCCTCTTGGCCAACGGGAAGGCGAAGGGGGGAGGGCAGCCGCCCAGCTTCTGTGTCATCTTTGAGTCCTTGCCTTTATCCGTGCTTTCAGGGCTCCTCCACTAGGCAAGTGGAACCACTCCAACGGCTTCTATAGTGGGATGTCCTCCTCAGTGCTCTAGATGTCCACTGCTTCCTCGCTCCCCTCTATACCACAGGGGTGCACAGAGCTGAGGCAGGATGTCAAAGCCGCAGGAGAAAGGGGGGTGCTGGCCCATGGGTCAAGCAGCTGTCCCCCACGAGAAGTAATGGAGGCAGATCTAGTCTTCCCTACTTCCAGTGACAAGCACTCCCAGCAATACCGCGGCTTCAGGTTGGATGGATGGTCGAGTGGAGGGAGAGCAGCGGCACCCATCGTGATTCTGCTACATAGTCTTACATAGTTAGTAAGGTTGAATAAAGACACCAGTCCATCCAGTTCAACCTGAGTAAGGTGTCTACAATTGTCCCTATCCCTGTACATTGCACACTCACATTGGTCCTTACCCTTAAGGATCCAACAATGCAAGGTCCCCATTCATATACTAGGGCCATTTTGGGACAGAAGCCAATTAACCTACCTGCATGTCTTTGGAGTGTGGGAGGAAACCGGAGTACCCGGAGGAAGCCCACGCAGGCACAGGGAGAACATGCAAACTCCAGGCAGGTAGTGTCGTGGTTGAGATTCAAACCAGCGACCCTTTTTACTGCTAGGTGAGAGTGCTAACCACTACACCACTGTACATGCATGAGCTCCTCCCATCTACTAGCTGCGATCCGGGGAAATACAGATATAAGGGGAGTAAGAGTAGGAGATAAGGAATATAAGGCATATGCAGATGATGTACTTTTTTACATTTCTAACCCTAGGACAACAATACCAATCATATTAAAAGAACTGAGTAGATATGGGAAGATGACAAATTTTAAAGTCAACACATCAAAGTCAGAGATTTTAAACATAACTACGACAAAAGAAGAATAGCAGGCAATTCAACCTGCATTCCCTTTCGCATGGCATAAGGGGGAGCTTGGGTATTTAGGCGTAAAGTTGACAGCATCACTGTCAACCTTATATACTGCTAACTGTATCCCTATACTAAATAAAGTTAAAGACCAACTCAACTATCTGAGATATAAACCCCTCTCGTGGCTGGGGAGTATAAATGTATTAAAAATGCTCATATTGCCAAAATTAATATACATATTCCAAATGATCCCAATCCGAATCCCACAGGATTTTTTTTTTAAATTAAAAACTTTAGTGCTAAAATATGTATGGAGGCACAAACATCCTAGAACTTCATATTTAACACTTGTAAAGGGGAAACAAATTAGAGGGATTTGCAGCATCGGATTTTAATAAATATTACCAGGCAATAATTATTTCATGGATCGCAGGTTGGATACATAAGAAAGATGGTAAAGGGTGGGAGATATTGAAAAATCTCAAAGCAAAGTAGACTTAGGGAAAAGGGTGTGGGTCCCACGACAATTCCACAAATGATCAAAAAGCACAAATCCACTAACAAAAAACACTTTTAGGATATGTGACGGATTAGGTAGATTATACCAATGGCATTATAACTTATAAAGCATTATAATTATTTTAAGCCTGGGAAAGACGAGCACATGTATTTTACTAGTTGGGCAAAAAAGGATGGAATAACTCTACATGCACTTTCACTGCACTAATACAGAAATGGGGAACTAGATAGATGGAGATATGCACAAATACAGCACTTTACACAGACACTCCCCCAACTACTAGGAGGAAGAGATAATATGAGTTTAATGGAAAGACTATTCTCTTCCCCGCGACCTTTGCCCACCTATGGTGGGATTGCGTGGAAATCCAACCTTATTGGGAAAAAAACATGATCATATTTACCAAATAACAGGGGAGTATGTTCAGAAAGAGCCGTGGAAATTTTTGTTCCATGATACAGACAGTTGTCCAATATAAGAATACCTTAGTGCCTCACCTTTTGAATGCAGCCAAAAGTCTGATTCCAAAGGTGTAGAGAACTCTTGAACCCCCTTTTGATGAAGGAGTGGATAGTAAAGATAGACTGGTTGAGTGCAATAGAAGACACAATACATAGAAGTGAAGACTCCATGGAAATATATAACCGTATATGGGGTAAGTGGCTAGAGTTTAAAAAATCTCTGGAGGGGGCGCATGCGTGAGGCTCACCGTGATGGACGTACCTCACTAGAGCTCCGCACTCTCCGCCGTATTCCAGGGACCCGTTCCGCTCCCTGAAGCAAGATCTCAGCCCTGCACCTACCGGGATCGCAGCGGACATCTCTAATGCTCACTCGGCGATGGTCCTTACCGGCCATCGAGGCAAAACGAAGCCGAAACCTATCAAGGAGGCGCTCGCCCGGGCCTCCTCCAAGATGGCGGCGAAAGCTCAGGCTCAAGCTCAAGCACAGCAGCGAGCGCAGCAGCGTGACAGCCCCTCACATTCGGAAGCTCAGCACAGCGATGAGGATGAGGACAATATCCCAGCACGAGATGACTCTCCTAACCTCTCCCCAGCAGGTATGTCACAAGCTGACTTTCTACTGCATATGGACACTATGCTAAAAAAAGCTCTTAAAACGACCTCTGACCAAATCACTAATAAGTTAACAAGAGAGATTAGGGAACTCGGCCAGAGGACTGCAGATCTTGAGACCCGTGCTGACGATATGGAGCTAACTCTCCGTGAACATGCACAAGAGCTGTTATCGCTCCGTGAAGAGAACGCCATGTTGCTTTCCCGTTTTGAGGACTCAGAGAATCGTTCCCGCAGGTCGAATCTGCGCCTCCGGGGTATTCCAGAATCAATCGATGACTTGCAAGCATTTACATTAGCTTTGTTCCAAGAACTTTCGCCCTCAATTCCGGTGGAACGATTGGAATTCGGCAGAATTCACAGGGCCCTCACCCGTCGCCAAACGGACGGACCCCCGCGTGATATAATTATCAAATTCCACTTTTTCAAGACGAAGGAACAACTCCTTGCTTCTGCTCGCAATAAGGATAACCTCACCTTCCAGGGACATTCTTATAGTTTCATAGTTAGTTTCATAGTTAGTAAGGTTGAATAAAGACACCAGTCCATCCAGTTCAACCTGAGTGTCTACAATTGTCCCTATCCCTGTACATTGCCCATTCACATCGGTCCCTACCCACAAGGAGCCCACAATTCAAGGTCCCCATTCATATACTAGGGCCAATTCTGGACAGAAGCCAATTAACCTACCTGCATGTCTTTGGAGTGTGGGAGGAAACCAGAGTACCTGGAGGAAACCCACGCAGGCACAGGGAGAACATGCAAACTCCAGGCAGGTAGTGTCGTGGTTGGGATTTGAACCAGCGACCCTTCTTACTGCTAGGTGAGAGTGCTAACCACTACACCACTGTGTCTTACCAATTATTTACAGACTTGGCCCCCCTTACCATTGCGAAACGTCGCGCCATGAAACCGCAATTGCAAATTCTCACCCAGCAACAAATTAAGTATACATGGCGTTTTCCTTTCGCCCTACAATTTTTTCACAAAGGTCAGCAACACGTCGCTACCACACCGGAGGCCCTTCAGAATTTACTGGAATCGCTTCATCTGTCTCCTCCGGTCCAACTCTCGGACACTGTCCTTCCACGCACTCCAGCCCGTCCAGGTCCTTACCCTTATGTGGCTACCCCCAAACGGGGCCCCCGTGACTGTCCGACTCCATCTGCAATCCGTAAGAGTACCCCCTTGCGCACAGAGACAACAAGCTATGTCAGCCCTAAAGTATTTGTGCCCCGTTGATTTGTTTATACCTGGCCAAGTCACCTCACCTGTCCTTTGGTGAGCTCCTGTAATTTGCTTTCTCCCAGTGTTGGGAGATAATATGACACATGTCCCCGCTGTTCTCTAGTGGATTTTATTTTGATTGTGGTCCTCTATTCCTAAGACAGTAACCATGTTAACCTCTTTTCTTCCCCTTCCCCTCCCCCCCTCCCCTTTTTCTTTCCCCCCATTCCCCCCCTCCCTCTCCCTTTCCCCTCCTCCCTCCCCCTTTCCCCCTCTCTCCCCCTTTCCCCCTTTCTCCCTTCCTCCCCTCTAGGGAGGATTCCTTTTTGGTTGTCTATGATATGTTATTTTTTGCAAATGTCTGATTGACGCATATTTTTATATGTTATGGTTATTTGATGGCTTGATACAACAATCTCAAATATGTTCTTACTTATGTCCCGGTATGCGGTGGAGAGCTGTCACTGCTCCCCCCTATAGTTTAGTACACCCTCTGCCTGATCTGATTTTGGGGCCGGGGAGACGGTGTACACTTTTGTCGGGCGTTTTTAGTCTGACGTGTTTCAGTAAGATGGTTCATATATACGCCTTACACGAATTTCTCTTCTTATTCTACTTCTTTCCTTTTCCTTTCCTCCCCTCTGCTTCTTCTCCCCCTTTCTCCCCCCCCTACCCCCTTCGCCGGGCGACCCGCGCGTCCCCATGGGTACATCAGCCTTCCTCCCTCTCGGAACAAACATGGCCCCCCTGAATATTTTGTCGTTAAATGTTAAAGGGCTTAATTCCCCTAATAAGAGAGTCAAAGCATTTCGCTCTTTTGCGTCTTTGAGGGCGAGCATAGTTGCGCTCCAGGAGACCCATTTTTCATCTCATAATACCCCTAGGTCATTTAGTTATAAGTATCCACAAGTTTACACCACCTCAGCGGCAGCATAACTCATTTTCCAGGATTGATCATATATTCATACCTGTTACCTCTTCCCCCATTTTATTACAATCTCACATACATCCGATCTCCTGGTCAGATCATTGCGCTGTCATTACCACAATCACTTCTCTGATCCCTCAATCTACTGATAGGACTTGGTGTATTAGCGATAAACATCTGGCTAATCAGTCATTTTGTCTGGATATTCAAGTGGCCTTAGCGGAATACATTCAATATAATACCACCCCGGGTATATCTCCCATCCTCCTTTGGGAGGCACATAAGCCAGTGATTCGAGGCAAATGTATCTCCATTGCCACACATCTTAAGAGGGATAAGCTCCTGCAAACACAACAATTAGAGGCCAACTATAATAGGAATCTCTTCCAGTTTCAAGCTTCCCCGATAGCCGACAATAATTTGGCCATGGAGAAAGCAAAATTAGAACTGGACCTGCTTCTGGCGGAAGCAGCCGACAAAGCTATTCGCAGCTCTAAACACAACATTTACATGAAGGCCAATAAACCTGACACCTTTTTAGCCTTACGTCTTAGGAATCCAGAGCGCTCGTTTAAACCTGTTCGGTTAAGGGTTGGTAAAAATTCCCTCACCAGTAATCCAGTTAAAATAGTATCCGAATTTAGTAAACAATTGGCTAAATTGTATGAAGCTAATACCCCCTGTCCCAGGGAAACTACTGATTCCCTTTTCCAGGATCTGCAGATTCCCTCTTTATCTAATACTAACCGGGAAACAATGGAGGCCCCTATCACCTCACAGGAAATACTTTCTGCTATCCGTACTTTGAAACCGCATAAACGACCGGGCCCGGATGGCCTTTCTAACTCCTATTATAGAAAATTTGCGGACACTATGGCCCCACTATTAGCTAACGCCTTTAACGCCCTCCTTAAAGATGGATCCTTTGGTAGAGACACGCTGACTGCTATTATATCAATGATTCCCAAGCCCAATAGTGATAACACGCTTTGGTCCAATTACAGGCCCATATCTCTTTTAAATACCGATTTAAGCTATTAGCTAAAGTACTAGCCCTACGCCTTAATCGATTTATTGGTAATTTGGTTCACAAAGACCAAGTGGGATTTATCCCTAGACGGCAATCTAGTGATAATATACGCCGAGTGGTCCTGCTGCAACATATTGCCAGAACTCGTAAAATACCCATGCACCTGCTTTCACTTGATATTCGAAAAGCCTTTGATACACTATCCTGGCCATATTTGCAGTATGTGCTACAGCTTTGGGGCTTTGGCCCGCATTTTTTACAGTGGGTTCAGGCCCTTTATACCCATCCACAGGCATATGTTAAATACTCAGGCTTCATCTCCAATAAATTCCCTATTCAGCATGGTACTAGGCAAGGATGCCCTCTTTCCCCGCTGATTTTTGCCCTTGCCATAGAGCCCTTAGCGGCTTTCATCAGAGCAGATCCCAATATCAAAGGTCTGGACATCGCCTCTGTGCCGCACAAGCTTTGTTTATTCGCTGATGATGCTCTCTTGTTTATTACTTCACCTCACACCTCGCTCCCTAACCTTTGCCACCTTTTGGATAAATTCGCTTCGGTCTCTGGATTGGAGGTAAACCAAACGAAATCACGGGCCCTCAACGTGTCTCTGCCATCGGAAATCTTTCAAAAATTTAAAGGAAACATATCCCTTTCAATGGTCAACTTCTTCTATTCCATATCTGGGCATTAAACTCACCAGCGACCCAACTCAACTGTTTCAGTCCAACTATCTCCCCGCATTACGTAACCTTACATCCCTTATGGCCTCTTGGCAACCACTCTGTGTTTCGTGGTTGGGGAGGATCGCGGCTGTGAAAATGACGCTGTTGCCCAAACTGCTATATCTTTTTAGGGTACTCCCGGTCGCGATCCCCCCGTATTTCCACCGTGTCATGCAGAGTCGTATTTTCAAGTACATCTGGGGGTCAACAAGGCCCAGAGTCTCCAGGCAGACCCTGTTTCGCCATAAGACGCAGGGAGGATTGGGTGTACCCAATCTTAGGTTTTACTTTTATGCAGCACAATTGGCCCAATTGGCCCTTTATCATGCGACAGTTGAGACACCCCTGTGGGTCAGCCTCGAAGCTGTAGATGCCCATCCCCTGATCATATCCAACTTGCTGTGGCTACCACCCCCTGCAAGGAAGTCGATTTGTAACCCTGTCACCCGTTTCTCATTGGGGTTGTGGGACAAGTTGAAGTCTACTTATAAATTACAATCACCTCATTTCCCCCCTTACTCTCCTTTTTTGGCCACCCATATTTTACACCCGCTTACTCGGATCCCGCCTTGTTCGATGCCTGGTCCCAAAGGGGCTTGACTAGAGTATGCGACCTGGTATCGTGTAACGCAATCCTAAAGTTCCCGGTCTTGCAAGCCAAAACGAAGCTTCCCCATAAAGAGTGTTTCCGATACCTCCAAATAACTCATTTTGTCCAAATGACCACTAAGTCATGCACTGACCTAGGCCGACTGTCCCCCTTTGAGACAATTTGTAAAACAGATCCGCACTCTCCAGGAATCATATCTTGCCTCTACTCCTACCTTTCCTCTAGTCTGGGTTCTCCCCTACTATATGCTAGTGCCTGGTCTCACGATCTTTCTCTTAGTCTTGATCCTGAAGAATGGGGTAGAGTTTGGCTCAACACTAAAATCGCTACCCAGAATATAATCGCGGCTGAGGCCAATTATAAAGTCTTAATGCGCTGGTACCTGGTCCCAGCCAGGATTTCTAGATTTGTGCCAAACTACTCTCCAAACTGCTTCCGGGGGTGTAACGAGGTTGGCACACACCTCCATATTTGGTGGGCCTGCCCAGTGGTGACAGAATTTTGGAAACAAATTTTTATTATCCTATCCAGACTCTTCCAATGTACTCTGTCGCCAGATCCAACGATTGCTGTTAAATCGAATACCAAAAGCCTGGAAATCCGCGACCCTTAGCATCCCTGAAGTTAAGAACCGGGTTACCCAGGCCATGATTCACAGCAAAATTGAAGCAATTATTTTAGACAGACTCCCTCTCTATTGTAAGATTTGGCAACCTTGGGTGGATCACTTCTTACCCCCAAATTTTGATCCCCACCTTTTAGTACTATAACTTAAATGTTAGCTTTTTACCCAGTGGCGCCTCTATTCCTTACTGAGACCCTTGGGGACGTCGGGCCGCCCGCTGTCCCTTCTCTGTCCCGTTTCTTCCTTGTGCTTTCTTGCACTTTTTCTATACTTCACCTTTCCTTACCTCTATTCCCCTTTCTGTTTTTCTCTTTCTTTGTGGCTGGTTGACTTTATTAGTCTCTTTGTGTTTTCCTTTATGCTTAAGCTACAGTAGGGTATATCTTCTTTGAATGTTTTCTGCTCCCCAGTTCTGGGGGTGATTAACCCTACTTGGGGACCTCCTCTTAGTGGGACTCCCCTCACGGTTTACCCTTGATCCAAAGTGATTATTTTCTACTAAAACGATCTGTTGGGTTTTAATGGATCCTGGATGTTTTCATATGGTTTATTATGACTCATTCGTTGGCCTTGTACTGCAAGTGTTGCCTGTATACCTATGTTATAGTGTCTCTCTACTGTGCGGCCTTCTGTACTTGTGTATTGTTACTTTTTTTATATATTAATAAAAATATTTGAAAAGAAAAAATCTCTGGAATATACATTGATGGTGGAGTGTTAAGGGGAGGGAGGAGAATAGGAGAGAATGGAGACCTGGGGGGAAACATCTATGAGAACGTAAGAGGAAGTTATGAATATTGGTGTATGGGGGGGGGGGCGGTTATGGGATTATTAATCTTTTTTTTTTTTTTTTTTTTTGGTTTATGATGAGGGGCGGGGTATGCTTAATTGGAATAATATATGGAATGGAAGGTGGAAACACCAATTTTGTAAGAATGTATTCAGTTATAATTTATACTAATAAAAAGAGAATATACAAAAAAAAAAAAAACTGCTCGATTAACAGGCTGAAGTCAGTGCAGGTAAAAGGCAGAAATAGACGGCAGGCAGAGGCATAGTCGATAAACAGTTCAGGGTCAGTTCATGTGAAAGAAACTTAGCGGATAAACAATGCAGACGGTAGGCAGAGGAATAGTCGAGAAACAGGCCAGGGTCAATTCACATGGAAGGCAGTGATATGGTTGATTGAGGCACAAAGGAAATAATCAGCACATAAATTGAAGACACAGGGAAATGGCAGTCTGTTAGAATAATGGGTTAATAGTTTAGGGAAGTCTGGCCTATGCATTGGTCATTGTCCGATGCATAGGCCAGGTTGGGAGGGACATTGGGGACAATGAAAACTGGTCTTTCCTAACTCCTCTTTTGCTGAACACCCAACATTTTTGGCATCTTCTTCCTGTTTCTGGTGATGTAAAATTCTCAGAGAAATGGCGCTTATGCAGTCATGCTGACACAATCGGAGCAAATGCTTTCTGGGGGGATCCTTGCTGGTAAATCAGGACAGTGACAAAATCTTGAATTAATTTGAGGAAGGCGTTTGGTATTTCTGTTGATGGGAGGTGACATATGCATTATAAATGGCCAAATGGAAAAAGTAAATTGCAACTTTTTTTATACCAGAAGAGGGACTTTCATGTTGATAGATAGGGCTGCAGCATTTGATGATTTAAATCAACTCCCCCCATGAACTTATTGTAATTGTGGAAACACCCAGGCTTTTGAATAGGACCGTGTCTTCTGTGAAGTTCCACGAGGTGTCGTCATGGCTGGTGAACATGGCTTATACATGTTTCCTATACCTCCACTTTACAGCCAAAACTTCCTAATTCCTCAAGCTTGCTGGTTCCCCCTTCGTAGTCTTGTGGTAATTAGATGCTGTGGTAAGCCCTTCCTGTTTTTTCTTGGTGTACTGCAGGCCAAAGTTTTCTCAAGGTAAAGGAGTGGAAAGGGGTCAAACTCATATAATTGTCCATGTAAATGTGATACCCCTTTTGGAACAGTAAGGCCGCGTACACACGGGCGGACTGTTCGCCCAACCTTGTCCGCTGAACAGTGTTTGGGCGGACAGTCCGCTCGTGTGTGGGCTTTCAGCGGACAGTTTCAGCGGACAGTTGGACGGACAAAGTCTTTCGGAAATTCCGAAAAACTGTCCGCTGAAACTGTGTTTGAGCGAACAGTCCGCCCGTGTGTGGGCCTGTCCGCTGTACTTTCGAAATGAGCGGACTGTTCCCGCTCGGAAAGTCCGCCCATTTCGAGCGTGTGTACAGGTAGGCGGGGCCCGCGAAGGAGACGTCGCGGGCTCCGCCGCCTGGAATGGGCTTAAAGGGGAACCCCAACGCCGAAAAAAATCGGCGTGGGGGTTCCCCCAAAGTCCACACCAGACCCTTGTCCGAGCACGCTACCCGGCCGGCCAGGAAAGGGGGGCGAGCGAGCGCGCCCCCCCTCCTGAGCCGTACCAGGCCGCGTGCCCTCAACATGGGGGGGTGCCTTGGGGAAGGGGGGGCCGCGCGGCCCCCCCACCCCAAAGCACCTTGTCCCCATGTTGATGAAGACAAGGGCCTCTTCCCGACAACCCTGGCCGTTGGTTGTCGGGGTCTGCGGGCGGGGGGCTTATCGGAATCCGGGAGCCCCCTTTAAGAAGGGGGCCCCCGGATACCGGCCCCCCACCCTATGTGAATGAGTATGGGGTACAATGTACCCCTACCCATTCACCTGTGAAATAAAGTACAAAAAAAAAACACAACACAGGGGAAAAAATATTTTATTGCACAGCTCCGGGGGTCTTCCGTCTTCGGGGGTCTTCTCGCCGGACTCCTCCGCTATCTGTGTGTAGCTCTTTTACTAGCGGAGGAGCCCGGCTTTCTTCCTCCCCGCCGCCGGCCTCTTCTCCCGACTTCGGGGGTCTTGTCCCCCTCTTCGGTTCTTCTGCCGGGCCACCGCGCCTTCTTGTAGCTCTTTTGCAGGCGGTGGCCCGGTCTTCTGTCGCCGCTGCCTTCCGTTCTTCTGTCGCCGCCTTCGGTTCTTCTGCCGGGCCACCGCGCCTTCTTGTAGCTCTTTTACAGGCGGTGGCCCGGTCTTCTGTCGCCGCTGTCGCCGCCGACTTCCGTTCGTGTTCTTCTTCTTGTTCTTCTTGTTCTTCTCCAGGAGATGTTGACACGTCGCTCCCTCCGGCCGGAATGCCAGAGCCGCGCTGTGCGGTCACTTATATAGTGACAATGGGGCGGGGTCACATGGTATATGTCACATGGGTTGGTCACATGGGTTGATGTCACATGGGGACTATGACATCGTAAGGGGGCGGGGTCACCATGTGACCAACCCATGTGACATATATTTTGAGCGGACTGTTTGCCGAAACTGTTTGCCGAACAAGGTTGGGCGAACAGTCCGCGCGTGTGTACGCGGCCTAAGAATGCTAGGTCCCAGACAGTTTTTCCACTTGTTCCCATGTTGACCTGAGCTGGAAGTCTCTGCCTCCGTACATACCTGACCCTCTTACTGGGAATGTTATTCAAGATCTCAGCCTGCCTGTAAGATGGATCTGGGATTTATCCACAGAGATGTTCTGGTCAGGGACATGAAGTTGGGCAAACCGCTTAGAACAAAATCAGTTAGGGGGCAAATTTTATATAGTTTATCAAAGCTGGAATGATCTTGGGGAGGGCCCTGTGAGTTATCGCTGAAATGCATAAAGCAATGTTCACTCCATAGCAGGACCTGGACACGACACCTGAAAAAATTGGCATGTGGTGGATGGGGTTGGTAGACCAATAAGCATGCAATTTATTTTTTTCTTTGTAAGCCCCATGTTGATCATAAGGCCCAAAAACAATCTAAACTCATCCATTGTCCTCGTTCTGCCTAGCGACACTGTCACTGATCAGCTCTCCCTGTAATCGGGAGCGCTGATCACTGACGTGACACACACAGCCCCTCCCCCCCACAGTTAGAATCTCTCCCTAGGACACACTTAACCCCTACAGTGCCACCTAGTGGTTAACCCCTTCACTCCCAGTGACATTTTTACAATAATCAATGCAATTTTTTAGCATTGATCACTGCATTAATGCCAATGGTCCCAAAAATGTGTCAAAATTGTCTGATGTGTCCGCCATAATTTCGCAGTCATGATAAAAATCGCTGATCGCCACAATTACTAGTAAAAACAAATTATCAATAAAAATGCCATAAAACTATCCCCTTATAGCAAAAAGTTTAAAAAATGCATGTTTTTTTTTCAAAATTGACGTTATTTTTTGTTTATAGCGAAAAAAAATAAAAACCGCAGAGGTGATCAACTACCACCAAAAGAAATCTCTATTTTTGGGAAAAAAAGGACATCAATTTTGTTTGGGAGCCATGTCGCATGACCGCGCAATTGTCAGTTAAAGCGACCCAGTGCCCCTTTAACATGGGGATCCCCAGATCCTGGCCTCCCCCGTGTGAAATGGTAACGGGGTACAAATGTGGTGCCTTGGGGGGCTACCCCAAGTACCCTCCCATGTTGAGGGCATGTGGCCTTGTACAGTTCAGGAGGGGGGCGCTCTCCCCCCTTTTTTCCTGCGGCCTGCCAGGTTGCGTGCTCAGATAAGGGTCTGGTATTGATTTTTGTGGGGACCCCCACGCCATTTGTTTTTACATTTTGGCGTGGGCTTCCCCTCAAAATCCATACCAGGGTCTGGTTTGGATTTTGAGGGGGACCCCCACACCATTTTTTTTATTTTGGTTCGGGCTTCCCTTTAATATTCATACCAGACCCAAAGGGACTTGTAATGGACTGGAGGGATCCCATGCTGTTTTTGTCAATGACTTCTTTTATCTGTATTGCTGGGACCGACAATTCATTATAGCTGTGAGTACATTTAAATGACTTTTTTTACTTTAGAAATGTCATTTTGTGCAGGGATTGTTCTAAACACGGGAAGCATGCACCACTTTACAGGCATACTATAGACACCCCCCAGGTACAACATTTAAAGGAATATTTCACTTTTATTGTTTGACTTTAAGCATTATTAAAATCACTGCTCCTGAAAAAATTGACATTTTTAAAACTTTTTTTGCATTGATACATATCCCCTGGGGCAGGACCCAGGTCCCCAAACACTTTTTATGACAATAACTTGCATACAAGCCTTTAAAGGGAGCACTTTTGATTATTCATGTTCGTGTCCCATAGACTATAACTGTGTTCGCGCATTTGAACAAATTTTTTGCCTGTTCGCATGTTCTGCTGCAAACCGAATCGTGGGTGTTTGGCTCATCCCTAGTTATGAGTAGCTTTTTTTTTAAAATGCTTCCTATAGGTAATGACCTTTTCATACACAGTAATGATGATCTGTGGAGCAATCTTTGAGCAGAAGAGCTTCTCATTACTGGGTGCAGTATTTCAGCATTTCACTTATGAGTGGCACATTCATAGTTTCATAGTTAGTAAGGTTGAATAAAAGCACCAGTCCATCCAGTTCAACCTGAGTGAGTGCCTACAATTGTCCCTATCCCTGTACATTACACACTCACATTGGTCTCTACCCTCAAGGAGCCCACAATCCAAGATCCCCATTCATATACTAGGGCCAATTGTGGACAGAAGCCAATTAACCTACCTGCATGTCTTTTGTTTGTGGGAGGAAACCGGAGGAAACCTATGCAGGCACAGGGAGAACATGCAAACTCCAGGCAGGTAGTGACATGGTTGGGATTTGAACCAGCGACCCTTCTTACTGCTAGGTGAGAGTGCTAACCACTACACCACTGTGCCGCCCATACACTGGAATGTGATGTGGTAAAGAAAATAAGCAGTATTGTTTCATTTTAGACACTTGTTTGATCTATCGGTTGATGGACTTTCTAGTTAATCTTTATTTATAGACCTCATTGATGTTATGCACCAATACTGAGAATGCTGTGCCCTGCAGTAATGTGTTAATGCAGCATGAAAATGTCAATGAACCCTATGTATTTTGCTAATGCAAGATATTCTTGTTTATTATAGGTCCACTGGAGATCACTGGCTTTATTTTTCTACTTTTTCAATTGTCTGATTCTTCATGATCACACATATTTCAGCATGCTTGGTTGGCTTTCATCGCTGGCGCAACTTTTCCCAGTGTGCTACTGTGCATAGTATAAGAGGGTAAAACCAAGCCAAATTCATAGATCCTTATGCCAGGTGCACTTAAAAATACATTATACTGTGCCTAAATGAATGAATACATAACAGATTTGTGTTTCATATCTGCCAGTAGATCAGCTTTAAGACAAAATAAAAATTAAGTAATAAACCCTAATAACTATTCTGTTTCTTTTTTTCTTCCATAGTCTTCTAGCTTAATTGAAATTGGAAACCCTTCACAAAGCCTGGAAAATGTGTGTCGATGGGCATATCTGCAACAGAAACCTGATTCTGACCATGCTGAATATCACGATCATGCAATATTTCTCACACGACAGGATTTTGGACCTTCTGGAATGCAAGGTCAGTGTGCAGTATTAAACTACACTAAAACTAGTTATCACTGACAATTAATCACATGGTTCTCTCTTATTTAAAGCGAGTGTGTAATGGACACAGGGTTCCTGACATTTGAGAAATAAAGAAATCGCTAGGATAAACTACAACATGCCTTCAACATTATAGTCCTGTTAAATGTTACTAACTACTTAAAGTGGAACTTTACCCATAACAACTTGATAAAAAATAATGTTCTTTAGCAACAATCCACATTGATAATTATGCTACAAAAAGGAGTGTGTGCTGTTATGCTCCAGCATTGTGCCTGTTTATTCTTACTGGAGGCTGCTTTTTTTGTTGAAGCCCAGAGCCCCAGCGGTAAATCATGAAGCTGAACTAAACCTATTGATTTAACAGTATCAAAAAATGAATCAGATACAGTGCCTTGCGAAAGTATTTGGCCCCCTTGAACTTTTCAACCTTTTGCCACATTTCAGGCTTCAAACATAAAGATATAAAATTTACACAAGTGGGGCGTGCAAAATTATTCAGCCCCCTTGCCTTAATACTTTGTAGAGCCACCTTTTGCTGCGATTACAGCTGCAAGTCGCTTGGGGTATGTCTCTATCAGTTTTGCACATCGAGAGACTGAAATTCTTGCCCATTCTTCCTTGCAAAACAGCTCGAGCTCAGTGAGGTTGGATGGAGAGCGTTTGTGAACAGCAGTTTTCAGCTCTTTCCACAGATTCTCAATTGGATTCAGGTCTGGACTTTGACTTGGCCATTCTAACACCTGGATACGTTTATTTGTGAACCATTCCTTTGTAGATTTTGCTGTATGTTTGGGATCATTGTCTTGTTGGAAGATAAATCTCCGTCCCAGTTTCAGGTCTTTTGCAGACTCCAACAGGTTTTCATCCAGAATGGTCCTGTATTTGGCTGCATCCATCTTCCCCTCAATTTTAACCATCTTCCCTGTCCCTGCTGAAGAAAAGCAGGCCCAAACCATGATGCTGCCACCACCATGTTTGACAGTGGGGATGGTGTGTTGAGGGTGATGAACTGTGTTGCTTTTACGCCAAACATATCGTTTTGCATTGTGGGCAAAAAGTTCGATTTTGGTTTCATCTGACCAGAGCACCTTCTTCCACATGTTTGGTGTGTCTCCCAGGTGGCTTGTGGCAAACTTTAGACAAGACTTTTTATGGATATCTTTGAGAAATGGCTTTCTTCTTGCCACTCTTCCATAAAGGCCAGATTTGTGCAGTGTACGACTGATTGTTGTCCTATGGACAGACTCTCCCACCTCTGCTGTAGTTCTCTGCAGTTCATCCAGAGTGATCATGGGCCTCTTGGCTGCATCTCTGATCAGTCTTCTCCTTGTCTGAGCTGAAAGTTTAGAGGGACTGCCAGGTCTTGGTAGATTTGCAGTGGTCTGATACTCCTTCTATTTCAAAAGGATCGCTTGCACAGTGCTCTTTGGGATGTTTAAAGCTTGGGAAATCTTTTTGTATCCAAATCTAGCTTTAAACTTCTCCACAACAGTATTACGGACCTGCCTGGTGTGTTCCTTGGTCTTCATGATGCTCTCTGCGCTTTCAACAGAACCCTGAGACTATCACAGAGCAGGTGCATGTATACAGAGACTTGATTACACACAGGTGGATTCTATTTATCACCATCAGTCATTTAGGACAACATTGGATCATTCAGAGATCCTCGCTGAACTTCTGGAGTGAGTTTGCTGCACTGAAAGTAAAGGGGCCGAAAAATTTAGCACGTACCACTTTTCAGTTTTTTATTTGCTAAAAAAGTTTAAATTATACAATAGATTTCGTTCCATTTCACTTGTTGGTGATTCTTCACAAAAAATTTTAATTTTATGTCTTTATGTTTGAAGCCTGAAATGTGGCAAAAGGTTGAAAAGTTCAAGGGGGCCAAATACTTTCGCAAGGCACTGTATATTGTAAGATCAGGAACCTGCAGGCGCTATAGTGCTTTCAGTTTCTACCCAAAGTTACCGCATTTTAGGAAATGTTTTAGGGCACCCTCTGGCTTCATAAGTCATATTATACAATGGGATTGCTTGATTGATTGTGATACAAAAAGGTATGTCGGGAGGGTTTGCGCTTTCCAGCTTATGGCTATGGATTTTTGGGCATAAAAGAAGATCAGGCATAGGAAAATTTTTGAGTGGCTATGGATAGCATCATCTATATACCCAAATAGACATTGTAGAGGATCACAGACATTTGGCAATTGCATAAGATTACTAATGAAAGCTGTGAGTGCAGACCAGAAACTTCTGATAGGAGGGCACTCCCAAACCATATGGAAGAATGTACCATCAACCATGGAGCATTTTGCACAGATAGGAGAGGACAGCTTACCAATGCAAAAAAAAAAAAAAAATTTGTATAGTAAGGTCTATATAAAAATGTAGTTTGAGGGAGCGTGGCCTGGATATGACTGAGCAAGGACGCACTTCTGAGCTCCTGACTGTCTCCCGGCTAGCTAAGCCCATCTTGCTCTAATCTACCCTACTATATGCGGCATGTATCCTAAGAAGAGGTCGACAAAAGAAAAATCTAAAGTTGCAAAGCCTAGTAAGACCGGGGGAGATATAGAACAGTATCTTACACACTCCCAGCTAGCCTCCTCTACTCCCAAGATGGTGGAACCGTGTGGGGGGATAGATGAGGTCCAGAACCAGGATAACTGGCCTGCATCCCCTGCTGCATCTATGGAGTCTGACTCCTATTCAGACACCCCCACCGCTCTGCAGTCAGGATTACAGACCCTGCTTACCAGATCCTGGGGTGTCAGAGTAGATGCGGAACTGTGGGCACTTCTAGAAGCCTTCCCAACCAAAGACAACATTGAGTCCCTCGGCTGCCTGGAGGCACAGCACTGTAAAGACATACAAGAGGTAAAGGGAGAGATGAGATCCCTGTCCACTAGGCTGTCCATGGGAGAGACCCCGGTGTCGGATCTAGAAGGGCAGGTATCCAGACTAGAGCACCTGCTCTAGTCTGGATACCCGCCAAAAATACCCACTAAGAGGCAAAAATCTATACGTGCTAGGCCCTTGTGTGGCTGAATAACATGAATAACATTTCTTGTCCGGATATTTATCCCTTCACATATCTCTCAAACCCAGCTCCGAAATCATTCTCACAAATTGGGTGGGACCACTTGAGCCAGCAGCTCGTCCCTCTGAAGGTGTGCATTTATAAAAGCTTCTATCTAGAAGATTATTAAAGTCTCCCAAAACCCATATGGGTATATTAGGATATGTGGCCATAAATTGTGCTAAACTTTAGAAGAGAGAGGGGTGGAGGGACATAAATATTCACTACAATGCATAACATCTCATCTGTTTTGCATAATAGAAAGATATATCTACCCTGATCATCCACACAAGATTGCGTGTGAAGTGAAACTGTCTGATAAGCACAGTTGTTAAGTAGGTAAAAGGGGTTGGATTGTAGATGCATTTCACTCCATCACCCAACCCCTTCACAATCCAGGAAAGCAAGTTACACTCAGTCGTTATTAGAATAACTGTGTAATAAAATAATTGCCCAATGCCTAAGCCCAGGGAATAGCAAACAAGTATCAAGAGGAACCTGAAAGAGCAGTATTAATAGCATTTGGTAAAGTAAAGTCCAAAATCCTCAATTCTCGCAAGAAGTTCCAGGTTAAAAGATATCACCAGGAAAGTCTAATATGAAGGTCCACATAGAGAGGCAGTCAAAAGAAAAAAATAAAGTTTATATGCACACAATTCAAAAAAGCAGGACCGTTATAATTCTCAATGGGGTTAACAGAACTAAACAGAACAACTCCTCACGTCCATATTCCCCCAAAACAAGTAGCAAATATAAACTAGGCATCCACGCAGGGCTGTCATTGAGGCAGGCCCCCAACAACACTGGGTTACCCATGGATCCAAAGGCGATTGCACCAAAGCAAACACTGTAACCAAAACTGAAATAACATACTTTTCTTACCGCCTTACAGGAGAGAAGAAAAATGTTAGTGCTCTTGAATACTTATACAGTACTTTCCACTGCTAGACACTGGTATACAGAGGCTTTAGTCCGTAATTCAGGTATTAACTGACTCTTTCAGGGAATGTTTTACTCGATCGAGCTAATCAGATGCCACCTTGGGACTGTCAAAGAAATGCGTCTCGTTATTTGCAGCCACTTGCAACCGAGCTGGGTATAGCATGGCATAGCTAACAAAGTGTCGCAAATGGTTTTTGACGTCAGTAAACTTTGCCCTTTTATGTTGCAGTTCTGCCGAGAAGTCCAGGTAGAAAGAAATCCAAACATCCACAATCATGGCTTCCCCTTTGATTCTAGCCAGATGCAGGGCAGCATCTCAGTCTCAGTTCAAAAAATTGAACAGAAATGGTCTCGGCGGTCCTCCAGGGCATGGGGATCTTGCAGGTACCCGGTGCGCCCTCTCCACCACAAATATATGGGAAAACTCCTCCCTACCAAAGGTTTCTGTGAGCCAGTGTTCGATAAATGCGACCGGGTTTTTCCATTAAGCTTTTTTCCATAATGCATTGTCCATAGCCCCCTAGACGTGCTGCATGACTAGAAGTTAGGGACTGCATCTGCCGTACTTCATATTGCAATGGTGATACATCATCCTCCACATTGCTCATACTACCTTCTAGAGCTGTCGTTCGATCCCTTAATTTCTGCATATCTTGTCTGACTAATATCAGCTCTATTTTCACTCCTTTAATTTCTGTAGTCAGGTTAGTAAGGGTAGCATTGCAGGAGGTAACTGCAGCAAATAATTTACTGACAGTCGGTTCAGGGTCCTGTGTGCCTGTGTCATTGGGCTCACTGCCTGTAGCTAGTAAGGCAGGGGACTCACCTTGTCCCATAGTTCTGCAGGGTCCTCTGGCCAGACAGGATCACTCTCCTCCTTTTGTAAAGCATCAGGGGCAGCAGCTGGTGGTGGGAAGGCCAATTTAAGAGGGGTATCCTTGCCAGTGTATTTTGCAAATAGCTTATGGGCTGCTTTCTTGACTGAGCGGGACGAGTGGCAGCCAACTTGAGATGCATGGTCTATCACTGCCTGCATGTCTTTTCCCCTCTGGGAAAATGTGATGGCAGAGCTGCTGGCTATAATAAGAGAGCCCCGGGTGTAGTCAAGCCTGAGCGGGTCAGTAGTGGTAGTGTCAAGTACCTTGTGGTTGAGCCCACTTATGCAGGGAGCAGCTTCTCGTATTCCTCTGGCACAAGAACCCCTGATAGAGCAGCCAGGGGCTCAGGAGTGCAAAGGGGCACAAGTGTTTGAC
This sequence comes from Lithobates pipiens, assembly GCF_037356315.1. Lineage (NCBI taxonomy): Eukaryota > Metazoa > Chordata > Amphibia > Anura > Ranidae > Lithobates > Lithobates pipiens. The sequence goes on along the minus strand of NW_027507903.1, from coordinate 378,631,919 downwards.
AGGTCACAGGTGTAAGGGCTTATCTGGACTTCAATGAGCTTTGAGGAACCCGGATGCGGACTAAAGCCAGGACCAGCAGGAAGCAGGAACAGCAGAACTGGGATCTGGACCGGAATAGGAGGTGTATCATAGTCCAGAAATGGGAGGCAGAAGCTGAAGACTGCAGACAGCAGGGTGGTATAGCAGTGCAACAGGAACAGCAGGGAGGACCAGACTGGAAGCTGGAGGCAGCAGCACCCGGGATGTGTTCTGTAGTTCAGGACACAAGCAGGTCAGGTCAAACACTGGCGGGCAGGAACAGTCCTGAGGCAACAGGCAAGGCATAGTCATGAAGCAAGCCTGGTCATACACTGGCGGCAGCGAGGTACCAAGGAGCAGGCAGAAGAAGCGTCAAGACAGGCTGGAATCAGAGGCTGGCAGCAATCAGGGAATGGTCAAAGAAAAGCTGAGTAACAGGAATCAGATCAGCAGGCAGAATAAACAGCAGGGGGTTTCAGGAATGCTGTAGACCGGACAGCAAGGAGGCACAGTGACAGATTCCTTTAAATAAGCCTCTTTGGTGCCAAGTGCTGTCACACGACATGTCTGTGTGTGCCAGTTCGGGATATAATGCACCCGCCTGCGCCCATTGGCACTATAGCACACCCGCGTGCGCCCATTCGCGCTGACGCGCACCCACGTGTGTCGGTTGGCTCTTCTGCTAGAAATTCTGCGGACAGGTCTTCCAGAAACAGCCGGATTACCAGGACGTCTTTCTTGACAGGTAAATTCATTGCTGCAGGGAGTGTGAAGCAGGAGAAGATACAGGATACTGGGCGGAGACAGCCGTTAGCGTGTCCTACTCCATGCACCGCAAGCCATGACATTTCTTAAATGGGTAAGAGGCGGAGTCACATGATGTCAACAGGCAGCTCTGCCCCTTGTGATGTCATCAACCCAGCATACCCTAGTTGGTGATGCCACAAGGGGCGGGGCCACCCACTAACATCAGGTGATTCCGCACCTTACCTTTTTAAGAAATGTCAGATGGAAAAGCAGGCAGTCGGTGGCGGGAGCCTTCAACAAGGTCAGAGGCTTTTTTTTCAAGGGGCATTGGTTTTTATTTTTTAATAAAGGAATTGTCAAAAACTTGTGTACTATCTTTGTTCACTTTTTACACTTTTTTGGTGAATAGGTATGAGTACCATACCCATTCACATGGGGGGGGAGGGCAGGATCTAAGGGCCCTCTTGTTAAAGGGTGCCTAGAGTTGTGGGGAAGAGGCCCTTGTCCCCATCAACATAGAGACAAGGTGCTTTAGGGCAAAGGCACCCCCATGTTGAGGGCATGTGACCTGGTATGGTTCAGGAGGGGGGCACTCGCTCGCCTCCCCTTTCCTGACCAGATTGATGAGCAAAAGGAGGAAAGGTCAGGATCCAGTAATGCAGCAGTAGTTAGCTTAAAGTGGTTGTAAACCCTTTGCAACCACATTTTACTACAGGTAAGCCTATAATGAGACACATACCCACCATTGCTTCAGTTAGTGTGATGTTACTGGCGGCTCCCGTGCGGGAGTAACGTCATTGCAGCTCCAGCCAATCACAGCGCCGGAGCCCGTTATACCCAGAAGTAACTCCGGGAGCAATGTCGCCAGCTGCAGCGGTGTGCGAGGACCTCTGCGATGGCTTCCATCTAAGATAAGTGTAATGAAACATTCCACACTCTGCTTCCCTCCGCTAGTGCTTTCGTCATATACCGCTTCCTCCCATCTGAATTTAGATATCAGATATTCCAACCGCTCAAAAGCACAAAACAAGACAATACTTGTTTAGTTACTGAATATGGACTCCTTTATTTGAGATGACACACAAATATATACAGCAGGCTTACAATAAAAACTGTAACCAGCTAGTTATCTATCATTTACTCAGACTAGGTGACTCAGAGATATGACCTTTTAGGATAGACTTCAAGTCTTCTAGCTCACTGGCTATACAATACACATTATCATAAACATCAACATAGAACTCCTTCATACAATTGCAGGGTTAATTAACACAAACAACAATGGGTGAAATACACTTAGAAGCTGTGGCAAGCCAGACTAGACTCATTTACATCATAGAATACAGGTGGCTGTAGTTGATGACATTAGGATCTAACAGTATGTGTCCCAACAGTATGCAGTCAGTCACTATTTCTAATATGGCATATACAGGGTTTCCCGAGACTGTGTGTCTCGGGGGGGGATATGGACCTGAAGCCAAAGTAACACCACCTCAAGGGTCCCCAGGCATACAGCTCACAAAGAACACTGTTCCCCCAAATGCCAGGGCCCATGATCGGTAAGCAAGAGGCTAGCATTCCGTCCCCTCCAAAAGCCTCTGTCCTGGCTAGGTCTGTCACAGTAAGTAATTCATAATTATGCTATGCATACTAGCTCATTATGCCTTTTGTCTTGCAGGTTTTTTTTGTAAGTGGGTTTACAACCACTTTAATGGGGAAACTCTTGCAATCTTTAATCCAGGGTTCCCAATTTTTTCAGGAAACCAGGGAGTCTTAGGTTTGCTTTGGCAAAAGCAAGTTCCATTGAGAAGTAGTTGTTAAGAGACTGGATCATGGCAGATAGTGATGGAGAAGATTTTTGTTTCCATAAGCATGCAAGAACTAGTCTGGCTGCAATGAGGATGTGAAAGATCAGAGTCCTGAGAATCCCTGCTGTGTCATGCAGTGCTTTCTGAATGGTTTTGTCATCTTCTGGGACGCACACAGGGCCCAGAAGGCAGTGGGTGAGCAGCAGGAAATGACACGCTGGGCAGTGACGAGGCTGGGGTCGGAAGTACGTGATGTACTTTGAAGGTAGGAAGGAAAATGATAAAAAAAAGAAAAATCATTAGCCAAAAACAAAAGGTTGAGGGGTAGTCTTTCCTTTAAGACCTAGTTGAAAAAGTGCGTGGAACTCCACTTTAATTTGAGATGATGCGGTGATATTTGAAAAGTATAGCAGAAAGGCTAGCACTAGTTGAGTGAATAGTTGAGCTTTCAATTTGGATCCAGGGTGGTGGCTCTGAAGGTGTCCACCAGTGTCTAGTCTGGTCTAAGATAACTGCCTTGTAGTAAGATGTTATATTTGCACCAAGTCTTGCCAAGGATGCATTTTTTCAAAGGAGAGATGCTTTGCTCTGAGGACATTTTGTCTTCCAGATGGAGTTGATGATAGATTGTAGTTCCCTCAGGTGTTGGGGCAGAAGTGGGAGGGGTAGTGCTTGTGAAGTAATAGAGAATTAGGGGCAAGAGGAACATTTTTGCCAGGAAAATTATTCCAGCTCAGGAGGCTTTAACTTGTTTCATGTCTTGAGAGATGTTATTTTGTTTTCTGACTATGTTGTAGTTGGTGGTAAGGATGTTGTTGGAAGGTGCAGTCAGTTGGATGGCCAAATATGTAAGATACTTGTTTGGTGCCCAGGAGAAAGGGGTTATACGAAACATTTGTTTAAGGGCAAAATCAAGGTAGATATCCAGCATGCTATACTTGGAGTAATTGGTTTTATATAATGAAACAGATCTACATGTGTCTAGGGTTTTTGTACTTGGGGAAGGCATACTAAGTGGTTGGAAAGGGAAAGGAGAACATAATCTGTGAATAGACCTATTTTGAACTCCTCTGAACCAACTGTGATGCCTGAGATCGTGGGTTGGATCTAATGCAGATCGCCAGAGGTCCCATTATTAGAGCAACAATAATTGGGGAGAGTGGACAACCCTGACGGGTACCATTTGTGAAATCAAAGGGGTTAGATAATAGAATTCCAGAGGTCCACACTAGCCTTGCCATACCAAGTAGTGCGTAGTCTTTTGACATAGTAGTCAAAATTATTATGTAATGAGTGTAGTTGAGTTCTTAGTTTACACAGTTCCTCCTCATCTTGGTTAGGAGTGAATTTGGCTGTCAAAGGTCTAATTACGGAAAGAAAAATGACTGACAACTTCAGTTAAACAAAAGGCACTGAAGCAGACCTGTATTATAGTAAGCATGCTAACTATACAGGAGATGTAATTTAGTTTGATGAATGGAGATGAGAGTAAACTGATAGTATGTTGATGACCCTGACCCCTGCCCTGACACACCTATTGGGTACACACTGTGTCATGGGACAGCAGGAGAGATCACCAACCTTTACTTATCACACTATAGTATTGCACAACCTTTGTCAACGATGCTCCATGTTACTCCATACAGTAGGGAGATATTGAGAAGTCTAGTATGCTTAATAAATAAAAAGTTTCAACTTGAGAACCGTATTGCTTAAAACAAACACAAAACCATTATCAGAAAGCAGAGGAGCGACATGTGAAGAGTAAAAACAAACAAAAAAAAAGTGTTGCTGTCAAACTCCAAAAACTGCTTTCCCTGAGCAACTAATGGCTTCTGAAATTGGGCATCCAGCCCAGTTCATAACTAGTATATATTAGAAATGAGATCTTGAATTTGACAGTAGAAAAGGAGCTCAATACTTTAGTGTCAAAGTCATAGATCCATGTTATCATCTAGAGCAGTGATGGCAAACCTGTGGCACAGCTGGCACGCAAGCTATACTGGGAAGCAGCCGCCACTGTCTGCGCTCTCTAATCCTCCCCGTGCAGCAAAGCTGCCGGGGTGAGAAGTTCAGTGGTGCTGTGGCAAGGGGAGAAGCGAGTGCAGGCTGTCAGCCAGGGACTAATGAGGAGCCAGAACAAGTGCACCGTGGAACATGTAGTCCTGGAAGAATATGGGTCCATTTTAATGTCCAGCCCAGCGTCATCACCCGGAGAGAGAGGAGTCATTGCTGCAAGGGAGAGAGACTGGAGCAACACGCTGTGAGCCAGGGTACAGAGCAGCTGCAGGGATGCCGCCCCTGTAGTGCCAGTTGCTGGTGTTGCCATGGCCAACCTGAGAGTAAGATGGTATTTGCTTTCTGTGTTGCTAGGATTGGTTAGAGGCCCTTGCGACAATTATCTGTGGCTGTCACTAATTGTAGTATTGGCATTTTGAAAAAAAATAAGTAGGTTTTGCATTGCAGTTTGGGCGCTCAGGCTCAAAAAGGTTCGCCCCTGGGGGCATGGCCTGGACCGGCATGACGTAGGGAGTGCTAGACGGGAGCTCCGTTTGACTAAACTCCGTTTTACCATATCCTTGGGCTAAAATCACTATTTTTTTCTGCCTCACTTGTGGGCAATACACCGGGGACCATGTCACCACCGAAGAGAGCGACTGATCCGGCAGCTAAACTGGCTAAATACCGTCACAGCGAGGCGGGGGGCCTGGAGGAACATGGCGCCGGCCTGCCTCCCGTGTAGAGTTCGGTGGCTGCTGACACTGCACGGGTGCTGGAAGCTATCTCCGATTGTATGAGTACCCTGACTTGCAAGACAGAAGAGGTGAAGGTCGATGTCTCCCTGATTCATCAGGATATGCAGAAGCTTAGGGACCGCGTCACAGAAACAGAGGCCCGCATATCCCAGGTGGAGGATGACCTCCAGCCGCTTCATACTGCTAACGAACGGCTACAACACCAACTTACCATGGTTCTCTCCAAACAAGATGATATGGAGAATCGCCTCCGGAGGTGCAATCTGCGGTTCATGGGCCTACCGGAGGGTGCGGAGGGCTCGGACCCCACCACGTTCCTGGAAGATCTGCTGATCAATACGTTCGGGAGGACCGAATTTTCCTCCTCTTTCGTGGTAGAGAGGGCCCACAGGCTGGCGGGCCAGCCGCCTCCTCAGGGCGCGTCTCCACGGACCTTTATCGCAAAATTATTGAACTTTCGTGACCGGGACGTGGTCCTTCACCTCACTAGATTGAAGGGGAACATACCCTTCCGGAACGGCGACATTAGAGTGTTTCCTGACTTTTCCGCCAAGGTGCAGAAGAAGAGGGCGCAATTTACGGAGGCCAAACGACAGCTGCGCATCCGCCATTACTCCTATGCAATGCTCTTTCCCGCTAGGCTCCGGGTCGTTGAAGAAGGCAGAACACACTTTTTTGATACACCAGAAGCGTTTGCCTGGCTTGAGGGGAGAGTGGAGCCAGCGAGAGACCAAGCCTGATTCTATCGTATGCTATCCTGACAATTTTCCCGGTCTCGGTTGAGACGGATTTGCTATGGTTTTGGCATCCTCTATGCTTTGAGCCCTGTTTTGCTTCGTTCACAGGGTACTGTACTATATCTCCCTTTCTCCTTGCCCTCTATCTACGACATTAATAACATATGCTGTATGGAGGGCTTTCTTCTGCTCCCTGGATGTTTATCCCTCATCCTTTCTGACCTCACTGATTACTCCCCCTCCCTGGTTTACTTGTGCAATCCTGCAGCTACTTCCCCCTTAATTTTCTTTGTTGGGGGGATCGGTCTCACTGCATAACCCCCCTTTTTTTTACCTATGTTTGAAATGGCAAGCTAATACCCACTGTGGCATCCGTGACATGGACTCAACACTTTTCATGCTCCTGTACACTAAACCTGCATTATCCTGGAGTCCTGGAACTGGAGGCCCCCCTCTCTGCGCTGCTGCCTGATTTGCAGCGACGAATCATCCCCTTGGGTGCGGGCGCAGTAAATGGCCCTGCTCACTATCTATCCCTGTGTTCTGCTCGTCCTCGAGCACAAGTGATGTTTCCATGGACTGATCGGACCCGGCGACCCACCCTTGTTGTGGATGGGGGGTGCTGGTTGTCCGACCAGGACAGTGTGTTAAAGTTTTTGTTCTGTTACAAGTTTTGTACGTTTTTATTGATTTATGTTTTTGGTATTGAGAAGTACAGTATAATACGCCAATTATGGCCATGTATGCTATTTGTACGGTACGATGGACACGGGTGGCCGGGAGGGGTGCACTGTGATGCGGATATGGTGGGGCCTCCGCATTGCGCTTCGTGCCCCCCCTTTTGGGGGTGGGGGCGCGGGGCGGGGTGGTGATATATATGCTTTCATTTTGGAATGCCTGTACTGAAATGTATAACTTGGAATGTGAGGGGTATTAGGGCCAGGCCCAAAATAAATGCGGTCCTCTTGTACCTTAAGGCGCAGAGGGCTGACTTGATGGTTCTAGTCGAGACAGACCTGACTGGCCAATTGCTGCTGTCCCTCAAAAAACCATGGGAGAGCTGGGTGTATCAGGCACCGCATACCACTAATTCTAGAGGGATTGCGGTGCTGGTGGCTAAGGCCGTCCAGTTCTCTGCTCACTATCAAATCCGACCCGCAAGGCCGGTTCCTCTTCTTACACGCTGGGGTGGGTGGTCTAGAGACACTGATATTGGCAATATATATACCGCCGCCTTTCTAGTTCGCTGTTCTCACAGAAGGCCTTGCGTTTATGGCTCAATTCCCCTCCGTACCAGCTATTTGGCTGGGGGATTTTAACAATGTGGTGGACAGGGAACTGCACAGACTGCAGGCGGTCCCGGTGTGCCCATCCCCACACTCAGGTACACGCTTTGGAAAGTTCCTGACTGAGTTGTCGTTGGTGGACACTTGGAGACATTGTCACCCCAGAGATATTGTTTTTTCTTGTTTCTCCGCAACATACAACAGCATGTCACGCTTGACCTCATCCTTATTTCACGGTCCCTCCTTCCATTACTGGGGGGGGGGTAGGATTCTGCCCCCGTGTGCTCTCAGATCACTCACCCTACTGGATCGAGCTCCCCATAGATTTTCCACTCTTGACATATAGTTGGAGACTCAATCCCTTTTGGTTATCAGTAGTTCCAGATTTAGAGGAAGCTGGCGGTGAATGGGATATATTTTTTCAGACCAATGTAGACACGGCCCCTTTCGAGGTTGTGTGGGATGCATTTAAATCTCACGCCCGTATGACATTAGCCCACCGTATTGCCAGATACAGGAAGACTTCTTCCCAAGTGGTCCATCAGGCGGAACAAGCTCTAACGGTGGCTGAACTGGAGTTTTCTAATGACCCCTCCCCCCACAATGCTGATAAGTTAAAATTACAGTCCCGTATTGTGAATAACCTTCTCTTTGAAAAAGCTGAACGGAAGATATTCTATAATAAGCAGAGAGCGTATGAATATGGAGAACGAGCGGGTCGGCTCTTGGCCTACCTGGCGCACCTGGACCACAGGCCGCTAATGGTGGTCTCTCTCCGCTCCTTGAATGGAGATTTGGTCACAGACCCTGATGCGGTGGCGGGAGAGTTTCGCTCCTTCTTCACATCCCTATACTCTTCCACTAATGATAGTTCCCGGGAGGAAATTGAAACGTTTTTAGCTGGTATAGATCTGCCCAAATTGACAAGACCCCAAGTAGACATGCTAGACACCCCTATTACTGAGGAGGACATTTCTAATGCAATATCTCACCTCAAGCCCTCCAAGGCGCCTGGCTCGAATGGCCTGCCCCTCGAATTTTATACTACGTACCGGGCAGCACTTCTCCCTAGATTACAGGAACTGTTCTCTCACATATACTCCACCGGTGTCCATGCGCGAGGCCTACATTGTGTTGATACCTAAGCCCGGCAAAAATCCCGAATTCCCGGAAAACTATCGCCCAATATCCCTCCTCCAATTGGATATTAAGATCCTAGCCAAAATTCTGGCGATCCGGCTGAATGGGGTGATCTTAGCCCAGATTCACTCGGACCAGGCGGGGTTTATGCCTTCCTACAATACTGCACATAACCTACGCAGACTCCATATGAACCTGCAGGCTGCCCACGATCAGATGGGGTCCAGGGTGGTGGTGTCGTTGGACGCCGCCAAAGCCTTCGACTCAGTGGAGTGGAAATATCTCTGGGGCTGCCTGGCGAGATTCGGTTTTGGGCCCAAATTCACCGAATGGATACGCCTATTATACCAAAGCCCAAGTGCCAGGGTTCTCGTTAATGGCAGGGTCTCTGATGCTTTCCCCCGTCTAGGGGAACGCGTCAGGGGTGCCCTTTATCGCCCCTCCTATATGCTATTGCAGTGGAGCCCCTCGCCTCTGCGTTACGTAATTATCCTGGTATAGGAGGACTGCAATGTGGCCATCTGCACGACAAAATCAGCCTTTATGCTGATGATATGTTGCTATACCTCGCGGACTCCAGCCCATCTCTACAGGCGGCCCTGGACACCATTAGCGCTGTCCCAGTTCGCCCGGTACTTTCTTTCACCTTCTGTGGTAGCAAAGAAATGGATGAGAAGGGCACCCCCGACCATGCAAGAATGGATATCTACCATTAATGGTGTCCTTCCATATAAGAAAGAAATATATGCACACAGGGGCTGCCCAGCTAAATTAATGGAAAATTTGGGACATATGGTTAAATAATGCAGCTACTTGCAACGCCATCGCTGACAATCCTCGATCCCAAATGTACTAGCCTCTTAGATTGTCCATCCTTTTTGTTTTTGCCCCTCCTTCCCCCCCTCCCCCGGTATTATAGTGTTGATTGTTTATAGCTCCTTTGCCGATATGTCCCAGTGAAGTAATCTACCTCCTACTTATGTGACCCTACTGGCGATTCTGCAATGTACCTTCTCCATCCGCTTGGTCTCTGTTGCTCTCCGCTCTTATCCAGCATACTGTATTTTTGCTCTCACTGCCTACTGCATGTATTTGGTATTCTGTATTTGTGAACCTTCTCAATTGAAATAAACACTTTCTTTGTAAAAAAAAAAAAAAAGGTTCGCCATCACTGTTATAGAGTAATAGAGGTAGCATATGAAAGAATTACAGAAAAGAGAAAAGAAAATAAGAGCGTAGACAGAGGATCACCAGCCACCTAGACGTTCACCTCCTGCTTAAAGCGGGGTTCCACCCTAAAGTGGAACTTCCGCTGATCGGAACCCTCCCCCCCTCCGGTGTCACAATTGGCACCTTTCAGGGGGGAGGGGGTGGAGATACCTGTCAAAGACAGGTATTTACACCCACTTCCGGGCATAGACTCCCATGGGAGTCTACGCCATTTCCTATCCTGATGCGCTGTCTGCTGGGACACACACGGGTCTCAGAGACAGCGCGGACAATTCCTATTGTGCTGTGCGACTCGCGCATGCACAGTAGGGAACCGGGAAGTGAAGCCGATTTGCTTCACTTCCTTATTCCCTCACCTAGAATGGTGGAGGCAGCAGCCGAGCGATCGATCGGCCTCGGCTGCCGGCATCGCTGGAACCCAGGACAGGTGAGTGTCCATTTATTAAAAGTCAGCAGCTGTAGTATTTATAGCTGCTGGCTTTTAATATTTTTTTTGTAGGTGGAATCCCTCTTTAAGAACAGCTGATAACTGGAAACAAGGGAATGCCCACATGGTGCACCCATGGTTCCCATATCACCTCAAATCTTTTAACTGAGTCCAGAAGGGTGCTAACCATTTTTTTCTTGGGCCATTATCCAAGAGACCTTCCTTTTAGTTGCTAAAATAGAGACCCTGTTTTGCTTCCAAGCCTTAGCTATGGACATTTTGGCTCCTAGCAGAATAAAGATTATTAGCTTCTGGGTATGCTTGGGAACTTTTGGGTTGAGGAAATTAAAGAGGACTAGGGATAGGGCCTTGGGAATCGAGTAGCTGGTTACTTTGCTGATTAGGTGAAAAAGCTTGTTCCAAAAACCCTAATTTTCGGTCAATCCCATTAAACGTGTATCACCATGCTTAGCATGTGATATCCTCTAAAGCATAGCGTGGAAGAGGAGGGAAAAATGGCAGCCAGTCTTGTAGGGACTAGGTACCATCTTGCGAGAACCTTAAGGCTGGCTTCTATTAGGGAGGAGTTATAAATTCCTTTGAAGGATCGATCTGGAGAAGGGTTTATGCCAATCCTCCAAGTAACAGACCGCTTGAAGATATTTCTCCCATGCCACTATGTATGGAAGTTTGGTAGAATTCCTTGCCAGTGATGAGTAGATTATGGAGATTATAAAAGTGAACAAAGCCTTCGTGCTACTATTTCAAAGTGAAAAAATATATGAATAGAAAGAAGGGTAATCACATACCTCTTAAAGAACAGTACATAAATGTGCGAATAAATAAAATGCACGTAACTATTTCCAAAAAAATAATATATACGTGTAAATATGCTAGTGTATTGCAGCTGGACCTAATGATATTACATACAATACCAAAGTAACAGCTATAGATATAAGATGGTCCTGCGCAAACCAAATACTAATAAAAGTGCTACGTGCTTAAAAAAAAATATTAATAAATAAAAAACAGGCACAAAAAACAGTCCATAAATAAATCCCAGAATTATCGTTCAATGGCGTCAAATGCGTTCAAACGATAATGCAAAGAAACAGCAGGTAAAGGTGCTCCTATAAAAACGAGAAACTCTGGGCTCCCGGAACTCTCACCTCAGATCTTTAAAAGCAGGCACATCAAGCAAACCAAACAGTCTCCGTTTTGTCCTTAGCCACCAGGGGGTCGTCAGTAATAACTGACTGGAACAACATAAATATCCATGCTAGGCCACCAGGGGGCCATTCATCCCTCTATTAGTAGATAGTGTCTGCGGTGGCGATTTCCGCTGATAAGTGTCGCTCAGAAGAAAAGCATAGGGAGAGGAAAGGGGCTCTGATAGTGTAGTATTTATTAAAATAATGAAGTTAAATCAATTACAAATAAAATCGGACTCTCACATTTAAAAAATGAGACAGCGCATAAAGAAAAATGGTGTACTGGTGTCTTCCGCCAGTCTTACTTCACTTTCGGTATCGCGTCACGACCATAGATTATGGAGATGCCTCCTCTTTGCTTTGTGACCTGGCTACACCAATGCTTGTATATCGTGAATAAGGAAGGATCAGGTTTGTTTTTTCATAATGTATTCAACAAGTGTGAAATTTGGTGGTCTAGCTTAAGCAATGATTGAGTAAAATAGGTACTGTTGAGAAAAAGAAATGGCCAGTACAGTACATTCCCTTGTCTAGCCACCATTTGAAGGCTCTGATGTCCATGCCTGGATTAAATTGAGGATTGGGAAAAATTAATTAGCCTGGTATAGTTGTTCAGTCTTGGTAGTGAGATTTATCCCTAGATATTGGATGGTCAAGTCACGTCATTCAAATTTGAATAAATGTTTCATCTGTGTCACCATTGTGTGCTGAAGGGAAACATTCAATGCTTGGGATTTAGAAAGGTACACACGAAGGCCCAAGACTTTAGTGAAATCGTCTAGAAGCTTGCAGATGTTAGGAAGGAAAGTAACTGTGGAGGTGACAAAAATTAACAGATCATCTGGAAAAAGTACACAATCATGAATCCGTTGATCGCATTGGACCCTCTTAATATCTGGTTGGATGCGAATAGCTATCGCTAACATTTCAATCGCTATAGCAAATTTTAATGGCGAGAGTGGACATCCCTGTCGGGTGCCTCTAGCAATTTTTTTGTTTACAAACTTTTTTTATCTAGGTAAACTTGTGGTACACAAAGGGGTTTCAATTACAGTAAAATTAACATATAAAGGTTACTCAGTTATATAATTATTGAAAAATAGACAAGTAGAAAATATATTGATACAAGCTGTCGAGAATTTTTTTACAAATAAATGCCTGTACAATAGTGTAAAAAAAAATATATGATGAAAAAAAAATTAATAAAAAGATACAGAAATATAAATTTGAACTAACATCTCTATTCAATCCATAAGTCTCATTTTTTTTATTATAAAATTGTATAGAGTTGTATAATAAGTGAAAGATTTTTTTTCCATCTGGTTAATGTAACTAATTCTTGTTTTTAATAGATTTATTGGAATTGAGGGAGATTTCCAGTGATAGGTTATAAACTAATGAATTGCTACACATATGGTGTGGACCAGTCCCATATGAGGTATAGACTGGCCTTTGATTTTAGTGAATAATAAACAGTTATAAAGTGTGTGATTTATTTGAAAACCTGATTTCGATGTTGCAAAATTACTTAATTGATTCCATATTTGTGAGACTTTCACATTCCCAGAATGTGGGAGAAGTAATTTACAACCTCTAAAGCACGTTTGGGGTACCATAGGGAAAATTGTGTGTAGTTTAGTAGGTATATAGTACCGCCTAGTAAATAGTTTGGTGGCCGACTCCCTAATTGTTATGGATCTGGTGCATTTATTCCTCTCTACAGAAGAATGGGATTCCTGTAGTGAAAATCTTTGCGAGTGCCTCTAGCAATTTTAATGGCTTCCGAGTAACAGTCCTGTAGTCTGACCCGGGCTTCCGGGTTGAAATAAAGGGCTCCCAGTAGCCCCATGAAGTTCTGACCAAAGCCCCAGTGCTGCATTTTTGAAAAAAAAAGATAAGGCCAGGAGACTGAGTCAAAGGCTTTCTGGAGATCAATTGAGAGAAGCATAGCTTCTTGGCAAGGGCCTCCATCCCAGCCCAATTGAAAAAGTATTGACTATGTCAATTGCTCTCCTCACCTTGTCAGGAACTTGTTTCCAGGGATAAAGCCTACCCGGTTCTTGTGTATGTAAGGCAATGCGATTCGCTAGAATCTTGGTCAGGATCTTCATTATTTATCAAGAGCCTGAAAAGTCCCAATTTTTTCTGAGGGGAGATTTTTTTCTCTTTATCAATGATATAGGTCTATAATTACCCACAATCCCATGTTTTATCTGGTTTAGGGATAACCGAAATGTATGCCAAATTTAGTTGTCTATTGAACGGTTCGCCCTTTTTTTTTTGTTATTAAAGAACCTAGTAAGAGGAGGGGCTAAAATACTGAAAAGAGTTTTATAGTATGGCACGAAAAAAAAACATCAGGGGTGGAGCCCCCTTTAGGTTTTTATTGACTTCCAATACTTTGTCAGTTGTGATGGGAGCCTACAGTTTGTTCTGATGACCATCCTCCAAAACTGGAAGTGGGAGGTTATCTAGGAAGGAGGTTATACTGGACGAGTTTAACATAAAATGCATGAAAGGATTGCATTATGCGTAGGGGGTTTACTGTTGTGCCATCAGGCATTCACGTTTTCAGTAGTGTAAACTAGCACATTTTGGGAGAGGGTTTAGAAGCGAGCATGGGGCTGATATTATCTCTTTGATTGTAAAATTTAGCCCCGCTCCATTGAATGCTTTTTTGCGCTTCAGCCGTGAGAGCTCAATATAAGGTGAGGCACATCGCGTCTAGTTGAGAGATAGAGATCTTAGATGGGTCTCTTTTATGTTGAGAAAGCAAAGATGAGAATTCTTTCTCAAGTCTCTCTATATCGACAAGTCTCTCCCTTTTTATCTGGGTCAAATTATGAATGAACTTTCCTCGGATCGTTGCTTTATGTGCTGCCCAGAGTGGCTCCACAGAGATTCCCTCAACATCATTGAGAAAGAAGTATTCTTTTAAGGCCTTCTATAGTTCTAACATTCTAATGGGGTCACTCAGGATTGATTTGTTAATTCTCCAATGGGATAGGCTTGGGCTTGCTAAACTTCTACACAGCAAGAGCAACACCATCGAGTGATCCGACCATATAGTATCCTTATTGAAGGATTTTACTGCCAAGTGGATATGGGGCATGGAAATTAAAATATGATCTATTCTGGCATACGATTGGTGTGGGCTCAAAAAAATGTGCATAGTCTAGTTTTGTAGGGTTAATTTCTTTCCATATATCCAGTAGGCCTTGTTGGAAGATTTGTTTGGCAATTTTAGAACTACCTTTAATAGGGCGAATGCGTTGTGAACTCGAGGGCCTGATCTTATCCAGTCCCTGGTCTAAGGCAGTGTTCAAATCTTCCTCATAAACCACAGTACCCACCACAAGTGGGTTTAGAGTTTGGAACATTGTCTGAAAAAAAATGTAGCCTGTCCTCTGTTGGGTGCATAATAAGAGACAAATGAGTAGAAGTGATCGTCTAGGACCCCTTTCACTAGGCGGAATCTGTCCCTGGGTCTCTGTGTTCCAGTTGTGGCGTAAAATTACAAATTTTAGAGAACAAGATGACAGCGCATAACCTCCGCATTCACCAAGAAATACAGAGGCTAGTGTGCATGGAGAAAAGAGGGACTGTACCGCTTTGCGAAGTGTGTTCCTTGTAGAGCTATACATTTTTTGTGAATAGGGGAGGGGATGGGAGCATGAGGACAGTTGCTGAGACTGACCAAACATATACTCCTACCCTCAAGGTTTTGTGGTAGACTATCTCGGTACTGATACACAAAATACAAATCTTGGATAAAAATGTAATCATTTATTGCATATAAAAAGACATACATAAATCACATTAAAACGTTTCAAAAAACAGTATACACATGCTCAAAGGTTTCCCCAAGAGATATCTCTTGATGGTGTTTTCTCATAGATTAACCAGCCCTCTACTAGTTTCACGGTACATAGACTGCTTCGTCAGGAGGAATAATCTATAAAACAAATGATCAAATGAAGCACAAGAACATATGGGGGTGTGGCCTGACAATGCATGGAGTAGGACGCTTTCACGAGGTGCTCCGTCCATTACTCTTGATATACCACTATCCTGTGCCCATAGACGACCCTCCAAGCACTACATTGCCTTTTATACAACCTACAAACCCAGGCAACATGTCTCCTTTGAAGGCGCAGAAATCTGCAGCCGTGGCGAAGCTAGCCCAATACCGCCGACAGGATGGAGTGGAGAAGACAGGGAGGAGCAAATGACGAGAGACACAGAATGGGTCCTAGAGGCAATTACCTTCTGCCGGACCTCACTCACAGCTCAAATCGAGGAGGTCATATCCCTCATCATGCAGGACCTGCACAAGCTCTGGGACCGGGTCAAAACTGCAGATTAAGTAATGTGGAGGACGTCATCCCACCCCTGTAGAAAAGACCAGACCGCATGCAGCGGCAGATCCAGCAACTGTTCTCCAAGCAGGATGACATGGAGAACAGACTGAGGAAATGCAACCTGCGACTCATTGGCCTCCCTGAAGGAACAGAGGGTAAGGACCCCACCACATTCCTAGAGCAGCTGTTCATAACCACCTATGGTAGGGAGGCCTTTTCCCCCATGCTGGCAGTGGAGAGGGCTCACCGCATGCCAGTCAGACCACCCCCGCAGGGAGCCCCCCCGCACTTGCATCGCCAAGCTGTTCAACTATAAGGACCAGGAATGCGGCCCTGAGAATAAGGGTAATATCCCATATATATATCGAGAGGGGTTCACGGAGGCCAAGCGCAGGCTGCGAACCCATCACATCAAGTATGCCGTGCTATTCCCGCCTCTGTAAGCACATTCATTGACACACTTTTTCATATACATTGCAGTTTGCTCTGCCTCTTTATCATTGCCTGGCTGATTAGGCCCTTTGTGCCATGTTTTGGGCGCTCAGTTACAGACGTGCTGTATCAAACTTCCTGTTCGAAGTACCCTGCATACTGGCCCACTGTACTGTAGGACATGGATGACACTGGAGGAGATGAGAACCTGAGACACAGATACCTTATCTAGTCAAGTTAGAACTTTAATCACTTTTTTTTTTCTCCTGGGGTCCTATGTGGCCCAGTATGCTGCATTGCAGGCCGGGGTCTTGGGATCACAGCAGTCTTACCCTCTAAATGCAAAGTGCAGCGAGACTTTCCCCCACTCAGCACTAGAGAATACCTATGTGACGCAGGGAGCTGCTGCAAGTCAATACTATGTGACATTTACTTACGGAGGAGCTTTCTCCAACACTGTCCCGCACTACAGCAGCTCCACAGGTTTACTCTTTTCCAAGCTTACCAAGTGACTTTTTTTTTCTCTTGTTAGTTTTTCAAATGGTTCAGGGATGATGCCCATACCAGTTGGAAGGGTTGTAGAGGGGGGGGGGGGGGGGACTATATTTGTTGAGTAAATGTGTGCATGATGTATTCCTAACACAGGTAACACAGTGAAAATGAATACTGTTACAGGTACTATATGATATGCCTAACTTACTGTTGTTTATGCCGAACATGTTATACGGTTTCCTAAGAAGCCTACTCATCAGAGTCAGCAGGTTCAGTGTAGCTGGTTCATGCTATTGCAGAACAAGTAACTCATGGTGTCTTTGAAATTCCTCACCTGGAATGTGAGAGGTCTGCGTGAGAAGTTGAAATGCTCAGCAGCTCTTGCATTCCTTAAAAAGCCACGGGCTGATATAGGGGTGCTAGTTGAAACTCATGTGTAGGGGAGATTGCAGATGGCCCTCCATCGCCCGTAGGTTGGATAGGCATTCCACTCGACTCACCCCACGCACGCGGAGTCTCCATACTCATAGCCAAATCTGTACACTTTAAACTTAGTGAACCCTCCACAGACCCACAAGGACGATACGTCTTCCTATCTGCCAAATTGTATGGGGAACCTTTCCTCATATTAGCCTTCTATGTCTATCCTCCATTCTTCAAGTCCATAATCCTAGAAGGGTTCACATGTATGGAACAACACCCCACAGTCCAAGCAGTTTTGGGGATTTCAACACCACACTAAACCCCTCTCTAGATAGACTCCAACCCTCAAATTCCACCTCAGGAACCGCCAGGGTCACTAAATTCTCCAAACTGACTTCCTCCTTTCACCTTGTAGACACCTGGAGACACGGATTCCCCTATAAGCGAACATACTCCTGATTCTCCTTCACGAACAACCCAATGTCCAGAATTTACTTCATATTGATATCACAAGGACTCATACCACGACTGTTGGAGACAGTGTTCTGTCCCAGGATGCTGTCTGACCATAGCCCTTATTGGATCACACTAAGTATACAAGTATACCCATAGACAGGTCAATGTGGACATGACACTTGAATCCATTCTGGTTCTCATTGCTGCCCGAGGACGATGAACTTACCATTGAGTGGAAGTTGTACTTTAGAGGGAATGACCACTCAGCTCCCACGGCAGCAGTTTTGGAGTCTTTCGGACTTCATGCTCACATGTCCCTAACCTCATGCATCAACAGAATCAAGACACTCTTCTGGTGCATTTGACAGGGCAGTGGCAGAGTTGTGTCTCACAGAACAGAATTAGGTGAAAGCCCCCACTTCAGCAAATGCAAGCACACTTAAACTCCAGACCAGACTGGTGACTCGGTGTCACGTACCTGGTGGTTTTGAGCCTGAATTGCAGCGAGAGACCTCCCCTATGGCTCCCACTCACGGCCCCCTGGAATGGGGGCAGGGGCGCACAGGAGTGAGGAGTGGTATGGGTGCCTGGGAGGATCAACAGTCAGTTTCAGAAGTCCGGGAATCACTTGCAGGAACAGGGCACCAGAACTGGAGAGTAGACTGGAACTGAAGTGCTAGACTGGAACTGGGAAAACACAGCAAGCAGACAAGCTGGAGACTGGGGTACTGGACTGGAACCAGGAGCACGCAGCAGGTAGACAGGCTGAAGTACTGGACTGGAACCAGGAATCGGCAGTAGGCAGGGTCACCAGAGAGAGGTCAGGCAGACCGGTTCAGATATCAGGTGGACAGCAGAGGTACCGGGGAGCAGGCAGAATAATAGTCAGGCAGGCCAGTGGTCAGGTATCAGACGGACAGCTGAGGTACCAGGGATCAGGCAGAAAAATGGTCTAGCAAGCCGGAGGTCAGATGCAGGAAGATGGCAGGACAGGTCACCACGGGTAGCTGGGTCTGGTAACAGGTAGTCTAAGATCAGATCAGGTTTAGCACACAGAACACTGTAGAGCAGACAGTGGGGACCGTCTGTGACAGACAGGCTTAAATAGCCCGCCTGGCGCCAACAGAGGTGCGCGCATATGCAATGGCGCATGTGAATGTGTGCCGGAGAGTCTGGAATACCGATTACTGGCAGGATCTTCCTGACATTGCCCCCCCAAGGGGCAGCCTCCGGATGCCCACTCGGGCAAACTTCTCAGGATGGGACCTTTTAAAGGACTGTAACAGACTCTTAGTGTGGATATTCCCTTCGGGCTCCCAAGAGTTTTCTTCGGGTCCAAACCCATTCCACTTAATCAATAATTGGTTCTGGTTATTTCTCCTCCTGTAGTCCATGATGACTTCAACTTCAAATTCCTCCTCGCCATCTACCAGGACAGGATCTGGGGGACTCGTACTTCAACCTGGAAATGGGTTGGGAGTAGAGGGTTTTAGTAGACATACGTGTACCTTTAGTGAGTCGGAGAGTTCCAGTTCATATGCCACCTCATTGATTTTCCTCCTGACAGGAAATGGCCCCAAGAACTTGGGACCCAACTTCTTTGAAGGGCATGCCAACTTAAGGTTTACAGTAGACAACCATACCAGATCACTATGTGCCAGTATTAATTCACCTAGTCTCTTCCTGTCAAAGGTTATCGTGTAGTGTTCTTGAGTCCAGGTCATGATTTCCTGTAGGAGTTGGTTATTGAAGGCAAAGAAGTTTATCTTCTCCTGGACTGCTGGTACCGAACATTGGGGAAGGGAATTGAGTAGAAAAGAAGGATGGAAGCCAAAGTTAAAAAATGGAGTCTTGGGCAAAATAGGAGAAGCAGCGAAGATATTGCTCGAGGGTTTGGTTGGTCCTCTCTGTTTGCCCATTGGTCTGGGGATGATAAGCAGAGGCGAACAACAGTTCAATATTCAGGGCCTTGCAAAGGGACCTACAGGTAAACTGTACCTCCCAATCTGAGACAATGTTGGCCGATACCGTGTGAAGTCTGACGATTTCTTTAATGTACAGTTGTGCTGTTTCGGGAGCAGAGGGAGTGCCTTTCATTGAAATGTGCCATTTTTGACAGTCGATCTACGGTCACAAAGACAGTGGTATGACCCTCCGCCGGAGGAAGCTCAACGATGAAATGGATATCATCCTCCATGGTCTGTCTGGAACAGGCAGAGGTCTTAATAGCCCCCATGCCTTGGTCTTGTATCCTTTGCTCCTAAGGCAAATTGTGCAGGATTCCACAAACTTCCTACAATCCTCGCATAACTGAGGCCACCAAAAGGTACGCTGTACCAGGTCCGTGGTCTTGGTTATACCAAAATTCCCAGCCAGAGCATGGTCGTGACAGAGCTACAAAATGGACACTTGTAGGTTTTCAGGGATGAAAATGTTGTCTTCATGCCAAAACCCATCTCTGGCCTGTAGTTCTGGCCTAACCGGAGGTTTCTGTCCTGCGGAGGCTTGCTTGATTTGTGAGAGTAGGTTTTCTTGGAGCAGAAGAAAATTTCCATGAGAAAGGATAGTGTCTGCAGATGAGATTTCTTTGGGTTTATGAAACATTCGGGATAGGGCATCGGGTTTAGTATTCTTGGAACCAGGGCGATAGGTGATGTGGAAAGAGAACCTGGAGAAGAAGAGGGCCCATCTGGCTTGTCGTGGTTTTAACCTTTTTGCAGATCTCAGATACTCCAGGTTCTTATGGCCGATGAATATCAGAATTGGGTGTGCGGCTCCTTCCAGAAGATAGCTCCATTCCTCCAATGAAGATTTTATTACTAGCAACTCTCGATCTCCTATGTCCTAATTTTTCTCTGCTGCTGATAGCTTGTGGGAGAAGAAAGCCACTGGGTGAAGCGGGAACCTGGTTCCTTGTCTTTGGGACAGTATTGACCCCACAGAAATTTCTGAGCCGTCCACTTCAAGCACGAATGGAAGGGAAGAGTCCGGGTGCTTTAGTACGGAGGCGGAAGTAAAGAGACCCTTGAGGGTTTCAAAGGCCTCTTGGGCTTCAGGAGACCAATGAAAGTATGTTCCCTGTTTGGTTAGCTGGGTAGTCAGAGTAATGATGGCCGAGAATTCTTTGATAAATTTCCGATCGAAATTGGCGAATCCAACGGAACCCTGGATTCCTTTCTTGTCTGTTGTGAGCGGCCAGTCCAAGATTGCAGCAATTTTCTGAGGGTCCATCTTGATGCCCTTATTGGAGATAATTAGCCCCAGAAATGGTATACTTTCCTGCTCAAACTCACATTTCTCTGCCTTCGCGTATAAACCATGTTGTCAAAGTCGGGCGAACACAGTTCTGACGTGCCTGCGATGGGATTCAAGGGAAGATTAGTTTATCGTCCAAATAGACGATGACAAAGAAATCGAAAAAGTCCCGTAAGACGTCATTGATAAAGTACTGGAAAGTGGCGGGAGAGTTGTACAACCCGAAGGGCATCACTAAGTACTCAAAATGCCCAGAATGGGTAGGGAAAGCAGTCTTCCACTCATCTCAGTCCCTGATATGGACCAGATTGTAGGCTCTGCGGAGATCAAGTTTAGTGAACACAGTAGCTGTCCCGAGTCTCTGAAATAATTGTGGTACTGGAGGAGAGGGTAACATTTTTTCACCGTAATTTTATTTAGTTTGTGGTAGTCCACGCAGGGTCAAAGGGTGTAATCTTTTCTTTCTACGAGAAAGATTCCCGCACCTGCTGGAGATGTGGAAGGGCGGATAAACCCTTTCTTTAAGTTCTCATCAATATATTCTTTTAGTGCCCCCTGTTCCACTTCAGTTAAAGGGAAAATCCTGCCAAATGGGATTTCAGCTCCAGGAAGTAGTTTGATGGGACAGTCGTAGGCCCGGTGGGGTGGTAAGGTCTCTGCCCCCTGTTTACTAAACATGTCCAGGAAGTCATGGTAAGTCTCTGGAATAGACTGACATATTCCAGCTTCTGTGTCTAGGCATAGCAAGGTAGAAGGCCAAGAATTACAGATGTTCATGTGCAGGAGTTCTCATGAGAGTTGGAGATGGTAACAGGTATGGGAGCGGTTTCTTGAATTACAGGTCCAGATTTGATAGCAGACCCGTCAGCCAGATGGATAGAACGTCCATGGGTCTTGGAAAGCAGGGGGATCTGGTGTTTGGCAGCAAAGTATGAATCCATTAAACAGCTGCAGGCTCTGGAGTCAATAATGGTGGGGATTTGCAGAGTCTTTCCTGGAAGCTGTAATGAGACAGAGAGGGCAAGATGAGATGGAGTCTTGACTGAAGGGGTAACATAGTCAGTGGATAGAGAGAGACAATTACGGAGTTTAAGAGGACAGTTTCTGACGTAATGTCCAGGCTCCCCACAGTACATATTCAGATTATTCATCCAACGGCGTTGACGCTCCTCCTGGGTAAGGGATGGACAGAGGACCCCCAGCTGCATGGGTTTGGGTGCGTCGAGCGTGGAGGCAAGTTGCACCGGTGGTAGATGGCTTGGTAATCTTGGAAGCATCCAGGTTGGACTAGAGAATCCGGTAGCCCTCTCTGCCCTGCGCTCCCTTAAACGTCGGTCGATCTGAATAGCCAAATCGTTCAGCGCATTCAGAGTCTGTGGTATGCCAACTCTAGCTAGCTCATCTTTCAAGGAATTGGAAAGCCCCATGTGGAACTGATAACGGAGGGCTGCATCGTTCCAATTCATTATCCGCGCTCCACCGCCTGAACTCGGCTACATAGTCCTCCGCTGCCCTGCGTCTCTGCTAGAGAGTACGCAGTGCGGCTTCTGCGGTTGCTGAAAGCTGGGGGTCTTCATATAGCTGGGCCATCAGGTGGTTAGGTTGGTCAGCAACTTGTCCTTCTGTTCCAGGAGGCAATGGACCCAGGCTTGGGGATCGCCTGTGAGCAAGGAGACCACAAAGCCCACTTTGGTAACTTCCAGAGAGAAGGTGCGTGGTTGGAGGGCAAAGTACAATTCACACGAGTTGAGGAAGGCCCTGAATTTACTTCAGTCTCCGAATTTTTCGGGGGTTGGAACTCTGGGCTCCGGAGGGAGCATCACCACTGTTGGCGAAGGCCCAGCTGAAGAAGTGGAAGCATGGGAGGTGTTATGGCTAATTTGCCTACCTCACTTATATACTTACCTATACATAAAATAAGTGATTAAAAACCTTTTATCTATATAAATCAAGCCATGAAATTAAGAACGAATGCTACCTGTGCAAAAAGGGTAACAATCTAATGTATTTAAACATACTATAGTACAGAAAATAAACATTAGAGATTACCCCATATAATGTGGAGGATACAACCTTAAAAACAACAATGTTATCAAATATTGCTATAATGGTCATACACATCCTTTCAAGAGATTAATATTATATTAAGGCAAAGTCCTATGGTAGAAAGGGTTACAGAAAAGAAAAGAGACATAATAATACTGACATAGTATCTAGTTTTCCCTTAAGTTACTATTTTTTTCAGGGGGGGGGGGGGCACATTGGAATGGAGAGATAAGGAAAATACATTACACAGGAATCTTACATGTCCAGTCCATGAGAGCTTAAGAGAACTGGCATCTCTAGGGATATTGGTTTTATGTTGTTAGAATTCCCCACTCCTACCAATAAGAACTCAAGGTCACATCATTGGTTCAAAGTTGCCTCCAATTCTGATTGGTTACAATTTAAAGCCCAGTTAAACATCATGCTTCCGGTGCCTTTCTGTCTATATATGTTGAGCAACTTCCTTTGATCCCCAACCCTGCCAGTTCCGACATTAGCATGTTAATGACCCCTGGGGAATTCACCTAACACCTGGGGACATTCAATGGTTCCCACGAGATAGGAGACATGTGTATTTCTAAGAGGTAATTTATTATGATATCTTCCAGTAAAAACCTCTGTACTTTTAAAGATCTAGAAGAACATTATCAGCTAATGGACTGGTAACATCACTTAAAGTAATTAAAGATAAGAATATGAAATAAAGAAAGTAGGAACAAGAAAGAAGAGGAAACAAAATCAAATAAGCAAAACATAAAAAAATAAACACATACATGTTTAATGCTACTTCAACCCAGATGTCAAAGAACATTGAATCTGCATTCATAAAAACAAACAATATATCTGTCCTGAAAAATTATTACAAAGGGCCTTGAAAAATAATACATTGCTGCTGTTACTGTAGCAATTTAGCAAAAAAAAAAATAGAGGAACAAAAAAAGAAAAATAGGGGGGGGGGCGTGGCTACCGCGCTGCTGTATGGACGCATGAGACGGTAGCTCCGTTACACCGAGAGCAATACTCACACTCCGGGGTGCTTTCACGGTCTCATACTGGCATCGTTCTACGGCATTTCTTCTTCTCATCCCACCGAGATGACCCGCAAACGCAAGAACTTACCGCAACTGAAGAAATTACCGCAATTCTTCCCGCGGAACCCTCGAGGCCTACTCCAAGATGGCGCCAGCGGCGCCTCGCCTTAGGCTTCCAGCAGCTCCGGATCGGAGACTCCAAGCCCGGATCTCCGAAACCGATTGCCACATGGATCTCCAGGAATGTCTACTCCGCTCTCCCTCAGCCCAGCAAAGTCCAAGCCGCGGATGACAGAGAACCCCGGCGCAGAACAGGTTAGTGGAGAGGGTGATCAGCTGGAGGATACCAGGGAAATCTCGGATACCATAGACACATTCCCCACGTCTAACCAGCCTGTATCCGACACTACATTAAAGGATATGCTGATCTCCCTGCGTAGCACCCTACATACTGACACGATGGACTGCATGAGGGGGTTCAAATCAGATATAAATGAAATGGGCACGCGGATCGACCATGTGGCGCATAAAATGGGCGAATTCGCAACTACCATTAATTCAGAAGTCGATGCCCAGAACGACCAATCAGAGGAGGTGGCATGGCTAAAAGCAAAAGTCGCAGATTTGGAGGATAGGTCCAGACGCAACAATATTAAATTGAGGGGCGTCCCGGAGCTGGTATTACCGGCGCAACTACTCCAATATGCCCAGGAACTGTTGGGTGCCTTCTTACCGGACCTACCTGTCTCTGATCTAGCGATTGATAGAATACATCGCCACCCAAAACCATCACATCTCCCGGACAACATTCCGAGGGATGTACTGATGAGGGTCCACTTTTTCCAGGTCAAGGAAAAATTTACTTTAGCCTTCCGAACCAACAAACAACCCCCGGAACGCTACGCTAACCTCCAAGTCTTTGCAGATCTATCACAGCATACAATGCAAAGGAGGAAGGCATTGCTGCCCATCACCAAAGCTCTTCGCAACCATGCCATTATATATAGATGGGGATTTCCATGCAAGCTTACCATCTCCAGGGAAGGCCAAACGACGGTGATTAACAATCTGGAGGATGGTTTGGAACTACTCAAACATTGGAATATTCTCCCCTCTCAAGCTGACACTACCCCAGCTTCTCTGTCAAAAATTTCGTCTCAAGACAACTGGCAAGTAGTGTCACGTAAAAAGAAAGGCTTGAGTCGCAACTATTAAGACCCCGGACACTTCGATTGACATCTACTATTTTCTCTAATGTTGCTCTCGGTACCTGCGGAACTATGTGAACGTTGTTTTCTCCCCCCAGTTATATGACGGGCAGGAACACTGCCTACAGATTCCAAGTTGAATCGTCCTTTTTACCTGTATGGCTAATGCCAAAGTTTTGGAACTCTCGCTTTGTCTTCATCTGTACTGTCTTTTTCTCCCTTTTTTTTCCATGCTTTTTCTTATCCCTGGAACCTACCCTTCACCCCTTTGAGATGGACTCTGTGGTGCTCAGACCATATCATCCGGAGATGTGGAACTAAATCAACCTGGACGCCTACGCTTCCGTGGAACTGCTCTGCAATCAAGAGAGGTATGCGGACCATCCTATTTACTATCTATTTTTGCTACCAATGCTTAATATAGTTTCCTTTAATGTGCATGGGTTAAATCACCCAGCAAAGAGGGCATCGGTTTGGAAAGAAGCTCAGAGACTGCGTGCCGATGTACTCTGCTTACAGGAATCACATTTTCTAGCTAGTGACCCGCCACCTTTTCACAACAAAAGTTTCCCTCATCTTTTTTGTGCATCCGCTTCACAAAAACGCAAAGGTGTTGTGATAGCTATTAGAGACTCGATTGCTTTTTCGCATATCCTCATGGTAACAGATCCTGAGGTCAGGTATATAATTTTGGTGGGTTCTCTCAATAATAAGATCTACAACATTGTGAACCTTTATGCGCCTAATTCCCACCAACTCAGGTTTCTCAAGAGACTGCTTACAAGAACCAACGAAGTGCGTCAAGGAGCCCTAGTACTCTGTGGGGACTATAATATAACTGTAGACTTCCAAATGGATACTACCACTAGGTCTCGTAGACCTCTTCCCTCTTTACAACGTCTGTTGCGAGAGGAGGGGCTATACGACGTCTGGAGATGTCAGCACTCTACTGAGAGGGACTATTCCTTTCATTCCTCCAGACATAATACGTACTCTAGAATTGACATGATCCTTGTGGATAGATTTTTGTTGCAAGCAGTGTCCTCCTCCGCCATCCATGGTAGCTCTTGGTCTGACCATGCCCCTGTTTCTGTAGTGGTGGCGGAGGGGAACACTCATAATATGTCTGGGGTCTGGAGAGCGAGTGCTGGCATATTTGGCTCACACGCACAGATGTTAGAAGTAACTAAAAGTCTCAAAGAATTTTTTGTAACCAACACTGGTTCAGTTAACGACCCTATGATTCTTTGGTGTGCACACAAAGCTTTTATAAGAGGTATTCTGTTACAAGCTAGTGTAAGACTTAAGAAACAGAGGTCTCTCAAACTGGACCAAATTCTAAGAGATATCGACTTACTAGACAAACAGAACAAGACAAATCCCTGCCCCCACGACGGCGCACAAATTAGGCACTCTCCGATCTGAACTCAGGCTTCTGCTTTTAGAAGATCATAGTAAATTTGTCCACTACCTCAAATTAACACACTACTCTGTAGGGAATAGAGCGGGTAAATATCTGGCCCAGCGTTTGAGAGACCAAAAAGCTTGAACTACTATCCCCTATTTAATCAACTCCTCAGATAATAGTAAAATATATAATCCCAGAGATATTGCTAATTCCTTTGCCCAATACTATTCCTCGCTATATAATATTAAATCAGACTCCACCACTTCACAACCAACAGAAGCAGACATCCAAGCTTTTTTAGATAGTATCTCACTGCCCAAACTTTCTGTGGAGCAACTTTCCACGCTAAATGCCCCTATATTCCAGGCAGAAATACAAAAAACCATTAGATCACTGCCGTCGGGCAAATCTCCTGGCCCTGATGGCCTCCCCGGCGAATATTACTTAAAATTCGGCGATCTTTTAACCCCAACATTACAAGCAATTTACTCCCAAGCGGCTACTACCTCCTCCTTCCCCTCGGAAATGTTAGGCGCATATGTTGTCACCATACCCAAATCAGGAAAATCACCAGATACTCCGGCCAATTTCCGCCTTATTCCACTTCTGAATACAGATGTAAAAATATATGCTAAAATTCTGGCCCAAAGACTGCTCCTTATACTGCCGACACTTATAAGCCCTGACCAAGCAGGATTCACAATGGGACGACAGGCTTCCGATGCGACTAGACGAGTGATTGATGTCGTGTGCCATGCAAGGGCCTGTCGAACGCCTTCTCTGCTCCTCTCTTTGGATGCGGAGAAGGCGTTCGACAGGATACATTGGGGATATATGAATTCTGTCCTTTGTAAATTTGGATTTGAAGGCCCTATTTTATCCGCAATATTAGCCCTCTACTCTAATCCTTCTGCAAGGGTGTATACCTCCAGCATTCTATCCCAACCTTTTAATATAACGAATGGCACGCGACAGGGATGTCCATTGTCCCCCTCCATCTTCAACTTATTGATAGAACCCCTAGCTGAAAAAATTAGATCACACCCGGGCATCCAAGGTTTCACTTTCAGAGGCAAAAAACACAAAATAAATCTATTCGCTGACGATATTATCCTGTTCCTCACGTCCCCAACACTTTCCTTAAAATACACTCAGAATATATTAGATGAATTCAGTAATATCTCTTACTATAAAGTTAATGATACCAAGTCTCTTATCCTCCCCCTGGATGTCCTGCTGAAGTTAATGCTTAGTTTACAAAAGCCTTTTCCTTACTCCTGGAAAGGGGACAGTATAACGTATCTGGGCCTGCAGATTACGGCAGACCCCAATAGATTAGCTGATACCAACTATTCCTTGCTACTCCAAAAGCTAACCACCGAGACCAAACGCATTTCTAAAACAGAACTAACGTGGTCAGGACGTCTAGCCTCTTTTAAAATGTTATTGCTCCCACAGATTCTTTACGTATTTCGTACGCTACCCATACCCATCAAACCCATGCACCTTAAGTTACTTAACTCCCTTCTTAATAACTATATTTGGCAAAAGAAGATACCTAGGTGCTCTAAAAGTTTGCTAATAAAACACAGAAAGGTAGGGGGCATGGGATATGTGGAGCTACAAGATTACTTTAAGGCAGTTGTACTCACCCAGCTCAGCACTTGGTTCAACAGACAAGCTCCTGCCCCTTGGAGAGACATTGAACAGTCCATGTCCCCGACAGGTGACCTCCCTTCTTTGCTTTGGCTTGACCGCCTGAGGCCCTTTAGCTTACGACAACTACCACTGAAAATCCAGGCCTCTCTTTGGGCATGGAGGGACCTCGGACGGATCGACCAGCTGGAAGTAGGAATGGTTGATGTCCCCTTAGAAATGGTATCACTCTTATCTCTGACTTATTATGTGACAAACAAGTCAAAAATGTTAAAACACTGAGAGCTGAATTTGGTTTAGAGGGGTGAGCTGTATAAATATGGTCAAATATCGCATTTCCTGCGCTCGCTACCAACATACCGAATTCACCTACGGAAGATGTCTGGAAGTTTTATATGAATAAGCACACGCTAGTAAAGGGAGTTTCATTTTTTTTATGGCCTTCTCCAGCACAAAAATGTGTTTACTAAATCCTCCCCTTATTTAAAGTGGGAGGGAGACTTGGGGAAAGTATACCCACTAAAACAGTGGTACCAAGCCGTTAACTCAATCTACAGGGCATCTCGCTGTGTTAACCACTGGGAATTGTACCAAAAGATATCCTTGAGGTGGTACCTTACCCCATACAGGATGTCTAAATTCTCCAGAGAGAATTCTAATTTGTGCTGGAGGGGCTGTGGAGATGTGGGCTCTCTTAAACATATTCTTTGGTCATGTAAGCATTTGACCAGTTTTTGGAACAGCGTATTCAGGTTATTAGCCTCCCTCACGGGAATTATCTCTTCTTCTGAGCCAGGGCTGGCCTTATTAAATTTGGGTATTGAGAAATATCCTCCCCAGTTTCGAACGGTGGTAACACATATCCTTCTAGCTGCCAGATCACTCATAACTCAGAAGTGGAAAACAGCTGTAGTTCCTAATCTCTCCGAAGTAATTACTATTGTGAAAACTAATTGTATATATGAAACTTTACTACTTCACAGATTGAGTAATGGTATGAAACGTGCAGATGTTTGGAAATTATGGAGAGTTAAATATCACTGACCTATCTCTACACTCTTAATTAGGGATGAGCTTCGTGTTCGAGTCGAACATACGTTCGACTCGAACATCGGCTGTTCGCCCGTTCGGCGAATTCCGAACGTTATGGGCCGTTCGCGCCAAATTCGTGTGGCGCTCACGGCCCACAATGCACTGCGTCATCGCAGTGCATTGCTGGCTCATAATTGGCCAAGCATGCACTGTGACCCCGCATGCTTGGCCAATCACAGCGCCAGCAGCGAGGATAGCCATGATTGGCCACAGGCAGGATGCCTGTGGCCAATCATAGCTCAGGCTGTGTAGTACACGCCCCACACTATATAAGGCCGCCAGCGCGGCGGCCTAGTGTAGTGTGTTGGCGTCTGAAGCAGTTAGTGGGTGTTCTGTGTACCTTCAACACAGTACACACCGACCGTTTTTCGGCCGATTTTCGATCTTGCTGTTGTGTAGTGGTTGTTGTCTGTGTGCCCTGACCGCAGTATACACCGCTATATTCACCTCACCTATATAGCTAGTGATCTATCTTTTATAATAGAGCTTGCAATCAGTAGTGTTAGGAGCTTGTGCGTGCTGTCTGCGTGCTCTGTACCCAGTACACACCGCTATATCCACCTACATAGCTCTTCTCTATTTGAGCCCACTTGCCATCTGCAGGAGTTATTGGAAGTTGTGTGTGCCTCCAGCACAGCACAGTATACATCTGTATATACCCCTTTATCTTTGGTGTTCTATAAAAAAGGCATCTGCAGGAGTTAGTGGGTGTTGTGTGACTCCAGCACAATATACACCTGTATCTACCGTTTATTGCTGTTCTCTAATAGAGCCATCTGCAGGGCTTAGTGGGTGTTGTGTGACTCCATTACACTGCTATTTTACCCAACTCCCTTCAGGCCATTACCATGTCTGGAAGGCCAGCAAGGAGAGGCAGACAGGCGCGAGCCGAAAAAAAAGGGCAAGCAGGCTCTGTGTCTAGAGACAACAGTGCTGGTCGTGGACGCGGTGCATTGTCATCAGCACGTGGCCATGGGACACGCTTGTCCTTCTTTTCGGCAGCTGGACATGTTGAACCGCAACATGCCAACGACTTGGTAGAGTGGATGACCAAGCCCTCTTCATCCTCCTCATCCTCTCTCACCCAGTCTCAGGGTACTAGCAAAGCAGCTGCCAAAGCATCGTCCTCCCTCGTCTCAATGTCATCATCAGTGACTCCTTCCCTAGACCCACCACGTCCTCCTGAGGAGTCTCCTGAACTCTTTGAGCACAGTGTTGGGTACATGCTCCAGGAGGATGCCCAGTGTTTTGTGGGCTCTAATGATGACACTCAGCTAGAGGAAGGCAGTAGCGTGAGCGCAGAGAGAGGGGATGCGCAAGAAGGACAGCAATCTGGCAGTCATGTTCCACAAGCTGCAGCATACTGCCAGGTTTGCTACAGCGATGAAGAGGGAGGGGATGATGAGGGCACTGACTCCACGTGGGTGCCTGGAAGGAGAGAGGAGGAGGAGGAGGCACATGTCCAACGAGGCAGGATGCCCTCCGGGGGCCAGCTTAGGGGCAGCACACCGACTGAATCACACCGCAGAGCTCCGCCTGTGCAGGGCTCTGCCTCTGCGTGTTATTCTAAAAGTTCTTTGGTGTGGGCCTTTTTTAAGACGAGTGCATCAGATCGCACCGCTGCTATTTGCAACATATGTCTCAAGCGTATCTCGCGTGGCCAAAACATCAGCCGCTTGGGCACCACATGCTTGACCAGACATATGTTGACCTGCCATGCAGCTCGTTGGCAAGCGTACCTCAAAGACCCACACCAAAGAACAAAGCGGACCTCTCCTTGCTCCTCATCAGCTGGCATCTCCAACCCCACTAGACGTTCAGTCCTCTCTGAAACCTGCTCTGAGAGGAATGAAGGTGTAGAATTAGGTGTGTCACAGCCAAGTGCTTCCGGGAACTCTGCTAGCGGTACACCCACGTCCGATTATAGCAGGCAAATGTCCCTGCCCCAGCTGCTGGACCGGCGAAAGAAGTTCACTCCCAGCCATCCACATGCCCAGCGGTTGAATGCTAGCTTGGCTAAATTGCTAGCACTTCAACTGCTGCCTTTTCAGTTGGTAGACTCGGCCCCCTTCCGTGAGTTTGTACAATGTGCGGTTCCTCAGTGGCAGGTCCCCAAACGCCACTTTTTCTCACGGAAGGCGATTCTGGCTCTCTACCGGCATGTGGAAGGCAATGTCCTTGCCTCGCTGGACAGGGCGGTCAGCAGTAAGGTGCATATTACCGCTGACTCATGGTCCAGCAGGCATGGACAGGGACGTTGCCTGTCTTTCACGGCCCATTGGGTCACTCTTCTGGCAGCTGGGAAGGATGCAGGACAAGGTGCAGTAGTGTTGGAGGTTGTTCCGCCACCACGCCTCCAAAATGCTACTATTGGTTGTGACACACCTCTCTCCTCCACCCCCTCCTCTTCTTCTTCCTCCATGGCCTCTTCCAGTGCTCTGTCCTCAGAACCAGCGGTGCTTCGTAGGCGTTCCAGGGGCTACGCAAGTACACAGGCAAAACGATGCCATGCCGTGCTTGCGCTGGTTTGTTTGGGGGACAGGAGCCACACTGGGGCGGATGTTTTGTCAGCTCTGCAGGGGCAGGCCGAGAGGTGGTTGACGCCACGCCAGCTTAAGCCAGGAATGGTGATTTGTGACAATGGCACCAACCTCCTCTCCGCCCTCCGACAGGGACAACTGACCCATGTGCCCTGTGTAGCTCACGTCCTTAACCTGGTGGTGCAGCGGTTCTTGGGCAGGTACCCCGGCTTACAGGATGTCCTGAAGCAGGCCAGAAAAATCTGTGTGCATTTCCGCTGATCATTTAATGCCTGTGCTCGGCTGGCTGAGCTCCAAAAGGAGTTGAACCTGCCCAAGAACCGCCTTATATGTGACATCCCCACCAGGTGGAACTCAACGTTGGCCATGCTGCAGCGGCTGCACGCGCAGCAGAGGGCCATCAATGAGTACCTGTGTGACTACGGCACCAGGACAGGGTCAGGGGAGCTCGGTTTTTTCTCACCACGCCAGTGGGGCATGATCAGGGATGCATGCACTGTCCTGTCACCGTTTGAGGAGGCCACAAGGATGGTGAGCAGTGACAGTGCATGCATCAGTGACACTGTACCTCTTGTCCACCTCTTGGAGCATACTCTGCGTGGAATAATGGACAGGGCACTTGAGGCAGAACAGAGGCAGGAAGAGGAGGACTTCCTTGCCTCTCAAGGCCCCCTTTATCCAGACAGTGTTCCTGCTGTGCCACCCATCACACAGGAAGAGGATGAGGAGGAGGAAGAGGAAGAGGAGGAGGAGGAGGATGATTGTGTCAGCATGGAGGTGGAGGCTGGCACTCGGCATCAGAAGCAGCAGCAGCAGCAGTCTTGTAGGGATGATTTACAGTCCCAAGAAACACGTGGACTTGTACGTGGCTGGGAGGAGGTAGCTGCGGATCATGTTGTCCTTAGTGACCCAGAGGACTCCGGACCGAATGCCTCAGCTAACCTACGCTGCATGGCCTCCCTGATCCTGCAAAGCCTGCGGAAGGATCCTCGTATTCTTCGGATCAAGGAGAGGGACCATTACTGGCTGGCCACTCTCCTTGATCCACGGTACAAGGATAAGGTTGCCGACCTTATCTTGCCATCGCAGAGGGAGCAGAGGATGAGACATCTCTGGGAGGCCTTGCAGAAAGGTCTGTGCAATGCGTTCCCAGAGACTGGGAGGTTACAAACTCCTGGTCCTGGACAACGTGTTGCTGAGGCATCGGTCAGAAGGAGCGGTGGAGAAGGTGGCCGTCTGACTGATGCTTTCAGACAATTTTTTAGTCCGCAGCCCCAAGGTATGATCGGTTCCAGCACCCATCGCCAGCGTCTGATTTACATGGTGCAGGAATACCTAGGGGCACGGTCAGACTTGGACACCTTTCCCACCGAAAATCCTCTGGCTTACTGGGTCTTGAGGATGGATCACTGGCCAGAGCTTGCACAGTATGCAATTGAGCTACTGGCCTGTCCTGCATCCAGCGTTCTTTCGGAACGCACCTTCAGTGCTGCTGGTGGCTTTGTTACCGATCACAGGGTGCGCCTGTCCACCGAATCAGTTGATCGACTGACCTTCATCAAGATGAATCAGTCTTGGATCACCCACAGCTACCAAGCACCTGAAGCTGATGTAACAGAATAATTTTTTTTGAAATATCACATCCCTTCAAGACTGCCTATGCTGATGCTGAGTGACTGTCCTGTTATGTTGATTGTCTATCCTCTTCCTCCTCCGCTGATATGTTGGAAGAACATTTCTGGTTCTGGGTGATGCCTAAGGCCCAATTTTTCTGCCCCTGTTTAACAGGGGCGTTTATGTACAATTTTTGATGCAATGCTTTGCAGCAGGGCTAATTCCTGCAATAAAACTAGAGTATATGGCAGAGGTTGCAGTGTGGTGGCACCAGCACCAGTGCCTAAGGCCCAATTTTGCTGCCCCTGTTTAACAGGGGCTTTAATTACAATTTTTGATGCAATGCTTTGCAGCAGGGCTAATTCCTGCAAGAAAACTAGAGTATATGGAAGAGGTTGCAGTGTGGTGGCACCAGCACCAGTGCCTAAGGCCCAATTTTTCTGCCCCTGTTTAACGGGGACATGTAATTACAATTCTTGATATAATATTTCACAGGAGGGCCCCTTCCTGTGCCCACCCAGAGTAACAGTGAGGACTTATATTGTTGTTGCACCAGAACCACAACCACCAAAGGTCAATTTTTCTACCACTGTTCAACAATGGCATGTAATTACAATTCTTGATATAATCGTTCACAGCAGGGCGCTCCAGCGCCCACCAAGAGTCACTTTGAGGGCTTACAATGTTGTGGCAAAACCAACACCTTGTTCCGCCATTTCTGCAGAGCATATAGGGCAGGCCCCTACTTTCAAACATCCAATTTACAAACATCTCCTACTTGCAAACGGAAGGAGACGACAGCAAGTGAGATGAAAAAAGATGGACGACAAAACAAATTATACAGGGGTGATAACCCTTCCCTATGTTTTCCAAAAAGCTTAAAAATAGTTTTTTTGACTGGAGCTACACTTTAAAAATGTACCAGTTGAAAATTACAAACAGATTCAACTTAACACAACAAACCTACACAGTCCCTGTCTTGTTTGCACCGCCTGTATACTGCTGTTCTGAGTATATAGGGCCTGGGGGCCACACGCATTTCCTTTTTTTAATATGGGTACAGGGTTCCCCTTAATATGCATACAAGACCCAAATAGGCTGGTAATGGGCAGGGAGGGCTACCCATGCCATTTTTCTCAATGATTTTCAACCATATTGCAGGAACCAGATATAACATTAAAACCGCAAGCAGTTTTAAATGGTGTTATTTCCGTTTAATGTCATTTTGTGCAGGGACTGTTCTAAACACGGGAAACACGTGGCACTTCACAGGCATACTACAGACACCCCCCAGGCACCATATTTAAAGGAATATTTCACTTTTTTTTTCACTTTAATCGTCATTAAAATCAGTGCTCCCGCCAAAACGGCCATTTTTAAAAACATTTTAGGCATTGACCCATGTCCCCTGGGGCAGGAGCCAGGTCCCCAAACCCTTTTTAGGACAGTATCTTGCATATTAGCCGTTAAAATTAGCACTTTTAATTTCGAACGTTCGAGTCCCATAGACTTCAATGGGGTTCTAAAGTTCGTTCGAATTTGGGGTCCGTTCGAAAGTTCTGGTGCGAACCGAACCGGGGGGTGTTCGGCTCATCCCTACTCTTAATATATTAAGAGCCTCAGGTCCATCTCAAACTCCTTAGCCCTTAGTCTTTCCTTTTGACTCCCCTTCTCCTTATTCCCCTCCCCCCCTAACGCTATCTTCTGTTCGTCTTAAGGCTAACACCTTCTCTCTCTCCCTCTTTTCTACCTGCTCTTTTTCTGCCTCTTTCTTTCTCTTCTCTCCTTATGTTCTTGGCTTTCTATAGTCCCAGTCTACCCTTCCTCCACTATTGAACCGAAAAGATAGCCTACGTATAGTGAAAGGGGTTTAGTTATAATATGCAGAATGATATCCTAAGACCTAAGCACTTAGCTATGTATACGAGTGGTTACATTATTATGCTCCTCTTTCTTCACAAGGCTTAAATCTGCAAATTCTCATATGTTATTGTCCTATTGTAACTCCTTTCATATACAAGATGTATGTTACTGTCTATTTTCTTTGTCTGTGAAAAACTCTAATAAAAACTAAATAAAACTAAATAAATAAATAAAAATAGGTAACTCCTCTGCCATATTAGTGATCAACAAATTAACAGGATCACTGTCACTAAAAAGGTACAAGTTGGGTACAAAAAAATAAAAAATAAATAAAAAGAGAGATAAAACAATAGTTGCCAAAGACTTTTAGAATTTAGTCAAACCCGACTGCACTTTGTTGCTCAAATTTTCTTAGAGGCTTTTTCCAAAAGTAACAAAAAGAAAAAAAAAATATACAGTTCTAGGGTCCTCTTTTAAATGCGCACAATATTCTACATCAGTCTCTTAATAGCTACCCACATCAGGACAGCAACAGGGTGGAGTTTACTAAAAGCTGTGTCCCTAAGACGATACCTGAATAAACTTTTCCCTTTAACCACTTGACCACTGGGCACTTAAACACCCTTAATAACCAGACCAATTTTCAGCTTTCGGTGCTCTCGCATTTTGAATGACAATTACTCAGTCATGCAACACTGGACCTATATGACATTTTTGTCCTTTTTTTCACACAAATAGAGCTTTCTTTTGGTGGTATTTAATCACCGCTGGGTTTTTTATTTTTTGTGCTATAAAGGAAAAAATACAGAAAATTCTGTAAAAAAATGAATTTTTCTTTGTTTCTGTTAGAAAATTTAGCAGATTAGTAATTTTTTCTTCATAAATTTTGGCCAAAATTTATACTACTACATATCTTTGGTAAAAATAAGTACAAATTGGTGGATATTATTTGGTCTTTGTGAAAGTTATAGAGTCCACAAGCTATGGTGCCAATATCTGAAAATTGATCACACCTGAAGTACTGACGGCCTATTTCAATTCTTGAGACCCTAACATGCCAGAAAAGTACAAATACCCCCCAAATGACCCCTTTTTGGAAAGAAGACATTCCAAGGTATTTAGTAAGAGGCATGATGAGTTTTTTGAAGTTGTCATTTTTCCCACAATTCTTTGCAAAATCAAGATTTTTTTTACTTTTTTATTTTTTTCACAAAATTGTCATATTATCAGGTTATTTCTCACACACAGCATATGCATACCACAAATTACACCCCAAAACACATTCTGCTATTACTCCCGAGTATGGCGATACCACATGTGTGAGACTTTTACACAGTGTGGCCACATACAGAGGCCCAACATGCAGGGAGTGCCATCAGGTGTTCTGGAGCACCCAGGACAATTCTGACATTTCTCTCCTACATGTAAAAATCATCATTTATTTGCTAGAAAATTACATAGAACTCCAAAACATTATATATGTTTTTTTAGCAAACACCCTGGAGAATACAATGGTGGTCTTTGCAACTTTTTATCTCGCACGGTATTTGCGCAGTAATTTTTCGAATGCTTTTTTTTGGAAAAAAAAACAGTTTTGGGCTTAAAAAAAAAAAAAAAAACAGTAAAGTTAGCCCAATTTTTCCATAATGTGAAAGATGAAGTTACGCTGAGTAAATAGATACCTAATATGTCACTCTTCAAAATTGCACACGCTCGTGGAATGGCGCCAAACGTCGCTACTTAAAAATCCCCATAGGCGACGATTTTTTTTTTTTTTTACTGGTTATATGTTTTGAGTTACAGAGGAGGTCTAGGGCTAGAATTATTGCTCTCGCTCTAACGTTCGCAGCGATACCTCACATGTGTGGTTTGAACACCGTTTTCATATGTGGGCGGGACTTACGTATGCGTTCGCTTCTGCATGCGAGCACATGGGGACAGGGGCGCTTTAAAAAAAAAAAACATTTTTTTTATTGTTCATTTTACTTTATTTATTTTAGTTTGACATTTTTTTCCCCAAAAATAATTTTTTTGATCACTTTTATTCCTATTACAAGGAATGTAAACATCCCTTGTAATAGGAATATGGCATGACAGGTCCTCTTTACAGTGAGATGTGGGGTCAATAAGACCCCACATCTCACCTCTAAGCTGGGAAGCCTGAAAAAAAAAAAAAAAAAAAAAAAAGATTCTGTCTTTGATCGTATTAGCGATTCGGTAGAAGCACCGGAGGGCGGCGGGAGGTAATGTCTATGGCTGGGTATTGCAGGGTATCACCGACTATGGCTGGGTATCTCAGAGTATGGCGTTGCAGAGTATTGCATTGCAGGGTATTGGCGGGTGTTGCAGAGCATTGCAGAGTGTTGCAGGGTATTGGCGGGTGTTGCAGAGCATTGCAGAGTGTTGCAGGGTATTGCAGGGTGTTGCAGAGTGTTGCAGGGTATTGCAGAGTGTTGCAGGGTATTGCAGAGTGTTGCAGGGTATTGAAGAGTGTTGCAGGGTATTGAAGAGTGTTGCAGGGTATTGCAGAGTGTTGCAGGGTATTGCAAAGCGTTGCAGAGTGTTGCAGAGTATTGCAGAGTGTTGCAGGGTATTGCAGAGTGTTGCAAGGTGTTGTAGGGCATTGCAGAGTGTTGCAGGGCATTGCGGAGTGTTGCAGGGCATTGCGGAGTGTTGCAGGGCATTGCGGAGTGTTGCAGGGCGTTGCGGAGTGTTGCAGGGCGTTGCAGGGTATTGCAGAGTGTTGCAGGGTATTGCAGAGTGTTGCAAGGTGTTGCAGAGTGTTGCAGGGTATTGCAGAGTGATGCAGGGTATTGCAGAGTGTTGCAGGGTATTGCAGAGTGTTGCAGGGTATTGCAGAGTGTTGCAGGGCAATGCAGAGTGTTGCAGGGCAATGCAGAGTGTTGCAGGGCAATGCAGAGTGTTGCAGGGCAATGCAGAGTGTTGCAGGGCAATGCAGAGTGTTGCAGGGCAATGCAGAGTGTTGCAGGGCAATGCAGAGTGTTGCAGGGCAATGCAGAGTGTTGCAGGGCAATGCAGAGTGTTGCAGGGCAATGCAGAGTGCTGCAGGGTAATGCAGAGTAATGGGGGTATTGCAGAGTAATGGGGGTATTGCAGAGTAATGCAGAGTAATGGCAGGGTATTGCAGAGTGTTGGCAGGGAATTGAGGGGTTAATTTTCGGTGCGCAGCGATGTGGGCACTGCAGATGCAGCCCACATCGCTGCTGACACCGATCTCTTCCCCCTCCGCTGTACCGATCGGTACAGAGAGGAGGAGGGAGGAACCGGCATCATAACATGACGCCGGTTTGTTTACAAGTGATCACTCCGTCATTTGACGGAGCGATCACGTGGTAAACGGCCGCGCTGAGCGGCCGTTTACCGTGATTCGTGATGCGCCGGGTCCTGTGGACCCGGCGGTCACGGATGCTCTCGAGTGCGCGCCCCAGGGGGCGCGCGAGAGCAGAATTCTGGGAGGCCGTTAATTAACGGCCTCTCAGAGTTAAACAACCGCCCTGAAGCCGTTAATCGGCAATGGGCGGTTGTTAAGTGGTTAAGAAAGCTTAGTTGGAGATATTTAGATTAACCTCTCTTGATTGTGAGCTCACCAAAATCGTCCATTTCACTCCTCCTAAGACATCCTGATTTCCAGCTCTCTTGTTACCTCCTCCCATGCTCAACATCAGGACCGCTCCAGAACCTCTGGAACTCCCCCACCCACATATGTCCAGCCAGCTTCTACTCTGACCACCACTAGGTGATCCCTAAAAAAAAAAAAAACTTTTATTGGGGAAGCCTATCCCGTTTCCACCTAAAATGTTACCTCAGCCAGCTCCATATTCCCAGCCGCTATTATTTTTGTACCACCCTCCTCTCCTTAGATTATAAACCACTTGAGCAGGTCCCTTCTATTTATGCCCTGCACAGACTGTTGGCATCTAAATTCTGTTCCCCAAACTACCCAACTTTTAACTCCTCCCGAATCCCAATGGACGTTTCAATATGGGATGTCAGGTTTTCTATAAAACATTTTCTCTGGGGTAATAGGGGTCCGCCCCTTGTGTCCCTGCTATATCTATTACCAGGACAGAGGAAGATGTGCAATAGACTCCCTGAGGTAGTGTACCATGCTGAGAACAGTTCAACCCGTATGCAGAATATAGGGCATCACTGGACATTCAATACCAGCACCAATACCCTTGTCTCAAGTCTCGATTATTTTAAACTTTTGGGGGGAATGGGGGAAAGAACAGGTCGGGCAAAGATTAATTAACGCACCTCATCCCTGATATATCGAGCATGGAGGAAGAGAAAGATGGATGGGACTGTTATGGTGCTTAGATAAGTATGTGAGAAATATGCTGTATGTAAAAAGAATTTTATTAAATACAATAAAAACAATCACAAAAAATAAAGTAAATTTTAAATTTTGAAACTACAAACATTAATATCCGTATAAACAGTAATCACAATCCGTCAATTCATTCAGAAAGAAATTCTTGCCTGTTTGAATGGAATCCCAACATGTTTTGCCTACATAGGCTTCTTCAGGGGAGCCAAGGATTGACAGAGGATAATTTTAAAAGAAAAGAGATGCACTGTGAACGAGATACAACAAAATTAGTGGATAAGATCATATAGAGAAAACAGCCCAGACTTTAAATGCGCCCGCTAGTATACAAAAAAGTTTGCTAAATTAGCAAAATCAAAAATGTGTGTCAATGTAGCAGATGATGAATAATTAGTATATACCTACCTGACTTCAACGTAAAGGCCCTGTCAGCATATGAGAGTGAGGACTCCTCTGAAAAATGGAGAGTGTACCCGTCCCCGAAAGGTGACTGCAGGAGACAAAAGGGACAGACAAGCAATCCATCGGGATTAGGATTGGTAGGGCCACTGGAGGCTCCCATGAGTTAATTTGAAGAAAAAAGAGAAAAGGAATAACTTACAGACTATTGAGACCAAATCAATAAAGAAAAACATACCTCAACAGATTGATGTTAAGTATGTCTGGAGAAAAATGCTACAGACTACAGATGAACAGGTAGATTTGATGGTCCCGTGTCAAGAAAAAATGATCCGGGGTATTGTTAAACAGATCCAGATTTTTTAAGGTAGGGCTATCAAATGAATAGCAGAATGAGTGAAAAGAGTAAATTACTAGCAATATAGGCAGTAGTTCAAAAAAGGCATTGTGCTCAAATTAATTTAGCAGGTCAATAGAGAAAGAAGCTTACCATGGACGAGAAGGGGCAGAGGTAGATAATGTTATGCTCCACTGCAGGGGATATAGACACACTCTGTAGTGAAGGATTTTATGAAAAAGAACGCTGCAACAGATGGGTCAATCAGCCGACATATGCAGCATCTGGGAGTGTGGATCTAAGGGAGGGAAGACAGAGGATAAGCCGCCTAAAAGGATAAGGATTTAGGGTAGGAGAGAAATCATGGGCCGTGTGGAATGGCCGAATGCACTCTCAAAGAGACTAACCTTTCAGACACGAACCGCTCTGTAAGATCATGCGGGGCCGACACATCCAGAAAATGGATGCGCCCTTTTATCTCCCACACATCCGGCGTCATCGTAGTGACACCGGAGGTGTGCGGACAGTAAATGCGGAGCTGCGCATGCGCACCGGGCGGAAGCGCCTACGATCCCCACAGTGCATTGCGGCGGAGTCTCCGTGGTTGCGGAGACATAAACGTCGCCACAGGCATTTGCGGAGATCGTAAAGGGCAGTGTATAGGTTCAAAGAACCCAACAAAAACACTGCCAAACAGCACACAACCCGGGACGTACTGCGCTGATGAAATAGTCCGCATGATAACAGGTCGGGCTTCCACATAGACCGATCCGTGTGTCCATACAGACACCAGTGTCTAAGACACCGGAGACAGATGTACTCTCTCAAGAGGGTCCCAGTCCCAGCGACAGGTTTAAAAAATTTATGTAGAAAAAGAGGAAGAAGAAAGGAGAATAGGATCAATTTAATGTAGTAATGCAAAGTTAAAACACTTTGTTTGGATAACTGGTAGAAAAGGCGAGCGAATAAAAGAGGGGGCTGTGTTCAATGATCAGAGCCACAATAATATATATATTATATGCAAGCAAGAGAGAAATATTTTTTGTAATAATAGTAGAATGATGCATAAATTGAGATTACAATGAAGAATTGATATACATATACAAAATACCAGAGTGGGTTCATTATTCAGATTAAAAAGTGTCACAATGAAGAAAAAATAAAA
The DNA here is from genome assembly GCF_037356315.1 of Lithobates pipiens. Lineage (NCBI taxonomy): Eukaryota > Metazoa > Chordata > Amphibia > Anura > Ranidae > Lithobates > Lithobates pipiens. Next base: position 378,590,430 of record NW_027507903.1, on the reverse strand, counting down.
CAGAGCAGAAAAGTGAAACAGAAAACATATATGACCTAGTTCAATAAGTTTGTACCTGAGATTGTACCATTTTATATAGCATTTAAGGATATATCAGGTGCTCGTACTAAAAGTAAAAGTTTGTATGACTGTTTAAATTCTCAAAAAGATCGGAGATGGACACAACCTCACACTTACCGACCGATATATTTAAATATCGATCGTCATACATGCAAAAATACAAAAAAGGGGGGGAGGGGGGGACGTACAAACAAATAATCATATTGACGAGACACATAAACCTACAAGTAAACTAGCAAACACTGGGACAGTCCGACAGATATTTGCATCTAATTAATAGACAAACAGAGGAAACAGAAGAAGAGAAAAAAAAAAAGGGGGGGGTGACAAAAAGGACCAGAGAGGGGGAATGGAAAAACGGTCAGGAAATGGGGAAGATGATCAGAGATGTAGCATTTTAAGGATAATTGGTGTCTGGGTGATCAAATAGTCGTTCTTTGTATAGAGTTTCTTGGTATAAAAATAAATTTAATATAGTATATTGGTTGTATGAGTAGGTTAATGCTTGAATATGAGATTTATTTTTAGAAAGTAGTTCTGAATCATGGTAATTAGAGAAAATGCTTGTAGGTTATATATTCATTTAGGCCTGGGTATTTGGTTGCTTCTAAAGTGTATATCCACTGTGTTTCCAATTGCAGTAGACGGGTGTCAATCTCGCCCCCTCGGGCGTGAATGGGTACATGCTCGAGGGCCGAGAAATGGACACCATTGGAGTCAAAATTATGAGAAGTTCCTATATGTCTATTTAATGCGGTGGTGCAGAGTCGCTTCGACAGTGGCAGCATGTGGTCTCTGATCCGTTTAAAAAACGGACGCTTAGTTTTGCCAATATAGAAGCATCCGCAGGGGCAGCTTGCCAGATAAACAATTCCTACGGTCTTACATGTCACATTGTATCTGATAGTATGGATGGAACCATTGGGCAAAGTAGTGCGTGATGATCCAGAAATTAAGCGACACACATCGCAGTGGCCACATGGATACGTGCCAGTGCGAGTTGATTTAGGGGGTTGTTGAGCATTGAAGTGACTTGTGACCAACCGGTCTTTCATAGACTGGGATCTACGGTATGTAATTTGAGGGAAAGGTTTAATGTATTTATGAATTGTTTGATCAGCCAGTAATAGAGGCCAATATTTAACAAGGATTTCTCTCATTTGGTGATGTTGCAGTGAAAATTGCGTGATGATACGTAAAGGTGTAGTAGTGATTGGTTTAGGTTTGGGATAAATTAAATCAGTTCTATGCATCTTTATCACTTTATTGTACGTACGTTTAAGTGATGATTTACTGTAACCGCGTTGATGTAATCTAGTGGATAAATCCCTTGCGGCTAGTTGGAAGTCAGTATCTTGAGAACAATTTCGGCGGAGCCGTAGATATTGACTGTAGGGGATGCTGTTTAAAAGTGGTTTAGGGTGTGCGCTTGCAGCATGTAAAATGGTGTTGCCTGCTGAGGACTTGCGGTAGAGAGATGAATTGATTGTGCCTGTGTTGTCTATTTTGATGCATAGGTCAAGAAAATTGACCTGAGTCTGGCTGTATTCCATAGTGAATTTGAGATTAAATTGGTTATGAGTCAAACTATTGAAGAATTCGTGTAATTCGTTAAGAGTACCTGTCCAGAAAATCAAAATGTCATCAATATAGCGATGCCAACCAAGGATAAGCTGACTCCAGTCCCGGGACTGGTCGCTTGAAAAAATTTGTCGTTCCCACCCCCCCCCAGGTACAGATTGGCGTAGGAAGGGGCACATTTAGTGCCCAATTGCTACGCCCTGCACCTGGAGGTAGTGGGAACGATCAAACATAAAAATGTTGTGTGTAAGAATAAATTCCAATAATTGGAGCACGAACCCATCATAACTTTCAGAGATGGAACCTCTTTCCCTCAGGAAAGAATGCATGACTTGGATGCCCCTGGTGTGTGGAATGGAGTTGTAAAGACATTCCACGTCAAGGGCAACCAGCCATGTATCTGGAGGAAACTGTTTTCCATCCAGAATGCGTAGTAGGTCAATGGTGTCTTTTACGTATGATGGTAACGATAGTACATGCGGAAAGAGGTGTTTGTCGACTAGTGCGCTGGCGTTTTCAGTTAAGCACTGACATCCAGACACAATAGGTCGACCAGGGGGATTCATCAAAGACTTGTGCAGTTTGGGTAGCAAATAAAAAGTTGGAGTTTGTGGATTTTTTATATTTAAATATTTCCACGTATTTAGATCAATAATACCTTGTTGATAGGCTCGAAAAATGAGTTGATAGTACTGTGTGGTAAAATTTTCAATAATGAGTTTTGATATCAGACGATACCAGTTTTTATTGTTAAGGATGTCAAGGCACATTTTTTTATATGCCTGGACATCCATAACGCATACATTGCCCCCCTTGTCGGCTGGTTTAATAATTATGTTAGGATTGCTTCGAAGATTTTGAAGTGCCTGACGGTGTTTGAAAGATAAATTGTGAGATTCTTGTGTGTCCAGTTTGAGATTTTTAATTTCTAAGGTTAGTTGGCTAACAAAAGCCCATATGTTAGGATTACTCTGAAGTAGAGGAAAGGATTTAGATTTTGGTTTAAAAGTTGCCGGGGTGGGAAATAGTACTCCCGGGACTGAGACTCGAGGGGTGGTGAGGTCCGAGGTCTGTTCGTCGTCGGTGTTGCCCTCGTCCCATAATGACATCAGGTCTTCCATGGCCTGAAGTTCATTGGACGAGGGTTCCACAGAGGGAACAGTGGGATCTTTTGTATCTTGGGGTTTATCATAGAGTACCTTGAAAAGAAGACGTCTAGCAAAGAGGTGTATATCTTTAACGAATTGAAATTTATCCAGGTTACTTGATGGACAAAACGACAGACCTAGTTTAAAAATTTCGATTTGTTCCTTGGTTAGGGGGACCGAGGACAGGTTCACAACCTCGAGACTTAGTGCATTTGTGGATGGGGTAGTGAAGGTGGGTGTGATTTGAATTCCGGAGTCTGAACTAAAAAAATAGGTGCAATGCGAGGATCCGTGGGTTGTGAGTGAAGTGGAAACATAGAGGGGAGTGTTGGTTCACTGGCTCTCCTGATTGAGAGTCCAAGGTGGGTCTGGGAAGGATGTGGTGCCGGTGCCGGAGTGTTAGGTGCAACGTGAGTGGAAGAATTGGATCTGTCCTCGGTCCCCCTAACCAAGGAACAAATCGAAATTTTTAAACTAGGTCTGTCATTTTGTCCATCAAGTAACCTGGATAAATTTCAATTCGTTAAAGATATACACCTCTTTGCTAGACGTCTTCTTTTCAAGGTACTCTATGATAAACCCCAAGATACAAAAGATCCCACTGTTCCCTCTGTGGAACCCTCGTCCAATGAACTTCAGGCCATGGAAGACCTGATGTCATTATGGGACGAGGGCAACACCGACGACGAACAGACCTCGGACCTCACCACCCCTCGAGTCTCAGTCCCGGGAGTACTATTTCCCGCCCCGGCAACTTTTAAACCAAAATCTAAATCCTTTCCTCTACTTCAGAGTAATCCTAACATATGGGCTTTTGTTAGCCAACTAACCTTAGAAATTAAAAATCTCAAACTGGACACACAAGAATCTCACAATTTATCTTTCAAACACCGTCAGGCACTTCAAAATCTTCGAAGCAATCCTAACATAATTATTAAACAGGCCGACAAGGGGGGCAATGTATGCGTTATGGATGTCCAGGCATATAAAAAAATGTGCCTTGACATCCTTAACAATAAAAACTGGTATCGTCCGATATCAAAACTCATTATTGAAAATTTTACCACACAGTACTATCAACTCATTTTTCGAGCCTATCAACAAGGTATTATTGATCTAAATACGTGGAAATATTTAAATATAAAAAATCCACAAACTCCAACTTTTTATTCGCTACCCAAACTGCACAAGTCTTTGATGAATCCCCCTGGTCGACCTATTGTGTCTGGATGTCAGTGCTTAACTGAAAACGCCAGCGCACTAGTCGACAAACACCTCTTTCCGCATGTACTATCGTTACCATCATACGTAAAAGATACCATTGACCTACTACGCATTCTGGATGGAAAATAGTTTCCTCCAGATACATGGCTGGTTGCCCTTGACGTGGAATGTCTTTACAACTCCATTCCACACACCAGGGGCATCCAAGTCATGCATTCTTTCCTGAGGGAAAGAGGTTCCATCTCTGAAAGTTATGATGGGTTCGTGCTCCAATTATTGGAATTTATTCTTACACACAACATTTTTATGTTTGATCGTTCCCACTACCTCCAGGTGCAGGGCATAGCAATGGGCACTAAATGTGCCCCTTCCTACGCCAATCTGTACCTGGGGGGGTGGGAACGACAAAAAATTTTTTTCAAGCAACCAGTCCCGGGACTGGAGTCAGCTTATCCTTGGTTGGCATCGCTATATTGATGACATTTTGATTTTCTGGACAGGTACTCTTAACGAATTACACGAATTCTTCAATAGTTTGACTCATAACCAATTTAATCTCAAATTCACTATGGAATACAGCCAGACTCAGGTCAATTTTCTTGACCTATGCATCAAAATAGACAACACAGGCACAATCAATTCATCTCTCTACCGCAAGTCCTCAGCAGGCAACACCATTTTACATGCTGCAAGCGCACACCCTAAACCACTTTTAAACAGCATCCCCTACAGTCAATATCTACGGCTCCGCCGAAATTGTTCTCAAGATACTGACTTCCAACTAGCCGCAAGGGATTTATCCACTAGATTACATCAACGCGGTTACAGTAAATCATCACTTAAACGTACGTACAATAAGGTGATAAATATGCATAGAACTGATTTAATTTATCCCAAACCTAAACCAATCACTACTACACCTTTACGTATCATCACGCAATTTTCACGGCAACATCACCAAATGAGAGAAATCCTTGTTAAATATTGGCCTCTATTACTGGCTGATCAAACAATTCATAAATACATTAAACCTTTCCCTCAAATTACATACCGTAGATCCCAGTCTATGAAAGACCGGTTGGTCACAAGTCACTTCAATGCTCAACAACCCCCTAAATCAACTCGCACTGGCACGTATCCATGTGGCCACTGCGATGTGTGTCGCTTAATTTCTGGATCATCACGCACTACTTTGCCCAATGGTTCCATCCATACTATCAGATACAATGTGACATGTAAGACCGTAGGAATTGTTTATCTGGCAAGCTGCCCCTGCGGATGCTTCTATATTGGCAAAACTAAGCGTCCGTTTTTTAAACGGATCAGAGACCACATGCTGCCACTGTCGAAGCGACTCTGCACCACCGCATTAAATAGACATATAGGAACTTCTCATAATTTTGACTCCAATGGTGTCCATTTCTCGGCCCTCGAGCATGTACTCATTCACGCCCGAGGGGGCGAGATTGACACCCGTCTACTGCAATTGGAAACACAGTGGATATACACTTTAGAAGCAACCAAATACCCAGGCCTAAATGAATATATAACCTACAAGCATTTTCTCTAATTACCATGATTCAGAACTACTTTCTAAAAATAAATCTCATATTCAAGCATTAACCTACTCATACAACCAATATACTATATTAAATTTATTTTTATACCAAGAAACTCTATACAAAGAACGACTATTTGATCACCCAGACACCAATTATCCTTAAAATGCTACATCTCTGATCATCTTCCCCATTTCCTGACCGTTTTTCCATTCCCCCTCTCTGGTCCTTTTTGTCACCCCCCCTTTTTTTTTTTTTCTCTTCTTCTGTTTCCTCTGTTTGTCTATTAATTAGATGCAAATATCTGTCGGACTGTCCCAGTGTTTGCTAGTTTACTTGTAGGTTTATGTGTCTCGTCAATATGATTATTTGTTTGTACGTCCCCCCCCCCCTCCCCCCCTTTTTTGTATTTTTGCATGTATGACGATCGATATTTAAATATATCGGTCGGTAAGTGTGAGGTTGTGTCCATCTCCGATCTTTTTGAGAATTTAAACAATCATACAAACTTTTACTTTTAGTACGAGCACCTGATATATCCTTAAATGCTATATAAAATGGTACAATCTCAGGTACAAACTTATTGAACTAGGTCATATATGTTTTCTGTTTCACTTTTCTGCTCTGTTTTATTTTTTCTTCATTGTGACACTTTTTAATCTGAATAATGAACCCACTCTGGTATTTTGTATATGTATATCAATTCTTCATTGTAATCTCAATTTATGCATCATTCTACTATTATTACAAAAAATATTTCTCTCTTGCTTGCATATAATATATATATTATTGTGGCTCTGATCATTGAACACAGCCCCCTCTTTTATTCGCTCGCCTTTTCTACCAGTTATCCAAACAAAGTGTTTTAACTTTGCATTACTACATTAAATTGATCCTATTCTCCTTTCTTCTTCTTCTTTTTCTACATAAATTTTTTAAACCTGTCGCTGGGACTGGGACCCTCTTGAGAGAGTACATCTGTCTCCGGTGTCTTAGACACTGGTGTCTGTATGGAAACACGGATCGGTCTATGTGGAAGCCCGACCTGTTATCATGCGGACTATTTCATCAGCGCAGTACGTCCCGGGTTGTGTGCTGTTTGGCAGTGTTTTTGTTGGGTTCTTTGAACCTATACACTGCCCTTTACGATCTCCGCAAATGCCTGTGGCGACGTTTATGTCTCTGCAACCACGGAGACTCCGCCGCAATGCACTGTGGGGATCGTAGGCGCTTCCGCCCGGTGCGCATGCGCAGCTCCGCATTTACTGTCCGCACACCTCCGGCGTCACTACGATGATGCCGGATGTGTGGGAGATAAAAGGGCGCATCCATTTTCTGGATGTGTCGGCCCCGCATGATCTTACAGAGCGGTTCGTGTCTGAAAGGTTAGTCTCTTTGAGAGTGCATTCGGCCATTCCACACGGCCCATGATTTCTCTCCTACCCTAAATCCTTATCCTTTTAGGCGGCTTATCCTCTGTCTTCCCTCCCTTAGATCCACACTCCCAGAGGCTGCATATGTCGTCTGATTGACCCATCTGTTGCAGCGTTCTTTTTCATAAAATCCTTCACTACAGAGTGTGTCTATATCCCCTGCAGTGGAGCATAACATTATCTACCTCTGCCCCTTCTCGTCCATGGTAAGCTTCTTTCTCTATTGACCTGCTAAATTAATTTGAGCACAATGCCTTTTTTGAACTACTGCCTATATTGCTAGTAATTTACTCTTTTCACTCATTCTGCTATTCATTTGATAGCCCTACCTTAAAAAATCTGGATCTGTTTAACAATACCCCGGATCATTTTTTCTTGACACGGGACCATCCAATCTACCTGTTCATCTGTAGTCTGTAGCATTTTTCTCCAGACATACTTAACATCAATCTGTTGAGGTATGTTTTTCTTTATTGATTTGGTCTCAATAGTCTGTAAGTTATTCCTTTTCTCTTTTTTCTTCAAATTAACTCATGGGAGCCTCCAGTGGCCCTACCAATCCTAATCACGATGGATTGCTTGTCTGTCCCTTTTGTCTCCTGCAGTCACCTTTCGGGGACGGGTACACTCTCCATTTTTCAGAGGAGTCCTCACTCTCATATGCTGACAGGGCCTTTACGTTGAAGTCAGGTAGGTATATACTAATTATTCATCATCTGCTACATTGACACACATTTTTGATTTTGCTAATTTAGCAAACTTTTTTGTATACTAGCGGGCGCATTTAAAGTCTGGGCTGTTTTCTCTATATGATCTTATCCACTAATTTTGTTGTATCTCGTTCACAGTGCATCTCTTTTCTTTTAAAATTATCCTCTGTCAATCCTTGGCTCCCCTGAAGAAGCCTATGTAGGCGAAACATGTTGGGATTCCATTCAAACAGGCAAGAATTTCTTTCTGAATGAATTGACGGATTGTGATTACTGTTTATACGGATATTAATGTTTGTAGTTTCAAAATTTAAAATTTACTTTATTTTTTGTGATTGTTTTTATTGTATTTAATAAAATTCTTTTTACATACAGCATATTTCTCACATACTTATCTAAGCACCGTAACAGTCCCATCCATCTTTCTCTTCCTCCATGCCCTATTTTAAACTTTGTTTAGGACCAGTTGGGACACTACCCCAGCATTCGTTGGACATGACACCCCTCCTGTGCCGGTATTGTTGTCTTTTCCCATTGCACAACACCTTCCTTTCTCCAGCACTCATCAGTACCAGTCATCTGAGGCTGTCCAGACTCAAACCATCAGAACAAGATGGACTCCAGGGTATAACGCAGTAGAGTCTGATAGGATAGCACCCAGATTGACCACGATATCTGCACAACTTTTCTCCAGACTCAACCAAACCTATACAATATGAGGCCAGACCTATACACTTTCAACTGGTATGCAATCCGGCAGGTCCTCGTACTTCACATCTGAAGGTAACTCTAAAGGAAATTGAAGAACAAAAAATTGTGTGGCTTGAAACCCCCAGATATTAGTGACAGATACACCACAGACACATTAGACAATTTGTAACAAAAAGCCATGTAGAAACAGGCATGGCTGGGCATGTAACTAATTGCAATAACAGCAGGGGGGTGAAGCAGTCTTAAACACAAGTCTTGTGAGATAACATGTAATTGCCGACCCTTACCAGTTAAATCCATGGAACTACAAATATCAACATGGCTAATCAGTGGAGCAAAGAAATGCGTTCATACCAGAGCTTCATACATAATGGATCAGAACATACTACACACACTTAAGTAGTCCAAAACACGGCTGATTGGGCTGACAAAAAGAAGCGGCAACTAGATAATGGTGCTGCAGGAAAAATAAATAATTGTCTATGGAGGCGGTGATATTCTTTGTTCTGTAAGCCAGGAAACCCAATTATTGAATCTGAGGGATAAAACACCAATAACATTTAGTAATAAACATTCCATTTTTTTTTGCCTGAAAAAAAACCCACTGGTTATATACCTGTGATAAGACATTAGCGTGTGAAACAAATATACATTACATTACATTACATAAATAGTGCACTTTTTTAAAATACCAAAGATTGTTGACCTTAACTTATTATTATGTATTACTTAGTACATATTAATACCACGTGGATTTTTGTTTTATGGCATACCAATAATTCCCCCCAAAAAATGTATTCACCATGGTGAGAGAAAAAAAAAATTGCAACTTGTAATAAACCTTTTTAAAGAGGAAGTAAACCCTGATGGGTTTACTTCCTCTTTCATTCCCTGCAAAGGCAAAGCATAATGGAGTACTATGCATCGCATAGTAGTCCATTATGTGTCACTTAACTGACACAGGAGCCAGCGATGTCACCGCTGTCCCCTGTAGTCCGGCGCATCCATCTTTTCGGTGGGGTCTCGCAGCTCCGCCGCTGTCATTCGTTGTTGGAAATGCCGTGCTCAGTGCACCAGCGGTGCCTGTCTTCAGGCAAATATCTCCTAAACCGTATAGGTTTAGGAGATATTTCTTGGACCTACAGGTAAGCCTTAATCTAGGCTTACCTGTAGGTCAAAGTGGTTTGTAAGGGTTACAACCACTTTAATGGTACCATTTCCTCTTGCAGAACTGTCTTCTCTGGAAAACAAACACAATTTAGTAAATGCACCTTTTCAATTCATTAGTACAGATCTTGGCTCAGGTCATTTGCGTGTCAATACAGTTTGCTTTACATTCTCACTGACCTGGTCAGAAAGAAGGGGGGTCATTTGGGTGGGCTGTCAGCAGCTGACAACAAACTTCACACGACACAATCTATATTGCATACTCCATACCCACACTCATACAATTAGCTAGGTCAAAGACGACCTCTAGACATCACACATATCAACATGTTTTCTATCATAACCAGTACTTCTTGTTAAACCCATAACATCTGTTTGGTAAGTTTGAAATTCTTTCAGAGATGCATCGCATTTCATTAGCCCCTTCTCCGCCTGTATGGGGGCAATTTAAAAAAAACTCTTACCTTCCCGGGATTTATTCTTGCAGAAACACCAGGGATGGAACATTGTTGGTACATACCTTAAGTGTGGAGGATGTCCCCCTGAATTCAGACATACCCAAATCCCTTGTTCTGTTATCTCATCTATCTGACTGGGCAGCTGAAGTCATATGGCTGTGTCATCTTAGTGTGATGAGCACGGTACAGATGTTCCGTACGTTAAGTTTCTTACAATACCTCTTTACAGTCCAGCAATCCCAATCTTGCATATATAACCCATATATATGGACATATATAACCCAAGGCCCATATTTATCTATCCTCTCTTCCTTTGGGGTCAAGTGGTAGGGTTTCCCACGGTTAGACTCCCTCTTTGAAGCGATTCGATTACCCATCCTTTATGGACGATGGATCTCGATTCCCCCAACCTTTTTACAGGTTGTCTTTACTTCAAAGGTAGCTACTCTCTGGCCAATAATTGGGTTGACAGGTACCACCCCTGTCACCGTTGCTGCTTTTTTTTCACTACTTGTCAGAACCGTTTTTTTTTTTCAGGCTCTGCGTACAGAGAACCCGGCGCTTTACTTTTGGAGCATTTATTGTTTGCGCCTTTATCACTATAACCGGCCCTGCATCTCCGATTATTGTACACGGCCTGTGCGGGCTGCTAGCGTACTACTCCGAATGTTCCCTGTTCTGACTATAGTCCTTCAAAAAAATTAGCCTGGAGATTTTCCAAAATATAATAGTTCAATCTCCCCCGTGGACTTTTCTGAAGTATTCTAAAAGAAATGCTTAATGAAGGGCTATTACTTCTGTTATCTCAATGATTAGCACAAACTTGGATAATCAGAACCCTGATGAGTGATTGTAGTACACAAGGCCGTCCACTGAGGCACACCTAATTTCAATATGATTTGTAGCAGTTACAATGTTTACAGGTCTAATTACAAAGCTCACCATCCACAGTTAGCAGTTTACAAAAAGACAGATTCATACTAGGGCTGAAACAACTAATCGACAACCAATCGGCCATGAAATCAATTGACTACTACCTTCACAAATCGATCAATCGGCCAGTAACACAATGGGGTAAAAGCCCTCTATTGTACAAAAAAACAACAATCGCAAACGTAAATACAGTAAAAAATGAACCCCTTACAGTAGTGACTACCTGCTCCCCCTGCACCACAAAGGGCCAACCCTAGCCTCCTCAACACCATTATGTTAATAAATGTCCTAGACCTGGCTCACATCCATGTGCCCTCTTCCTATGGTGCTTCCTGCAGAAAAGCACCACAGTTAACCTACATGGCTTCCCATGAGACACATTCACATCTATGCTCTCTTCAGCCGCAGCGTAAATGGAAAGGGTCAGGGACTCCTCCCTCAACACAAAAAGGTGTTGAGGAGGCTGCAGAAAAGCATGCAATGCGCCCCTGCAGCAACCCGTGTCCTCCAATCTGACCTACAACAAACTGGCAAAAAGAAAATGCAAATCGCAGCAAAATCACATGCATGAAAATCAAAAATGCACAGCAAAAAGCACTGCAGAAACAGATCAAAAGCAAACTGCATAGGCATGCACCAAGCACCATGCTGGTCACACAGATCAACCCTCAGACGAGAATACATAGAAGAAAAATCCATGTACATTCGCTGAATGAAAGAATGTTTGAAATTTAACTTTTTTTTTTAACATTCTGTTTTTAAAATCAACGCAATTTCTGAACGAAAACCACACACACCGCCAAAAAATTCCTTTGACTAAGAAGGTTCCCTATTATCTCCAAATCTTCCCATCATTGTAGTTGAAAATAAACATCGATCCGACCCCACCAACGGTCGAAAAAATTAAACGAACGCTCCCAAAATGACATCCTTCTTGAAGGAAGAATTTTTTATAAAAAATTTGATCTCTGAGTCTGACATCCACCAGACTCACCCCCCCCAACAGTAAACACAGCATTCATCCTCCAACAGTACACACAGCATATCTCTTCTGTCTGCCACTCCCAGAGTGGACCAGACACTCTGTTCCCTAACCATAAAGATGGTTATTTACATTCACCACTGCATAGAGATGTCTAAGAACAAACCACCTCTTTCTTCAAACCCCACATATTAACCAAATCATACACCACACTTTCCCCAAGGCTATCAACCGATTTTTTGAAAAAATAATTGGCTAACCAATCGTTTATGGAAACAATCGTCAGTTGCAGCCCCAATTTATACACACAAGATCATTCCGTGTGACCTAGGCTCCGTTTCCACTAATGCAATTTGCCATGCGACTTTGGACACAAAGTCGAATTACAAGTCGCAACCAATTGATTTCAATAGCACTAGTCCCAATCTATGTAACTCAAAGCTGCAATGACTATGAAAAGGTACCTGCACCACTCCTATGTGACTCCGGATGCGACTACACCCAGAGTGTAAATTTGGATCAAAGTTGCATTCAAAGCCACACCAAAGTCGCACCCCACAGTCACACTCTAAATCATGTGACTTTGGAGTTGTACAAGTGGAAACACAGCTCTATGCCCATCGGTATGTGTCCCCATCACAATGGTTGTCCTAATCTCATTCTAAGGGTCAACTGAAATTGCTTTTTGGCAGAGGCACATATCCTTTTTCACTGTCTCAAAGATTCCAAATTTCACCATTAGAGCCCTTATTCGCTCATACAATTTCATTTTATATATACACATTATTCAAAATCAGTCTCATTAAAGTATTAATACAGACAAAAGGTTACAAAGGATTAGTTCTGAGAAGTTTGCCAGTCTGGGTTTTCAAATGGGAGACAGGTGAACAAAACCAGTCTTCAATACAAGAAATCGCATTCACCCAAAACGTTAAACTTCCTCACACAAGGAGGCACCATTTGTTATGGCTAATTTGCCTACCTCACTTATATACTTACCTATACATGAAATAAGTGATTAAAAATCTTTTATCTATATGAATCAAGCCATGAAATTAAGAATGAATGATACATGTGCGAAAAGGGTAACAATCTAATTTATTTAAACATACTATAGTACAGGAAAGAAACATTAGAGATTACCCCATATAATGTGGAGGATACAACCTTAAAAACAACGATGTTACCAAATATTGCTATAATGGTCATACACATCCTTTCAAGAGATTAATATTATATTAAGGCAAAGTCCTATGGTAAAAAGGGTTACAGAAAAGAAAAGAAACATAATAATAATAATAATACAGACACAATATCTAGTTTTCCCTTAAGCTTCCATTTTTTCAAGGGCGGGGGGGCACACCGGGATGAAGAGAGATGAGGAAAATACACATCTTACATGTCCAGTCCATGAGAGCTTAAGAGACCTGGCATTTCTAGGGATATTGGTTTTATGTTAGAATTCCCCACTCCTACCAAAGTCACACTCCCTCAATTGACTGAAGATCCAATCAACCCCCTTGAGGCAACTCTCACCATAGAGGAAATAGCGGAGGCTGTTGCCGGGTTTGCCAGGTCCAAGTCCCCAGGCTTGGACGGCCTACCTGTAGAATTTTATTCTCAATATAGCAAGGCCCTGATCCCTAAACCATTAGCCTTATACAACAACCCATTCGAGACATTCACACTCCCCCCCCCCCCTCCATGAGGGAGGCGACAATAGTCCTCATACCCAAACCAGGATAGGACCATGGATACCCAGAGTCCTACCGTCCCATCTCCCTCCTACAAGTGGACATCAAAATTCTGGCCAAGGTCCTATCTATCCGACTCAATCAGGTTATTCTCTCATTGATACATATAGATCAGGCAGGGTTTATGCCAGGATGCAATACCTTGTTCAACCTACAGAAATGATACATCAATCTACAGGCCACGCATGAAAACGTAGGATCCTGGGTGGTTGTTACGGTAGACACGGCGAATGCATTCGATTCTGTGGAGTGCTGATACCTCCAGGCTGCACTCCAATGTTTTCCGGACTGAAGATCAATTGGGAGAAGTCTCAAATCCTCCCGATCGACAGTTTCCCACCACCAGAGTCACAGGCAGGAATGCCACTCCAAAGAGTAAATACCATTAAATACTTAGGAATTCACATATTCAGGAGTCCGGCTGACTACATATCTCTCAACATAGAAACCCTGTTCTCCCTAGTCAGAGCTAAGATACGTGTTTAGGCCCGCCTGCCTCTGGGGATATGGGGCCGCATAAATGGTCCTCCTCCCTAAAATCCTATATGTTCTCTGGCACACCCCCATTTACTTACCCCTAAATTATTTAAAATCACTTGAAGCCCTCCTTAAGCCCTTTGTTTGGGGAACTAGCAGGGATCAACTCGCCTGGCAGGTGCTCAAAAACCCAACTGATATGGGAGGCACGGCCAATCAGATTTCAATCTCTATTATATCACATCCCAACTGTCCCAATTATTTCACATCAACAAGACAGATAACACACAATTCTGAAACCCTACTTTGCCCGTGAGGGGCACAACTCACTGGAGACTCGCTATATGCAATATCAGCGAGTTTCAAGAGTACTGAATTGGGAGGGGATGCGAAATCCCTTGTATATAATTAGACCTATCTGGGACCTCGCCTCTACCAAATTAAGGATACCCCAACACAATGATTACACACCAGTATGGCACAATAAAGATCTGGCAGAATTCCTACACACTCAAGATACTAAGCTGTGGGAAACAAAGGGTGTATACTATTCTCAGATGGAAATCTCAAAACCTACAATATGCTCAAAGAGGAGTTCTCACTCCACAATCACATGTAGGTTTCTGCAGGTAAGACATGCAGCCCAAGCACACTTTTTACATACCCCTCCACTACCCATACCCCACCCTATCATGGCTATAGCCAAGGATACAGCCAAAACACAGAGAGGGGCGCCTCTGGGTGTAGATGTATCAAAACAATTTATTTTCTTACATCAGGGGACACAGAGCCATAGTAATAACTATGCGGGTTATATCGGCATATCAGGTGCTGGACACTGGCACACCCCTTAAGGCATGAACTTCCCCCATATAACCCCCTCCCATTACTGTGAGTCCTCAGTTTTTTCGCCAGTGTCTAAGGTGTTGGGCACGTGTAAGGTTGTGTTGTACTGAGCTCCACGGGCAGTAATCCTTTGATGAGAGCCAGCCATCCTGACCGGATCCATTCTGTTGTCTCCGTAATGGACTAAATGAACGGTACCCGGGACTCGTCATCCAAACACAAGGTTTTGCTTGCGAATGCTTTTAAGCCGGGCCCTGGGATCCAATACTTTTTGGTAGTAAGGCCAATAAAAGTTTAAATGATAGTGTTTTATTCCTGCGCTACCACTGGTGATCTATCAAATGTCAGGGGCTGCTGCTACTACCGGAATGGATCACACTGTATCCACTTAATATGAAACTAAAGATATGTTGGTATTGCGCTGCCCCTATATTAAATAACCCTCCGAGGGTGATAAGTATAACGCCTAATTACATAAATCAATAGTGTAATATAAATATATATATATATATATATATATGTCTACTGAATAATATCAAAAAGTGCAAAGTGCTACATTAAATAAAATAAAATAAACACACCACAGAGGTGATAGAATCCAAATAAATGAAAATCAAGTGAACAAAGGTAAGTAACTAAAAACGGTCTCTTAAAAAATTACTATTTTGATAAAGTGCAGAGAAAATGCAAAAAAAAAAAATAAGTAAACGCACTACAGAGTCAATTGAAAACCTCCATGGAAACACAACTGCTTCAATTGAGTGCAAAGCCAAAAACAGTGAATTGATCATAAAGTGCCAAGTGCGTCTTATAAATGTGCAAATAAGTAAACACTCTCCAGAGGTGATATAAGTGAACCACCCTGATAATAAACAAATGATATACAAGAAAATAAGAAAGAGTATACCTAGACCAAAAAGAGGGTACCCTCTCCTGATCACATGGGAATAGACTTTAGAATAAACAAAAAATATATATAGTAGTAAACGCACTACAGAGCCGGCTGTAACATACGTTATATCAGAATGAATCCGGCATCTATAGATTACATATACATATTGAAATCCATCAAAAAGAAAAAGATATAAATATTCAAGTCCATAAATAAACAACAGTCTCCTTTAAGTGAAAGTGCTTTGTGCAAACTTGTGCAAATTCAACTGAGGTGTGGATCTCCCAGTGCTTAATCCCGCTGTGATCACACTTTAGTGGGCAGTGGCCCCTTACCTATAGCAAGGAGGGATTCGCATAGAGGTATATAGATTTCTTTATATGTCTTCTCTCCTGGTAAATTCGGTCACCTTCTCCTTTAAATTGTATTCTTATTGCTCCATAGGACCCAATAGATTAATAGAGAGGGAATACCATAGTGTAGTATTTCACAAATAGCATTTATTAAAAAATTTCATACACAGGGTACTCACACATTAATAGATAGAAAAAAGCCTTTTTCTAGTAATCAGCAGAAAGTGCATCCACAGTCAGTCCCGTCCCAAAAAAATAAATAAAAGCTTACTGGCAGGGTCTTCTCGCAGTTCTAGGATTGTGGGATTATCTGAGTGTACCCCTGTTCCTGAAGGTTTCCTTTCAAGGTCTCAGAGCCTACCGTGAAGGGCGAAGATTGTTTTTTTTTTTTTTTTTTATCTCTGACAAACCCTGCTGCGAGGAAAGGTAGGGGAGATAATCTCTCCTTCCATGTATTGTGTTGTCATGTCTATGTGTCACCACTGGAGGCTGTATTGAGCACTCACCAATCTGACGCTGGAAACAGCAGAAGCTTCACTCTCCTCTCTGTTCAAGCCAGCTCAGTCCCTCAGGTATGAAGGGGGATCTGATCATTTCCTAGGGTCCCAGATTGGCGATTTTGATCTATTTGAATGCCAGCCAGTTGCCTCTTTTTCTTAAAAAGTAAAAAAGTTTTTTTTTTCGGAAAGTCACGGCTGCTCGCTGAATGGAGGATTTACCCAGCCGCCATCCGCCATGATGCCGGTGCTCACGCGGGAGATACGCTTCCCTGTTTGTAACAGGAAGGGGGGGGCGTTTTCATGTGGGGAGCGTGGCTAAATGGCGTCAGACGCCGGCCACACGTGTAGGAAATAGAGCTCTGCAAGATAAGCTACTGCCTGGCGATGGAGGGACAGAGCAGAGTGGTTGCTGGTCAGGTTTGGTGACACAGGCATTTTCTTTCCTTTTGGCAACATTGTACTGTATAGCTAGGACTAATAGCAGTTATTGTACTGTACTATAGCCTAGCAAGTGAAACATTCTTTTGCTTGTACTGCCTCTGCTTTGTACTGACAAAGTGACAAAGGGACCAGGAACCCCTCTAAGGGTTCTAAGGGGTTAATGGTATACAACAAACTAAAAACCCTTCCAAAAGAATGTCTACGGCCAGTCAGATGAAACCGTCAAGGGTAGAACACTTCTGTCCCGGTGTATTTCATACAAACAGGTTTTTCTTCTACCATTTAAAAGATTATTGCTATGATTTCTCTCCATAGTAGGACTAAACATAACAGATTCCCATCTAGTCCTCTGGGCCCTTTTGTTGAGGTGCAGGAGGATGGGGATCAGGCAGATCTTCTCAAATATTGGAAGATACTTATTTTTCCTCTTCAGAGGATCCTAACAGGGAGGGAGTAGCAACACAAGTCAGGTGTTTGTCTACTCCCTTGCTTAACCCTTACGTAACCCTTGTGTTGCCTGCCACAGGCTCTTGAGGTATCTTGAGGTATCTACCTCTAATTTGGTTCATTTGAACCTCCCCCACCTGGGGATGTTTTTTTTCCCATTCATGCATAATTTATGTATTCTGAATGGGAACATTTCTATGAAAGAAATGGGAGGTTCCAGCTATTAATGCTGCAATCACCTCCGTGAGCAGAGTCTCACATGTCCAGTGGATAATGCACTGATGTTAAAGGATCCAGCAAGTTAAGGTTGGATTTTCCTTTTAAAGTCAAGATGTCTTTTGCAGTTCTGGCTGCAATTGGAGTAGCTCAGTCCATTAACCCTTTAACATCTGCTCCACTATTGTGGTGGAGCACATTTTCAGTTACGCCAATGCATTGGAATGTGGGCTCCAAGGGGTTAATGAACAGGTGTGAGATACCTGAAAGTTCTGCCTGATCAGCAGGCCCGGCAAGGGGCTGGTGTATTTGATGCACTGTGTCTCACAGATGCTATGAAGGACTCGATCGTATAAGCCCTATGACTTATACTTGGACTAGTGCATTTTTGCAGAGGTCCGTGGCTGAGATATTCAGCAGCCGAAGCACCAGGTGAAAACCCTGAGCCAGTCTGTGTCCCTTCCTGGGGTACGACTATTTAGAGTGGATAAGTACATCTAAAAGTAGTCTTTATGCAATAGTGTCCGTCTCCTCAAAGAATGTTCCTAAGGTTCCAGAGAAAAAAAAAGAGAAAGAAGAAGTGTCTCTTTTTGGTCTCTGGATCAGCTGTTATCCCAGTCGGTGATATCAGAGATTCCCTTAGTGGAACAGAGGTTTTTGTCTCAAACCTTTTAAGCTAAGAACTGATTACGGTGCGAATCGTGTCAGAATTTTCCTGTACCCTGTTATTCTTTTGCTGTGGATTTTTTGATTTTGTTTTGATGTGACCCACATTGTTTCAATTAAAGATGGGATTTCAAGTCTTTTTCCAGTGTGCGGCTATCCAGAGATTTGTCCTGCTTGTTTGCTCAAACCTTTTAAGGTCCCAGAGCCAAGCAGAGAGGTAAGACCCATCCTAGATCTCGGAGATCTGAATCGGCACTTAAACATCCAATCCTTCCATAATTTGATCGGCTGTGTCCATCCTGCAAGAAGGGGAGTTGCATATCTCCATGTGCCAAAGTTTCCCGCTTACCAGAAATCTCTGCGGTTTAAAATATAAAATTATTTTTATCAATCGTGGCACTGCCATTCGGCAACAGCACTACGAGTGTTCTGAAAGATTCTGACACCTCCTTTAGCCTAGTTAAAGGCTCAAGGCATAGCGGTCCTAGCCTATTAGAAGATCTACTTTGAATAGATCATTCAGTCTCAGGTCTAAAACCTGAGTCTGATCTCAGCTGTAGAATAGCTGAAATCTCTAGGTTGGATTCTCAGCCTAGGAAGATTCTCCTTAAAACCATCAAGGAGGTTACTTGGGGGCTGGTTATGGATACCATACAGAAGAAGGTATTCTTACCCCAGACATGAATCAGTTCCATTGTAGGACTAATTCAACTTATCAGGAAAGGAAAATTCCTTTATTTTGGCTGCAGGAGATTTTTAGGGGAAATGGTGGCTTCCTTCAAGGCCATCCCTTACGGGCAGTTTTATTAAAAGACTGCTTTATGATGCTATCCTGTTGGTCTGGAATAAAGAGGATTCAGGCCTTGTTTTTTCCAATACGCTTGGCTCCCAACATACGTCAGAGCCTAAATTGGTGGTTATCCAGCAGGAGGGAAAATCTTTATCCTGTTGACAGATGCCAGCCTTCTAGACTGGGGAACAGCCCTGGAAGAAGATTCTGTCCAGGGGAGATGGTCCAGGTTAGAGGACCTTGCCCATCAACTTTGTTGGAAGTTTCAGGCAGTACATCTTGCCATAGAATCTTGGTGGTCAGATTACAGGACTGTCCTGACAGCATTCAGTTTGACAGAGCCATGGCAGTGGCTTACATCAATCACCAGGGGAGGCACGAGAAGTCGTGCAGCCCTATCTGCAATTTTAATATTTCAAGCGTACTACTTGAGACGCCAACAATTATTTCCGGGAGAATGATCTCTTCACCCCCGACATCTTCTAGCAATATGTCAGATGCGGTACTCTGGACATGAACATATTCACGTCCAGATTCATTAATAAGGTTGACAACTTTGTCAAACAAAGGGTCCGCTAGCAGGCAGAACAGGCACATTAGTCTTCCCAGGGTATACGTTCTCACTGATCTATGCATTTCCTCCAGCTCTGCTAGTTGCGCATCTTCTCGCAGCTTTAAGCAGGAACAGGAGGAGGTGATTCTGGTGGCCCCAGAAAGATCTTAATTTATCGAGATCATAAAGGAGGGCAGTTGAAGTCCTTTGGAGTCTGCCATTATAGCCAGACCTTCTTGCACAGGGTCCGGTATTTCATCCTACTTTACGGACAAGGAGTTTAACCACTTGAGATCCGCGCTATAGTCAAATGACGGCTACAGCGCGGATCTCGAATTGCCGGGACTACGTCTATTGATGTCGTCCCTTTAATGGCTCCCCGCGCGCTCCCGGGAGCGCGCATAGGGGGAAATCTCCTGGACACAGCCAATCACAGATCGCTGTAAACGGCCAATCACAGCGGCCGTTTACAGCGCGATCCCCGCCTCCAATGGGTGATGATCTCAAATGTAAACAAATGAGATCGTCTCCCATTGCCGAATCTATCTCCTCACACAAAGACAGCGTGAGGAGAGAGATTCTGTGAGTTGAAAAAAGTGTTTTCTGTGCCCGCCAGTGCCCATCTGTACCCCGCCAGTGCCCATCTCTACCCCGCCTGTGCCCACCTGTGCACCATCTGTGCAACGTCAGTGTCCATCTGCGCACCGCCAGTGCCCATCTGTGCACTGCCAGTGCCCGCCAGTGCCAATTGGTGCCCATCTGTACCAATCGGTGCCCATCTGTACCATCTGTGCCACCTCAGCAGTGCCCATCTGTGCCGCCTCAGTGCCCATCTGTGCCGCCTCAGTGCCTATCTGTGCCGCCTCAGCAGTGCCTATCTGTGCCGCCTCAGCAGTGCCCATCTGTGCCCATCTGCTGCCTCATCAGTGCACATCTGTGCAATAAATCAGTGCACATCTGTGCCGACCCATCAGTGCCCATCTGTGTCACCTCAGCAGTGCCCATCTGTGTCACCTCAGCAGTGCCCATCTGTGCCGACTCAGCAGTGCCCATCTGTGCCGCCTCAGCAGTGCCCATCTGCCGCCTCATAAGTGCACATCTGTGCAATAAATCTGCACATCTGTGCAATAAATCAGTGCACATCTGTGCCGACCCATCAGTGCCCATTTGTGCCGCCTCAACAGCGCCCATCTGTGCCACCTCAAAAGCACCCATCTGTGCCACCTCAAAAGCGCCCACCTGTGCCACCTCAAAGGCACCCATCTGTGCCACCTCAAAAGCTCCCATCTGTGCCACCTAAACAGTGCACATCTGTACAATCAGTGCACATCTGTGCCGACTCATCAGTGCACATCTGTGCCGACTCATCAGTGCCCATCTGTGCCACCTCTGTGCTGCTTCAACAGTACACATCTGTGCCACC
Organism: Lithobates pipiens; assembly: GCF_037356315.1. Taxonomy (NCBI): domain Eukaryota; kingdom Metazoa; phylum Chordata; class Amphibia; order Anura; family Ranidae; genus Lithobates; species Lithobates pipiens. Next base: position 378,569,106 of record NW_027507903.1, on the reverse strand, counting down.
TCATCAGTGCACATCTGTGCCATCAATCAGTGCACATCAGTGCCACCTCATCAGTGCCCATCAGTGTAGGCTTAACACCAGCAACATGTCTAAACGAGTCTTTTCCGCCGAGGAGGCGTACAAAATTCTTTCCACGGCCGACGAGAGCAACGGGGAGCTGTCCTCTTCAGATTCTCTTTCAGATTCGGATTCTGAAGCCGACATAAATTATGAGCCAGTCCTCAGCAGTGAAACACTGACTCCTGAATCTGAATCCGAGGAGGAAGATATCCGGCCCATCAAACAAAGGCGTTCTAGTGAGGCAGTGCCGTCCACCAGCACCGCAGTGCCATCCACCAGCACCGCAGTGCCGTCCACCAGCACCGCAGTGCCCCGGCAAGAAAGGCCAAGTACCAGTGGGGTGTCATCTCAGCCCCAAAGGGTTAGGAGCCATGCCGGCCTTCCCTATGCCCTTCAGAACCCCTTGTGGCTTCCTCCTAATTCAGGAGAGGCCAATGTTCCCCCTTTCACTGCCCAGCCAGGAGATCCAGGTGGACACGGAGAATTTTACCCCAATAGATTTTTTTAATTAAATTTTTACGGAGGATATGTTGTCGTCAATTGTGGCCCAGTGCAACCTTTATGCACAACAATTTATTTTTAAAAATACGACATCTTATTATGCCCGTCCCTACGAATGGAGAGACCTAACGGTGGAGGAGTTCAAGGTTTTTTTAGGCCTCACATTTAACATGGGACTCAAAAAAAAAAATCAATTGCGTGCCTATTGGTCAACCCACCCCCTCCACCACACACCGCTCTTCTCTGCGGTAATGCCCAGAACCAGGTATCAGATGATCCTGAGGTTCTTACATTTCAGCGACAATACCCAGTGCCTTCCATGAAATGACCCAAATTACAACAGGCTTTACAAAATTCGTCCAATACTTAATTATTTTTCACAAACATTCCCCAAATTGTTTACCCCGGACCAACACATATGTGTGGATGAGTCCCTTATTAAATTTAGCGGCAGGCTTAGAATGAAGCAATTTATGCCCAACAAAAGGGCTCGCTATGAGGTGAAGATCTACAAATTATGCGACCGAGCCACAGGGTACACATATTCATTCATAGTGTACGAAGGGAAGGACACCCAGCTGCAGCCCCCTAATTGTCCAGACTACTTGGGATCCAGCGGAAAAGTTGTTTGGGACCTCATATACCCCCTATTGGATAAAGGCTACCACCTGTATGTAGATAACTTCTACACATCTCTGCCCCTGTTCCACAACCTTCACCGGAAGAAGACGCCAGCATGTGGCACCGTAAAAAGGAATCGGAAGGGGTTTCCTCAAAGTCTTGTGAATAAGAAGCTGCGAAAAGGAGAAACCGCAAGTCTGAGAAACAAGGAGGTTCTGGCAGTGAAGTGGAGGGACAGAAGGGATGTGTATATTTTGTCTTCTATCCACAATGATACATTCGTGGAAATCCCCAGAAGGAATGGCCCCGTAAAAAAAACAAAATGCATTTATGAATACAATTTGTTCATGGGGGGAGTCGACTTCAACGACCAAATGATGGAACCATATCTTGCCACAAGACGGACATACCATTGGTACAAAAAAGTAGCAATTTATTTTTTTCAATTGGCCATTTACAATTCCTATGTCATTTACCGCAACTCCACCCAAAACCCCAAACGTTTCTTTGGCTACCAGGAGGAAGTTTTCACTGCCCTTATTTTCCCAAACGGACCACCAGAAAATATCCGATCAGACGTTGTTAGTCGACTCTCCGAGCGCCACTTTCCCGATAAAATCCCTCCCAAACCAACAGGCCAAAGACGTCAAAAAAGATGTAAGGTGTGTACCAGAGCAGGAGTCAGAAGAGACACATCTTATTATTGTGCACAATGTCCTTCCCAACCAGGCCTCTGCATAGGCGACTGTTTTCGGCGTTACCATACTTCAATAAATTTTTAGTGAAGTATGGTAAACATAATCCTCAGTTCCTGCCTTCATACACCTTCACACCCCTTATGCCACTGCCTGCTCTGTAACTGACCCTGGCTTGTTATTTGACCACTCTTATGCCTGCCGATTCTGTACATACCGCTGCCTGATCTGGAACTGACCCTGGACTGTTATTCAACCATGCTTCTGCCTAACTATTCTGTACATACCTCTGCCTGATCTGGAACTGACCTTCGACTGTTTGACCACAATATTTGCCTGCCTCTTGGACTGATCTTGTATTCTGCAACTGGACTAGTGGGATTCAACACGGGGTCTCACATATGTGAGGGGCTCCAGTATAGTTTTTCTGGAAGAAGAAAACAATTTTCTTTGTTTTCTTATTCCTAGATTAGGGTCTGGAGACTCGGAGGCTTCAAAGAGATTTGGGAGGGAGAAGCCTCTACCCCTATCCCCATTCTGTCCTGAACGAGGCTCTACTTCTGTCTGCTGCCTGTAGGACTTACTGCCGTCATGCCGCACTGACCACACCACATGGACCTGCCTACTACCAGGACCAATATTTTTGGCACTGCTGACAATATCTCTGCACTGACCCTGGACTGTATATGGACAGTATCCCTGCCTGCTGCCTGAAAAATTGTGTTCGTTGTTGCTGACCAAGTCCCTGCCTGCTGCCTGGACCAGTGATATCCTCCTGTGGACAACTGCGCTTCTAAAACCACAGGTAATATTTTCTTTACCCTTTTCTCAGCATAATTTATTTGGGGGTGTAATTCTTGGTATGTGCAGGCTATGTGTCCCTGGAACGCCGGCAGTGTTCCTTGCATGTTGCGCCTCTGTATGTGGCCAGGCTGTGTAAACGTCTCACACATGTGGTATTGCCATACTCAGGAGTAGTAGAATGTATTTTGGGGTGTTATTTTTGCTATGTAAATGCTATGCGTTGGAAATATCTTATAAACGGACAACTTTGTGTAAAAAAAAAAAATGCGTTTTCATTTTTTTCTACATTTTCCAAAAACTTCTGGAAAAAAATGAACCATTGAAAAGACTCATTATGCCTCATAGATTATACATTGGGGCGTTAGCTTTCCAAAATGGGGTCATTTTCTGGACGTTTCCATTGTCCTGGTGTTCCAGGGCCTTCAAAACTGTAATAGGTGGTTGAGAAATGAAATGTGTAATTTATGCTCCTAGAATGCCTGAAGGTGCTACTTCAAAATTAGGCCTCTGTATGTGGTCAGGCTGTGTAAAAGTCTCACACATGTGGTATTGTTATACTCAGGAGGAGTAGGCGTATGTATTTTGGGGTGTTATTTGTGGTTTGCACATTCCGTGTGGGAGAAATAAGCAGAAAATGAAATGAAAATTTTGTGAAAAAAAAAATCTTAATTTTGCAAAGAATTGTGGGAAAAAATGACAACTTAAAATAACTCACCATGCCTCTTACTAAATACATTGGAATGTCTACTTTCCAAAAAGGGGTCATTTGGGGGGCATTTGTACTTTCCTGGCTTGTTAGGGTCTCAAGAATGGAGATAGGCCTTAGTACATCAGATGTGATCTTTTTTTGCAAATCTTGATGATTTGCACCATAGCTTGTAGACTCTATAAATTTCACACAGATCATATAATATGCAATAATTTGGGTTATTTTTACCAAAGATGTGTAATAGTATAAATTTTGGCCAAAATTTATGAAGAAAAATTGCTAATTTGCAAAATGTTATCACAGAAACGAAGAAAAATTCATTTTTTTTTCAAAATTTTCGGTCTTTTTTCATTTATAGTGCAGAAAATAAAAAACCGAGAGGTGATCAAATACCACCAAAAGAAAGCTCTATTGGTATGAAGAAAAGGACAAAAAAATCATTTGGTTACAGTGTTGCATGACTGAGTAATTGTAATTCAAAGTGTGAGAGCACTGAAAGCTGAAAATTGGTCTGGGCATGAGGGGGGTTTAAGTGCCCAGTAAGCAAGTGGTTAACAGGTTTGACTGTTGAATCCCACTCTATAAAAGATTGTGGGTGATCTCCTTCAATAGTGTCTACTTTGACTAATGCTAGGAATCCGGCTTCCAGAATCACTTGCTATATAATCTGTAAGGCATAGGTTTCTTGGTATGGATCCAGGGGTTGGCACCCCAGGAAGTATGTCAATAGGCAGGATTCCTGCATATGGAATCTGATATGAAGCTGGCCTTGACTTTTATCAAGAGCCAGATCCAGGGCATGTCAATGTCTTTTCCTACGGCCTCTTGCTTATCACTCTTGGTGTGTAGCTTATTCAGGGGGTAACACATTTTATTCCCCCTATCAGGGCACCTCTAAATACTTAGGATTTAAAATGGGTCTTGTCGGCTTTGTTAAATCAGCCGTTTGAACCTTACGAGAAATTCTCTTGGTTCTTTGACAAGAAATATAATCTTTTTTGCTTGCCATTTCTTCTGCTAGAAGAGTATTGGAACTAAAGGCTCTTTCTTGTAAGAGCTATATTTCATCATGCATAAGGATGAGGTGGTTTGATGTCCTCATCCTGAATTCTTACCAAAAATGGTAACATGTTTTCATTTAAACCAAGATATTTTTCTTCCTTGTTTCTCCCCAGAAGTCCTAATCTGGGGAAGAGAAAGCACTACAGTCTCTTGATGTAGTAAGAGAGATCAGAATCTATTTAAGCGGGACTGCTCAGGTTCGCAAAACACAGGTTTTGTTTGTACTGCCAGAGGGTCCAAGATATGGACAGGCAGCATCAAGATCCACTATTTTCCAAATGGATTTGTCAAGTGATTGATCAAGCTTCAACTTAAAGAAGAAAATCCTTCCTTCTCATATTAAGAGCACATTCATCCAGGGCAATTAGTGCCTCTTGGGTGGTGCATCATCAGGCCTCTATGGCTCAGATCTGTAAGACCGCAAAATTGGTCTTTGGTTCAGACGTTAATACAATTTTTTCAAATCGATATTAAAGGTCATGAGGAGATTGCCTTTGGGCACAGCATACACTGAAGGCTGCAGTATGAGTCCTCTGGCCTCCTGTTTCCTTGATTCTTACTCCCCCCGCCACCCCCCCCCCTTCGGTTGCCATTGCTATGGGACATCCCACATAGTTATTACTATGGCTCTGTGTACCCTGATGTAAGAAAATAAAATAGGATTTTAAAAACAGCTTACCTGTAAAATAATTTTTTATGTACATCAGGGGACACATAGGTCCCTCCCTTCTACTTCTTATACACTTTGATTGCTTGGCTACAAAACTGAGGACTCCCAGTTATGGGAGGGGTTATATGGGGGAAGTTCACGCCTTAAGGGGCGTGCCAGTGTCCAGCACCTGATATGCAGATATAACCCACATAGTTATTACTATGGCTCTATGTCTCCTGATGTACATCAAAGAAAAGGATTTTACAGGTGAGCTGTTTTAAAAATCTTATTTTACACAATACATGTACAGGCAACTCACATTTGAAAAGTTGATTGTAAGCATGTCAGTAAAAAAAACATCCATCAACAGTGTCATCAGTTTCGTTCCTCCTGCTCATTAGAAGCCTGGCCAAGTGTAATCAACACAGCTGGATGGTATGGCTGGCCACGGTGGAAGGAAAAACTCAAAGCGAGGCTTGGAGCGCTGTGGTGGACAGACAAGGGGAGATGACGTCACTAGTATGCAACACGTTTCATGAGCGTGCAAGCTGCAATGACATGGCAGTCGCACTCCTTCCTCAAGCTAAGGATGGATGAATACAGGGGAACTAAAATCACTGACAGGGGGAGTAGTGGCCGGAAACCAACCAACGCTGTAATTGGTCATGCTAGAGGTGCCCGTCCTAGAACAACATTCATCAGACCGGCATGAGAAGCTGGAAATACAATAGCATTCTCAGTAGAAAAATATATAAAGAAAAACAGAGATAATAATGGTAGTATCATATTTAAAGAGGACATTCCTCCTAATATATTTATGTATATACGCAAGGAAAAATATAGAGTATAGATTGCAGTAATGACATATATAAGAAATACAGAATTAAAAAATACAAAATTAAAAAATATATAAGCTCACTATTTGATGTTAAAAATTCTGGCCGTGTGTAGAAGCCTGACTATCACACACTAAGAAAATTAATATATTTATAAGAGGTAATGCTGGTAATACTACCTACATATACCATACAGAACTACATTTTTATTTTTCATTTTTAAAAACCATACCTTCCCCCTCAGAATCTGGACTTTATTAATATTTTTTTTATTATTATTATGGACTCCATTTTTATGTAATCCATTTTTAAATTTATTGTTTTATTACATGTTGCTTACATGCTTGGAGGGGTTTTTCCTATATATTTTCCAGAATTTTGCACCTTATACTTGTATATAGCCAAGAATACAGACCCGCACAGATTGATATCCACATTTTACAACATGCTCTCTGTCTCCACCTCTATTAAGATAGCATTCGACCTGAAGCCCCATTGGTAGAGGTAGGTGGGACCCATGGGGAATGAGGAATGGGAGGAGGCTCTAGAGTCCTGCAAAACCGTGTCCCCCAGACTCTCGGACAGACTATCCCAGATATATATAACACACAGGAGACACGTCTTACCCCCATTCATGTAGCTAGATATAAACATAACCAGTCTACCTTGTGTTTGTTGTGTGGACAAGAGACGGGCGTGTTTATCCATCTACTATGGACCTGTGAAAAGATTCAAGGGCTCTGGAAACAAGTTGTGACCTTTTTTGCATGACACCATGGGCTCTCCCATAGCACCATTGATGAGGCCATTCTCCCCTAATTTTTCGCAATGGAAGGCAAAGTAAACATATCCTTTCCCTATAACAAATGCATATACACCAATAGAGGCTGCCCAGCCAAATACAATAAGATCTGGGACCGCTGGCTACAGAAATCAGAGATATGCAGTTAAACACGAACCTGACCAATGGCACAAAGGCTCAGACACATAAAGGAATAATCAATATTTATTTTGCAGTATTTTGTGCATGCATTTATATGAGCATATACTACTGTATGATATTTGCTATACCTCTCTTGAATGCACTATTCATTTTATGGACCTTATTATGCATTTTATATATACAAATACTATGTTAAATATATGTGCATCTTTTTTACTCAAAAAAAACTTTTGTTCAATGGAAAAATACAAGAACACATAATCAAAATATTACAAAATATTACAAAAGCATGATATATACATACAGCTCAGTGGTAACGTTATGGTTCGAACATCTCAACGCTACTACCCCCAGGCCTGAACGAGATGATATCTTATAAAGCGTTCCTGTAGGTTTTTCACAATTTTCTCCTCCCCCACTCCGTTCCTTTCTCTCTCCCCCCCATTCCCCTTTTCCCTTCCCCCCTCCCTATCCATTTTGTCCCTTTAATCCAAATTACCCCCATCCTATTGGTTCTCTTTGTGTACTCCTGTCAACTATTGCAGAAATTCCCCTATTACACCTCAGGTTACCTGGCCGTCCATATCTGCCCCTGAACTGGGTCAGTAATAGTCAAATTTCTAAAATGTTTTGTTTATAAATAAAGTTCCGTATTATAGATTTGGGCTATCCAGCCCCTCATCTCTTGTAATTCATGTTTTTTTCTATGTATTAATGTCATGTATACTTTATGTAATTAATTTGGGTTGTTGCTTTCCCCGCATGTTTAGCCAGCCTCTTCCTGACTGCATGTTTCTTCTCCCCAGTGGCGGACATGTGACTCTCCGGGTCAGGGCATTTTCCCTTGAGGGAACCACTCCTCTCTTGCACTACCTATGTTTTGGGCTTTCCAGTCCATTTTACATGGACAGCGCACACTTGCGCAGTAGCATGGTACTACGCACCTGCGCAATGCGGCGAGCCAGACAAGATGACATCAGGGCCATGTGTACAGCTTCTGGGTTGGGGGGATCATTAGGATGGGTGGGAAAGAGGGAGGCATTTAACCTCTAAATTGTTCATGGTAGCTTGGATGGTGAGGAGCAGAGTTCCAGTGAGACTGGAGCATGATCGGACTACATGATCAGACCAATCTGAGTGGCACCCACACATTGTAGTAGGTGTTTGCTGACCAGGGGGAGATCTAGTCTGGAATAAGACATTTGAGTTGAGGAATAGAAAGTGTAATCCCTCTACGAAGCGTGACATTTCATTTCCATGGGTCATAGAGATCCTTAAGTTGTACAAAAGAAGTTAAGGCGGTGGGCAGTTAGGGAAGGGGATCTTCTACAAACATTATATGAATCTAAGGAGTGGGCTAGGACTGTGTTAAAGTCCCCACATATGATTATTTGGTTCTTGGGTTAATGGCTGAGTTTTTTGGTCAGGGTTTGGGGAAATTGCTTGTGACGCTCATTAGGGGCATACATGTTAGCTAGTACAAGGGGGTGATTTTTGAAAATAACTGAGAACATTTAAAAAAACGCCCCTCTTGATCAGCGTCTACTCAGCACAGCTGGAATAGCATGGAGTTCCGGACAGCAATCAATACTTCTTTTTTTTTTTAAGGAGACGAAGAAGCAATGGGGGAATGATTTATGCCAGGAAATAGTTTTTTTTTTTTTTTTTCAGAGACAAAATGTGTCTCTTGAACAAAATTATGTCAGCTTTTTGGGTAATTACTTCTATCCACATAAGGGACTCAACAGCTCATTTAAACGTAGACTTAACATTAAGTGTAACAATTTGATGTGACGTGTAATAGAATAAGGTTGCTTCAAGGGGCCCAAATACAGAATACACACTAATCCAGTCAAAGAACACATAACAATATGGAATATGAAAAGTAGGTGACGTTAAAGTGAACAGCATAATAATTATAAAGCTTATTAGAACATTGCAATATCCATGTAACAACAACAAACTGTATAGTTTGCATGATGCAACTGTAACCCGGGGAGTGGAAGAACAAGAGGTGGCTATTTGTTCAAGAGAGTAGTAGCTGAAGGTAAGGCAGGTGAACACATTCTCGCTAAAGGTTAGGTTTTACCAGCTGTAGACCAGGAATTCTGAATTCTGGGGGGAGTTGGGCCCCCATGGCATTGTTGAGGGGGTGCAATGGGGAGGCCCCAGTTATGAACACATTTGTATCCTTCTTTTGGAGTGTGCATGGGCACAATTTGGTTTTGGCAAGTTGTCAGGAGTTTTGTGGGGTATACCCATTGGTGGACCACGTTGCGGTCTCTCAGTGCTTTAGTTATTGGAGAAAATTATTTCAGCATCTGCGCAGTAGTGGCGGAGATGTCAGCGAAAAGAGCAATTTTGGAGTAAGGATCAGGGAGGGTACGTGCGGACCTGGCAATCTTCATAATTTGAACATGGTTTGTAGATCCTATGTGCTCGTTCAATTAATATGTTAGACGGAGATAGAGATGTTATGAGCTTGAGGAAGAGCTGCTGAATAAATGGGGTCAGCTCTGAGTTTTTAACTGCTTCAGGTATGCCTCTGAATTTAATGTTGTTTTGCCTGGAGCGATCCTCCAGGACTGACTTCATCGCCATTGCCTACATCGCCAGAATGAGCGTCAACCAGCTCATTAGTCATGAGTAACATCCTCCACTTGCCTTTCAGTTTGCTCTGTGCATGCTTCCACTTGATCAATTCTTGTATGCTTATGTAAAACTGAGGAGCGGAATTCAGCATGTACGGTCTCAGAGAGGGTTAACAGCATTGATTTTAGGAGATGTTCAGGGACTGGCTTGATAGAGGCTGTTATAGAAGCTAGAGAGGCCAGACCCCCCCCCCCCCCCCTTCTGGCTAGCGAACGAGTCCTCATCCCCCATATGCTTTTTACTTAAAGGTGTCTTGAGAGGAGTGTGAGCCAGGGAGCATGCAGCTCTTTTGTATCTGTCAGCTGCATAGGGAGATGAACAGAGGTGTCCCCCGAGTAATTCTTTCATAGGGTCTTGTGGAGAGGAGTCAGGCGGCAAGGGAGGTGTGAGTAACTGGTGTGACCAGAAATATGTGGACTGCCACAGGGAATGATAGGCACAAGTAGTGTAAAATAATATCATTTATTTAAAAGTTAAGTGAAAAATAAAGATGGAAACGTACCTCCAACATACCAAACTGTGTAAAACAAACCAAATAACCGAATAGTGACACATAATGACCAACTGCCTAAACTAGTATATACAGCAGATGGGGAATGCAAAATCATAATCACAGCCGAGCCAGGGTCCGACACAGGAGATCAAACAGAGTTGAGCAAGACAGGGCAGGAAAAGGGTAACAGGAGTAGAAGAGAGCAGGTGGGAAGGGATCAGGCTGCAGGGCAGGGGCACATGGAGAGCAAAACACCAAGGCAACCAGAGCAGGACATACTGGATTTAAATATACTTCCAGCAATAAGCATCAGGTGATGACTAATGAGCTTCTGACTGCTGAGAGACACCTGCTGGTGGACACTGGAACTGCAGCCTATGAATCTTCGAGCCACAGTGCCACCAGCAGGTGTGTCCATTCCTGTCAGCTTTGAGTGTGCTTGGGATCGGTACCATCTTGGGACTCCATTGCAGCATGGTGGAAAAACTCAGTTTGCGGGGTATTGGAGTCTTATATTTCTTTTTAGACATAGTCCATCTGGGCCGTGGAGGTTCTTGGTGCTGGCGGGTGTGATGGGTATGAATTTCGGCAGTCTCCTGTGCTGTTAAGCCACTTGGTTTCTCCTGGTGAGACAGAGCAGCACCATTATGCAGCAATTCCAGTCTGCAGCCAAGCCCCCCCCCCCTCCGTCTCACTCTTTAACAACCAGCTATTCTTCACACAGAATTCAAATTGGTCAATCATCTTGCAGACGTTCCTAATTCAAATCATTCCAAAAATTTGGAATTGGAAAATGGAGTTAGAAAATGTAATAAACAAAACGAAATTGAATGAAACAAAACAAATTCTGAAACTAAATTAGTAACATAACAAATCTATACAAAACAAAACACATTTTTCTGCTCTGCATATGTCTATTTTAGGTTCAATTCAATGTTTAATCCTCTTGGGTGTAAACAGTTTAATTCATAGATTCAAAATGTTTTGTTTTACAAGAATGTCCACTTTTCCTGGCCTTGCTTGCGGTAATAATGTAACCTATATACACGGGTGTGACCCTATATCATTCAGGTGAAAAAGAGACAACATATACCAATGACCTCATTCTATTTTTTTAATGATCCAGGCCCATCCCTCAAGGAAGCCTTAGCACTGATCTTATCCTCCCCCGCCCCTCCCCTTCAGGTTTCAAAGTAAACTGGGATAAATGCCAAATACTGTCAATTGGCGAAACTGCGGCAGCAGATCCTACCTTACTTCTAAAATGGACCATCACTACTAGATACCTAGAAGTTGTAGTTTTTTTTTTTTTCTAGGGCCTCTGAGTCTTCTACCTCTACTACAAATGGCTAAGCAGCATATGAAAACATGGGGAATCTTCAACCAATTTACAGTTCACCTCTCTACTCCAGCTTTGCTAGAGGAACATAGGGGAACTCATGGAAAAGGATGTCACAGTAGACAAAGTCCTGTCAGCTATTAAGCAGACCCCTATAGGCAAGGCCCCTGGCCCAGATGGCTTTAGCGCACTGTACTACAAAACATTTGCCAACAGGCTGACCCTCTGACACACTACTTTAATGCTATCCAAAAGGATGCCTAGGGTTACCTGTCCTCTGGAAGTATTCTCCTGTTGCCCAATTAGCACAGTTTTCAATCATATACTCTCAAACCAGATTGGATCAAAATGGAGATGCATACCATAGATTACCTAACTTGGGTTCCCTCTAAAAATAGACCCCCATCCCCATTATGGCCCCAACCTTATCGCACTTGATGGCCCTATGTGACATATTATATAAATCTTCTTACCTGATTTCTGACTTACATACACATCTTCCAAAACCCCAGATTCCCTCCTGATCAAAATTTTAGGGCATTTCAGTGATGCACAAAGGGGCTATTCAGAATTGGAAATGTTTTATCCTCTATGGGTTCCCTTACAGCAAGCCACTGCATTTGTAAACTGGAAATGCCCTCATCTGAAAGATTCTGTCTGCATCACATTCTGCATTTTATTTGCTCTCTATGGACCTCAAAACAAGACCCTCTAAGTATCACTGTATATGAAAAATGGTGCTCTGGGTGCATGGATCAGAGGGGAGGAATATCTATGATTTAGCAATCAAAGAAGAACACAGTGCTGCAAAGAGCTAGGAGGGTGCTGCTCACCCCAAATAGATACAAATAAAAACAGTTCCCCCACAACCGGGGTTTTTAGGCAGCAAGAGACAGTAATAGAAGCCAATAGAGGTAGTATAAAGGGTATTTTAATATTAATTGGTAAAAACAAACATGAGCTTCACCTGAGCACTTATATAACAGACAAAATCATGTATATAAAGTACATATAGTGTCACATGGAAGTATAATAACAGACACGGCTATGTTACACTGTATGGGTAGATAACAGTGAAAGCATGAAACTAACGCGTTTCAACCCCAAAGGGGGTCTTCTTCAGAGATGGTTGTCTGTTTAAAAGAAAAACAAGGTTACACTGAATACATGAATCCGGTGTTATACATGTTGGGGATACCCAATATTAATTTAAAATGGTTTACCCGATGATGTACTTCCAGGTAGGTGAGGTGGATTATAGTGCTTCGGATAGGATTCCCCCATAGAGCAATGTCTCAATTTCCTTTACGCATCTGGAGTGGTATCTGGTCCATATGTGTTGCCAAGACGCCAGGGGGAAGAGGAGGCAGCGTCACAGACCCACTGGCGTGACTCGCGGGAGGTCACACTATTACCTTGCCCCCCAGAAAAGAAAAGAAAAATCCGGGGGGTAGGTGCGAGTAAAGGTACACCGATGATATGGTGAGTCACACCTGCAGCGAAATCCCAACAATAGGCAAAAAGTTAAAAGCGAGGATTATTTAATATTGGAAAGATGGGGTGCATAATATGATATGAAGTTAATAATATCATATACTCATTATGTATGCCAAAAGTTGTATACATATATATATATATATATATATATATATATATGTGCACCCCCAATTGTCCAGATATCCATATAACAAGCTTTCTAAAACCCGAGCAGAGAAAAAGAAAGGAGGGGGGGACCATACCTGGGAGTATCTAAGGAGCCTAAGAAGAGGGGGAAAGGAGGAAAAAATGGCCAAAAATGAGTGAGTGTGTAGGTGTGTGCTGCTGTGTGGGCCGTGACACACAAGAGAGAGGGTGAAGGGGAAAAAAAAAAAAGGGGAAAAGAGAGAAAAAAGAAGGAGTGATGAGCAGTGGGCTGGTGAGGACGGTGGAAGTGTGAGCGCTCAAGCAAAAAAAGAAAGAATGAGCTAAGAAATGGTAAACAAGTGAAGAAAAATGTAAATCATGAAACAAAAAAGACCACATGTGGAAGTATGCAAAAACAAGGTGCGCTAAAAATAGGTGAAAATCATGGAAAACATAACCAATAGGAATATCAAGTGTGTGATAGCGTGTACATTCAAGAAAAGTGTATAATAATGGTGGTAAGAAAATAGCAAACAGATATATTAGCCTCATTAGAACAACCAGGTCAGTGGTGAGATTATTACCTGGATTGTAAGACCTAATGGGAGACTGTTCCAGAAGGTAAAGATGCGGGACGGCAACTTAAGCGTTAGTCCACAAGGGGTAACTGGTGCAGTCCCTACAATGCGTTTTCTGAGGTCCGATCTGTAAATTAATTAGATCAGTCCACATACTAAACAGCCAATAGAGAAGCTTAATTTGGTGCGATACATCACCAAATGTAGGTCAAATACAGAGGAAAAATCAGTGCTCACCAGACAACAGGTACAAGTTACTTTCCTCCTGGATGAATGTGCACCTCCTATGAAGGAAGGTTTGTATATAAAGCCTAAAGATTGGCTACAGGTGCATACGCCCACCAATCAGCCGGTGCATCCTTAACGCATTGGCCGCCTGATTAGGATCAGCCTCGTGTGGCCGCCCCGGCGTCCTGGAAGGCCTGAAACCGGCCCCGAAATGACGTCACTTCCGTCGCAAACGTGTGGCGTCATAACGTCACACACGTTCGCTAGAACGAACGGACGTGCGTGAGGTATATGTCACGCACGTCCGTCAGAACGAGCGGACGTGTGTGAGGTGTGCGTCCGGAAGTGTCCGAGGATGCCACCGGCAAGGGAATATGTGTCCCCCATCCCTCAGCGAGGGGGGAGGGGGACCAGTGGAGAGGCCTGTCCGTAAAAAAGACAGACAGAGACCACTCCTGCCCTTGCCGGGGAGTCAGAACAGGGGGCAGACCCAATTGTCTCCTCCTCACCTCTGGACTGTGGTTAGGCAAAGGACCATTTTAGATTGCGAGGGAAGAGGGACATATGCTCAATGGAAGGAAAGATTAGTTATCTTATAAAAATAATTAAGCGATGTCTAGAGCCGAGACTGGCCAGATACCTCCTAGACCCCCACCGAGGATCTTCGGGACTGATAAAGAAATGGGGGGTGTGGGAGTGGGGAACATAGGGGAAGGGGGGGAGAGAAAAAAAAAATTTAATATGAAGGGGGGGAAGATCCAAAGGTGGGGGAAAAAGGAAAGGCAGGTGGCAGGTCGGGGCATAGCATCATAAGAAGTCAAATAGAATTCACCAATCAAGTTGTATAGTTATATAATACTCTACAGGATTTAATATGCGTCTATTATCATGTAAATGCAAGTCTCTATCAAGAGCGTGAACAAAGCAAATATGCAAACTATAATAAAATATACATCAGCCATAGAGTGTTGAACAACAGGTAAGGTGGAGCTGTGCTAGGGTCCCGTGGGTTGTAGTCATTCGCCTGTGTGTGGTCCCTCCTCAGGTCTGGTTCTAACAAGCACTAAGCTAGATGTCCCTGATTGTGTGTGAAAGGGTGATATTAAAATTGGTGATCTGGTAATGATTGGTGCTGTTAATAATGATGTGGTTGCCGTGGATAACCAGAGAAAGGTATTTGAACCTGAAAGATCTATGGTGAAAGGTAAAACTGACTTCCGTAAGTTGAAAGGTAGGGTCAGGGAAGGAAAAGGTCCACCAAGAAAAGAGAGTAAGGCCAGGGACCGCAAGAGAAGAGGGGGAAGGAAGAGTATAAGGAATTGGAGGACCCTGTTAAGATTCAAGGTGGGACGTACCTGGAAGCACACCCGAAAAAAAGGTTGGACCTACATGGCTGACGGATAGCACAGAGGTGTCCCAACTGCTATGGTGGGTGTGATTGCTTCTCCCTCCGGATCGAAATGGGGGGAGGGTGTATGTGACAAAGCGAGGCTCTGTGCCTATAAAATTGGATGTAAAAGGGACACAGTTTGTATATCTGCAGATTGCAAGACTACAGAGGGTAGATTTGAAATGGTGAAAACTTCTCTGGCAGTTTTCTCCAGATTTTGCTACTGCCGGATGGGACTCTGTAGTTTGGAGATCCCAAAGAGTCTTGGGTGGGTCAGGATCTCAAACCCTGTGTCTGGGTCTTGTGGACAGCCAGCAGTGTGTGTGCCCAGGTGCACACAGCCCATATAATGAGGGGCTGGTGAGAGTAGAAGGTGCAGTTGGAGTAGGGTCTGCTATTAAGAGAATCTCTGTGAGGATAGATGCTGTGTGCTTTCAAGCAGCTTAAGGACCAGAAGCTGTGTGCATTGAGGGGCTTGAAGCTGTGTGTATCCAAGCTGTGGACCTGGGAGAGCTGGTGGTCTGAGGGACCAGTATCTATAGCAGCAGTGTTGCTGAAGAGTAGCCAGATAGGCTAGCATTTCCAGTTATGTATGAATTACGCTTAAACCCTTGTGTGGGATTCCTGAGTGGACTCTTTTTTTTTTTTTTTCATTTAATAAACATGGGCTTCCAGGCCCTTAACTATAAACGCCTGTCTGATGTGGACTTGCTACACAAAAATGCATCTATCACTGAGCTGAACAATCCCCCATGTCACAACATGTATAACAGTCCCACTAAGCAGGTACTGTCAGTGCTGGGACAAGGTCAACTAGCTCCCAAGGCAGACTTGTGTATAGAGTGCAAAGATTAGGACTGAATAAATTACAAAGTGCAAGAGTCAGGAGCAAAAATAATGAAAAATAAAGACCAAACATTGAAGAACTCATTAGGAGTTCACTGTACTAACTATCCAATGTTAGTACATCAATCTCCCCTCTGAGCGAACACCATTAAAGACTTTGGGACATGAACATGAAAACGAACATGAAAAATCAAAAGTGCTAATTTTAAAGGCTTATATGCAAATTGTTAAAAAAGTGTTAAAAACTGAAGTTTTTTTTGGGGAGCAGTGATTTTAATAATGCTTAAAGTGAAACAATAAAAATTAAATATTCCTATAGTATGACTGTAAAGTGGCACAGTTTTCCCGTGTTTAGAACAGTACCACAGCAAAATGACATTTCTCAAGAAAAAAATAAATAAAAAAATATTTAAAACTGATCGCGGCTGTAATGAATTGTGGGATTTTGGCCATATAGATATAACTCATTAAAAAATGGCATGGGTTCCCCCCAGTCCATTATCAGGCCATTTGGGTCTGGTATGAATATTAACCACTTCAATACATTTATACAGCTTCCTTACCAGACCAATTTTTCGCTTTCAGCGTTCTCACACTTTGAATGCCAGTTACTCAGTCATGCAATACTGTACCCAAACAAATTTTTTTGCATTTTTTTCATACAAATAGAGCTTTCTTTTGGTGGTATTTAATCACCACTGGGTTTTTTATTTTTTGCGACATAAGTGAAAAAAGAGCGAAAATTTTGAAAAAAAACCCCACATTTTTTTAGTTTCTATGATAAAATTTTGCAAATAAGTCATTTTTGTTCATAAATTTGGGCCAAAATTTATACAACTACATCTCTTTGGTAAAAATAAACCAAATGGGGGCGTGTCCGGAGGTGACCAGCGGCGGACGTCTCCTATGTGAGCTCCGCTACTCCTGCAGCCTAATCCGCCGCCATCCGCGCATATTTGGAGCTGTTGGGAGCCAGAAATCTTGCCCAGCTGTCCGTCTGGGTGCCCTGCGGGGTTTGGAGACCGTATTGCCCGGAGTCCCTGCTCTGGACAGCCCGACGGCCTTCTCTCCTGGACACTCGCGGCCGCCATCTTGGAGATCCGGGGCCTGCTGACACCGGCCTTCATCCGCACGAACCGGGAGGTAGGGAGCCCTCATCCGCCCTCCCAGCCTTGTCCTACGTCCTCCCTGCACCCTCCGGTGGCCCGGCTGAGCTCCGGGGGCGCTCGTGGAGGCCGCGGCCGGATCCGGCCTAGTGCGGCCTAGTGGGGCCTGCGGATCCCCGGTGTGTCCTGAAGTGTGCGCCCCGCGGAGGGGCGGTGCGGCCGGCCTGGCCTTGACTTGGGGGAGCGGGGCGTCCCTCTCTTCGCCCGAACAAGAATCCATCTCTGGCCTACGTGGTGCGGGGGGGGGGGAGCAGACCTAGGCCTGAAGAAGCAGCCACCTTGCTCCACCCAAAGACTTGTGGCTTAGTGGAATAGCGGCCATCTTGCTACACCCGGCTGGCTTCTTACAGCCATAGCAGCCATCTTGCTACACCCAGTGCTGTCATTCCTCTGTACCTGGCCACGGCCCGTCCCCCTCCTTGGCCTCAGGAGCACCCCGGACTACCACACCATACTCCAGCTCCCCCCTGCTCTCCTCCCCTCCTCTTATGAACGCCTGATAGGAGGGCTGCTCCCACTTCCAATCCGGTGGCCATCTTACTCCACCCGGACGCTGTCACTGCACCAGGAGCCCACTTCCACCGCCAACACGGACCGCATAAGCTGCTCTACCACTTTACCTACGGGTGCGTGTGGCTGTTGATGGCTGGCTGACGATATGTACCGCTGAGCTCTGTGCTACCCCGACAACTGCAGGCTGTGTTCCCAATTAATCATACCCGACTTGCTGATGGCGGCTTCTAGCTCTCATCCTGCTGACTTTGCTGAACTACAACAAGGCTCTATCCAACGTTACCTACTCCGTACAACCTCACAAGACTCCCGTGCAGGAAAAGACAAGCTCTCGTCCAGCCGAACCCCAGGCAAACTGAAGCCACCCCCCCCGACTGCAGCGTCTTGCCCTACCCCTGGGAACAACTCGGTTGCTCAGCCGAATCCCCTGATGGACCCTCCGGATCCCCTGGCTGGATCTCCACTGTCCCCTACCACAAACGTAACCGTTGCTACGGAGGAGATGTCTTCCTCAGCCTTGAACAGGGATCCGGGCTCCACATCCACTGCCCTACTCTCTGCCTTCAGGGCTGATTTTGAGTCCTGGGCATCCAAAATGGAAACTTCTCTCCAAAGTGAACTGAATGCCCTCAAACAGCGGGTCTCGGCATCAGAGACTGCAATTTCTACAATGGCCACCACCCAAGATGACCATGCGTCCCGTATAACGGCACTTGAACTCGCATCTACGGCTCACCTCTCCCGGTTGCGGCAACACCAGCTCCGCATAGAAGACAGTGAAAACCGGAGCCGCAGGAATAACATCCGGCTGCAGGGTGTCCCGGAGGCAACCTCGGGTAATGACCTCAAACCCACTATTGTTGCTATCCTAAATCAGGTCCTGGAGAGGGAAGTTACGTCCCCTATCGAATTGGATAGAGTGCATAGGGTTGGGGGTGTGGGGGTAGACGGCAGGGACCGCCCTCGTGATGTCCTCTGCCGGGTGCACTACTATACCCTGAAGGAGGAGATCTTGCGCAAGGCCTGGCGCCTGGGCCCACTGGACTTTCACGGATCCTCCATACACCTGTACCCAGATCTTTCCCGCAACACGCTGTACATGCGGCGGGTGGTCCGCCCACTGCTGGAATTGATTCGCCAAGCAGGTGCAACGTACACGTGGGGACACCCCTTTAGCATTAAAGTGACCCGGGGGGATAACCACAAATTTGTCCTATCAGATCCGGACCAGCTTCCTGCCTTCTTCCTCTTTCTGGACCGAGACCCTATCACCGTTCAAAATTGGCTGGATCCTCCAGATGATCGTCAAAGACTGCCGGGTCCTCCCCTGCAACGCCGGAGACACTCACGTCCTAGATTTGTTCCCCCTGGTCCCAGAATACGGAGAGCCACATCACCAGAAGACTAATCTGCACTCTCTCTCCTCTCTAGGAGGTTGCGGGTATTGTCCTTGATACAGGCCAGTTTTGCCTTAACAATGTTCCCTATGCTCTGTTTTTTCCATCCCTTTGTACGTTTGTTCCCCTCTCATTGACTCAAGATAACTATGTAATTTGAATGCTATGGGTGGTTTGGCTGTCTGGATGGGATAGTTGCAGCTTCTATTGCCCTCCGCTGGTACAGTTGGGATAGCTGGGGCTCTGGAAGGGCGGACATTACCACTGATGTTGTTTATTGGGATGTAGTGGACACGTTTATTATGTCTCTGTAAATGTTGGACCTGCGGACTGACTTGACGTGTCTCGGACATGGTCCCCTGGTTTGTTCTGGGGATTCCAAGTCTCTCCTCAGCACCAACCCCAAATTTCTTTGTGGCCCGGGATCGGTAGCCCTTGTCGAGGGCAACTACTGTACGTTTACATTGTTATCGGAGCTAGGCTATGACAACACTCTTGGGTAAAGCTGCTATGACTGTGGTAATTGGTGTGTCTAACCTCCTTGGGACCACATGGGAATACCTGAGCCCTTATGTTGCCTCTAGCCAGTTTATGCCTTGTTGTTCACTCCTGTTTTTTCTTTTTGTTTATATTCCTATAATGTTTATGTAGCCCGAGGGTACCATGGTATTAGCTATACATTTTATTTTTCAGTGTCTACGAAATTAAGCATTAGACGCCATGGTCATTGGGTATGTTACACTTATGTTATATGTGCCTGCTAAGTTGTCGGGATCACAACTCAGCTATTCTAACCTTGTTCTCTCCCCCTCCATAGGATCGGCACGATCCGTGCCTACTACGTGATATTTCACAAAGTGTTCAGTTTTCACGGACACTCTAGGATTTTTCTAGAGCCGCCTTTCCCCAGGGGCTCTTTCTGACCTACCCCTTTTCCATCTCTCCCCCCCCCCCCTCTTTTTCCCCTTTTTTATTTTTTATTTATTTTTTTTTTTTGTTTGTCGCTCTATCATGGCCCACACGGCGACGTCTCAACCCAGGCTACAGTTTTGTTCATACAATGCAAATGGCCTTAATATTGCCGCTAAAAGAGGCCAAATCCTCTACCAGATGCACAAACGCCTAGTTAATGTGCTTCTGCTACAGGAGACACATTTTCACTCTGCCTCCACTCCTTCCTGTTCCAGTAGGTACTTTAACAGATGGTTCCATAGTACTAATCCGACTCAGAAAACCAAGGGAGTGTCTATTGCCTTTCATAAGACGCTCCCTATAGAAGTGCTTGATCATTTGTCTGACCCCCAGGGAAGGTATGTTTTCGTGAAATTCATGTTATGGGGCACCAAATTTACGGTAGCTAAAATTTACCTCCCAAATGTCAACCCAGTTTCGTCTGCGTTGCAGTACTTGAAGATTCTGTCAGGATTCCTAGAGGGTAAGCTCGTCTTGGGAGGGGATTTTAACACACCTCTAGAACCTCTCTTGGATTCCTCCACCTCGCGATCTTGTCTCTCGTTCCCCAAACTGAGGGAACTTAAACGCGCATTCTACGATCTGCGTCTTGTTGACGTTTGGAGGGTACTAAACCCCACATCCCGTAACTATACCCACTTTTCTCACGTACATCACACTTATAGTCGCATAGACTACCTAATGTGTGACCACAGCTGCCTAGATTGGTCCCCTGACTGCACCATAGACCCTATGGTGTGGTCTGACCACTCTCCCATTCATATGACATTTTCAATCCCCTCCACTCCAATTAGGGAGTGGACATGGCGGTTGAACGATTCGTTGCTTACAAACTCGGAGTGTGTGCCGCAGGTTACGAATGCCATATCTAACTATTTTGCTGACCACGCCTCTGATACGACGTCGCTGCCCTTTCAATGGGAGGCATTAAAAGCAGTCCTACGTGGAACCTTCATCCAACTGGGTACACGCCTAAAGAGGGAACGCTCAGCCGCCATCACGGCTGCAATCCAAACTCTTAGGAACCTAGAAACTGAACATAAACGATCCCCGACAGTGACCACGCTGGCGGACGTTTCTAGGGCGCGATCTCAACTCAGAGAACTATATGAGACCTCCGCACGCACTTATTCGGATAAGATTGCTTTCCATCAATATAAGTTTCAGGATAAATGTGGTAGGTCACTGGCTCGATCCCTGCACCCCAAGGCATCTTCCGCTTTTGTACCCCATATTAGGGGGGCGCGGGGGGAATTGGTCTCCTCACCCTCTAAGATGGCTGAGGAATTCAGGGACTTCTATCAGTCTCTGTACAATATCCCTCTGTCTCGACAAGGGGATCCCCCTTCTATCGACTTGGCAGACAAACTATCCTATGTCTCGGAAACCGCGCTCCCTCAATTGGACGGAGACACCGTTGCTGACCTAGAAACCCCTATTACTGAGGACGAGGTTGCCAAAGCCATAGCGGGAACACCAAGTGGAAAGAGCCCAGGCCCCGACGGCTTCACTCCTAGATTTTACAAACTTTTCGCCACCCTTCTTACACCCTTTCTCACTAGGGTGTTCAACTCCTTGACGGAGGGCTCTAAGTTCCCTCCACAAACACTTGAGGCCCACATCTGCCTCATACCAAAACCAGACAAAGACGCCACTCTCTGTGCAAACTATAGGCCAATATCCTTGATTGGTGTCGATCTGAAAGTCTTTGCCAAAATCCTGGCCAATAGATTGCAACCATTGTTGCCCAAGATAATACACTTAGACCAGGTTGGCTTCGTGAGCGGCCGGGAGGCTAGGGACAATACTCTTAAGACTCTCCTTCTGACTAATTATGCCCGGTCCCATGATATTCCACTATGCCTCTTAACGGTCGATGCGGAGAAGGCATTCGACCGGGTAGACTGGCAGTTCCTCCGTTTATCCCTGCAACAAATAGGCTTGGGAACTAATATGATGGCAAGGGTGATGTCCCTATACTCCTCTCCGTATGCTAGGATTAGACTGAATGGTTCCTTATCTCCAGCTTTTTCAATCCCCAACGGGACACGTCAGGGGTGCCCATTGTCCCCCCTCCTCTATGTTCTAACTATGGAACACTTGGCCGTTGCTATACGCAACAATCCCTCTATCCAGGGCGTAACAGTCGGGCCCACTCACACTAAACTTGCCCTATTCGCAGATGATCTGCTCTTGTACGTGACTCACCCACGCACATCCCTACCCTCAGTATTGAGGGAATTCCAAAAATTCGGAGCGGTTAGCAATTTCAAAGTTAATTATAGTAAATCAGAAATCCTTAATGTATCCCTGCCTAAGTCGGACATACGAAGACTCTCGACTACTTTCTCCTTCAAAACTGGTTCCTCTTCCATTAAGTATCTCGGAATCCAAATACCGGCGGACGCGTCCCAGCTCTTTGCTCTGAATTTTGCCCCTCTACTTCTTAAGGCCCAGGCAGATCTAGCTACATATACGTCGAAACGGCTCTCATGGCTGGGTAGAGTGCATGCCTTGAAAATGGACGTTCTTCCTCGTTTCCTGTATCTGTTTCAAACCGTTCCTATCCACATACCCAATTCGTACTTCAAGAAATTACGCCGCCTGTTCTCCAAATTTATTTGGAATGCTGCCCGCCCCAGAATACGGTATGAAACGCTGTCTCGTCCAAGGGATCGGGGGGGGGCGGAGCCCCGGACGCCTCCCTGTATCATACAGCAGCAGTGCTCACACGCATACTGGATTGGTTCCATCATTCTTCCACCAAGCTTTGGGTTCAATTAGAAAGTTACATGAACCCAATAGATCTATCTGCCCTCCCATGGACCTTGCCCATGGTCCGGGGGGGGTCGGGCCCTCTCAACGACCTTACTCGTCACACAATCCGGATTTGGGACCGTATGCTGACCAAAAGGGGCTTATCGAAATATATGGGGCCTATGACTCCCTTCTTTGGGACCCCGGCCTTTCCTCCAGCTATGGGTGTATCAAAATTTGGACCATGGCAAAGGGAAGACCATGGGAGACTTGCCCAAGTTCTTCGAGCAGATCCCACTCTAAGGACAGATACCCCTACCAGTACAACCTCCCGATATCCCATGCAGTGGATGCAGAGACAACAAACCACCTCTTACATCCGGACTTTCCCCTCCATTCCAGATATCCTTGCTGAACCGACGGGGTTTGAGAAACTGCTCTTGCAGGCAGAACCCCCAACGCATGTGGTGTCTCAACTCTACTCCCTCTTGCTCAATATCTCCTCCCCTGACCTCCCTCCGTTTACGGAGGCCTGGGAGACAGAACTACAACACCCTATCTCTCCTATTGACTGGCAGAAATGCTTTATCCTGACGCACAAAATATCCCTCGCCACTAAGACCCAGGAAAAGGGATTTAAACTGGTGACGAGATGGTACAGATGCCCATCGACGATAAACCATTTCAACCCGGGAGTACCAGATACCTGCTGGCGGTGTCTTAGCTCCCGGGGAACCATGCTACACATATGGTGGGAATGCCCTCCGGTACAAAAGTATTGGCAACAGATATTCAAACTTTACTGTAAGCTGATGGCGACCTCTATACACCCCTCACCTGAAGTGGCTCTCTTATCTATACTCCCTGGTACATTCAAATCCATCAAAAAAGATATTTTACGACACTTCCTGGCGGCGGCCAGGGTAGTGATCCCCCGTCACTGGAGATCGATGATCATGCCTTCCCTTGGGGACTGGGCTATGGAGGTGGACCGCATAAGGGACCTGGAACGTCTGTTGGCAGAGGAATGTGGTAAAAATGAACAGTGTACTCTCACCTGGACATCTTGGTCCATGTTCCGATATTCCTCTGAGTTTATCTCCTGGGCTGAACGTGGCCTGGACGACGTCGCACTGGGTCCATGATGGAGCGATTCTCGTCCCCTATCTCTGTGCCCCCTCTTCTATGTCCCTGATTCTCTTTCTTTTTTATATATTTCCATACACCCCTAGGAATACATCTAGCTAATGTACCATGGCTCCGACTTATCTAATGTTCCTGAACTGGTGTAAGAACCCTACGTAATATCTTCCCTGCAGATTTTTATATAACTTCGTCCGGAGTTCTGCGCGGGGGCCAGTTTTGAACCCCCCTGGCAGTACTGAAGACGAAAGGTTCTTTAGATTATACGATGTATTTATTTTACTCTTTCTGTATGTATTTGTTTATGTGTATATATGTGTATGTATATGTATGTGTATATGTGTGTGTATATATATATATATATATATATATATATATATATATATATATATATATATATATATATATATATATATATATTTTTTTTTTCTTCTCTATTTTCCTTTTCCCCTTCCCCCGCAAATATGGATTGGTCTCATTGACGGTTTCCTGGAAGGCCTTATTTACGTGCTGTCAATCCATTTATATGTAACATAGACATGTTTTTGTTCAGGCATATACGAAGCATACTGTTGGTGTATCTTGTTACTGCTTGTGTTGTTTACCTTCTCTTTCTCACCCTTTTTTTTTCTGAATAAAATAAGATTGAATTAAAAATAAACCAAATTAGTGGATATTATTTGGTCTCTTTGAAAGTTATAGAGTCTACAAGCTATGGTGCAAATCATTGAAAGTTGAACACATCTGATCACACCTGATGTACTGACGGCCTATCTCATTTCTTGAGGCTCTGAAATGTCAGGAAAGTACAAATACCCCCCAAATGACCCCTTTTGAAAAGTAGACAGTCCAAGGTATTTAGTAAGAGGCATGGTGAATTTTTTGAAGTTCTAATTTTTTCCCACAATTCTTGGGAAAAAGAAGATTTTTTTTGTTTTGTTTTTTTTACAAAACTGTCATAATAACAAGTTATTTCTCATACACAGCATATGCATACTTCCATTTACACCCCAAAATACATTCTGCAACTCTTCCCGAGTATGGCAATATCACATGTGCGGGACTTTTACACAGGCTGGCCACACAGAAAGGCCCAACATGCAGGGAGCACCGTAAGGGGTTCTAGGAGCATAAATGACACCTCTAATTTCCTAACGACCTATTACATTTGCGAAGGCCCTGGAGCACCAGGTCAATGGAATTACCCAAAAAATTACCCCATTTTGGAAAGCAGACACCCCAACATATATTCTATGAGGCACAATGAGTCTTTTGAACAATTATTTTTTTTCCGCAAGTCTTCGGAAAACGTGGAAAGAAAATGAAAACATTTTTTTTTACACAAAGTGGTCAGTTTATAAGATATTTTTAACTCAAAGCAGGTACATAGCAAAAATTACACCCCAAAATACATTCTGCTACTCATCCTGAGTATAGCTATACCACATGTGTGTGACTTTTACACAGCGTGTCTACATACAGAGGCCCAACATGCAGGGAGCACCATCAGGTGTTCTAGGAGCATAAATGACACCTCTAATTTCCTAATGACCTATTCTAATTTGTGAAGGCCCTGGAGCACCAGGACAGTAGAATTACCCACAAAATGACCCCATTTTGGAAAACAAACACCCCAAAGTATATTCTATGAAGCATTAGGAGTCTTTTGAACGGTTAATTTTTTTACACAAGTCTTCAGAAAACGTGGAAAGAAAATTAAAAAAATTAAAATCTTTTTTTTTTTTTTTTTACACAAAGTTGTCCATGTATAAGATATCTCTAACACATAGCATGTATATAGTAAAAATTACACCCCAAAACATATTCTGCTACTCCTCCTGAGTATTGCGATACCACATGTGTGAGACTTTTACACAGCCTGGCCATATACAGAGGTCCAACATGGAAGTGGTACCTTCAGGCGTTCTTGCAGCATAAATGACACATCTCATTTTGTTCCTACCTATCACACAAGTTTGAAGGTCCTGGAGCACCAGGACAATGGAATTACCCACAAAATTACCCCATTTTGGAAAGCAAACCCCTCAATGTGTATTCTATGAGGCATGGACTGCAAATAGGTACTCAGTACTCTGACGGGCTGGTGACAGGTACTCGGGTACTCTGACGGGCTGGTGACAGGTACTCGGGTACTCTGACGGGCTGGTGACAGGTACTTGGGTACTCCGACGGGCTGGTGACAGGCACTTGGGTACTCAGATGAACTGTGACAGGTACTCAGATGAACTGTGATAGGTACTCAGATGAACTGTGACAGGTACTCAGATGGGCTGTGACAGGCACTCGGGTAGGCTGTGACAGGTACTCCGGTACTCAGATGGACTGTGACAGGTACTCGGGTACTCAGGTACTCGGGTACTCAGATGGGCTGTGACAGGTACTCGGGTACTCAGATGGGCTGTGACAGGTACTCGGGTACTCAGATGGGCTGTGACAGGTACTCAGATGGACTGTGACCGGTACTCAGGTACTCAGATGGGCTGTGACGGGTATTCAGATGGGTTGTGACAGATACTCAGGTACTCATATGGGCTGTGACAGGTACTCGGGTACTTAGGTGGGCTGTGACAGGTACTCGGGTACTCAGATGGGCTGGGACAGGTACTCGGGTACTCAGATGGGCTGGGACAGGTACTCGGGTACTTAGATGGGCTGGGACAGGTACTCAGATGGGCTGACAGGTGCTCAGGTACTCGGGTACTCAGATGGGCTGACAGGTGCTCAGGTACTCGGATACTCGGATGGACTGGGGCAGGTACTCGGATACTCAGATGGGCTGTGACAGGTACTCGGGTACTCAGATGGGCTGGGACAGGTACGCGGGTACTCAGATGGGCTGGGACAGGTACTCGGGTACTCAGATGGGCTGGGACAGGTACTCGGGTACTCAGATGGGCTGGGACAGGTACTCGGGTACTCAGATGGGCTGGGACAGGTACTTGGGTACTCAGATGGGCTGACAGGTACTCAGGTACTCAGATGGGCTGACAGGTACTCGGGTACTCAGATGGGCTGGGACAGGTACTCAGGTACTCAGATGGGCTGACAGGTACTCAGGTACTCAGATGGGCTGACAGGTACTCAGGTACTCAGATGGGCTGACATGTACTCGGGTACTCAGATGGGCTGACAGGTACTCAGGTACTCGGGTACTCAGATGGGCTGACAGGTACTCGGGTACACAGATGGGCTGTGATGGGTGATTACAGGTACTTTGATGGGTGGTGACAGGGCCTCTTTATGGGGGGGGGGGGTAATCAGTGTGTGATTTGTGTACACTAGGCGGTAACGAGATGTTACCGCAATCTCCTCCTCACACACGATCAGTGTGTGAGGCAGAGAACCCGGTAACATCTCGTTACCGCGGTTTGTTTACATTCTGTGACCGGCTGTGATTGGACACAGCCGGTTACGTGGTAAAGAGCCAATTTCATTGGCTCTTTACTGAGATCGGGGTTGGGCTATGTCAGGTTGACAAGCCGCATCCCCGATCGCTGCTCTGCACGCGTCCTAGGCGCGTGCACGAGCACTGTAACGGCGCAGTACATGTGACCGGCTGTGATTGGACACGACCGGGTTACATGTATCGGGGGGGTGTGGATGGAGATGGAAACCACACAGATCGGGGATGGGCTGTGTCTGAGGGACACACCTCATCCACGATCGCCGCGCTGCAGGCCCCCGGGGGCCCGCAGGAGCGGCGAAATACAGAGGCAGTCATATGACGTCCACCCAGGATGGGAGATCCCATCTGTGGCCGTCATATGACTATGGCCCGGTATTGAAGTGGTTAAACCCTGAACAAAAAAAAAAGTATGGGGGTACCCCCAAAATACATACCAGACCCTTATCCGAGAATGCAGGCTGCAGGAAAAGAGGGGGTGAGAGAGCGCCCCTCCTTCCTGAACCGTACAAGGCCACATGCCCTCAACATGGGGAGGATGCTTTGGGATCACCAAAGCACCTTGTCCCCATGTTGATGGGGACAAAGGCCTCATCCCCACAACCCTTCTCTGGTGGTTGTGGGGGTGGTATGGATCTTGGGGGGACCCCTACGTCATTTTTATTTTTTAAATTGTTTTAAGGGTCTGGTATGGATAAGGGTCTGGTATGGATCTTAGGGGGACCCCTACGCCATTTTTATTTTTTAAATTGTTTTTATTAAACAAGTTTTCAGGTTACAAAAGGAACATACAAACAATACATGTTGTACAGAGATTAGCATATGCATATTACTTTTCACAGAAACAATCTCTAAAGCGAAGATATGATATGACCTTCATACAACAGGATAACTGAAATAAAGATAGAGAAAGGGAGGGGGATTGGGGTGGGCAGAGGTTACACACCCATTGGAGGGCCGCAAATTAGTCATTGCAATTTAAAATATAGAAACATTAGCATTGATATATGACTTATCTTAGTCTTCATATGATGTCATCGGAAAAGGTTACAAAACAGTAGACATACTCTATTTTTGTTTGATCCAGTTTGTCACGATCTCCCAATTCTTGTCTGGTTTCTTTTCTTCTTTGATAGCTAAAATGGACTCATAGGTATAATTTGTTTGTGTGATCTTAAGTACCTCTGGCAGGTTAGGTGTTCTATTGGTTTTCCAATTTATAGTTATTAATGATCTAGCAGCTAACAAGATATGAATGATCACTGTGCGAAAGTTCTGGGGGTAGTTTTCTACACCTAGGCTCAACAACGCCAAACTGGGATTGGGGGTTTTCAAGATGCCAGTAATGTGTGAGATACACTTGAAAATGGATCTCCAGAAGCTGGTAAGGTGTTTGCATGACCAGAAAGTATGTAGTATATTTTCTACTTTGCCACATCCCCTCCAGCACATCGGGGAACCCCCTGGGGAGAACTTAGAAACCCTATATGGTGTAAGATACCATCTTTGGGCTATTTTCAGGGAGAGATCCCAGTGGTTTACACATCTAGTTGCCCGATAGTTGGATTTGAATGCTGTCCGCCATTGAGCAGTTGTAAAGTTTTCTCCTAGATCTTTTTCCCATTTTAGGAAAGGTGGGTATTTGGTAAATGTAGTTTTATGTTTGAGAATGTTGTATATAAAAGATATACCTCTCGGGCCATAGGGGTAGCTGTAAAGAACTGCCAGACTTCTCTTTATATTTGTATGTGGTTCTTCCCCCAGGTTTTGAAAAAAATGAGAAAGTTTAATGTATCTATAGTGCTCAGCTTGGGGTAGGTTGTATTCCTTAGCTAGTTTGTTGAACGTCTTAAGATTGTCACTGTCATGGGTTACTTCTGCTAGATTCACAATGTCTTTTATGCTCCAATTTTTTAAATTGGAGTGGGGGATGACATATTGCAAAATTCTCATTGGGATGGGCACTTCCCAAACATTTGGGGATTTTGAGGAAAGCTTGTGGAGGTCTCTTCAGGCCAGCTAAGTGGCTTGAATGGTTAGTGCAAGGGAGCAGAGTGATTGTGGGTAGATTATATCAGTACAGATTATATGTACAGATTATATTTCACAGATTATAACAGTAAGAGATATCTTAAATCTGAAATTGGACTAAGTGCTTGTTTAATATTGGTCCAAAGGACATTTGGAGACGGAGAGACAAAATATCTAAGTTGCGTAAGCACAGTAGCTAAATGATAATCTTTTATATCAATTGTGCCCATTCCTCCTGGGCGTAACCAGAAGATTCTTGGAGCAACTAGGTTTGCCTGCTTTCCAGAGATAGAATTTGAGAAGAGAGTTTAATGTTTTAAGATGGGTATTTTTAAGCGGAATGGGTAGAGTCCTGAATATATAGAGTATTTGGGGGAATAGTATCATTTCAAAGGATGCCAGACGACCTGACCAGGTCAGGTCAGTCTTGGCTAAGCGTTTAGTTTCTCTAGTAAATTTTTCTATGAGTGGATTGTAGTTGGTGTCTGCTAGGTTTGCTGTGTCAGCTGTTATTTGTTTTCCTAGGTAGGGTATAGCTGATGTGTTCCATATGTACGGGAAGTTTTGTTGTAAATGGAATTGGAGGGAGGGAGGAATATTGAGAACTAGTTTTAGAGATTTTGTGAAATTGACCTTGTAGTATGATATCTGACTGAAATCATTGAGAATTTCATGCGTGGCTGGTAACGAAGTGTGTGGAGATGGGTCCTTGCCCGGTTTGGGATGGTAACAACGTATGCTCTTAATATTTTGTCAGGGAAGGAGGCGGAGGACACTGCTTTTGAAAACATCTCCTTCAAGTAAGGCGATACGGTCTCTTGGAAGGCTTTATAATAACTATTCAAGAGCCCATCTGGGCCAGGTGATTTACCACCAGGGAGAGTTTTGATTATTGTTCGGATCTCAGACTCGGTGATTGGTGAATTCAGAAAATCAAAGTGTTTCTGTGATAAAGAGGGGAGTGAGTGTAGTGTGTCAGTATCGTCCTTGAGGTTATAAAGGGATGAGTAATAATTTGAAAATTCATCTGCAATTTCTTTTGGATTGTAAATTTTGCCATTGTTAGATTTGTTAATGAGAAAAGGGATTCTTGTTTTTGCTTTATGCTCTTTTAGTCTGTTGGCAATGAGTTTACCTGCCTGGTTACCTGCAGAGTAGTGGTTTACTTTCAGATAATGTATGTGCTTATTGAATTGTTCTAGTAGTTTGAGCCTGAAATCCGATCGTAGCTTAGTCAAATTATTAGTTATAGTATAGTCTGGGGTTCTCTTATTTTGGGTCTCAAGGAGTTTAATTTTGGTAAGGAGGGTATCAATTTCTTGTGTCCTCCATCTCTTCGCTCGCGACGCCATCTGCAATAATATACCCCTAATAAATTCCTTATAGGCACACCATAATGTAAAGGGGTCCATGTGGGGTTCATATTATGCACAAAAAAATATTTTAAGTTCTTAGTGATCCAAGCAATTTGTGAAGTCTCTTGAAACAGAGAGGGGTTAGCTCGCCAGATGTGAGCTTGCTCTGCTCCGTGCCTCCCGTCTACCACAATGGACACCAGGGCGTGGTCTGACCACGAAATGTATTGTATGGCAGACAAGGAGACCTTCTGCAGCAGGACTCGATCAACTATCACCATATCAATACGGGAGTATGTACCATGTATGGAGGAGTGAAAGGTGTAGTCGTGTCCATCGCATAGTCTGTTGTGAGAGTCTAATTGCCACACATTATGACAAAGCCATTTTTGATTAGATCAACCTTACGGAACAGTTTTCTCAGAAAACAAAGTTGGTGGGTGTTAGGAGCGTATAAGTTCACTATTGTATATAGGCAATTATTGACTTCCCCCACCAATATCAGATATCGACTTTCAGGGTTGGAGTATGTTTCCTGAAGGGAGAAGGTCACTGAGTGTTTGATTGCTATTAATACGCCTTTCTGATTTTTGGGTGCCGATACCCTGTGTGTGTATATATATATATATATATATATATATATATATATATATGAGGACATTTTCTATGATGAAACTTAGGGGTTGAGGATATGCCCCAATGTGTCTCCTGTATACACAGGATGTCTGTCTGTAATTTAAGAGCTTCTCTCCAGACCGCAGGGTGGCTGGGTGGTTTAAGCTGTGGGCATTAAGAGAAGTTACTTTGAAAGCCATGGAGAATAAATTAAGTTAAATGATAATTGTACCTCAATGGTTCCCGCACATGTCTCCGCAGGTCTTCATTCCAGGACTGGATCAGCCGATGAGTTTTCCTTCCGCTGTTTATGCTGTTCACACGCCATCCTTTGGGTGTAGGGTCAAGAGAGTAGTACCAGGAGGAGAAAGCATAAAGAGTCAACAAATAAAACTGAAACAAGTATCCTAAAAATTTAGATTTTCATCAAAAAACTTATGGCAGATGAATGCACATTACTTATGAGGGGAGTTTGGTGGGCTTATAGATCCATAGTGTGTCAGGGAATGTAGTGCAGGGTTCCCCTTAAAATCCATACCAGACCTGAAGGGGTTGGTATGGATTTACTGCTGGATTCGCTCCTGGCGAATGAGAAGCTTCCTCCCATTGTGTATAGTAAACACAGGCAGGGAGGATGTGATGTCATTCTCCTCGGGGCGGAGGAGGATGTGATGTCATTCTCCTCGGGGCGGTCTTTTTGACTGGACTACGAGGAGAAGTGAAAGTAAGTGTGCACTAACACGTAGGCACACACAGGCACACAACACCCCCCCCCCCGATCACCCCCCTCCCGATCGCCCCCGTTCCCCCCAGTCACAGTGTCACTAATTGCAGTGATCATTTCTTTACTGATCACATTCAGTGTCAGTTGTGACAGTAAAAACTGTCAGGGCAGTTAGTGTTAGGTCCAGGGTAGCCCCCTACCACCCCCTAATAAAGGTTTAACCCCCTGATTGCCCCTAGAGTTAACCCTTTCACCCCCTTTTGCCAGTGTCACTAAGCGATCATTTTTCTGATCGCTGCATTAGTGTCGCTAGGTAGCTAGTTATTTTTTTAGGTTCACCGCCAGGTTTTTATAGCGCTAGGTACCCCGATATACTACCCAATAATGGTTGTAACCCCCTGATTGCCCCTAGTTAACCCTTTCACCCCCTTTTGCCAGTGTCACTAAGCGATCATTTTTCTGATCGCTGCATTAGTGTCACTAGTGCTGCTAGGTAGCTAGTTATTTTTTTTAAATTCCCCACCAGGTTTTTATAGCGCTAGGTACCCCCATATACTACCCAATAATGGTTTTAACCCCCTGATTGCCCCTAGTTAACCCTTTCACCAGCGATCACAGTATAAGTGTCACTGGTGACGCTGGTTAGCCAGTTAGTTATTTAGGTTCCCTGTCAGGTTTTTATATAGCGCCAGGGACCCCCATATACTACCTAATAAAAATTTGAACCCCCTGATTGCCCCTAGTTAACCCTTTCACCAGTGATCACCGTATAAGTGTTTCGGGTGACTCTGGTTAGTTTGCTTTTTATAGCATCAGGGCACCCACCATTTATTACCCACTAAAGGTTTAACCCCCTGATCACCCGGCGGGTGATAGCAATTAGGTTTTAGGGTCAGGGTCTGCGTCGCCCCAGGCAGCGCTAGGTTAGTGCCAGTACAGCTAACACCCACACGCAAAGCATAAACCTCCCGTAGTGGTATAGAATCTGAACAGATCAATATCTGATCTGATCAGATCTATACTAGCGTCCCCAGCAGTTTAGGGTTCCAAAAAAACGCATTGTTAGCAGGATCAGCCCAGATACCTGCTAGCACCTGCGTTTTTCCCCTCCGCCCAGCCCACCCAAGTGCAGTCTCGATCGATCACTGTCACTTACAAAACACTAAACACATAACTGCAACGATCGCAGAGTCAGGCCTGATCCCTGCGATCGCTAACAGTTTTTTTGGTAGCGTTTTATATTTAAATCCGGAAG
Source organism: Lithobates pipiens (assembly GCF_037356315.1). Taxonomy (NCBI): domain Eukaryota; kingdom Metazoa; phylum Chordata; class Amphibia; order Anura; family Ranidae; genus Lithobates; species Lithobates pipiens. The sequence goes on along the minus strand of NW_027507903.1, from coordinate 378,535,722 downwards.
GCAGTGCTTGGTTTTCGGGGTCCTGTACGTGGCTAGACTCCCAAAAAAGTCCCCCACATGTGGTATCCCCATACTCGGGAGAAGCAGCAGAATTTATTTTGGGGTGTAATTTGACTTATGCCCATAGCATGTGTGAGCAATATATCATTTAGTGACAACTTTGTGCAAAAAAAAAAAAAAAATTGTAAAATTCCTGCAACTTTTGGCAAAATATAAAATATTTCATGGACTTAACATGCCTCTCAGTAAATAGCTTGGGGTGTCTACTTTCCAAAATGGGGCCATTTGGGGGGGGGGTTTGTGCTATTTTGGCATTTTATGGCCTTCGAAACTGTGATAGGTAGTGAGGAGTGAAATCAAAAATTTGCACCCTTAGAAATCCTGAAGGCAGTGATTGGTTTTCGGGGTGCCGTACGCGGCTAGACTCCAAAAAGTCCCACATATGTGGTATCCCCGTACTCAGGAGAAGCAGCAGAATATATTTTGGGGTGCAATTCCACATATAACTATGGCATGTGTGAGCAATATATCATTTAGTGACAACTTTTTGTAAACTTTTTATTTTTTTTGTGTGACATTATTCAATCACTTGGGACAAAAAAAAATATTCTATGGGCTCAACATGCCCCTTAGCAATTTCCTTGGGGTGTCTACTTTCCAAAATGGGGTCATTTGGGTGGGGGGTTTGTACTGCCCTGCCATTTTAGCACCTCAAGAAATGAAATAGGCAGTCGTAAATTAAAAGCTGTGTAAATTCCAGAAAATGTACTCTAGTTTGTAGACGCTATAACTTTTGCGCAAACCAATAAATATACGCTTATTGACATTTTTTTTACTAAAGACATGTGGCTGAATAAATTTTGCCCTAAATGTACGACTAAAATTGAGTTTATTCAATTTTTCTTATAACAAAAAGTAGAAAATATATTTTTTTCTCTAAATTTTCGATCTTTTTCCATTTATATCGCAAAAAATAAAAATCGCAGAGGCAATCAAATACCATCAAAAGAAAGCTCTATTTGTGGGAAGAAAAGGACGCAAATTTCGTTTGGATAGAACATTGCATGACCGCACAATTACCAGTTAAAGCAGTGCAGTGCGAAATTGTAAAAAGACCTCTGGTCCTTAGGCTGAAAATTGGTCCGGGGCTAAAGTGGTTAAAATCGCTGCTCCCCAAAAAAAAATGCATTTTGCATTGATACATGTACCTTGGGGCAGGACCCAGGTCCCCAAACACTTTTCATGACAATAACTTGCATATAAGTCTTTAAAATTAGCACTTTTGGTTTTTCATGTTAGTGTCCCGTAGACTAGGGGTTCAGCGGCTTACGAATTTGCCGCAGACACCTCATAATGTTCGTTGTTCACCAAACAACCAGAGTTCAGCCCAAACTTATGCTCAGGCCAAACTGTTCGCTCATCCTTAATAAAGGAACACAAAGATGTTGCAATGGTGACCAGCAAAGGTGCATAAAATAAGCAAGGAGTTTCCCAGCGGAAGGCCTTTTATGTAGAATGGGTGAGGTAAAGGTGTCTGCATGCAGTATCTCTGAATGTAATACTAAGGGTGAGCTTCTGCCCTCTCACCAATCCTGGAGGTACCAAGGTTCGTGGAGATAGGATGCCCCATAACAGGCTCTTGAAGGATCAACAGTCAGATGGAGGATGCCTGACTGGCAACCTTACAACCCAGGGATTGAGTGGCATCCACATGGATGTAATTAAGAGTGGCCCCCAATAGCCTCTCTGCTGATGAGAGACCATCAGCTGAGGACCTGCCTCCAGGGATACTGATCACCCACAGAAAGGCCGTCCAGTTAGCAGCACCTGCTCACAGCAACCAGAGAAGCCTAGCATCTCACTCCAGTAGCTGCAGGTCCCATGTCCCAAGAGAGTGAGCACACGCTACACCTCCTTGGTTGCCAGCTTATTGGTAAGTGTAGTCCAGTCAGTCCTGAATATTGCAGTGTGTACTGGCTGTGGGACTACATGTCCCAAGATTCTCTGCTCGGAAGAATTTTGTCCTCCTCGGAAATGATGCCAATGTCCAGCACTGAGCACTAGAGGGGAAAGACTACATCATAGTCTCATCTATGAGTGTCCCTGAGTCGTAGAAAGACATAGCTGGCACTTGGCTACATAGGTAAATATTACAATTATAACCTGTATAAAAAAAAACAAGCCCAGACCCCAAAACAGCAGCATCAGGCTGCAATGTAATATATCATCTGTGCTGCCTATGTAGAAAAATATTCACCTGCATGAGCACCAGAAAGGCAGATATTAAAGCGTTTGTTAACCCCCCCCAATAAATAAAAAAAGATCATGTTCCCTTTAAGCATGTTATACAGCACAGTGCTTGTGCTGTGTGATTTGGTCCCCTGTATCACCTAAAATACTTGGCTGATCCTGCCTGGCTATACCCTCCACCCTGTACGCTGACCACGATATATCAGACACTATGGTCAGCATATGTGTCTCCATCATCTGCAGCCCAACTCTCTTGTGTCTGTGTCTCCTTTATCCTCCTTCCCCCTCCCTGCCTGTCTGCTCATACCAGTACCCACCCCCACCCCCATGTTGCTCTCATATCTGTTACTAAATCCTGTAACCCCTCTGTAGCCTAATAAGTGTCCCTGTGCCTCTTTTATGTAAAAAATCTACCTATATTGTACCTATATGAGCGCAGTTCCTTGGCGCTCAGCTGACTGTCAGCTTGCTCTCTCTCCTCTCTTCCCCTCCTCCCAGGCTAACATTAGATAGGGCTGTGAGTCGGAGAAAGAAGAGCTGACAGTCAGCTGAGTGCCGGGAGTCACGCTTGTATGGGTGCAATCCGGCAGATTTTTTACATACCACAGGCACAGGGACACTTATTATAATGGTTACGAGAGAATGGGAGGATTTAGTAGAAGCGGGTTAACAACCGCGTTAACAACTTGCCGCCTGCCATATAGAAAAATTATGGCGGCAAACCGATTGCGATATCCTGACTGGACGTCATATGACGTTGTCATGATATCAAGCCTTTGGGAGCACTCATCACGATGATCGTTGTTGCAGTGTGTCAGTCTGACACACCCCAACACAGATCTAGGTAAAGAGTCTCTGAATGGAGACTCTTTACCACGTGATCAGCCGTGTCCAATCACGGCTAATCACCATGTAAACAGGAAGAGCCGTTGATCTGCTTTTCCTCAGTCGCATCTGTCAGACGCGAGTATAGGAGAGCCGATCAGCTGCTCCTCTGACAGGGGGGAAGAGTCTGTGCTGATTGATTATCAGTGCAGCCCCCCCCCGCCGAGGATGCCCACACTGGACCACCAGGGATGCCACTAGGACCACCAGGGATGCCACCCATGGCCACCAGGGATAACAGTCAGTGCCCACAATGCCTGCCAATGAGTGATGCCCAGCATTACCATCCATTAGTGTACATCAGTGCCACCTATCAGTGCCCATTCATGCCCATCCGTGCCACCTATCAGTGCTGCATTTCAATGCCCATCATTGCCGCTTATGTGTACCCATCAATGCTGCATATCTGTGCCACGTATAAGTGCTGCCTATCAGTGACACATGTTAGTGCTCATCATCAATGCCACCTCATCGGTGCCCATCAGTGCTGCCTTATCAGTGCTTGTTAGTGCAGCCCCATCAGTGAAGGAGAAAACTTACTTATTTACAACGTTTTGTAACAAACAAAAAAAAATGTTTTAAAAATTGAAAAATTGTTGGTCTTTTTTTTTTTTTTATTTGTTTAGCAAAAAATGAAAATCCCAGAGGTGATCAAATACCACCAAAAGAAAGCTCTATTTGTGGGAACAAAATGATACAAATTCTGTTTGGATACAGTGTAGCATGATCGCACAATTGTCATTCAAAGTGTGACAGCGCTGAAAGCTGAAAATTGGTCTGGGCAGGAAGGTGTATAAGTGCTCTATATTGAAGTGGTTAAGTAAAAACTTTTAGTCAATTCAATAGTTCATAAAAACTACAGGGACTTCCTTTTCCTAAATAAGGACTGTCCAGCAAGATTTTGTTTTTGAAGAGTCTTTATAGAATTATACTGTATCTCATTTGTAGAATGCTTTCTGTGTGAGAATAGCGCTTACAATGCTGTATTAATTACCATTTCTAATATCTCCCTATTGATGCAGTGGACAGTGTTGTCACAGACAGCTGGGCTTTTATGCAGGATAACGGTGGGTGAAGTGACCTGATGTGGTTGCAGGGAGCATTTTTTAGTTTCCATGGTGACCTAATAATATTTTTTCATTGCTAGAAAAGGAAACCTAGTTAATTTCCTATTTAATAGTTAAAAATTACCTGAACAATGTCAGGATGTAGTTGATACTGTTCATTTGTTTTGGTATTATGCTTCTGCGATGTGTAAACAAGTCTAGAAGTGATTATTGCACATTATAGTTAACTGAGACATTTCTGTTTTATGCTTGAGTTGTTGGCTAACCTTTGATGTCATATTTTTTTTAAGATATCTCTAAATCTTTTTGTTTAAAGTGTTTGTTACCTCAACATTTAATATTCCTGATCTGTGTTTGCTGTACCATGTACTTTGTATTCCTTTATGTGAAATCCCTGGTGTTCCTGCCAGTCCATCTGCTTTCCTCTTAAAGACTGACCACACTAAGCAGTATAGCACAACGTGGTCAGTTCTCTAGCTATGCTGGGAACTCGGTATGCTCTTCTCCAATGATCAGACTTGCCCTGACACCCCCCCCCCCCCGCCCCCCTGCACAGCCTTTCACTAGGGAACTTGGTGTGCGACTGCTTGATGGCTTATAAACAGAGGAATTAATTTTTTTACTAGATGGTCATCTACAATCACTTTAAATAAAGGGCAAGCAAATTCATTTCCAGGCTTATTTTAGTCTGCAGTGTCCAAAGTCACATTAAAGTGACCTTGGGATTTGACCAAGCTTATATTTACATTCTGTTTGTAGGGTCCAAATCCGTCTGTCTAGGAATGGAAATCTGTTCCCACTAGGGGCAGATTGGCTGACAGGACTTTGTAGCAGCTGGGTAGGCAGTGACTAAAGCCACAGAGAGGGCATAGGGTGTGGTGTGTCTGTTGAGCAATAGTGAGAGCCATAAGAAGGGTCAAGGTGCAGAGTCTAGGGAACTACCTAAAATGGTGGAGATGTAATGTAGCCAGGTGCTGGGCTACAGCAATATGGAGACACCTATCTCTCATTCATCTCTCCCTCTGCCAAAATAAAGACTTTATGCTGCACCATTCTCCTCAGACCAGCAGGGGAGAACTAAAGCCAAACATGCCCTGTGCAGATTGCTGAGAATTCTGGGGATTTGTAGTTTGAGGCTGTAGCCATAATGGGACAAATGGATTCCTCACAATGCAGTAGGAGGAATGGAGAGATGATTTTTCATAAATTATCTGGAAAGCTCTTCCTCTTGGCACAGAGCAAGTCGGAGAGAGAGCACCTCTATCTGGATATTTGCCTGCCAGCAGGAAAGCATACCAGTGGGCAGTGCACCCACCACCCACATCTCTGCACCTGCACTGCTGCACAAGGGAGACTGGAGCCTTCTCATCACTCATTCTCTGTTTCCAGCCACTGGTCACCGTAAGCTTTTGGGGAAAGACTGAGGGGGGTGCCCTTCGAGATTTTGAGAGAGGGTGAGAGGTCCCCACAGCATCCTGGGGACTGGTGGTTGGGATATTCGCTCATTGTTGATACTGCTAAGCCACTGTGAGGAGGATACCAATTGTACCCAATCTACAACATCTACCTTGTACCTATGCCTAGATTTTCAATGTATGTATTCTGTACCTATACTGCATGCGCGTTAACTGGGACTGTTAATTGCAAATCAATTTTTATGGGGCCCCAGTGGTAGCTGGCATAAGGGCATCTCAACGGAACAATTATTCTGCAAGCCCCCCATTGTTCCCTGCTTCCTCTGCTACCATCCTTCTTTTATTTTGGATAGTTTCTTGGATATAGCACTACTATTGGGCACTAAGTGTTACTTTCAGTGATTTCCCTTGATATTGTATGTTTCTACACTCAACCTGGTGTGTTAGAGGTGCTGGGGTTCTTGAGAGGGTTGAGGCAAAGAACAGAGGACTCATCTTATCCAGCAGCTCCTACGGGGTTAGTGCTACAGGTACATTGCAGGCTATTCCAGGTTGCGGCAGTGGTGTGGTCACTTCTCTGACTCACCTGAGGCCCAAGGTGAACAAGAACCCAAGAACAAAAGGGGATATTTATGAAAATCATTCAAAAAGCTACACAACGAAAATATAGTATCAGACTGATTTCAAGCACCTCATTTAAACCACCCAGTGAGAGTGTGTTGAGTACATAGATCCGGTAAGTCTCTCACTGCCAGAGCCTCTTGAAATGCTCTGCTGCAGGGAGAATCTTGGTCATGGCTTCTATTACCTACACATGTAAACCCTGGGTAGATTTGTTATTGTCAGGAAAGGTTCCCTCCTCTGATAATATTGATAATTTGGCGAGCAGTACTGAGATCCACCAGCAGGTGTCTTCTGGCAGTTTGGAGCTTTCAGAAGAGCTTTTCCCTGTTGGAATTATGTCATCTTTCGGCCACAGTACTGGCATCCACCAGCGAAGGGATCCTGGCAGTGTGGAGCAGGTATTACTGAAGTAACTGATCAATTCAATCTATTATTATTATCAGTTATGCATTATTTTGTCTAGTTCCTATAGTTTGACTAGTCTATCTACACTCTGAGCACACGCTATCGTTAATATCACAATACTATAACAATTAGCTATGAAACCAAATACACGGTCTAGGATCAATCAAATCTCCTTTATTTCCCAAGGAAATAAGACAGCTTGCATAAGGTATCAGTAGAATATACAAGAATACATAGCATACAATCAGAATACAATATAAGCCTTATACTTATCCGAACCCTCGTGACTGGACCTTCTGATGGAATTAGAGGCCGGACTCATTGTTGCAACCCTTTTTGATAAACATACCTCAGCCATACCACACCCCAGAGCCCATCCTACTTTGCCTGTGGACCAATCAGCTTCTCTGGGGCGTCTCCTCCCCCAGGCTAACCATCTTGGACAGTCCTGCCATACTTGGCCTCTGGGGGGGCAGTGTCTGCCCATGAATTGCAACTGCTCCGACTGGGTTCCCATCTTGTGGCTCGATCTCGGACGCCCCTCCCGCTCATTAATTATCTTCTTTGTCCTTACAGACAGCCCGGCGCCATACTGTCTTTGAAGCTCAGTACACTCCAGGTGGGCTGAATAGAACTCATTCTGCTATTCAGATTGTGTTTTGGTGCGACATTCCTTTATCCTTTAAACATGTGGGACTGCAAGTATCAATATGGCTGAGTTCGGCTGTACAAACAGCTGTGTAGAACTTTATATGCATAACATTAATTCCTGTTTGATTCCAACAAAGCCGCTTTGCTCCTAAAAGGCGCACACCACCCTTCTTTAGACACGGCTCCTATTGAACAGTCCATAACTGTCTTAACGTGTGTAGTTCCCCAACATGTGCTTCCGAACCAGTACCTGTGGCACAGTCCTTAGCTTGTGTAACGCGTGGTTGTTTTCAACGAGCGCTCCAGAGACATCTCTCATGGAACAGTATACAATTGTCTTACCACGCTGTGTTTTCAACATGTGCAGAAACAGGTCCTATGGAGCAGTCCATAATTGTTTTACCATGTGATGTTTCCCAACACGTGCCGCTTTGCCACTGAGTGACACATCTCCACCATTCTTCAGCGACAGCTTCCATGTCACCATTCTGTATCTTGGGTATCTTCAGGACGGCAGTACAGGCAAGGGGTGTCCATTCATTCACCATTCACCAGCACCCATTCAGAGCAACATATCACCCAGCTTTCAGACCCAGAGTCACGAGGACGGCCTTTCGCCCATGTTTTTAACCTAAAACACACCTTTATCACACTACGCCATGACATAAATCAACCCATTACCCTAATATACATATATACATAGGACCCCTCAAATTGCGTATCCCGCTCCCCACCTCCTATACGTCCTTGCCGTAACTACGGGTCGGGATTAGGCAGGCTTGCTCGCAGTGGCGTTGCAGGGCTCTGATTTGGCAGCAACGTCTCCAATTTGTACACAGAGAGCTTACAGTCAAATCGTCCCTCAACTTACATAGACAAATGGGAGACCCTTCTAGATAAATATCGCTTAACTACACATATAAATTTACAACAATTACCAAACTCACACAATTCCACCCCTGTGCCTGGATTTCAGAGATCATGCCCATGGTATACCATGCACCTCTACCTATGGTTAGGTTCAAGGAACCCTTTAGTTCCATGACTAACACTACACCGGTATTCTTTAGGACAGAGAAACAAACTCGCCTATGTCCTAAATAATGCTTCGGTGCCTCCTTCCCAGCAATGATCTCTCCATCCAGAACACAGAGAGAAATAACTTCCCAACATTACTTGCTCATCCCCACGTACTGACCTGGCATACAACGGACATCATGGTCATGCTTCCGACAAAGGGAAATATCAACCTGCCTCCAGCGTTCATCTTCTCTGATCACATGTGATATAGCCTCAAATGCAATAAGATAGAATCCCCAGTCAGTAAGCCCATTGATGCCACCAAATATACAGACCGAGTCTGCACTTCTGTATATGGGAACATACAGCATAACACCTTTCACATTCCAACCTAGTACAGCCCATACAGGCATTCGACCACTACTTTGGATTAGTGTAAGCAACATGTTTTGGCAAAATCTTACTGAGCGGTGATGCTAACTCATCAGGCCACTGCCCCTCATACAGAGACGGTACAATCAGCTTGATGTTGGCTGATATTTCCACCTGCCACCGAGTGCGCGCCAGAGCCAATGACAGGTTTCTGTCCTCTCTACCAACCTCTCAACATGGTTGACAAAATCCGGAGCCATTCTGCCCTGAGTGTTTCTGTGACTTCATTAAATGTTATCAAGGATGCCACCAATCTCCCGGGGTAACAAAGTCAGGCTCCTTCGCTGAAGCTATGGCTGTGAGGAGGCTGATGTCCCCTCCATTAACAACACCCATCCCAGCTATTGTTCCCCCCCCCCCAATTTAGTGCTGAATACATCCCTCCTCTTTCGGGTTACTCCTCAGAAATAAGCATCCTGCATGGACCTCATTCTCTGGGAGTAAGTCACTGGCACAATGACCGCACTTGATTCAATGTATACTCGGCACATATAGGGTGATAGGTTTTTATCAACCACCGTGAGCTGTTGCAGCGCCATATGGTGAAGTCATACGGTACCCTGGTAGCCAGCGTTTGTCCCCTTTATTTTAACGGAGCATGCTCCTGTGTGTATTCATTGGCATTATCTGTGCAGGGTTTCAACCTCTCAGGTGAGACACCAACCGGGCATATCTTCCCCATGTCTAGTTCTGGTGTCCCGCATGTCCAGTAACCGAAAGCTTCTCTCTAGGACCGCTAGGATTGAGACACCACCCCTACGAGGAAGTTTTCACCCCATTGATGTGTCACCTGGCACCCTTTAGTCTGGCCAACAGCTACCTTATTATGCATAAGCGCCAGCCTGCCTCCTGGGTACCTGCACCATATTAACTCCGTTACATCAATACATGTCATACATTAAAACCTTCCTTCTTTCAATTCCTCCTTCCAACAAAAAAACACATATTTTACATTTTCATGTTTTGACGGATTGGATGTGTCATAATTCTTCCCCAACCTCCAACCCATTGCACATGTATAAATAACATGTTTGCATTCATCAGGAGAGACTTCAGCAAAAATATTTCACAAGCTCTGTTGTTTCAGAGTCAGCACTCGCACCCCATATTTCATAAGAAAAAAAAACAAGTATAATCTGAATCTTTCAAGTTTTTCCTTTTTTCCTCTCCTGATGTTTATCAGAACAAATTTGCGGCATGGTGTGGCACAGACAAACTGCCAACCAGATGATCATCTGTCATCCATGTTCCAGAAGCCTCTCCAATTCTCGCCCCACCAGGATTCTGGAAGTGAAAAACAAGCTCAGTATCAAATTTTTATCCACAATATCTGCTCGCTTACCATGTTTACTTATAGTTCCCTCCTTGGAGCCCAGGACCTCAGTATTCCTGGCTTCTGCAACTCTGACCAAACTATCCAAACAACCATGACCTCTTTAGGCTGAACCCACTGTAAAATGGATCCCCATGGTATGATCAAAAATGTTTAAAACTGAACGTCAGTGTTGCTTCTCAAAAACTTCAAATTTTACAAGCTACAAAGACAATGCATCTATCTGTATCTTTACGATGTCTGCACTACCCCCTTTCAGGTGACTGGTTCTAACTGAGGGCATTGTCAATTCCCCCCCCCCCCCCCTTTCAGGTGGATTAGACCTACTACTTTTTCCACCTGAATAAAAATATAACTAAAATAGACGACTAAACCAATATCAAACAAAAAATTTTGAGAAAAATAAATAAAAAATAAATAATACAAATAAAAATAATTAAAAAAAATGTAAAATAAAATTAAAAATCTGGCCATGATCATGCAAATAACATGACAAGACAACCACCATACAACAATGACAAACACTCAACTTTTAGTTGACAACATCCATGGACTTTTCTCCTGAGGAGAGTACTCATTCCAATCTGAAATACAATTAGTTACTGGGGAAAACGAAAAAACAAAAGCAAAACAAAGCATGTGTATCTCATCACAACATTGTAGCTCCATTTATATCTTTTTAGTACTATTATTTTTCATTGTTTGCAAACAATTACTAACTAATGAGCTCATGGCACCATGTGATAATCGATTATGCATTTACAATAACCTAACCCCTGTTCTGCTATATTTTTCCCACTGTTGTTCTCACTTTGAGTGACCTGCAAACAAATGCAAATGTCCGTATACGAACCAGTTTAACTTCTTCCCTGGTCTCTGGAAAAGGAACACACAGACAGTGATTACACACAATTCTTATGTTAAGCAACATTATTGGATATTACTCAGGAAAAGTTTACAAAGACTGACAATAAGAGAAGAGTAAAGAAACACAAGAAAACAATACTCATAACTGAAACATCTTTTAACCACACAAAAGAAAAAAAAAACACAATACCAATTCAGAGGTTTATCCCTGAAAGTACAAAAAAAAAAATGTATATCTATATCAAGGTCCTCTATCATATTCTGAACCTGAAACTTACATCAAACCTTTTCCATAGCAGGTAAACATTGACCAGAATATTCTTACCATGCTTGCAGCTCACTAAGTTCTGCTAACATTGTTTCCCCCAGTGCTATATTTGAATAACCATGCGTCTACCTCCATTTTGACTTTACGCAACTGTCCTACATATTGCTTTTCTGTTTGTAGACCCCGCATTTGCGTTTTACACGGGAAATGGGTTTGATTACTATGGGTTCCATGCTTTGGATGGCTACCCCACCTGGCTGAATAACACACATGAAGCCTTGGGGTCGTTTTCGGTATAATTTCCTTTCGATATCATTATTCGCCGCCCGACAATATTTTGAAATGGGACCCCCCCTTTTACACAAAAAACATTTTAGTTCTGGTTTCCCTGCATAGGCCATTTGTTTAGCATATGGCACTGGAAACCCACATTGCTGGATAATATTACTGCGATTGGAATGAACAGACTTTACACTTTCGTTGTCTGAGGAGTCATCAGAAGTTTCAACTCCTGAGTCAATTTCAAGTGCAGTTATCCCACCATTATTTGCCTCTTCCACATCGATTCCCATCACAGTACTATCATTTGCAGTGATAATAGCATACGGGTTTTCTTCATGTTTCACTTCTAGCTTTTCTGTACACTGAGCATGTGCGGAGGGTACCTCCACCATTGCACACTTGGAGGATAATTCCATTATGGCTGCTTGTGCCTTAAGCATTGTGATAACCTGCAAATTATCAGCCTCCCTTTGATTCAAAGAGGCAATGCAACTTTCTCTTAATTTGCACGTTTGTTCTAATTCATCTAGTCTCTGTTGCAATACACATTTCTCAGTCACTAATTGTTTAATCCGACTACGAGCATCTGCATCAGCCTTTTCAATCCCCATTACTATATCACTTACCTGTTCCATCACTTTTTCTCTATCAGCAAACCATTCTAATTCTTTTTGTTCCGCAATTTCTTTCATTCTCATTAACATGCATAAGGCATTGGCCATTCTCTGTTTCCTGCCTTTTTTTGATTTATTACTTATGAGATTGTTATGTGTATTACATTGTCTCAAAAGTTCACCAAATTGATACGTTAACTTACTCTCGTGAGTAAGTTGAAATCTAATACCACCATGCTTGCTAATGAAACCTTCAATGGCTTCCATTGATATGCTAATTAGCCTACCCACACTAAAGTTGCTCCACCAGTTGCTTAGACAATAGAAAACAGACAAACAAATAGATAACCCCCTCTAGTCCTACCAACAAACAAAAAAAACAACAAAAAAAACAGATACGAACCGTTTAAATCTACAGTGACTTGTGGTTCTACAGCATACAAGACACAAGGCACACTCTTAATGCCTTAGGCTGCAGGTTATCTTACCAGAGCTATTTCACTCTCACGTGGGTAGAAATAAAAACCTATATTTCCCCCACTTTTTTCTTTTTCCTCAAAGATGTATGGTCATTCCTGTCAATCTCTAACCAACACTTTGCATTAGCAATACACTAAACAAACAGATACCAAGCACACACAAAGACACAGATGAAGCTGTTTAGAAGTTAGCTTTCACCTGTAGTCCCACACCAAATACAAAAAAAACGCAAAAAAACGCAAAAAAAAAACAAATCCGTTTACCCACAAATTTCTTTAGGAGAACACACTCTTATTCAGTGCTCTCCTCTCCAATAGCAGGCCACAGGGAATTTCTCTTGGGACTTTTCCCTCAAAATTGTGTGGTTTATCCTGTCAATCTGCGGTTATATCACATAACCAGGGATGATCAGTCCCTTAGTATTGTCCATGTGCCCTGACCTGCAGCCTGTTTATCTGTTAGCCTGATTATCTGTTAGCCTGATCCTGAACCATGATTCCTGTATTCTGAACCTGTATGTATCTGTTTCCTGTATCCCTGGATCCTTGCCCTGCAGCCTGATTCCTTCCATCTTGTTTCCCCATCTGTTTACTCCTGGCTCCCCAAGGAGGCCACTGTGGGACAGGGCAGCTGGAGAGGTAGTGTCAGATTCCTGGAGCCAGGTTTCAGTTATAGCAAATAGATTAAGGGATTTGGAAAGCAAAAGGTCATTGATAGAGGCTAGTTTGTTGAAGACTGAGCGGGCATTCCAGAGGGCAAATGAAAGAGGGGTCCGACTTGTGGAATCAAGGGAATTGGAATGAGAAGGTGGGAATTACGACTGTTGGAGGAGGTAGACAGCATATTTTGGGGGTGGGAATTGGTTGTGGGAGGGCCGGAGTTTAGTGCAATGTCACCAGAAAAAACGAAAAAACAAAAAAAACAAATACAAATCCTTTTACCCACAAATTTCTTTAGGAGAACACACTCTTATTCAATGCTCTCCTCTCCAATAGCAGGCCACAGGGAATTTCTCTTGGGACTTTTCCCTCAAAATTGTGTGGTTTATCCTGTCAATCTGCGGTTATATCACATAACCAGGGATGATCAGTCCCTATCTCACCAGTGCGCCAATTTGTCCTCTGGTTACAGGTCTGCAGCAAACACAACAATAACGTACATATATATATCTATATCAGTCACAGTTCTCACCAGGTTTTACGCGTGCGTTTTCTACCAGTGAAATATCTCACAGAATTTTCCTGCTCATCCAAGCGTGGTTTCAGAATTCGCGAGCCAGCGCCAATCTTGTCCACACTAGAGATGACTTTCAGTTCTGGGTGTCTTTGAGGACCTGTGCTTACAGGGACTCAGAAACAAAAATACATTAGATTTTTGTGGATTCTGTGTAAAAATACGTTTTACACGCCGTTCTGGGGTGCCAAATGAAGTAACTGATCAATTCAATCTAGTATTATTATCAGTTATGCATTATTTTGTCTAGTCCCTATAGTTTGGCTAGTCTATCTACACTGTGAGCACACACTATCGTTAATATCCCAATACTATAACAATTAGCTATGAAACCCAATACACGGTCTAGGATCAATCAAATCTCCTTTATTTCCCAAGGAAATAAGACAGCTTGCATAAGGTATCAGTAGAATATACAAGAATACATAGCATACAATCAGAATACAATATAAGCCTTATACTTATCCGACCCTCGTGACTGGACCTCCTGATGGAATCAGAGGCCGAACTCATTGTTGCAACCCTTTTTGATAAACATACCTCAGCCATACCACACCCCATCCTACTTTGCCTGTGGACCAATCAGCGTCTCTGGGGCGTCTCCTCCCCCAGGCTAACCATCTCGGACAGTCCTGCCATACTTGGCCTCTGGTGGGCAGTGTCTGCCCATGAATTGCAACTGCTCCGACTGGGTTCCCAGCTTGTGGCTCGATCTCGGACGCCCCTCCCGCTCATTAATTATCTTCTTTGTCCTTACAGACAGCCCGGCGCCATACTGTCTTTGAAGCTCAGTACACTCCAGGTGGGCTGAATAGAACTCATTCTGCTATTCAGATTGTGTTTTGGTGCGACATTCCTTTATCCTTTAAACATGTGGGACTGCAAGTATCAATATGGCTGAGTTCAGCTGTACAAACAGCTGTGTAGAATTTTATATGCATAACATTAATTCCTGTTTGATTCCAACAATTACCTTCTATAATCAGGCATCACATGACTTTGATAGCAGCTATAGTATAAATACCTGCCAAGTGCACACACACCTGGCCTTAGTATTGTCCGTGTGCCCTGACCTGCAGCCTGTTTATCTGTTAGCCTGATTATCTGTTAGCCTGATCCTGAACCATGATTCCTGTATTCTGAACCTGTATGTATCTGTTTCCTGTATCCCTGGATCCTTGCCCTGCAGCCTGATTCCTTCCATCTTGTTTCCCCATCTGTTTACTCCTGGCTCCCCAAGGAGGCCACTGTGGGACAGGGCAGCTGGAGAGGTAGTGTCAGATTCCTGGAGCCAGGTTTCAGTTATAGCAAATAGATTAAGGGATTTGGAAAGCAAAAGGTCATTGATAGTTTGTTGAAGACTGAGCGGGCATTCCAGAGGGCAAATGAAAGAGGGGTCCGACTTGTGGAATCAAGGGAATTGGAATGAGAAGGTGGGAATTACGACTGTTGGAGGAGGTAGACAGCATATTTTGGGGGTGGGAATTGGTTGTGGGAGGGCCGGAGTTTAGTGCAATGTCACCAGACATTAGGAGTAGTAGGAGGGTGAGGGTGGTAAGGCAGGAGTGGGGTTTATAGGGGGGCAGATGCTGTAATGGAATGGACGTGGTGATACTGCGTGGGCTTAGAATGAGCAGGAGGTGGTAAGTGGAGTGATATTGAGTGGGCAGGAGAGAGGGTGATATGTAAAGATTGGGGGCTGGAGAGGGGAGATAAAGAAATGAGAGTTTGAGGAGAGAGGATGTTATAACAAAGATTAGTGGGAGCATGTTGGAGGGTGGGGAGAGGGGAATAGAAGGAAGGCTGAGGTAAGTTTGAGTATTAAGAAGAACTTCCTACCAAATAGCAGTGGGATGTCTGTACTTACTTTTTTGTAGCAGTGCCCTAGTCAAAGTGCCCATGTACAAGTGCCAAACACTTGTTGCCGGCGTGACACTTTGTGCAGGAGTGACCAGCCTAAACCCTCGCTAGCCGTCCCAAGAAATGAACTACATTTATACTGGGAATGTGTGGGGGGGATGATTCAAAATTAGTCAATTAGAAGCTGATAAAACCACGCTTGTGGGGGGGTTCACAACTGGCCTGGACAGATTGCAGTGCAAGAGGGGGCAACTGAATAAGGTGAAATGTTTGATCTTGGTTAGGGCAGCATAATGCTAAATAAGTGACACTTTCAAAAATAAACAAATATAGGCAGTAGTTTCAAATTCTTAGGCAGAATTAAAGTTCAGTTAGACAATGAAGTCCAGTGTTTAAGAGTGGAGTTTTTGGAGTTACCAGAGGGTATGAAGAGGAGGTCAGGTGGGAAAATTGCAGACAGGTAGTTTGTTGCAGGGAAGATCAGTAATTTCCCTTCCAGATCATAGTTCATCAAAATGGACAAAATAATATCTTTCAAGACTTCCTGACTTTTTGAAAAATCTTCACCTGCCTCCTATTGATTTACCATCATGGCCAAAGTTATATCATGATATTTCAGGGGGACTTAATAGAAGGAGATAGAGAGATGGGGGGGGGGGG
This sequence comes from Lithobates pipiens, assembly GCF_037356315.1. Lineage (NCBI taxonomy): Eukaryota > Metazoa > Chordata > Amphibia > Anura > Ranidae > Lithobates > Lithobates pipiens. Next base: position 378,519,376 of record NW_027507903.1, on the reverse strand, counting down.
GTAGGGTAAGGATGGGGGGGTATTTTTATTTTCTTTGACACATAGATCTTAAAAGAAAATATTTTTTTCTTTTTTTTTATTAGACACTATTTTTGACACCGATTACATTTTTTTTTCTCTTTGACACACAGTTTTTTGACACATAGATCTTAAGAAAAAATAGATTTTTCTTTTTTTTTTTTTTACTAGATACACAATTTTTGACACATAGATTATATATATATATATATATATATATATATATATATATATATATATATATTTATTTATTTTTTCTGTTGTAAATGGTTAAATACACATGTTGGATATGCTTATAAATGTAGCTATATGGAATATGTATATTAACACGGGGTAAAGTGGAAGTATTCACTCTTTCTGATGTACTCTTTATAGTAGCATATTTTGTTATAGTGTTGTGTTGTTTGGTTATTACTATAGGTAGAGCACTAGATTCACTATCAAGGCACTTGGGGTAGTTGGTTTGATAAACTCCCTGATTTTGGGAATAAAACGTTGGGGGGTATGGTAGGGGATGGGTGGGATGAGGGGTTTTATTTATTTATTTATTTTTTTCCTCTTCACTATTTTTGTCTCACTCAAGTTTTTTTGTTATCATTGTTTTGCCAATAAATGATAGAGGATATTTTCCTAAATGTAGAGTAGGTATGGTGGTGGGGGAAAATAGGGGGGTGGCATGGAGGGGATATTCCCCCCCTCTCCCCCCCCCCACCTGGACTCTTGGTCTCCTCATGCTTTTTTGCTCATACGTGCTCTATTAATGGGGAGGTGTTATAATAAATAAAGAAGCCTGGGCCAGGAACGTGTTCTCTGAGGGAGGTTACCTCTAAACCTCCAAGTTAGGGACCTTACTTGTAAGGGTAGACTCATAGAGAAGTCCGGGTGGGTGTTTTGAGTGTGATAGAGAGTGGTGTGGAAGAACTGTGGGGTGGGTGTGTGTTGGTCCGTTAGAATTTGATTATTTATTTATTTTTCTCCCTCCCCTCTCTTCTGTTCTGTCGGGAAAATTTCCCGGTATGGTAAAAATATGTTCCTATAACAGAGGACTAAACGCAGCCTCAAAAAGATTGCAGGTCCTGTACTCTCTTCATAAACAAAATGTTGGTAGCGTCCTCTTTCAGGAGACTCATTTTCACTAAGACCATATATCTAACATACATAATGGATATTATCCAACCTGGTACCATGACTCCTTTGCTTATTCGAAATCTAGGGGAGTCTTTATAGCAATACATAAATCAATACCTCATCAAGTAATGGAAATCTACAGGAATAGGGATGGAAGAGCAATTCTATTAAAAGTGGCCATCTATGGTAAAAAATATACTTTTATCAATATATATTTGCCCAATCAAGAGCAGATTAAAGTCGGAACACAACTTTTAATGGATTTAATAGAAAAAGAGGAAGGGGTGACAATAATTGGCGGTGACTTTAATTTTGTTCTTGACCGGGAAATAGACACTATGCACCCCCAATAAAGTGGATAAATAATGAGAAGAGGAAGTTCAAGGAAATGATGACTAGATATGAATTAGTTGATATATGGAGGGTTTTTCACCCGTTCAAGAGGCACTATACTTTCCACTTGAAAATTCATGGAACATATCATAGACTTGATTACTTTTTGATAAATCAATTAGGAATGACTATGGCCTCCTCCTCTGAAATAGGTAGTGCGATATGGTCTGACCATGCACCAATATATATGTTGAAGCCATTTCTAAGGGGAACAAGGTAAGAGGTTCCTGGAAGTTTTTTTTTTTTTGTCATTAAAGAGTTTATTGAAGCAAAAGACAATACAATAGAATAGAAGAAAGAAACACAATGTGATCCATGTTTGTACAGTCATATTCAAATAAAAGTTATCCACGTAACCACAAATACATAATATTATGAGCACGAGCAGAGAGTGACAAAATATGGTTGGGTGTCAATTTAACAAAATATTTTCCCCTCAAGTTGCTAATCCAAAATCCCATGACAATACAACTGGATAGGATTAGAAAATGGAATTTGAATACCTCAAGTAAGATTAACCAAATCACTGGTCGCCATTGTGTTGGATAGGCATTTTGGGAATAAGAGAGCCTCAAGAGAGATTTATAGAGAGAATAAGCAGTAGAGAGAAATAGATATGAAGAGTGAAGGGGGGATCAGGACCATGGGAAGGGTGAGAGAGATTGGAGAGAGCAGTTGGGTGGTAGGGGGGAAGTGAGAGTAGAAAGGAAAAGAGAGGATAAGGGTCAACCCGCATAACTAAAAGGCTTCGCTACCATGAAACTTCCAGAAATGTGGGGGGGAGCCGTTGGGCTGGTGTATTGCTCCGGCTCAGCCCGTAACAAAATCTGTGAAAGCCTCATAGTGTTTGAAAATAATCCATGGTTGCCAGGTTCCCAAGAAACACACCACTTTTTCATTAGCTTGTGCCCTTGTATTTTCCATTTCGTAAATTTCAGCAACTCTGTGGAGCCAGTCCCTTATGGACGGAGCCAGTGAGGACTTCCAGTGGACTGGAATCAATGACTTGGCTGCATTTAGTAAGTGTATGGTGAGAGAGTGCTTGTATTTTTTCAAGGACCAGTTGGATATGTGCAGCAAGCAGCCAGCGGCATCCAGGGTCAAAGTGGTTTCTGTTATGGTTTTGATGAGCTTCTTTACCGAGTCCCAAAAGGGAATAATTAGCGGACAATGCCACCAAATGTGCAGTAAAGAACCCACATCTCCCTGACACCTCCAACACAGCTCGGAGACCTGCGGACTCCATTATGTAGCTTTTGGGGTGTCAGATACCATTGTGTCAGCAGTTTAAAAGCCGATTCTTGAATCTTAGTTTGAGCACTTATGAGCTAAAACACAAGCATTCTTCCATTGTTTTACACTGATTGTTACCTGTAAATCCTCTGACCACCGCCTCCTGAGTCTGTCACCTGTTGGTTGTTTAGCTTCCTGCAACCACTCATAAGCTATTGAGGTAGCCCTGGTTATTTGTGTATCAGGAATACACACCAACTCGAAGCCTGTCAAGCGTCTAGAAAATTCACCCAGCTTCCCGTGCTTTTGGAGGTAGCTCCACAATTGGAGATAGGTCCAGAATGTCAACTCGGGCAACCCGATATCCCTTTTCAGCTCAGGAAGGTCTTTCAACGTGGTGTGTGTATAACAGTCCCTGGCTAATAAGGGTCTGTCCCTATTGGTAGTCCAAAGCTGTGTGTTTCCGAGCCCCGGTATAAAGTCTGGGTTGTCCTGTAGTGGAGTCAGGGGTCCTCTGACATAATTTCAGTCTTTTTGGGAAGGCCTTGTATCAGTTTAAGCGTCGTCCCTGTTAGGGGGTGACGCTTCAGGTCATCTGGATATGCCGCCCAGGGCACCCAGGGGGCGAAAGTCAATGGGATGGAGTTGATCGACGTTTCCAAAGCAACCCAGTCTTTAGTGTCACCATGGCAATGCCAATCTATGATCCGCGCCACGTGTGAAGCCACGTAATAATTGCGTAAGTCTAGTATTAGTGAGTACCTTTGTTCAGGGGGTGCGACATGTAGTCCCTCCGGTGCGTCCACCGTTACCGCTGTGGGATTTGAACCTGGTGTTGTCGGCGCTTTAAAAACCGCCGTTTGGGAATATCAGGGAGATTCCCTTGTTGGCCCTTTCACAGAAGGTGGTCTTTCTAGTGGCCATCACATCGGCCAGGAGTGTTTCGGAATTGGCGGCCTTGTCATACAAGTCACCTTATCTGGTCATCCACAGGGATAAGGTGGTGTTGCGTCCGAAACCATCCTTTCTACCGAAGGTGGTTTCGGCTTTTCATATCAGAGGACATTGTATTGCCATTGTTGTGTCCTAAGCCAAAGCACCCTAAGGAGGTGGCTCTTCACACTCTCAATGTGGTTAGGGCTCTGAAGGTGTACTTGTCTCCCACGGCTCCCTTTCGGAAGTCAGACTCACTGTTTGTTTCGGTGGCTGGTCCAAAGAAGGGTATGGCGGTCTCGTCGGCCACCATTTCCAGGTGGATCAGACAGGTTGTAGTCCAAGCCTATGCCTTGAAGGGGCAGGTGCCCCCCTTTCCAGTCACGGCCCACTCTACAAGAGCAATCGGAACGTCTTGGGCCTTCCAACACCAAGCATCTGTCGCTCAGGTGTGTAAGGCGGCGACCTGGTCGTCTGTCCATACGTTTACAAAGTTCTACAAGGTAGACGTCTGTTTTGGCCGCAAAGTTTTGCAGGGGGCCATGTTGTTGCAATTGAGATTTTTTTCCTGGTTTTTCAATAAAAAACACAGTACTGTTTTTTAATGCACTGTTGCATTACTTACGCAAAAAGGTTGCAGTGTTGGGGATCTCTCCTGTTGAGAATACCCGGTTATATAGCGGTGTGTTTTTCCGTACACTGCTGTTTTTTTGTGGGTTTAGTTTCGCTAGTTCCCACTTGCCATGGTGGATGAAGTTGTAATGCTGTTTTTTCCCACCCCTCGTTTGGCACTGCTTGGGGGCGTCCCATTTAGTTACAGAGAGGAGCTGCGTCGGTCGGTGAATATAAGAGAAAATAGGATTTTTGTACTCACCGTAAAATACTTTTCTCTGTAATTCACCAACCGACACAACACCCACCCTTCCCACCCACTCCCTCCTACGTTATACTGCTTGTTGACGTACTGAGTCTGCTGGGGCAGCAGGGAGGGTTGTTAGCACAGGGTCCGCCCCCCCCGGGGCGGGACTGAAAGTTCTGTGTATTGTGTTACAATTTTGCCTAGTTCTCCTAATGGCAGGCTAACAAACCCATTTAGTTACAGAGAGGAGCTGTGTCGGTCGGTGAATTACAGAGAAAAGGATTTTACAGTGAGTACAAAATCCTATTTTTCCAACGGCGAACGGTCCACTTTAAGATAAAAGTGCTTTCCATGCCAGCTTCACCATAAGATCACTTTTATCGGCGGCTGGAGAGGTGCCCACCCCCCTCCCGATGTTTTCCGGTCATCTCCTCCTCTTACCGGATCCATCAGTAGCAGCAGAGACGATCTGATCCTATCCCCTCATGGCAGGAAATCGAGTGAGGGAATGATGGCCCTCGCTCGACTCCCTACCATTGGAAGACGCCAGCGATGGCAAACGTCACCTTTGCCCAATGGCATTAAAGGGACAATTTCTTTTTTTTTCTTTTTTCTTTTTATTTTTTTTTGCTTTGAAGTGTAAATGTGAGATCTGAGGCCTTTTTCCCCCGGATCTCACAATAAAGAGATCCTGTCATGCTTTTTTTCTATTACAACAGATGTAAAATAAAAAGCGCCCCATCTCTCCGAGCTTACACACAGAAGTGAACGCATACGTAAGTCACATCCACATATTAAAGCGATGTTCAAACCACACATGTGAGGTATGGCCTGATACCCAACATGTCATGCTTCAAAATTGCGCTCACTAGTGGAATGGCGGCAAACTTTGGCACTTAAAAATCTCCATAGGCGACGTTTAAAAATGTCTACAGATTACCAATTTTGAGTTAAGGCCCGTACACACGGTCGGACTTTTTGAAAACAAACTTGCAAATTAGCTGTTTTAAGGCAACGTCTGACCATGTGTACGCTCCATCGGACAAACTTTTTCGGTTTTCATTGGACTTTTGTTGGCTGTGCGAACGTTGTAATTTTTTTGCCCATTTTGTTTATTGTGCATTCACAACATAAATAAAATGAATAAATTATTAGACATATTCTCTGTCATCATAATTCTTAATTCAAAATTATAAACCAAAAGAGTAAATTATACACAGAAAAATTGAAAAGATAGAGCCTATTAAACTATATTCAAATCCAAAAATACAACATGCTAAATTAGTAGCCCCTAAACTCCCCAGGCCACTGGCCTTGTGCATCCTGGGGCTGATTTGGCCACTGGACATCATGCTGCTGAGGTGGGTGGGCTTGCCTGGGGTGGGCTTGCTGGGGTGGGTAGGTTTGCTGGGTTGGGTAGGCTTGTTGTGGAGGAGGTGGAGGTGTGTGGTCCAAATGATACACATGTGATTTTGTGGTTAGCTCTCGTTTCCTGGCCTTGCTGAGTAGCTGGATGACTATACCCTCACATAGCTCCCTTTGATCTGGGTCAATCTCAAGGAGCTTATTAGCTGTAAAACAGCCAAACCCTTCAGCACTATCGGATGCTGTGGTGATCACAGATGTAGCTCTAGTTAGGAAGACAGCTGTGGCCTCATCCAGGTGTTGGCTCTTCCTGGCCCTTTTTTTGGGAGGACGCAGGGGAGGGATTCTGCACTCAGTTGTCTGGCCCTGGGCCCAGTCTCTTCTTGGCTTAAAAGTTCCTGTATGTGAAAAACCAACATCATTTTAATTTTTGGTCATCAATCACAAACACTTTTCAGCTCATGACTTTTTAATTTGGACTGTGTCCAAATAGTAAAGACTATCATTATGGCTCCAGCATTACTCATTCTTGTCCTAATCCTTTTTGGCCACTATTGTCTATTGATATGGAACTCACTTTTTTAACAAAACACATTATTAGGCATACTACCATCTAATTAACATTGTTTTTACTTTTAAACAATGCTATACCTGGGTCAAGCTGAGCTCCTCTACCTCTTCATTCTGTGTAGGATCAGGCTCAGTATCGGTGGCCTCAGCTGATGCAGAGAGTAGTGTAGAAAGAGATCTGCGTGGTATTGTTTGATCAGACAAAAATTGGAGGCTGTTAAAATACCACAGCTTGGGAACATAGATGTCTTCAACTGCTGCTCCTGATTTTTTTTGATTCATCTATCTTCTTTTGTTCCCTATCATACATGCATCTGAAGCCCCCAATTGTGGTCTTATCAAACTGTAGGTTGCTCTGGGGTACACAGTTTTCACCAATTCCACCAGTTTCTCAATTGCTGCCATCCTCTTGATTTTATTGCAATAGTCCTTATGTTTGACTTGCCACAGGCAAGTGAGCTCCCTGCCTTTTTCGATAAATTGTCTAAGGAATTCGTGTGAATTCAAACCTGACTTCTTCATTTTGGTGACAAGTATCAGATGTCTGCAAAACAGAACAAAAGACAAACCATAATGGATGGCGTATAGCTCATAATCTGCTCACAATATAGGCCTTTATTTAAACAGTAAGGATGGGCTGTATGTTTGGGTTGAACATGACTTTGACTTGAACATTGGCTGTTCGCCCATTCGCTGAATAGCGAACCATTTAGGTGGTTTGAAAGCCGCGGAACACCCTATAAAAGTCTATGGGAGGATTCAAAAGTGATAATTTTAATTGATAATATGCAAGCTATTGCCATAAAAAGTGTTTGGGGATCTGGGTCTTGCCCCAGGGGACATGTTTCAATGCAAAGAATGTATTAAAAAACAGTCCGAGAGCAAAATTACATTTCCAAAGCAAACGACAGTCATTTAAAAGTACTAGTGGTAGCGACAGAATTTAGAAATGTACTTTCTTTACGCGGCTACTTTCCGCTTGAATTTGTCTCGCATCTATTCTGAATGTTATATTACATCACACGTTCGTTGTGATATTTACGGCGTATGCGTGAAACCGCCGCTCTCCAAACGCCATGATGCTGGGCCGTGACCAGATTACAGATTCTGCAATGCCTCGTTGATATTTATAGTTCGGGTCCCATTGACTTTAATTGGTTTCTTTATTCAGGTCCGGACTATTTTAATTATCATGTCTAAATGAATGTTTTTTATCCATACATGTATGTAGCAAAAGGCAAGTGCAGTGGTTAAAGTTTCTGATCATGTATGGGTTTCATATTCCGATCGGTCCACGTGTTTACTTGACATAGACTGCGCATGCGTGAAACTCCGCTCATGCCGTCTGCCCCTGACGTTCTTTCTCTCTAATATTCCCCGCCCCTTCTCTCTTCAGTGCGCAGTCGGAGCAAACATGGCGGAGATACAGATGATGGCCAATGTGTCATCTAGTGGGGAGGAAAGGCCGGAGCCACAAATGTCCCGATCTAGGAGGAGGAGATTTAAAGCCACCAACATGGACTTTGATGAAATGGTGGAGATGGTGGATATTTTGGGCAGGGAGGATTATGATGGGAAACATGGTCCATACACCCATCCAAATTTGCTAAAGGACCAAATCATGAGTAGAGTTGTGAGCACTCTGGAACAGAAGTTTGGGGTATGATGGTCCAAAGACCAATTAAGGAAGCGCTGGTCCAACATTAAACTGAAGGAGCCGGATCAGTATCTCAAAATAAAGAAGGTGCTTCGAAAAAGTAAGTACTTATCGTGTGTTCCTATTATGATTATTAACTTGCATGCTGCTCCATGTGCTTTTCTTTACTGTTGTAATTAATCGTTGATAGGTAGGAAACACCATTCGTTTGGTCATGATAATTTGTCTGATTGAACAAAGTTTAAAACATTGTTGTCTAGATGTCTTTAAAATGTGAATTAATTGCTAAATAGATTCAGTGGAATGTAGGGAGAGGACACTCAGCAGCTGTTTACACATCTGGACTCAGGAGCACTAGTGTGGGACATCAGAGAAACTAGGCCAAGAAAGGTAAGTATTTCAGTTTCGTTAAAAGGGAATTTTAATCATGTCTTAAATTTGGATCTCTTCATAAACAGACAATTGTACACCACTTCAAAGCAATGTTTCATATTCCTATTTCTGGCCACAAGTATATGTGTGTTAAGTATACCTTTTGTTTCATTCTCATAGGGGAGAAAAGCCTCAGACAACAGGATCGCAGGGACCCCCAACCTCGACAGCCTGAATGGCAAATTAACCCCAGCACCCCCGAGGATGTGGAGGAAAGAGAGGTGGAGGAAGTGGGAGAGATATGCACCCCACCAGGTGACACCCCAGCTTTAGATAATCTATGTATGCCTGCATGTGTCTAAATACATGTTTTTTAACCCATTTTTAGGTGATGTGCTGGTTGTGGAACAGGAAGCTGAACTTTTCACTACGGACAGCTTACAAAGGCTCATTGGCCAGATCATGGCCTGGAATGGGGAGATAGATGCCATGCGCAATCACCCGGACATCATGCAGCAGGAAATTAAGAACATGATAGAAATTTTGGGGAGAATCGAATCCCCTTTTCTATAAAAAATAAAAATCATGTTCTTCATTTCTTGCTGCATGTTGATGTCCACATTCCAAGTTTAATGTTATTTTAAAGTTTGAAAAGCCAAATTTTGAAGATGCACACGGTGTGTCAACATGTGCTATCTGCCATCATGGGATCGCAATGTCTGTGTTTTGTGGGTGCAACCCCTTCCTCAACTCCTTCATAACGCTAGTAGGTGAGAGGAAGGGATTGCACCAACAAAACACATCCATTGGTCCCCCATGCTGGGAGATGGCACATGTTGACATGTTGACATTTCCCATTTGGACTCCCAATTTGTGTGCATCTTCAAAATTTGGCTTTTACAGGGGTGACATCACCCCATCTGATGAAGTGTAACCGTTGAACTTTGTAAGTTCCATATTTGTGTATGTTATGTTTTTAAACATGCCTATTTTTCTAAAAACATGCCTTTTTTAAACATGCCCATTTTTCTAAAAAAAACTAATTATATATATATATATATATATATATATATATATATATATATATATATATATATATATATATATATATATATATATATATATATATATATATATATATATATATAATTTTTTTTTTTTTTTTTTTTTTTTTTTTTTGATGGGAAAACAAACAAAAATATTTTGATGACCAAATATATATGTGTGTGTGTGTGTGTGTGTGTGTGTGTATATATATATATATATATATATATATATATATATGAATGATATTTGCCTACAGTTTTTAGATGTTGAACTTTGTAAGTTCCAGAGTTATGCAAGTTATGTTTAAAAACATGTCTGCTTCTTAAAAAAAATAAAAAAATAAAAAAATATATTTTTTTTTTAAAACTCACATGTGAATGTGCACAGATTAAATTTTTAAATTTTGAACGAAAAATAATGTGTGGCTTCTTATTTCAATGCTCAATACCAGTATATTTGTTAAGTTGTTGTAGTTACATTGACAGTGTACTCTAAAATGTGTGTAGCCGAGACACAGCACAACATAATAGTTAGCTCAAAGCGCGATTGTCACCTCATGTTGCACATCAGGTTGGTTTTAACTAGTGGCAAAAATTACAAAGATCAAGGCTATAGTAAACACACACAACAGTAGTTCAAATGAAATTGTATTTTATGAATACAAGTCAAATATTTAGAAATTAGCAAGTACATTTTGCTGCCAAGGCACTGCCCCTCTACCGACACAGTAGTCCATATATTGTTCACGGACAAGATGGGCATTCTGGGAGCCAGCACGCAAACTTTCAAGAGCTGGCATCACAGCCTCTTCAGTAGGTCAGGAAAAAAGCTCATCAGTTTGCCCTGAGGCAATGTAGCTGGAAGCATGGAGGATGCAGCAGCATAACACAACATGGTTAATTTTATACTCTGCCAAGTTTATGGCAGTTAAAAAGAGCCTAAATCTACTCAAAAGGATGCCAAAGGCATTTTCAACAGCCCTTCGGGCATGAGAGAGTCGATACTTGAAGATTATTTATTCTGGGGTTAGGTTCCTAATTGGAAAAGGTTTTAGAATATGTTCCCCCAAAGAAAAGGCCTCATCTGCCACAAGTCCCTCAATATTGTCCTGAGCATGTGGCAAATGTAAGGTCCCTTTCTGTAGCCGATCATAAAATTCTGTACACGTCATCATGTGGTCTTTGATGCGTCTCCAGAATTTACTGTTAGTCTTACTGACATAGGATGAGCCACAGCTGCAGGTTAAAAGGTACGCTATGCCATTCGCTCTACAGTTGATGAAGTGCCTCTGAGAAAACGGTGATGCATTGGGAAGAAGTATATATTTATAATCATTGATAAATTTACATTAGTCACATTGACCATGTTTGTAGGTACCTCTCGGAAGGGATCTGCAAGTGTCTGCAGTGCCCCCGAGAAAAATAAAATAGGGATGACTCCCCACTTTTTTTATACCTACTCCGCTCCACAATTAATTCCCTCTTAATAAACATTTCTCTGCCCAGTAGACTCACTTCAGTATGCCACATCCACTTCCTATTTTGGCCATCTTAATTGTATAAAGGTGTGTATGGCTTTATCTACATACAAATGTATTAGCCTCCATATTACTACTCACAAATTCACATTTACTTTCTGTTTATTGTAAAAAAAGGTGTACCTGACTTCATCTACATGGAGATGGCTTAGCCTTCATATTGCTGCCCCAACTTATATACCCTAAGACACTTCCACTCCACCCATTTCACCATCCAGTACGTTCAATTCAGTGTGTCATATCCACTTCCTGTTTTGCCCATCTTAGTTGTATAAAGGTGGGTCTGGCTTCATCTACATACAAATGTATTAGCCTCCATAGTACCACTCCCAAATGCACATCCACTTCCTCTTTGTTGTAAAAGAGGTGTACCTTACTCGATATGGAAATGGCTTAGCCTCCATATTGGTGCTTCCAAATAGATTGTAAAATATAGATTTATAAATAGATTGTAGTAAGAATTTGGGGGCAGCAATATGGAGGCAAAGCCATGATGGGATGTGTGGACGAAACACAGACAACAATTGCTATTGCAGTACTGGTAGTTTTGTTCATACAAGAAGAGGAGACCAAGCAAAGTAAAATGAGTGGAAGATGGAGCAAGGAGAGGCTGCAGAAAAAGAGAGAATCGCACACATGCAATTACTGAAAGAATTAAAGAAAAATAATCCTAACGACTTTTGGAACTGCCTATGTATGCCAGATGAATGCTTTCAGCAGCTATTAAAATTAGTGTCACAACCCGTTACCACACAAGATACAGTTTTGAGACTCTCCCATCACTCCAGACCAACGACTCACACCAACCTTACGTTTCTGGCCTCTGGTAGGAATTTGGATGACTTAACGTTCATTGTGGGAATTTCTGCACAATCATTGGGACGTTCCTGAAACCTGCGAAACCTTCATCAACTTCTTGAAAATTGAATATCTAAAGGTACATTTTGTTCAGTTATGTATATTGAAATTAAACAATTCATACAGAACACATGTGGTTTAGGCCCCTCATCGGCCTCATAACACTATATTTAGAGATATTAACAGGTTGCACCTCTTTTTATTCAAACGTGCATATGTATAATATAAGTAATGGCCACAACAATAGACTAAAAGCATAACAGTTTTTCAGTTATCATAGATTGACAAATTTTGTTGACAAATTCTCTTAAACCTTTCATAGTAAAAATGTGCCCAAAAATAAATGTAGCATTTTCAGTATTCAGTATAAAAGTGGTTTTAAACCCTTACAAACCACTTTGACCTACAGGTAAGCCTAGATTAAGGCTTACCTGTAGGTCCAAAAAATATCTCCTAAACCTATACGGTTTAGGAGATATTTGCCCGAAGACAGTGCACGCAGGCGCACTGAGCGCGGCATTTCCAACAATGGAGCTGCCACGCGGGAGTGACATCATCGCGGCTCCGCCGAATGACCGCGGCGGAACTGCGAGACCCCACCGGAAAGATGGATGCGCCGGACTACAGGGGACAGCGGTGACATCGCTGGCTCCTGTGTCAGGTAAGTGACACATAATGGGCTACTATGCGATGCATAGTAGTCCATTATGCTTTGCCTTTGCAGGGAATGAAAGAGGAAGTAAACCCATCAGGGTTTACTTCCTCTTTAACTGCTTACCGACTGCCTCATGTAGGAGTACAACAGCAGAGCGTATGTGATCCAGCATGCCAGTGCTGCAAGCTGTGATTAGACTCAGTCCAAGCCGATCAGCGGGTACCAGGGAAAAAAATCTGCCACATCCCTTAGTAAAAACAGCACATAGTAAACACAAAAACACTGGTTAGGCACACATTTAACCTTTTGATCGCCCTAGATGTTTTATCCCTTCCCAGTCAATGTCATTAGTACAGTGTCAGTGCCTATTTTATTAGCACGGATCACTGTATTAGTATCACTGGTTCCCAGAAAGTGTCAAAGGTGCCAGATTTTCCACCACAATATCACAGTCCTGCTATAAGTAGCCGATTGCTGCCATTACTAGTGTAAAAAATAATAAGAATTCCAGTTTGCAGTATATACCATAGTTTGTAGACACTATAACTTTTGTAGAAACCCATCAATATACCATTATTGGGATTTTTTGCCAAAAATATGTAGCAGAAAACATTGGCCTAGATTTATGAAGGAATTATTTTATTTCTTATTTTTAATTGCATTGCATATGTTTTATAGCAGAAAGTAAATAAATAAATAAATATATATATATATATATATATATATATATATATATATATATATATATATATATTGTAATGTTCGGGGGACCAGGTAGATCGCAGGACACAGGCTTTTCACACAACAAAGGGTTTATTAAACCTAAACAGCTTTACAGCAGCCAAAAACAAAAGGAAAAGGTTTGTAGTCTCACCGACTTGCAAAGTCCAGAATAGCTATCTCTATCAAAACAGTGCTTGATCTTGATGGCAGGTAGCTTGCCCTGCCAGGAGCCTTCCAAACAGGACACTGCTGTCCACTTCAGTTGCTGCAACCCAAAATAAACACCATCCACCATGTCTTCTCCACTCCTCCACACCCATCTACCACTTCCTGTCTTGTTTTTTTAAAGACACTTCCTTAACAGGTGGGTTAATCAATTTTATTCCCTTAAAGAGACCACAAACCAAATAGAGGGGAAATATAGCGTCCTTCCAGGACCCAGCCACGGCGTCCTGTACATACCCCCCCCCCCCTGTACCCCAATGCCAAGGAGGTGGAGGCAACAGTGGAGCTCAAACAATGGACTCGGGAGAGGGCATCTGCATTTTGATGCAGTCTCCTGGGCCGATGCTCCACTACAAATTTAAATTCCTGGAGTGCCAGGAACCACCGAGTAACCCTGGCATTAGTCCCTTTTCCCTGTCTCAGCCATGTTAAAGGGGCATGATCAGAAATCAACCTAAACTTCCTCCCCAAACGGTAATATCTGAGGGATTCCAGAGCCCATTTAATGGCCAGACATCTCGTTCAATTATGGCGTAGTTTTTCTCCGCTGGTGTTAACTTCCTGCTGAGGAAGACTATTGGGTGTTCCTCGCCATGAATAACCTGTGACAACACTGCTCCCAATCCTACATCGGAAGCATCAGTCTGGACAACAAACTCTTTTGAAAAATTAGGTGCTACCAGGACAGGGTGTTGGCACAGTGCCGACTTGAGCTCCAAAAAAGCCTTCTCAGCGTCTGCATTCCACTCCACCATGACCGATTTCCGACCCTTAGTCAGATCGGTCAACGGAGCCGCCAACGTGGCAAAGTTGGGTACAAACCTCCTGTAGTATCCCATCATGCCCAGGAATGCACATACCTGCTTTTTTGTGAGGGGCGGGGCCAATTCTCTATAGCCTCTATCTTGTTGACCTGCGGTTTCACTACCCCTCTACCCACGATATAACCCAGGTATTTCACCTCCTCCATTCCCAAAGCACATTTTTCAGGGTTTATTGTAAACCCCTCCTTCCAAAGAGAGTCCAGCACTGCCTGAACTTTGAGCAAATGTGATTCTCAGTCTTTGCTAAAAATGACTATATCATCCAAGTATACTGAGGCATACTTCCGGTGAGGTCGTAAAATCCTATCCATTGCTCTCTGGAACGTGGCTGGAGCAGTTTGCAATCCAAAAGGCATCCTTTTGTACTGAAAACTCCCCTCTGGGGTAGAAAAAGCAGTTTTCTCTCTAGCAGCCTTAGTCAACGGTATTTGCCAATACCCCTTGGTACGGTCTAACGTAGTGATATACCTGGCTGGACCTAGTCTCTTGATAAGCTCATCTACCCGGGGCATGGGGTAGGCATCAAACCGGGAAACTTCATTAAGTTTCCGGAAATCATTGCAGAATCGCAGAGTCCCGTTGGGCTTCGGTACCAACACAATCGGGCTCGACCACTCACTCTGCGATTCCTCAATAATCCCTAGGTCTAACATCTTTTTTACTTCCTCTGAAACGACCTTCCTTTGAGCCTCTGGGATGTGGTAGGGCCGGACAAAAACTTGACTCCTGGTTCTGTGACAATATCATGCTCTATGACACTAGTGAGCCCTGGCAAGTCCGAAAATTTTTCTTTATTTCTCTGCAAGAACTCCTTTGCCTGCTGACTTTGGGTTTTAGACAGGGTATTTGCTACTTGGACACTCTCCACCCCAACCCGAGGCTCAAGTTTTGTACTAGCCAGGGAGGTCACTGGTTCTCTGTCTGTCCAGGGCTTTAACAAGTTTACATGATATATCTGGAAGGGTTTGCTCTTGCCTGGCTGGTGGACTCTATAATTTACCTCTCCCACTTTTTCTACAACCTCGAAAGGGCCTTGCCATCTGGCCAAGAATTTACTTTCCACAGTGGGAATCAACACTGCTACTCGATCCCCCACTTGGAAGTTCATAATTTTGGCTGCCCTATTATTTACCCATCGTTGAGCCTCCTGGGCTTTTTGTAAATGTTCCTTAACTAGCGGCATCACAGTTCGGATCCTCTCCTGCATTTGAGAGGCATATTCCAGAAAACTCTTATGCTGAATTGGTTCACTTTCCCATTCTTCTTTAACAAAGTCCAGTAATCCACGAGGCCTCCGCCCATATACCAATTCAAAGGGCGAAAACCCAGTGGAGGCCTGGGGCACTTCTCGGATAGCAAATAGGAGATCTGGTAACAGGCAGTCCCAGTCTTTCCCATCCCTTTGTACCACTCTCTTGAGCATAGACTTAAGGGTCTTATTAAAACGTTCTACCAATCCATCTGTTTGGGGATGGTAGACCGATGTGCGCAGCTGTTTAATCCAGAACAGTTTGCATACATCAGCCATAACCTTCGACATAAACGGGGTGCCCTGATCTGTGAGTATTTCCTTGGGAAAACCTGTCCGTGTAAACAACTGGAATAATTCCCGTGCAATAGCCTTAGAGGAGGTATTCCGCAGGGGTAGCGCCTCAGGATATCGAGTGGCATAGTCGAGGATCACCAGTATGTAAGAATGACCTTGAGCCGACTTTACCAAGGGACCCACTATATCCATGGCTATCCTCTCGAATGGTACTTCAATTATGGGCAGAGGGACCAACGGGCTCCGGAAATGGGTCACCGGAGCGGTCAACTGACAGGTGGAACAAGAGGCACAGTATCTCCTTACCTCTGCTTTCAAGCCTGGCCAGTAAAACTGGTCGGCGATCCGTGCCTCCGTCTTTTCAACTCCCAGGTGTCCCCCTAAAACATCATCATGGGCCAGGTCCAGGACCTTGCGTCTATACTGTTGGGGTACCAATAATTGTTCTACCACATTTTCTCTCACTTTAGTAACCCAATAAAGCAATTCATTACATATTAAAAAATGTGGCCACCGCTCATTAGCACCTGGCTCTTGGGGCTCCCCATTTATTACTACAACCTGTTCCCGTGCCCTGGCCAAAGTGGGGTCCTGCATCTGGGCAGTACCAAATGCCCCCTGGGGAACACCAAAATCTGGCAAGGCAGGGGTAGAGGCCACTTCCTCATCCTCTTCCCCCAGCATTACCTGAAGCGGGGAAGGTCCCCCCCCCCCCCCCTCAGTGTTCAGGTAGGTCTGAGAACCCCACATTTTGACATCCTTAACAGTATCAGCACTATTTTCATCATCATTAACCAAAGCCTTGGCATTTTTATCAACTGGGTCCATATTACGACTATGTGGCATCTCAGGGTTATTACCCTCAACAACAGGAACAGAGGGACTAGTTTCTTCCCAGTCTCTGAACCTTTCAGATAGTTCTCCTTGTCCCCAAAGTTTTGCAAATAACAGACAGTCTCGTCCTATGATAACGTCGTGTACCAAGTTCTTTACCACCCCCACCTCTTGAGTACCAGTGCCACATGCTGTGGAGATGGACACCGAGATGAGAGGGTACTCACTAGTGTCCCCATGAATGCACACAACCCGCAAAATTTTGCTTACCGGACCGATCTTCCCAATTACTCTAGGGTGAACCAGGGTTACCATGCTTCCAGAGTCCAGCAAAGCCCGTGCAGGGTGGTGGTTCACTTGGACTTCACACTCAAATTTCCCCTCTCCAAGGTCAAGATGTGTTGTACAGGCTTCATGGGCATAAAACGACCCCCTTCGAAGAACCCCGCATTCCATGGGCTCTTCCTGCAACGGGCAGTGGGCTCGGGTATGGCCCCAGGCATGACATCGCCAACATTGTACATCCCCTCCTCTCTGAACAGGAACAGGTCGCTGAGGGGGTAACGGGTGTGACTCTTGACCTTCCGGGGTGTTGGTTCCAGGGCTCCTGGGGACACCCTTTCAAAGGGCGCAGTTGGTCGGAAAGGCCATGGCAGACTGGGCCCTTGACGCTTGGTAGGGCCAAGCAGATCCTCCACCACTGTATATCGTTCCACCATCTCGACAAGGAGGTTCACCGTTTTGGGGTCTCCATGGCTGACCCACCGTTGAAGGTCGTCTGGCAGTGACCTTAAGTATCGGTCCAGCGCGACCCGCTCCACAATTTGGGGACCAGACAACACTTCGGGCTGCAGCCATTTTTTTACTAGTTGCACCAGGTCATGCATTTGAGACCGCGGTGGCCGATCTGGACGATACTTCCATTGGTGCACTCGTTGGGCCCGGACAGCCGTAGTCACCCCCAACCGAGCCAGTATTTCTGCCTTTAATTTTTGATAATCTTTAGCGTCTTCTGGTGGTAGGTCGAAATAGGCTTTTTGAGGATCTCCGGTGAGGAAAGGAGCAATTAAGCCAGCCCACTGGTCCTGGGGCCACCCTTCTCTCTCTGCTGTCCTCTCAAATGTAGCCAGAAACGCCTCTACGTCATCACTCGGGGACAGTTTCTGCAAAAAATGGCTTGCCCTTATGGTCACCTGGTTGCCAGGGGCAACGGCCACTTGTTCACGGCTCTGAGAAAGCTGTTGCATTGCTTCTTTTAAGGCAGCCATCTGAGCCTGTATAACCCCTTGTAGGGTCGCTTGCTGGGCTGCTAAGCGCTGATTAGCTTCCTCGTGGCGAGTCTGCGCTTGCATATTAGCCAAGGACAGCTGTTTAATTAGCTCCTCCATTGTTTCAGCTTTCAACAGTTGTGCAGCTTTAACCCAGGACATAAATTCACTGTACTGCCCCTTTAAATGTCAGTTTAAATCCAATGCAAAAAAAAAAATAGCAAGAAAAACTCCTGTTACTTTGTCCTGCCCGCATTCGAGCACCACTTGTAATGTTCGGGGGGACCAGGTAGATCGCAGGACACAGGCTTTTCACACAACAAAGGGTTTATTAAACTTAAACAGCTTTACAGCAGCCAAAAACAAAAGGAAAAGGTTTGTAGTCTCACCGACTTGCAAAGTCCAGAATAGCTGTCTCTATCAAAACAGTGATTGATCTTGATGGCAGGTAGCTTCCCCTGCCAGGAGCCTTCCAAACAGGACACTGCTGTCCACTTCAGTTGCTGCAACCCAAAATAAACACCATCCACCATGTCTTCTCCACTCCTCCACACCCATCTACCACTTCCTATCTTGTTTTTTAAAGACACTTCCTTAACAGGTGGGTTAATCAATTTTATTCCCTTAAAGAGACCACAAACCAAATAGAGGGGAAATATAGCGTCCTTCCAGGACCCAGCCACGGCGTCCTGTACGATATATATATATATATATATATATATATATATATATTTTTTTTTTTTTATTGTCAGTCTTTTTTGTATGTTTTGTATGTGCACAAAAAATAAAAACCCCAGAGGTGATTTAAATAACACCAAAAGTTATATGTGGGAAAAAAAAGGATATACATTTAATTTATGTACAGCAATGCATGGCCATGCACTTGTGAGTTAAAATAACGCAAACAAAATGGCCTGGTCATGTTAATGTAAACACAAACCTTCATTTTCAAACATATATCACAAGGATGTGTAATTATAATCTTGAGCCCAGCTGCTTTGTGGATGTTCTTGTGGTAATTGAACTGCCACTGATTTTGTTGCTGAGGTTGTACTAATGGATGGCCGTACAGTGGGTATAGAAAATAATCCCCCCACACACACACACACACACACACACACACTCCCCTTTAAAATAATCACATTTTGTTGCTTTGCAGCCTGAAATGAAGACACACAGTTTGCAAATGGATAAATACAGCACTCACAAACATAACATAAAAGAGAAAATATCAAACATAAAGTCCATATAAATTGACTAAAGTGCTCAAATATGCTGTGAAGAAAGTGCAAAGTGCTTCAGGGATTTTCAGGTGTACAACAATACCCCCTCATGTGTCCCCACTCACCTAATCAAGACAACACCTAGCTTTTCAGTCTGGGGTTCACTTCAGACTTAATAATGGTATCCAGAGATGGTGGATTCAATGTCAGGTCATCAGATCAGAAAACCTATTTGTGATCATTCTCAACCGTATAAGCAGGTACCCACAATGAAAACGATGGACTGACAGTGAAGTACAGCTAAGAAGAGATGTTATTGCCCATGGTAATGCATACTTACAAAAGGTAAGTTAAAAATAGACATAAAATGGAGCTGAAGATACAAAAAACGCTGTTCCTGGCGTTTGTTCCACGAGACCGTAGGTGACGTCAATCGTACCGGAAATTGCGTTGACGCGTTTCGCCCTCCCACGGGGCATCAAAGGACCTAATTTCCGATTTGACTAAACTGTCTTTAAATACCGGGAAAGAGAGAAAACTCCCCTTCAACCAACCAATCCATTTTAGCATTGCAGCCAACTTGTTGGTTGGGAAAAGATTTCGTTCCTGTGGATAGAGCATGATCCACAGGAGAGACAGAAATGCCATATTTCTGGTTGGATAAAATACAACAGAACTTCTATACAAAACTTGACGTCAATTCTGATAACATGGTGAAACTGATAGTAAAAATACATTTAAAAATATATAAATACTTGTATAACAATTTAAAAAACTTTAAACGTAAATGTAAGAAAATAAAAATGAAATAAAAATGAAAATAAAATAAAGATAAACAAAAATAAAAGTGAAAATGAAAATAAAATGGAAAAAAATAAATAAAAATAAAAATAGCAATAAAAATAATAATGAAAATGGAGATAAAAATAAACTAAAAAAAAAACAAAAAAAAAAAAATAAATGAAAAAATGGGGTGGACTGATCATGGTTTTGTAGATGTACACTATGCTCACCCCGACTAAAATAATCTCATTTGCAGCCCTACGTTCTTCTCACGGCATCCCTCTTAGGGAAAATTACAGTTACTTACAACTCAGACATTTCCTCCAACAACTAATTAGGCCCCAGACTACCCCTTACACCATGTCCCCTTTTGAAAGTGTATGTAGATCCCACCCCCATTCCTCGGGTCTGATTTCTCTTATATATATATATATATATATATATAGATATAATTAACTCTAAGAAACCACCATTGAGGCCCTATCATCTCCAATGGGAGGCTGAGTTGGGAAAACAACTGGACCCGGAGGACTGGCAAATTATGACCACTGCATTATCCAAATGCTCCAGGAATGTCCTTTTCTTGGAAAATACATACAAAGTGTTTTATAGGTGGTACTACACCTCGGCCAGGTTAGCGATCTTCATCCCATCTTAGTCTTCCTTATGTTTTCGTGGATGCTCTCAAGAGGGTACCATGGCGCACATCTGGTGGGCCTGCCCCAGGGTGCGCAGACTATGGGTCAAAATATATGCACTACTCTGCACTCTTCAGTACCAATATAAAGAGGGACCCCTTTGAGGCCCTCTTATGGAAACCGATTACAGAACTTCTCCATCCTGAACGTCAGCTGGCAGCACATATTTTTACTGCAACTAAACTGACCATAGCGTGGGCTTTGAAGACCCCAGCCCTCAGCTTTGAAGCAGTTAAAAACTGTGTGAGCAACATCATGGTGAATGAGAAGCAAACTGCCGTATTATCGGGCACCCATGCTAAGTTTCTCCGGGTTTGGCAGCCTTGGGTGGATCATATCTGCCCCTCAGGATTCGACCCGGCACTCCTCTCCCTTTATTAACTCACTGTTCCTCCCACCCCAGAAAAATGATTTTAAAGGACTCACCAGAGGAATGGGCTGTGAAGTCTGTTTTCCTCACTCTGTTTAGATGTTTTGCACATTACACACCTCCCACAGCTAAAAAAGCCCACCTGAGCCAGAAAGGTACATGTCCTCTTAGGGGGATCAACCACATCAGGTGCCAATTTTAGCCATAGAGTAGGGGTTTGGTGTAAACAATGGTCTACTAGGTCAAGTTTTGGCAAGATCATTGTCCTTCAACAACAGATGCCAATGCTTGCAAATAATTATTTTCCACTTGTCTATGTTGCCGGGTAAAACCTGTCATAAAGACAATTCCAAAGTCTCGCTCACCTGCCTCCTTTTTCTTGAACAAATCGTCTCTATTCAGGCTTCTTACTGTTGACAGAGTTTTGTTCAACTCTTGCAGGGTATAACCTTTTTCTACAAATGTACCTGTGTAAATGAATGAATGAAATACTTGTATAGCGCACAATGCGAGCTGAATCGCCTCTAGGCACTGTGGCGAGCTTTGATCATCTGCTAAAAGAGGAAGGTCTTGAGTTTTTTCCTAAAAGCCAGGTGATTTTCTTCCAGGCGGATGTTGATTGGTAGAGCATTCCATAGCCGAGGCCCTTGAACAGCGAATCTTCGATCCCCCTTGGATTTATACCGGGCTTTGGGCACGAGGAGGAGGTTTTTGTTGGCTGATCGAAGACTGCAGTTTGGTGTGTAATGATTTATTTTCTCCATTAGGTATTACAGAGCTTCTCTATGCACGTATTTGTGGGTGAGGCATAGGGTCTTGAACGTGATCTGATTTTTTACGGTTGGCCAATGTAAGCTCCCCAGTGAAGGAGAGATAAATTCCCAGGGTTTTTTTCCTGTTATCAGCCTTGCCGCCGTGTTTTGGATCAGTTGTAATCGCGCAAGTTGATATTGTGGTAATCCTCTGTAAAGCGAATTTGCGTAGTCCAGTCGTGAATTAATGATTGTTCCAACTACCACTGCTTTGTCATTCTTTTTTTTTTTTTTTTTTTTTCAAGTTTCAAAAGAGCTTTATTGAAACGTAATAAAAAAATGGAACAGAAGGTCTCCCACGCAGGGGAGTCGAGAAGAAGGAGTTTACACAACAGAGGTACAACATAACTGGCAAAAGTTCTATAGTTTGCATAGTGAAACAGAGAGTGAATGGAACAATACCCATCAGCCTGCTCATATCGGAAATTTTCCCAATTACAACATTAAGCAAGGCTCCAAAGTCAACTTGAGGTAAGAGTTGCCCCGAGCCCCCAACACCCCTACCGGGATCTTGCTGTGTCAGGGACTCAGAGCCCTCCCAATATATGACAAATTACTGTTAACAGGGGCCCACTCTGAGCAGGGTCCAAATTTTCAGCCTCTGTTAGTTGGGGCAATAGCAGATAAGGGAAAACAGGGCAATGGGGAGGATGGGTTAGGGAAAGAGATAGAGGAAGGAGGGAGGAGAGTAGAGAGGAGACCTCAGGGAGGGCCCGACCTGTCTGTGGGAGTACCCCTAGTGGGGGGAGAAGAGAACAGGTTATAGCCAAGTGAGATCCCCATATGACTCGCCCAGGGTTCCCATATGCTCTTAATCCGGTCTACTTTGTCGAGAATTACACTGGAAGTCTGTTCTTGGAGCATGATCCAAGTAATCTTTCGTTTAGTAGAGTGGAGGGAAACCCTAGGTGATTTCCAGGCCCTGGCAATGGACAATTTCGCCCCAATAAGGATGAATTGGGCCAGAATTCGTGAGAATTTTCTTCGCACGAGGGATATCTTGATTGAGGAGAGCGATCTTGGGGTCCTGGGGAATTCCAAGCCCCGTGACTTTGCGGATGAGGTTAAAAACACCATTCCAATAACCTCTGATTCTGGGGCATTCCCAAAAAGTATGGATCAGGGATCCTAGGTGGCCACAGCCCCTAAAGCAAAGTGGGGAAGATTGGGGGAAGATTGACGCAAGACGTTGCGGGACTAAATACCATCTGGAAATCACCTTGAGGCTGGCCTCCATTAGAGAGACGTTGATGATCCCCTTGAGCCCTCTCATAAAGCTGCAATGCCAAGTATCCAGGTCCCAATCGAAATCCAGATCCCGCTCCCATTTCAGCATGTATCCTGCCTTAACCTGTGGATCTGCTAGAGCTGCATAAATCAGGGAGATACCACCTCTCATAACCACAGCTGATGTGCACCATTGTTCATAGAGGGTGACTGTCAGGGGGCCTAATGTACGGGAAGAAAGTGAGTGTAGGAAGTGAGAGATTTGGCGGAAGCGAAATCTCTCGGTCGGAGGCATCTCTAGTTTAGAGATACACTGGTCTAACGTGAGGGGACCATTAGAGTTGACGTAGTTCCCAATTCTAATGAGACCCTTGTTGAGCCACCATTGAAATGTTTTGACGTCTAGTCCAGGTGGAAACTGAGGATTGTTAAAGATGTGTGCTAGAGGGCGCCACGGGGAAGTCAGGGAGTTCTTGGAGTGAACCGAATCGCAGAGGGCCATTGAATGAGACAGAGTGGGTGACATAATCGGAGGCCTGGACTTGGAGGGTCGCCATATAAGAAAATCTATGGTAAAGTTGGGAATAGCTTGTCTTTCCATTTCCACCCAATCCGGTTTCTTACCGTTAGTGTAGATACAGGAGATCTGGCTCAATTGCGCCGCTTGGTAATACCACCAAAGATTAGGTAGTCCAAGTCCTCCTTTTCGTCTGGGTCTGAAGAGAACCGATTTGGGTAGTCTATGGGAAGAGCCGCCCCACACAAAGCGGATTATAGAAGAGTGCAAACTGTTGATGTGGGATTTGGGAACCGGGATAGGGAGCGAGCGGAAAAGATAGAGGATTCGGGGAAGTAGGGTCATTTTAATGGCATTAACTCTGCCTAACCAGGAGAGCTTGTAAAGGGACCACTGATCCAGATCCGCCTTCAATTTGTTGTACATTGGGGGGAAATTGTGATTATAGAGTAGACCAATGCTTGGGGTGAGGTGGATCCCTAAGTAGGGAATGGACGTTGGATTCCACGAAAAGGGAAACTGGGTTTGGAGTTTTGCTACCGATACCGGGTTAACAGAGATGTTGAGGGCTACTGACTTGGACATGTTGACTTGCAGGCCAGAGGCTTGCCCAAACTCATGAAGCACCCTTAAAACATTGGGAGTGGAGATGAGTGGTGAGGTAATGAATAGAAGGACATCGTCCGCGAATAACGCGCATTTGTGTGAGGAGGGGCCACAGCGCACGCCGTGGATATCTGGATGAGTCCTAAAAGAGATTGCTAGCGTTTCTATAGCTATAGCGAATAATAGGGGGGATAACGGGCAACCCTGCCTAGTGCCCTTGGCAATGGGAAAGGGGTCTGAGAGATGGCCTTGAAGTTTGATCCGGGCACTAGGATGGGAATAAAGGGCGGAAAGAGTATTGACAAATTTGTGGCCAAAACCCCATCGCTCTAGTGTGCGGAACAAATATGGCCAGGTAACGGTATCGAAGGCCTTTTGGAGATCGATGGATAATAGGAAACCCTCCTGGAGAGGACCGCCATCCCAGCCCGACTGGAGGATGGAGATGATGTCTATAGCTCTCCTCACCTGGTCCGGCCCCTGCCTGCCTGGTATGAAACCAACCTGGTCCCCATGGACATATGAACCTATGAAAGAGCCCAGTCTGTTTGAAAGAATCTTGGTCATTATTTTCAGATCGTTATTAATTAGGGATATAGGTCTATAGTTGCTCACTAGGCTTAGGTCTTTATCGGGTTTAGGTATTACTGATATAAATGCCAGGTTAGCTGTCGGATCCAGGGATGACTTATTGTTGAGGGAGTTGAAAAACCGGGCCAGGTAAGGAGCCAGGACATCTATAAACTTTTTATAGTACTTAGTAGAAAACCCGTCAGGGCCAGGGGCCGAGCCAAGTTTAAGTCCTTTAATGACTTCTCTAACCTCCTCCTCCGTGAAAGAGGATTCCATAAGCTCCCTATGGGAGTCTGAGATTCTGGGGAGTGCGATACCGTCCAGGAAGGCCTCCATCTGTGGAATACTAGCGGGGTCGGTGTCCGAGTATAGATTAGAATAGAATTTATTGAAGGCCTCAAGAATCTGTTTAGGGTTTTGAGTCAGTTTTCCGGAAAGGGACTTCACTTTGGGGAGGGCCTGAATCCTGTGCCGGGGGGAAAGCCTCGCGGCCAGCTGGGGGCCAAATTTATCAGTGTGAAGATAGAATCTGCCACTTGTCCATTTGAGGTGGCTCTCCGCACTGGAAGTCAGGGCCAAATTCAGAGCAATTCTAGCGGTATCCATTTTGGCTAATGAAGTGGGTGATGGATTTTTCTTGTGCGCAGCACTCAGATCCTGGAAGTCCCGTTCCAGATTGACTATGCTTTGGGCTTTTTCCTTCTTGAGCTGGGAGGTCAGCTGAATAATTTTACCTCTCATGACCGCTTTATGGGCACCCCACAACGTGCCCGGGGAGATTTCAGGAGTGTCATTAAGTTGAAAAAACTCTTTCAGGTCTCTCTCCAGTTGCGTGCAGTGTATTTGGTTGGCAAGGAGGGACTCCTTAAGGCGCCATTGGGGGGGGCCCGCCGGAGCCAGAAAGCCCACTAGCTGGATGTAGATGACTGAATGATCAGACCATGGTACCTCTTTAATGCAAGCCTGAGATAAAAAGGTAATATCCGCCGTGTGGACAAAGATGTGATCTATGCGGGAGAATGTCCTGTGTGGAGCCGAAAAGTGAGTGAAGTCCCTAGCATCAGGGTGGAGCTCTCTCCAGGAGTCTATAATCCCCAGAGAATGAAAAAGTTTAGCAATTTTTAGGCTCTGTTTGGGGGGGCGTTTCAGGCGGGTTCTACCATTGGAACTCTTATCCATAAGGTGGTCAAACGCGATGTTCGAATCACCTCCCATGACCACCTTACCCTCCAGGTGGGAGGATAAGGCAGTCAGCATGGACGAGAAGAAAGGAGCTTGGTTTTTATTGGGCGCATAATAAGAGACAAAGGAGAAAAGGATATCGTTAATAAGACCCTTAACCAGAAGATATCTCCCTTTGATATCTCTGATGGTTTGAATGTGGGTGAACGGGGTGTGTTTAGAGAATAATATGGCAACCCCCTTCGTCTTGTCCTCTGCGTTTGCTAAGAAGAAGGTAGGGAAATTCCGGTGTAAAAACGTGGGGTTATAATTTTTGGGGAAGTGGGTTTCTTGAAGCATAACAATATTAAGGCCCCTAATGTAGTAGCTGTGAAGAGCTTTACGTCTTTTAGAAGAGGAGTTTAGACCTTGAGTATTATGCGACGCTATCTTGAGCGTCGTCTTATTAATATGCGGATCAGCCATGGTTATCAGAGTGTGGGAACAAAATAGGGAATAACAATCTTACCCTGGGTAGGAGAACTTGTTTGCTGTTCCAAGGTGCAGGATACAGGTGCTGAAATGCGCCATAGACCGAAAGGCGGGATCTCCCCGAGGGCTCCTGTAGGGAGAGAAGAATAGAAAAGAAGAGAGTGAGAGGAGGAGGGAAAGTGGGGGAGGGAAGGAGGGGGGGGGGGGGGAAGGGGAAGGACTCGAGAACGGGAAAGCTCGGGTCCTTCTGTGGTGGGTCTGGAATGGCAGAGCCCACCTCGAGCCTCCTGAACCAGGAGGGCCCGAACTAAAGGCAGTCTGAAATCAAACTGCATTCCTGGAGACCCTAAGGGAGAAATCTCCACAAGGGGGCAGCAGGTAGAGTGGCACACGGCACTAAGCCCCGCTCCAGCACCAGCGCCTCTATCGACGTGCCTATAAAAATGGGTGCCAGCAGGCAAAGACAGAGAACCATAAAAGAATTTAACAAAGAGAAAAAAAAAAAAACCATATCAACCTTGGAAAACTTATAAGCAATTAAGATCCGGGACTGTCTAACAAGATAGCGAGACCAAATAAAAAAAAAAACAAATGGTGTCAGTACGACAACAACGTTAGGAGAGATGTGTCATGGACAGGGGGGGGGGGGAGAGCACGGGATGTTAGGTGAATGTTAAATGGAAAATCGGGACAGACATTCACACCCCGTAAAAATAAATAAAAATAAAAAAAAAAAAAAAAAAAGAAAAAAGGGGGAAGGGGGGGGGGAGGGGGGGAGGGGGCCAGGGGATTGGGAGAAAAAAGGAAAAAATCACATATTGCAAAGGGGAAAAACTGAGTTCAGAGGGTCCTTAAAAGGACCGGAGGGAAGCCGGAAAGTCCGTCGGCCCCTCCTGACAATCATCAGGATTCAAAAATGAAGAAAAAAAGTCAGGGGCCCAGAGGCCCTAAGGGCTCAGGAGTCACTTTTGAGGTACAGAGTCGCGTTGCCTCTTCGACTTTTGCTTCACCCACAGGGGGGCCAACGGGCTGTTCGGGGGGGGTCTTTTAGACGCGTTCGGCCGGCTCTCCATCTGGATGGATTGTAGATCTTGTGTAATGAGCCCAAGTTGCAGGAGGAGGGTTTCCCCGTCAAGAAAGTTGGTAAAGCTGTACTGTCTTTCTTTCCACTGGAACTGGAGGCGAAATGGAAAGGCCCATCTATATTTGATCGAATTTTGATTTAGAACTTCCAGAAGGGGCTTGAGAGATCTTCTCTTTTGAATCGTAGCGGGAGAGATGTCTGCGAAGACTTGGATTTTGTTGCCCTGGATGGTGAGATTGTCACGATTGCGAGATCGCATCATGATTTCCTCTTTAATTCCATAAAAGTGAGGCTTGATCACAATATCACGGGGCAAGCCGTCCTGACGGGGGGCTTGTAGCGCTCGATGGGCCCTGTCCAGCTCTAGCTTGTGGTCCGGAACGTCCGGGATAATGTCCTTAATGAAGGCCTTGACGGTGCTTTGAATGTCCGTGACAGATTCAGGAACACCTCTGATGCGGAAGTTATACCTTCTGCTTCTGTTTTCTAAATCATCTAATTTAGAAAGAGCTGATTCCAGTTGTTCCTGCAGGGACTGTATGCATTTAGTGTTCTGGTTAGTGCGAGCTGCTGTATTATCTACTGCCTGTTCTATCACATCTATTCTGGCCCCAAGATTCTGCAGGTCGGCTTTGATTGAAGAAGTTATCTGAACAGCATTTTGAGCTAGGCCTGCTGCCAGCATTTCAGAAAAGCTACTTAAGAGCTGTGTCAGGTCAGGTGGATGGATAGGCTGAGGGGAGGCCTGCAGGGCCTCAGCCAGGCTATTTGGGGAGATGGTTTGAGGGGAATAAGAGAAGCCTGCCAGCGATCTATGTATCAATGATATAGTAGAAGCAGGAGAAGTCTGAGGGTCCTGGATGCTACTCACGGCAGCGGAGGAGGGCTGGGGAGGAGGGGGGTCCGCTATATCATCCCTGATGTCTGTGTCTCCGCCGGGAAGAGGAGCGGTCGCCATCTTGGACGGATCAGGCTCGTCTAGGCCGTAATGTAACTGGCGGCTGGCGAACGTTTTTGCCCGGCCTTTGGGCATATGTGCGGGCTCCTGGTGTCTTCCGGAGCTCGGTGATGTATGCGGCTGAGGTTCCCGCTGGCTGGAAATGCTGATGTTAGCGCCGAAGGGCCGGAGCGGTACGGAGCTCCCGATCAAGGCGTCCGACCGGAAGTCCCGCGCATGCGGACTCTGCTTTGTCATTCTTTGGGATAAAAGGGGTGAGTCTGCAAAGCATGCGCAGCAGATGGTGAGATCCACTGACTACAGATCCTATTTGCGCATCCATTGACATTTGTGCATCTAAAATAACCCAGAGACTCTTCGCTTTGGTCTTTGGGGAGATAGTCTGCCCAAAGACGGTTGGTGGAGACCAGGAAGTTTTGGTTGCGGGCTTATGATTTGGGTGTAAGATAAGAAGCTCTGTCTTTGATTCGTTCAGCTGGAGGGAGTTAGTGGTCATCCAGTCCTCTATTGATTTGAGGCAGTTTTCAAGTTGTTGGTAATCTTTTTTTCCACTGATCCGGAAATAAAGTTGCGTGTCGTCAGAGTAAGAGTGGAAGCAGAGATCTGAGCATCTGATGATTTGAAGGAGTGGGCGAATGTAAATGTTGAAGAGAACGGGTGACAAAGGAGAGCCTTGAGGGGCTCCGCAGATGACTGCCCGAGTTTCGGAGAGGAATTTTCCTAGTTTCACTGTCTGTGACCGATTTCCTAGGAAGGACGCGAACCATTGGAGATCTATGTCTTGGACTCCGGCTACTTCTGTGAGGCGGCGGACGAGTAGAGTATTGTGATCTACTGTATCAAACGCTGCACTTAGGTTTAGCAGTACGAGGAGACACGGCTCTCCGTCATCTGCTGCTTCGAGGGCGTCATCCCAAATCTTGAGGAGAGCTGTTACTGTGCCATGACCCGGGCGGAAGCCTGATTGCAGTGGGTCCAGGAGTTTGTGAGTATCCAGGCGAAGTTGTAGCTGATGTACTACAGCTTTCTCCATGATCTTAGAAATGGTGTTGAGGCTTGTAATTGGCCTACGGTTGTTTGGATCCTGAGGGTCCAGGTTTGGTTTCTTAAATAGAGGTTTGACGATGCCTTGTTTGAGAATGCTGGGAACAATTCCTTCGTGGAATGATCTGTTTATGAGGTGGGTTATGGTTGAAGCCACGATGTCGGAGCATTCTTTCAGTAGTTTTGTGGGGATGATGTCAATAGGTGAGGTACTGTCACGCAGTTTATTAATGATGTTTTTTGCAGTGTCTACGGTAATTGGGGATAGTGAAAATTTCGGGGGTTGCGGTATGTTGGTGCAGACATCCTCTTTATGTATTTGCTGGCTGAGGTTGGATGTTTTCTTCTGACAAATTGTTTCCCTGATGGTTTTGACTTTATCTACGAAAAAATCCGACAGTTTGTCACAGTAATCCTGGGATTCACTTTCTGGGGGTTCTAGGCACACCGGATTCATTGATTGATTAACCAGTTTAAACAGTTCCCGTTGTTGGTTTGCGGCCGTTGAGGTTTTATATGAGAAGTGGTCTTTTTTGGCTTTGAAGATTGCTTTCTGATAATTCTCTGTGAGATCTTTGTAGTTAAAGTGGTTTTCCTCGGTGGTATTTCTTCTCCATGTTCTTTTCGCTCTTCTGCGTTCTTGCTTTAGTACGGCGAGGGAGCTATTAAACCATCCAGAGTTTTTCTTCCTGATGAGAGCCCTGCGTTTTGGTGCTACCGAGTCTGCTGATTGCAGCAATGCCCTGTTCAGGGAGTTGAGTGTTTCCTCCGTAGAGTGGTTTAAGGTTATTGTAGTTATCTTGTTGTACAGAGTGGATTTGAAGGATTCAGAGTACCGTTTTTTTATGCGATCTGGTCCAGTGCGTTGTTGTTACAGTCTGTCAGTGTGTGTCAAAGTCTTCAATTTTGGCGCAATTGCAGTTAACTCTCATGAATTGGCTTTTGGGAATTGAGCTAAACCATCGGGGTGGTGGCAGCTCCCCAAAGCAATATAACCATTATGGTCCACGTCCTTAAAATAGGTTTTGGTGGACAGTTGTTGGTTATCTTTGAAAATAACTAGATCAAGGAAGTTGATACTCTGATCGTCAGAAGTTGCTGAGAAGGAAATGCCAAAGCTATTCTCACCATTTTTTGACAAAAAATGTAAAAACTTGATCCTGTCTCATTTGATCCTGCCCAAATAATGATGATATCATCAATATACTGCTTATAAAACTTGAGCTGAGGTATGTTACCACCAAAAATGGCATATTTTTCCCAATGGCTCATGAGGGGGCATATTTAGTCCCCATGGCCACCCCTCTTTTTCTGCCTGAATAACTGCTTGTAATGCCAAAGAAGTTATGAGTCATGGCCAAATCTAAGGCATGCACCATGTTTCTGTTGAATATTGGTGTACAGAGAGTTGACATCAATGCTGGCCAATATATGACCTTCATCAACCTCCACCTCCTGTAATAACTTCATAAGATCACTGCTATCTTTAAGATAGGCTGGACAGCTCTGTACCAACAGCTGTAAAAAAAAAAAACTGTCAAGATATTTACCAATTCTAGCAAACAGATAGTCTATCCCACTCACAATGCTTCTCCTGGGTGGTTTGGATGGGTTCTTGTGGATTTTAGGTAGTTAGTAGATAACTGGTACCCTCAGAACATCGGGCACCAGGTATCTAGCCTCTTTCTTAGTAACGATACCCTCATCTTGGGCATTTTTTCCCAAACGTCTCATCTTAGCTTTGAATTTATTGGTGGGATTACCCCCAATGTTTCATGTGTTTCAGCATCATAGACAAGTCTATTAAGTTGCGCTAGGTAGTTAGACTTGTTGAGGATAACCAGACCCCCCCCCTTTGTCAGCAGTCCTAATCACTATCTGTTTATTTTATTGTTTTTGTTTCAAACATTTTATTAAAGTATAAGAAGTATTACAATACAATATCAACCAAGTTTAAGCATTACTAATACAAACAATATATCAAGTACAATCATAGTCGGGAAAATCATTCATCAGATAAGAACAGCAGGTTTGTAAAGAAATATAATCGGAGGCAAACAGTATGATTATCAGAAGCGTTCATATGTTTATATCCACATTAACCGAGTCATATAAGCCAGGTCAAGGTGGGATGTGGAAAGGGAGGTCAAGGGTAACAACATTGGGCGAAATAACTAAAGAACCAAAGAAGATCTCGGGAACCCGGTTACCCTTAGGAGTTTTATGTGTATCTTTCAACCATCCACCCCTTACGGGAACTTGCTGTGGATGGGGAAGACACACTTTAGGAGACCTATCGGAGGTATGACAGGGTTGTTGAACATCACTGCATGGAGTTAGAAACCGCTTAATTTGTGTTACAAAGGATTAGGGACATGAAGGTAGGAAAGAGCAAAAAGTTTTTATGTAGGGGTTATGAGGGAGAAATAAGAGGGGAGGTCAGGTTAGGGAGGTAAAGACTAAAAAAGGGGTGGGGGGGGAGCTTAAAGTGCCAGCGGTAAAGGAGTCATAGAGGTGTAGAATGTCTCCGGTCAGAATGAAAAGGGGATGCCGTAGAGGTTGATCGAAAGTGTATCCAGCAAGACCAAACTGTTTATTTTTTTATAAAGATTGAATACCCCTTTCAATATCTGTTTTATGCCTATTAGGCTTAAAAGGTAGACCTTCTAAATCCTGTTGAACCAAAGATCTGAAAACCTCAGAAAAATTACTATTGGGATTTCTAGGGTTAAACACCAAATTATTTCTCAGATTGGTATGACTGTAATTAGAAACTTCTTGTCCTACTTGAGGTGTAATTCTACTAAAATATATATTTTTAAATATTTATTTTCCTCATAAATTTCTGGAAATCAATAAAAATATCAAATGTGTTGAGATCCTTATCGGGAGCAAACTTAAGGCCCAACTCTAAAACGTTTTGCTCTGTTATTACCCTGTTGTGATGACTGTGGAGTTGGCCCATTATAACCCAATGAGGTATATGGTGTTATAGGGATGATATCGCTATAATCGCTATAATCCATTGAGGTCAAAGTTGTGGCCTCTTCAATTAATATGGCATTAATTAATAAGGCATCCTGCCATTTATATACCTTATTATCCAACCAGTAATATACCATTTCTGTCTCTCCTGTGGATCGTGCTCTATCCAAAGGAGCGACATGTTTTCCCAATCAACAATATGGCCGCTGTCCTAAAATGGATTGGTTGGTTGAAGGGAAGTTTTTTCTCTCTCCTGGTATTTAAAGAGAGTTTGGTCAAACTGGAAATTGGGTCCTTTGATGGCGCCCTGTGGGAAGGGTGAAACGCAATTTCTGGTACGATTGACATCACTTCAGGTCTCTTGGAACAAACGCCAGGAACACCGTTTTTTGTATCTTCAGCTCCATTTTATGCCTATTTTTAACTTACCTTTTGTAAGTATGCATTCCCATGCGCAATAAAATCTCTTCTTAGCTGTACTTCACTATGAGTCCATCTTTTTCATTTTGGGTACCTGCTTATACGGTTAAGAATCATCACAAATACGTTTTCTGATCTGATGACCTGACATTGAATCTGCCATCTCTGGATACCATTATTAAGTCTGAAGTGACCCCAGACTGAAAAATCTAGGTGTCGTCTTGATCCGGTGAGTGGGGACATGAAGGGGTGTTGTACACCTGAAAATCCCTGAAGCACTTTGCACTTTCTTCACAGCGGATTTGAGCACTTTAGTCACTTGATATGGACTTTATGTTTGATATTTTCTCTTTTATATTATGCTTATGAGCACTGTATTTATCCATTTACATTTTTCAAGTGTTTAGCACCTTGTGTATAGCAGCTACATTCACTATCCATTAACTTTTTTCATATAGAATATATATATTTTTTTTACACACAGTTTGTTTTAGCCAGCTGTATTTACTTGCAACTTATAACATCCGAATTAAAGAACAACATTGCATTGCAAACAACACCAACAATCAAAAATAGAATCATTAAGTTGGAAAAAGGATCACCCCCCCTTCCTAAAAAGGACTTGTTATAAGTTGCGCTGAGTAAATACATCTGGATAAAACAAAAAACTGTGTCTGTCTTTATTTCAGGCTGCAAAGCAACAGAATGGGATTATTTTAAAGGGGAGTGATTCTTTTTTATACCCACTGTATGAGGTGTTGTACTCGGCTACATGTGTATTTCTGGTTAATTCGCCTCTCAGTCCTGGCTGAATTAATAATGACTCAAGAAGTTGTCTCTGATCTTTGGACATCCTGCACATTTTGTTA
The DNA here is from genome assembly GCF_037356315.1 of Lithobates pipiens. Taxonomy (NCBI): domain Eukaryota; kingdom Metazoa; phylum Chordata; class Amphibia; order Anura; family Ranidae; genus Lithobates; species Lithobates pipiens. Next base: position 378,485,509 of record NW_027507903.1, on the reverse strand, counting down.
GCGCTTAGGCCACCCAAATCATCACATTCATCTCTCTTCTGATTAAGAGCAGCAGATGCTTGCAAAAGTAAATAGTTTTTTGGACTCTTGAATGATCTCCTTTTCCGATTGGTGTTTCTGATGCAGTAATAAAGCATGGAGAATAGTTGCTTGCAATATCCTGTGGAATACTTTTGTGGGGCATGGAGCTGTTGAATGGCAGAACAATGTGTAATCTTTCTGATAAATGTGTAATGCAATTGATCCAAAAGTGCTGAGGATAGATGTAGTAACTATGTGCAGCAGAATAAATGGTGCATTCATATTCAGTAATGCACGCTGCCCTCTCAGGCACAGGCTGCCATGTGGAGGAATGCAGATGTGCCAGGCTCCTGAGGGAGGAGCCTTGGGTGCTTAGAAGAAGCTGACTTAGGGGAGCTGTCTGCCACAGATCTGTCTGGTATCACTTGAGGGTATTGCTTGGAAGATTTGAAGAAGGCATCCATCTGTTCATGGGTCTTTTGCAAGTACGGACATTGGAAGGATCTTGAGGACCTTGTGCTTTAGCTACCCATGTGGTGCCTAGCATAGTCAGCTGTGGGTCTATTAAATGGTTAACCAGCTGGTGTCCTGAAGAGCTATGTTCATTTGTATTGTTCACTAAAGAAAACAGACTTGCTGTACTATTACTTAAGCAGAAACAAAGATTAAGTCCCTATTTGTACATAGTTCTTATCTTGGAGCATCCCACCACATTCCTCATCCCCATCCAAGTTCTCCAAATAAAAACAACATCCCCTAGACTGTTTTTTTGTAGAAAGAGTGAATGAGCCTGTTGTATGCCTGGCTGCGGGGCTGAAGTTGGGAAGACCTGGACAAGTAATTCTTGCAGCTCCTATGAGAATAGCACTAAATAACACGTGTCCAGACACTTTCGAGAGGTACATGGGGATGATATGATATATATTTGCCTTTTGTGTAATTGAGAGAGTTTATTCTGGGAAGAAAGGAGGTGATGGACATAAAAATATTAGAGCAAGAGGTTTGGTGGATATTTAAGGTGCAGACTTGTGCCCCCCAGTGGTTTGAATCACAGGTGGGACATTGATAAGCACGTGTGACATCATTTTATTTTGCATCCGCCTGCCTCCCCAAGCCTGAATATTCATATTTACATGCATTTCATTATTTTTTTTATATTTGGTACTGTACATGCATATTTATATTTTCATTTCCCTCCATTTGATATTACATTCATATATTCCTTTATCCAGCACTGTATAGTTTTAGCATGCATTTGTTTTCATTTGTAAGATCTGTAACTCAGATAGGCAGGTGTTACATGATTTTCATTTTGCACCTGCCTGCCTTCCTAAGCCCGAAGATGCATGTTTACATATATATATTATATATATATATATATATATATATATATATATATATTTCATATTTGGTACTGCACATGCATATCTATATTTTAATTTCCCTACTTCCTTTTTGCTATATGTCTTGCCAATGTGTGATTAAAGTTTATTGAATGCCTGTGTTTTTAATCACACTCTTAATCAATGTGCACTATTTAAGCAGTGCTTTTAGAATATGTACAAAGAAAGGAAGCAGATCCCAAGTGCTAAGACCGAAGGCAGAACGTAGTCCCTGACATACAGTGCCTTGAAAAAAAGTATCCATACCCCTTGAACTTGTCCACATTTTGTCATGTTACAACCAAAACTGTGAATGTATTTTATTGGGATTTTATGTGATCGAATCACACAAAGTGGCACATAATTGATTAGTGGAAATAAAATAAGTGGTTTTATTTTATTTTTATTTTATTTTTTACAAATATATGAAACGTGTGGGGGTGCATATATATTCAGCTCCCTTTACTCTTATACCCCTTACTAAAATTTGGTGGAACCAATTGCCTTCACAAGTCACCTAATTAGTAAATAGAGTCCACCTGTGTGTAATTTAATCTCAGTATTAATACAGCTGTTCTGTGAAGCCCTCAGAGGTTTGTTAGAGAACCTTAGTACACAAACAACATCAGGAAGGGCAAGGAACACACCAGACAGGTCAGTGATACAGTTGTGGAGAAGTTTAAAGCAGGGTTAGGTTATAAAAACTATTAGGCCCCTTTCACACGGGGCGGATCAGTAATGATCCGCCCCGTGATGATCTGCTCGCTCAGTGGGGATCGCTCCATTGTCCCCGCTGAGCCGGTGGCGGACAGGGCGGTCTCCACACACTGTGCAGGGACCGCCCTGTCAGCTCTCCGCTCTCCTCTATGGGGATCGGATGAGCACGGACCGTCTGTCCGTGTTCATCCAATCCGCTCTGCAGACGGATAGAAAAATAGGATTTTCCTCCGTCTGCAGAATCGGACAGTAGCAGAGGCGGACAATAGCGAGTGTCTGCGGATATTCATCCGCAGAGACACACGCTATCCCATAGGGATGCATGTATGTCCGTATTTCATCCGGAAACGGATGGATGAAATACAGACATACTGTCCGCATGTGTGAAAGGGGCCTTACAGGACAACTATTAGTCACCCACACCACAAAGCTGGCCTTTATGGAAGAGCGGCAAGAAGAAAGTCATAGTTGAAAGAAGTACCATTTGCAGTTTGCGAGAAAACATGTGGGGGACACAGCAAACCTGTGGAAGAAGGTGCTCTGGTCATATGAGATCAACATTACATTTTTTTGCTTAAAAGCAAAATGCTGGGGTGGAAAACTAACACTGCACATCACCCTGAACACACCATCTCCACTGTGAAGCATGGTGGTAGCAGCATCATGTTGTGGGGATATTTTTCTTCAGCAGGGACAGGGAAGCTGGTCAGAGTTGATGGGAAGATGGATGGAGCCAAATACAGGGCAACCTTAGAAGAAAACCTATTAGGCTGCAAAAGACTTGAGACTAAGGCAGAGGTTCACCTTCCAGCAGGTCAACAACCCTAATGCCGCGTACACACGACAGGACTTAAGTCCGGCAGACTTTCGACGGAGTTCTGACAGAGTTCTGACGGACTTTCCGAATGAACGGACTTGGCCACACACAATCACACCAAAGTCCGACGGATTCGAACGTGATGACGTATGACTGGACTAGAATAAGGAAGTTCATAGCCAGTAGCCAATAGCTGCCCTAGTGTCAGTTTTTGTCTGTCGGACTAGCATACACACGAGCGGATTTCTCGGTAGGAACTGGGTCCGGCGGAGTTCTGACGGAAAAATTTGAAACATGTTCCATTTCTAAAGTCTGTCAGACTTTTGCGAATCAAAAGTCCGCTGCAGCCCACACACGATCGAATAGTCTGCCGGAACTGTTCCGTCGGACTTTTGATGTTGAAAAGTCTGGTCGTGTGTACGCGGCATAAGGGTCCATTCACACAGGGGCAACGCGACTTTCAACACCCCAAAGCACCTTGTCCCCATGTTGATGAGGACAAGGGCCTCTTCCCGACAACCCTGGCCATTGGTTGTCGGGGTCTGCGGGCAAGGGGATTATCGGAATCCGGGAGCCCCCTTTAATAAGGGGGACCCCGGATACCGGCCCCCCACCCTATGTGAATGAGTATGGGGTACAATGTACCCCTACCCATTCACCTGTGAAAAAAAAAAAAAAAACACAACACAGGGTAAAAATAGTTTATTGCACAGCTCTGGGGGTCTTCTGTCTTCAGGGGTCTTCTCGCCAGACTCCTCCGCTATCTTCTTCTAGCTCTTTTGCTAGCGGAGAAGCTCGGCTTTCTTCCTCGCCGCCGCCCTCTTCTTCTGACTTCGGGGGTCTTGTCCCCCTCTTCGGTTCTTCTGCCGGGCCACCATGCCTTCTTATAGCTCTTTCTACAGGCGGTGGCCCGGTCTTCTGTCGCCGCCGCCTTCTGTTCTTCTTCTCCTGGAGATGTTGACTCGACACTCTCTCCGGCCGCAATGCCAGGGATGCGGTGCGCGGCGACTTATATAGGGACAAGGGGCGGGGTCGCCGGTTGATGTCACATGGTGCCACGATGTCACAGTCCCGGAGGATGCTGAGACTGTGACATCGTAAGGGGGCGCGGCCCCCCCTTCCCCAAGGCACCCCTCATGTTGAGGGCACGCGGCCTGGTACGGCTCAGGAGGGGGGGGTAGCGTGCTCGGATAAGGGTCTGGTATGGATCTGGGGGGGACCCCCACGCCGTTTTTTCGGTGTAGGGGGTTCCCCTTAATATTCATACCAGACCTAAGGGCCTGGTATGCTCTCGGAAGGGGAACCCATGCCAAATTTTTATTCATAAATTTGGCGTGGAGTGCCCTCTTGAGAGCTGATAATTCTGTCAGAGTCGCCTCCGTATAGACGGAGATCCGACTTGGAGGCGACCTCCATTGAAATCAATGGGTACCGGTCGCCTACAAGTCGGATTCAAGTAGTACAGGAACCTTTTCTGAAGTCGGAGCGACTTCAGTAGTGTGCATTAAGACGGCTCTCATTCACTTACATTGCTTTTTAAATGTTGTCTGACCTGAAGCGACTAGGGGCGACCTGAAGTCGGATCGGAGTTGCCCCTGTGTGAACGGACCCTAAACATACAAGCATAGAGCCTCTGAACTGGTAAAAATATATACACCCTGGTAATAATAATGTATAAACTATATGATGGAAAATATATAAATAACAAGTGCTTAATAGCCAAATGATAGTGACAATGTGCATTCATATAGTGATAAAAAATATTAAAGCAAATAAGTCCATGGAAATCTAAATAGATCCAAATACTAGAATTCTAAAAAAAAGTGCTTAAGTGCACTGTGCAAAGTTCAAATTGATCCAATTTACAGGTGCTCCACACTCCTTGTGATTCAGTATGCTGTGAAAGTGATGCAATAATCAGATGCTGTGTTCTCACTCAGGTGCCCCCCCCCCCCCCCCTCCCATGTAATGAAGGCTCACCTTAAGGTGTGTGACTTTGCTGTTAAGCTTGGTCAATAAACGCTTTGGAACCACTACAGGGTTCAACAGTGCATCCTGGATCAATCGCCAATGTGCCTCAGTAAATCAATGAAACAAGGATCTCATAGGGGGTTATTTACGAAAGGCAAATCCACTTTCTCTTATATTCACCGACCGACACAGCTCCTCTCTGTAACTAAATGGGTTGTATAGCCTGCCATTAGGAGAACTAGGCAAAATTGTTACACAATACACAGAACTTATAATCCCACCCCAGGGGGGCGGACCCTGTGCTATCAACCCTCATCACTGCTCCCAGCAGCTTCAGTTTTTATTTTGCCTAGTAAGGAGAATGACCAATGAACCCTGCGGGCCCTCTCGGTCCATGTTTTTGCTGCAGGTTTGATGTTTTTTGCGCAAGATGAAAGATCCTGGGATCTTCTATCAACTGCCGGCTGGGTGACAGGCTGGTTAATGATATCCTTGTAGTCTCCCCAGTCCGGCCATCGAGCGTGAGCATGCCACAGCTAAGGCTCGGCAGGCCACAACATGCCTCAGCTCCAGAGGTGGTCGGTGAGCTTCAATGCTCCGGGGTATACATATGACCGGGCTACTGCTGTCTGGATCACAGTATACCGGGCCAACAGCTACCGTGTAACTGCGCAAGCCTATGTGTGGAATGTCTCCCAGCTCTTCAGGACTGATAAGTACGGCTCTCCCTGCCTTGGTGGGGTGAGCAGCTGGGCATTCCCTGGTGGGTCGATTCGGGGGCCATCTCACCTCCCTATCTTCTCTCCCAAGTCCCTATCCCCCCTCCTTCCCCCTCTGAGGGGGGTGGCTGCATGAGCTGCGGGCAGTGTGTGTGTGTGTGGGGGTTCGCTGGTTTCTCACCTGTGGGGGCCCTGTGCGGCTGGCATTGGTCTTGGTCCCGGTCTGGGGGGTCCCAAAAGTGTTTGTGGAGGTTGTTCTGGCTGTAGGCAGGCAGCACATTTCTAGTTTTGTTATGTCACCGCATGGCGCTGTCCGGTGGCCATCTTGAATGTGGGAAAGCCTGTATTCCCCTGGTGAGCTTCAGCAGCCATCTTCTTTAGGATCTCCTATTTGGTTACATTGCCGGCCATTTTCCTGAAGCCTGAGCGCTCTTTTCACCGCAATTCTCTTGTGGCAGCATTACATGTGCTATCACTTGCTGTTTCCTGTGTCCACTGTGTGTGCAGGACGCTGGATGGCTCCTTGCTGAACGCTGAAGCTAGCTCTGCAGAACGTTTCACCACTGTTATAAGCAGCTGATGCTGACACAGTTTTCTCCTTTCTGCAACTGGGAACCTCCTAGGGACTACAGGCACTGCTAGTGGCATTCACAGAACGCCCCTGGGTGATGAGTCTAGCACTAAGTACCCCCCCCCACCCCCCCACGCGGCGGCAGGGGGGTGGGACCTTCACTGTCCTAAGTCCCCTTGCAGGTGGCAGACAGGCTAGGGTCAGCATGGCTACAGAAACTGGTGTTTCTTCCCCGAAATCCAGGCTATAGCAACTGGGTCACCTGCGGATAGCGCGGTGCGCATGGACACCCTGACGGTGGTCCTTGACTCCTTTGTTGAGATAGAGGCGGCACGTGGAAGGAAAGGTGCACATAAGAGACCCCCCGTCCTCTGAAGAGAGCTCTGATGCAGACTCGGGCCTTGCTGTGGCTGGTGACCCCTGCTCTGACCTATCAGACGTGGCTGACCAGGACCATTCGGACAGTGAGGATGATTCCCCGTCCGGGTCCGGGCACGTCAAATCGCTTGGTGGAGCACTCATCCCAGCTGTGCGTGATACCCTGAAGATTCAAGAGCCAGCAGATCCCTCTGCTGATGTACCGGTCCCTTTTGGGTCAGACAAGCCAGCACGTTCACCTAAGGTGTTCCCGTATTTGACTTATTTTGGCAAATTCATGGAGTCGCCCGCAACCTTTTCGGTCCCCAAAAATTTGGCGGGTGTTACCCCTTTGAGGACAGCCTTCTCAAAAAGTGGTCGGCTCCTCCGGTCATGGACCCCCCAGTATCCAGGTTAAATAAAGTAACCACGATCCTGGTTGAGGGGTCTCCTGCATTCAAGGATGCTGCAGATAGGAAGGCCAAGGCGGTGGCTCGTTCCTTATTTACGGTTGTGGGGTCAGCCGTGCGACCTGTACTGGCATCCACACTGGTGTCGCAGACACGGACTGAGTGGGCAAAACGTTTGCACCGTGAATTGGGAGAGCAGAACGCCTCCCCTGTCTGCGTGGAGCTAGCAGACCAACTAGTGCAAGGACTTAAGTACATTTGTGACGTGGCCCTGGATACTCTCCCGCTTCTAAGGCTTCAGTGCCAGCTGTGGTGCTGAGGTGCCTAATTTAGCTGAAATGCTGGTCTGCTGACCAGGCATCCAAGAAAGCCCTGACAGATCTTTCTTTCCTTGGCGAGTGGCTCTTTGGAGCCTCGTTGGATAACATTATTAAGAATGCCACTGGCGGTAAGAGTACACTACTTCCACAGGCCAGGAAGGCCAAGGAGCCTCGCCACGGGCAAGGGCCCTCTTTTTCAGCTCACAAGCAGCTTTTTCGTGGTGCTTCGGCAAAACGCCCCCAGCCCGACAGGACACCTACGGACGGTCAGAAGCGTCCCTGAAACCGCAAGCCAAACAAGCCTGTGAACAAAAGTGCTACCGCATGAAGGTTTGCCCCCACTCACTTTTCGGGTGGGGGGGTCGTCTTTGGGAGTTTGCAGCCCGGTGGACCTCCCGGTTATCCAACCAATGGGTCTGCGATCTCATTTCCACAGGCTACAAGATAGAGTTTCTCTCTTCGCCGCCAAACGGATTCTTCCCCTCCAGCATACCCGTATCCCCGGTTCGCCGGGAGGCCCTGTTAGGGGCGGATAAGGGACTTGCTGAATCAAGGGGTGATTGTACCGGTTCCGGAATTGGAAAGCTTCCAGGGGTTATACTCAAATTTGTTCCCAAGAAGGAAGGGGTACGTCCAATCTTGGACTTAAAAACCCTCAATCACTTTGTGAGGGTGCAGGGGTTCAGAATGGAATCATTTCGCTCAGTTGTCACTGCACTCCATCAAGGGGACTTCCTGGCATCCTTGGAAATCCAGGATGCTTACCTGCACATACCCATTTGCCTTCGGCATCAACAATTTCTGCGTTTGGCAGTAGGGGAAGCCCACTGCCAGTTTGTGGCTCTTCCTTTTGGCCTGGCATCAGCCCCCCGAGTCTTTACCAAATTACTGGCTCCAGTATTGGCATTGTTGAGGCAGCACGGGATCGCGATCGTGGGTTACCTAGACAATCTCCTCCTGAGAGCATCTTCCACCTCAGAATTAGAGGAGGATGTGGCGATCACCATGCAGACTCTGCAAAAATTTGGGTGGCTGTTGAACCTAAAGAAGTCGAGGTTGTACCAACTCAGCGTCTGGAGTACCTGGGGTTGCTGTTGGACTCCAGGGAAGCAAGGGTTTTTCTCCCCTTGGACAAATTGCTGACTCTCAGGTCTGCGGTCAATCTGCTAATGAACCGCAAGTGGTCGTCGCTCAGCTTTTGCACGCGAGTGCTGGGGCTCAGGGTGGCCTCCTTCGAGGCGGTAGCTTATGCCCAGTTCCACACCAGAGTCCTGCAGAAGGACATATTGACAAAATGGGAGAAATCTCCGTTGTCCCTGGATCGGCAGATCCAGGTGAGCCAGCCAGTCAGGGATTCCGTGATCTGGTGGTTGAGGTCCCTGGTGATTCAGTCAGGAAAGTCGTTTCTTCCTCTGAACTGGATGGTGATCACTGCGGAAACCAGTCTGTCTGGCTGGGGTGGAGTGATGGGGAGTCAGTCAGCTCAGGGCCTCTGGTCGACGGAGGAATCCAAGTTGTCGATGAATCTGCTCGAATTGAGAGCGATCAGGCTATGCCTCCACACATGGTGGACGTGTCTTCAAGGGCGTCCGACCAGGATACAGTCAGACAACGCCACGGCTGTGGCATACATAAATCACCAAGGGGGAACAAGAAGCTCAGCCGCTACCCGGGAGGTCACTCATATACTTCGGTGGGCAGAGCGACACGTTCCGGCCCTGTCAGCCATTTACATCCTGGGAGGTGGAAAATTGGCAGACTGACTACATGAGTCATCAGATGCTGGACCCAGGAGAATGGGCGTTGCATCCGGAGATATTCCAGCTGCTGTGCCTGAAATGGGGCACGCCAGATGTGGATCTCTTGGCCTGCCGTCTCAATCGGAAGGTGCCGAGATTTGTCTCCAGGTTGAGGGATCTGTGGGCAGACGCGTCAGATGTGCTGGTGGCTCCGTGGGATCAGTACCAACTGATATACGCCTTTCCTCCATTAAAACTGTTGCCACGTCTGCTTCACAGAGTGGAAGCCGAGGGGATTCTGGTAATCCTGGTTGCCCCAGATTGGCCTTAGCGGCCCTGGTACACAGACCTGGTGCATCTGGTGGCAGACGCTCCCTGGTGCCTGCCACTGCGGGAGGACCTCCTATCTTAAGGTCCAATCTTTCACCCTGCTTTACCATCGCTGGCTTTAACGGCATGGCTATTGAGAGCCAGGTGCTGAGGAACCGGGGTCTGTCAGACTGGGTGATTCCAACTATGCTGAGGGCACGGAAATCTTCTTCATGGAAGTTATACCATCGTACCTGGAAGGCCTACATCTCCATGTGTGAGGAGAAAGGGTGGCATCCGCACTCCTTTTCTATATCGAGGATCCTGCTGTTTCTTCAGCATGGAGTGGACCAGAAATTGGCGTTGTGCACCATTAAGGGGCAAATTTCATCTTTGGCTGTCTTTTTCCAGTGACCCCTGGTGTCTCACTCATTAATGAGTACCTTTGTTCGGGGGTACGACATGTAGTCCCTCCGGTGCGTCCTCCGTTACCCCCATGGGATTTGAACCTGGTATTGTCGGTGCTTCAGAAGCCGCCGTTTGAGAATATCAGGGAGGTTCCCATGTTGACCCTTTCACAGAAGGTGGTTTTTCTAGTTGCCATCACATCTGCCAGGAGGGTTTCGGAATTATCTGGTTATCCACAGGGATAAGGTGGTGTTGTGTCTGCAACCATCCTTTCTACCCAAGGTGGTTTCGGCTTTTCATATCAATGAGGACATTGTGTTACCATCATTGGGTCCTAAACCGAAGCACCCCGAGGAGGTGGCCCTTCACACTCTCGATGTGGTTAGAGCTCTGAAGGTGTACTTGTCTGCCACGGCTCCCTTTCAGAAGTCAGACTCGCTTTGTTTCGGTGGCTGGTCCTAAGAAGAGCATGGCGGTCTCGTCGGCCACCATTTCCAGGTGGATCAGACAGGTTGTAGTCCAAGCCTACGCCTTGAAGGGGCAGGTGCCCCCCTTTCCAGTCACGGCCCACTCTACAAGAGAAATCAGAACGTCTTTGGGCCTTCCAACACCAAGCTTCTGTCGCTCAGGTGTTTAAGGCGGCGACCTGGTCGTCTGTCCATACATTTACCAGGTTCTGCAAGGTAGACATCAGTGCATCGGCTGATGCTTGTTTTGGCTGAAAAGTTTTTCAGGCAGCCATGTAGTTGCAATTGAGTTTTTTTCCTGGTTTTTCGATAAAAATGCAGTACTGTTTTGTTAATGCACTGTTGCATTACTTCTGCAATGTTGCAGTCTTGGGGATCACTCCTGTTGAGGATACCCAGTTATATGGTGGAGTTTTTCCACACACTGCTGTTTTTTTTGTGGGTTTAGTTTCACTAGTTCCCACTTGCTGTTTTTTTATTTTCCTTGCATGTCCCCCTTGGATCTACAGAGACTTTACGTCCAAGTGCATTTTCAGTGCACTTTCAAGTGCACTTGCAGTGCAATGTGGATTTTCCTTTAGTAAATAACCCCCATAGTGTAGTATGCTTATGCGATTTATTGAAACAAATATAAACAGGTCCCTCACACAGGGTACTTACAATATCCAGGCGTTTCAGTGCACCATCCTACATCAAGCAAAAAAAGAATGGTTGAAACCAGCCGGTAATGGGATGGTATGTTGATCGTTCCTAACATCTGATCTGCTAAGCGTGCGGTCCTGCCCTCTTCCCCTACATGTGGGTCGATAAAAGGGAACCTTGCTCAGGGGGTGATAATTCACAGTACCCTGTGTGGAACCTGTTTATTTTTGTTTCAATAAATTGCATAAGCATACTACACTATGAGATTCTTTTTCATTGATTTACTGAGGCATATTGGCGATTGATCCAGCATTCAGGACGCACTGTTTAACCCTGTAATGTTTGCAAAGCGTGTATAGACCAAGCTTAACAGCAAGGCCACACACCTTAAGGTGAGCCTTTGTTATATGGGGGGGAGCACCTGAGTGAGAACACAACATCTTATTATTGCATCACTTTCACATCATACTGAATCGCATGGAGTGTGGAACACCTGTAAATTGGATCAATTTGAACTTTGCACAGTGTACTTAAGCACTTTTCTTATAATTCCATTATTTGGATATTATACTATTTAGATTAACACAGACTTATTTGTTTTACTATTTTTCATCACTATATGAATGCACATTGTCACTTTATTATTTGGCTATTAAGCATGTATTGTTTTATATATTTTTCATCATATATTTGAAACATTATTATTACCACGGTGTAGAGGATATATTTTTACCAGTTCAGAGGCTCTATGCTTATACCTTTGATACCTTCTAATGCGATTTTAGTATTTTTACATGGTTTATGAGACATGTTTACTGCATGCAGCTGATTCAAAGAGGATTTATTGGTTTATTATTGTTAGTGGAGGCTCACAGGACGTTCTATATAATTTTAACCCTAAACATACCGCCAAAGCTACCGTCAAAGTCCATACCTAAATCCAATTGAGAATCTTTGGCAAGACTTGAAAATTGTGGTTCACAGACACCACCCAGTCTGACAGAGCTTGAGATATTTTGCAAAGAAGAATGGGCAAAAATGTCACTCTCTAGATGTGCAAAACTGGTAACGACATCCCCAAAAAGTCCTGCAGCTGTAATTGCAGCGAAAGGTGGTTCTACAAAGTATTGACTATTTGGAAAACCAATTATCATTTTCCTTTCAATTTACAATTATGTGCCAATTTGTGTTGGTCTATCGCATAAAATCCCAATAAAATTAATTTGTTTTTGTTTGTAACATGACAAAATGTGGAAACTTTTTAGGGGTATGAATACTTTTTCAAGGCACTGTATGTTTAAACCAAAATACATTTGCCTATGGGACTTTAAAGAGTTTTGTAGAAAAGATGATCCACACACCAGTTGTTGCGCTTAACAAATCTTAATTTTATTGGAAACCACAATGTACAAATGCAGATAATCAAGTGCATTTAGACACATTTCAGCCTATAAGGCCTTAGCCCTGAATAGTTGTGCCAAAAAAAGTGTCCCATGTTTAAATAAAAAAAAAACTAGAACATGTATTCCTTTTAAAGGTTAAAATCAGACAAGATAGACATGAATGTGTCATAAAAAAAACAAGAACAGTATGCACATGATACAGGAAGTGACCTATATACGCCTGACTTCTCTGTCAAGATCAATGGCACATCTATCAGTCCGTCCCCACATGCCAGGGTGCTAGGGGGTAACCTTAGACTCTGAACTGTCCTTTCAGGCCCACATACAAGCCCTGTCCAAATCATGGCACCTTAGCCTCCGCAACATTTCCAGAATAGGCCCCTTTTTAACTAATGACACCACCAAGCTTCTAATTCACTCCCTGGTCATCTCTTGACTCGACTACTGCAACACCCTCCTCATTGGATTACCTTCACATAGACTATCCCCCCTTCAGTCCATAATGAATGCCGCTGCCAGAATCATCCACCTTACCAGCCATTCAGTGTCCTCCACCCCTCTCTGCCAATCCCTCCACTGGCTTCCAGGCACCCAACGAATAAAATTCAAAGTACTAAAAATAATTTACAAAGCCATCCATAACTCTGCCCCTAATTACATCACTAACCTAGTCCCAAAATACCAACCAAGCCGCTCTCTTCGGTCACCCCATGACCTCCTGCTCTCTAGCTGCCTTGTCACCTCCTCCCATGCTCACCTCCAGGATTTCTCCAGAGCTTCTCCCAACCTTTGGAACTCCCTACCCCAATCTGTCTGACTGTCCCCTAATCTATCCATCTTTAGACAATCCTTGAAAACCCTTCTCTTCAAAGAAGCCTATCCTGCTTCTAACGCTGTTTTACTTCCTCCATCAGCTCATCCCCCCACAGCTATTACCTTTTGTATCAATTGACCCTTCCTTTTTAGATCGTAAGCTCTAACGAGCAGAACTCTCTGATTCCTCTTGTACCAAATTGTAATGTAACTGTAATGTCTGCCCTCATGTTGTAAAGCGCTAAGTAAACTGTTGGCACTATATAAAACCTGAATAATAATAATATACGGTAGCAAAAACATCAATTGAATTGGTGCACTTTCAGACTGTAATTTCTATGTGTTTTGTGGCAGAATGCCCACTTAATAAGGTGACAGCAATAGTATTAATTTTATGAATCTGTGGGAGAAAAAAAAAAAAAAAAAAAACATGTCATAAGCAAATAATGTAGATAGATGGTGAGGTAAACTTGCACACACACGCACACACGCACACACGCACACACGCACACACGCACGCACACACACACACACACACACACACACACACACACACACACACACACACACACACACACACACACACACACACACACACACACACACACACACACACTGTTGATTCAATATTGGATAATAAATTGACAAGGTATAGGGGACAAGACCAAGCAAGTGAGCTAATAATATTAGCAACAAAAGTGCTGTGAAAACTGTGACAATATCCCAAAAGTGTAACACGAACAATACCTGCAACGTTAGCTAGGAGAAGTCCACTAGAGATGTGTGACCATGTAAAGGTGCAGAAGGAGTCAAAGGGGAAAGGAAGGTCCTTGTATGCACTTTGCCAGCCCAGCGGACAGCCCACCTAAGCAATGCCAAAGAAACATACTGCTATTGGCAGTGAGAAGCCTCCAAGATGTGGAGTGTGAGACTGCCACAGCGAAAGGCACATGCACGGAAAGGAAATGCACACGCCATGACATCACGGCAGTTGGATATCCGGAACAGGTGGTATTATGTCAATTGGGAGTGACGCGTGCACCCAGTGATAAATGCTGCATGCAAGGAAGCCAGATAAGGCTGTGCATGTGCCAGACATAAAACAACAGTGAGGGAATGCTGGGCTGACATGTAAGGGATGGAACATATGTGGAGGTTCCACAGCAAAAGGGAAACACCACATGACACGGATGTCCGCCATGGTTGGTGAAAAAATGGCTGATCAAGTGACGAGACCCAACAGTGGAACCAAAAAATGTAATAAAATAAAAAAAGTAAAAACATAAAAGAAACATATGTAGATAAATACAAATACTGATAGTGTGTGAGGAGGAGATTGCGGTAACATCTCGTTACCACCTAGTGTGCACACCAACACACACTGATTACCCCCCCAATAAAAAGGACCTGTCACCACCCATCAAAGTACCTGTCACCACCCATCAAAGTACCCGAGTACCTGTCAGCCCATCTGAGTACCCGAGTACCTGTCTCAGCCCATCTGAGTACCCGAGTACCTGTCCCAGCCCATATGAGTACCCGAGTACCTGTCCCAGCCCATCTGAGTACACGAGTACCTGTCACAACCCATCTGCGTACCCGAGTACCTGAGTACATATCAGCCCATCTGAGTACCCGAGCACCTGAGTACCTGTCAGCCCATCTGAGTATCCGAGTACCTGTCCCAGTCCATCTGAGTATCCGAGTACCTGTCCCAGTCCATCTGAGTACCCGAATACCTGTCACAGCCCATCTGAGTACCCGAGTAGCTGAGTACCTGTCACAGTCCATCTGAGTACCTGTCACAGTCCATCTGAGTACCCGAATACCTGTCACAGTTCACCTGAGCACCCGAATACCTGTCACCAACCCATTGGAGTACCCGCGTACCTGTCACCAGCCCGTCGTAGTACCCGCCTACCTGTCACCAGCCCGTCGTAGTACCCGCCTACCTGTCACCAGCCCGTCGTAGTACCCGCCTACCTGTCACCAGCCCGTCGGAGTACCCGCCTACCTGTCACCAGCCCGTCAGAGTAACAGAGTACCTGACTCCAGCCCACCAGAGTACCTGAGTACCTATTTGCAGACCATGCCTCATAGAATATACGTTGGGGTGTTTGCTTTCCAAAATAGGGTCATTTTGTGGGTAATTCCATTGTCCTGGTAGTCCAGGACCTTCAAAAGCATGATAGGTAGGAACAAAATGAGATGTATAATTTATGCTCCTAGAACGCCTGAAGGTACCACTTCCATGTTGGACCCTGTATATGGCCAGGCTGTGTAAAAGTCTCACACATGTGGTATTGCAATACTCAGGAGTAGCAGAATGTGTTTTGGGGTGTAATTTTTGATATACACATGCTGTGTTAGAAATATCTTATAAATGGACAACTTTTTGTAAAAAAAAAAAATTAAAAAATTATTTTCTTTCCACGTTTTCTAAAGACTTGCGTAAAAAAATTAACCGTTCAAAAGACTCATAATGCTTCGTAGAATATACTTTGGGGTGTTTGTTTTCCAAAATGGGGTCATTTCATGGTAATTCCGATGTCCTGGTGCTCCAGGGCCTTCGCAAATGTAATAGGTCGTTAGGAAATTAGAGGTGTCATTTATGCTCCTAGAACACCTGACGGCGCTCCCTGCATGTTGGACCTCTGTATGTGGACACGCTGTATAAAAGTCACACACATGTGGTATCACCATACTCAGGATGAGTAGCAGAATGTATTTTGGGGTGTAATTTTTGCTATGTACATGCTTTGAGTTAGAAATATCTTATAAACTGACCACTTTGTGTAAAAAACAAAAACTTTTTTTCATTTTCTTTCCACGTTTTCCAAAGACTTGTGGAAAAAAATTAATTGTTTAAAAGACTCATTATGCCTCATAGAATATAAGTTGGGGTGCTTGCTTTCCAAAATGGTGTCATTTTGTGGGTAATTCTACTGTCCTGGTGCTCCAGGGCCTTCACAAATGTAATAGGTTTTTAGGAAATTAGAGGTGTCATTTATGCTACTAGAACCCCTTACGGTGCTCCCTGCATGTTTGACCTCTCTGTGTGGCCAGCCTGTGTAAAAGTCCCACACATGTGGTATCACCATACTCTGGAAGAGTTGCAAAATGTATTTTGGGGTGTAATTTTAACCACTTTCAGACCGGACCATTTTGCTGGTAAATGACCAGAGGTCTTTTTACAATTTGGCACTGAGCTGCTTTAACTGGTAATTGCGCGGTCATGCAATGTTGTACCCAAACAAAATTTGCGTCCTTTTCTTCCCACAAATAGAGCTTTCTTTTGATGGTATTTGATTGCCTCTGCGATTTTTATTTTTTGCAATATAAACGTAAAAAGACCGCAAATTTTGAAAAAAAATGATATTTCCTACTTTTTGTTATTAGAAAAATCCAATAAACTCAATTTTAGTCATACATTTAGGCCAAAATGTATTCAGCCACATGTCTTTGGTAAAAAAAAAGTCAATAATTGTATATTTATTGGTTTGCGCAAAAGTTGTCACATCTACAAACTAAGGTACGTTTTCTGGAATTTACGCAGCTTTTAGTTTACGACTGCCTATCTCAATTCTTGAGGTGCTAAAATGGCAGGGCAGTACAAAACCCCCCCAAATGACCCCATTTTGGAAAGTAGACACCCTAAGGAAATTGATAAGTGGCATGTTGAGCCCATTGAATATTTTATTTTTTTGCCTCAAGCGATTGAATAATGACCAAAAATTTTTTTTTTTTTTTATATAATTTTTATTGGAGTTTTTCAATTACAATTCAATGATGATAAGAACATACATGAACAGTGTTGGCATTGTAACATACAATCATGTTATTTTTTCAGTCGCTTTTCAAGATGAAATAATCGGCTAGGAACCGATAGGATTCATTATAATAGACCGGCACCAACGGTGGTACTTGTCGATCTTCCCTAACCGGTCCCTTCCTGTGCCCCTTCCGGGATCACGCTGCTCAAGAAGGGTCCGGTCCGGGAGGAGAGTGTAATATACTGACAAACAACAAAACAACAGAACAAAAGGAAAAAAAAAACATATTAAACTACAGGATATAGTGCGTTCCTGACAACCAAACTTTCCACCAAATCAACAGATATATTCTTTACATGACCCGAACTTATTATAGTAAGATCTTTATTATGGAAGCCATGAGGGGAGTTTATGTAAGGGAAAGGAAAGGGAAGGAGTAAATATTTTAACGTTTATACCAATCTTTCCAACATTTCCAGTTGTTGTCGAAAGTTATACAAGAGGCTGTTCTAAGTGCTAAGAGTCTTTCATAATTATAGTTGAGGTTTACTTGAGCTATTACTTCTGATGGATTTGGGGAGATTGTGTCTTTCCAATGTCTGGCTATTACTAGTTTTGCAGTAGTTAGGACGTGGATCACTACACTTCTAAATTGAGTGGGGTAGTTGCTTATTCCCAAATGCATGATTGCCAACGCCGGGTTTGGCGTTTGCAGTATCCCTGTGATGTCCGCAAGTATTGTAAATATTTTCCTCCAATAACTGGTTAGGTTTTTACACTGCCAGAATATATGTAGGATCGTCCCGGTGTTACCGCAGTTCCTCCAGCATAATGCTGAGTGTGTAGGAAACATTTTAGCAAGCTGAAATGGAGTTCTATACCATTTTGTTAGTAATTTCTGTGTTAATTCCCAGTGCTGATACACCTTGTGGCTTTGTAATTGTAGCGGAAAATTTCGCACCATTGTTCCGTCCCATAATTTGACCCTAGATCTTTTTCCCATGACAAAATCGCTGGGGTTTTGGTGAATTCCATTTTAGCTTGAAGTAAGTTATATATGAGAGATATGCCCTTGTCCTTGTTTTGATTGCAAGTATAAAAACGCCATACTATATTGTTAATTTCTACTGTGGGTGGGGGGTTTTTAATTAGGAAAGAATATATTTGTCTATATAACAACGTGTGTGAGGCAGGCAGATCGAATCTGTTTCGTAAGGTTTGAAATGGTAAGGGAATATTTTTGTCCAGGAGTTCTTCTATCCATGTTATCCCATGTTCTGTCCATTTTGTGATGGGGCTGTATGGGAGTAGCACTTCCAATGTCTGTAGTGGAGTTTGTACAGTCGTGTAGGAAGAAGCACTAGTTTTAGGTTGGCTTAACAGTTGTCTCCACGCCATCAACGTCACTTTGGTTGTCGGGGAGAGGGATGTTAAGGGTAATGGCTTCCAAATATCTGCAAGCAGTAAAAGACTCAACGGGTAGATTTTGTTAACAGTAGATTCTATATTAACCCATAACGGGGGAGAGTGAGTGTGAAACCAGTGTTTGGCTTGAGCTAAAATAGAGGCCCAATAGTAGTCCTTTATGTCCGGGAGGCCCATCCCTCCTACCTTCCTGTGTTGTATTAGAACTTTGTGTGAGCAGCGTGCTCTTTTTCCTTGCCAAATATACATTTTGAGGGAACTGCTTAGTTCAGAAAAGTGAGATGTCTTGAAGGGGATGGGAAGTGTTCGAAACATATATAGTATTTTAGGGAGAATGATCATTTTATAGGATGCTATTTTGCCTGCCCATGACAATTCCGTTTTAGACATATTAGTCATAGTTTTCCGTATGTCTGAAAGCAAATATTTAATATTTGTGTCTGCAATTTTTGAGATGTTGGCTGATAGGTGAACACCTAGATAAGGTATTGTGTCCTTTGCCCAGATGTAAGGAAGAGTTTTTTGTAAGTGTAGCTTAGCATGGGGGTTAACGCCCAGATCTAGGATTACGGACTTGTTAAAGTTTACTTTATAATAAGACAGGGTACCAAAATGGTTTAAAATATCGTGTGTAAATGGAAGAGAAACCGTAGGGTTGGTAAGAAGGAGGATCACGTCATCAGCAAACAGGTTGATGACATGAGTGGTCTTGTGAAATTTGAAACCTGAAATGTGGGGATGGCTACGAATGGTCTCCGCCAGAGGCTCCATCATTAAGTTGAAGATGAATGGTGATAACGGACACCCCTGGCGTGTTCCATTCGTGATCTTAAATTCTTTTGAAAGAAGGCCTGACGTGTACACTTTAGCTGATGGACTGGAATAGAGAGCTAATATAGCGGTCAATGAATCGCCCTGGAATCCAAACTTTTCCAGGACCGCCTCCATATACCCCCAGTGTACTCTGTCAAACGCCTTCTCTGCATCTATTGAAAGAAGCAGAGAAGGCGTTCTCCTACTTTCCGTATAATGAATTATATTTAGAAGTCTTCTAGTGGCATCTGACGCCTGGCGACCTTTAGTAAATCCTGTTTGGTCTGGTTTCACTAAATCTGGGATAAGGTCATATAATCTGTTGGCTAGTAATTTTGCATAAATTTTGATATCCCCATTTAACAGGGAAATGGGACGGAAATTGGCCGGGACATCTGGGGGCTTACCTGGCTTAGGTAGGGTAATTACATATGCTTGGAGCATTTCTGGAGGAAAGGAACCTTTCGTCCTGGCTTCGTTGAATATTGTTAATAAGTGTGGTGAGAGTATTTTTTTAAAGGTTTTGTAATATCCATTAGAAAGGCCATCTGGACCTGGGGCTTTGTTCAAAGGGAGAGATTTTACAGCTCTTTCTAGTTCAATCATGGAAAAGGGTTAGTTTAGTGCTTGCAGCTGGGATTCGGAAATTGAGGGGAGTGTCAATTTAGATATAAAATTATCAATATCTGTTTTATTCGGTTGTGGGGTTATGGGATCGTCCTTCAAATTGTATAGTGATGAAAAATAGTCCGCAAAAGCGTTTGCGATGTCTTGTGGATTTTCTATTTTTCTAGTAGAGTCCGGGTAGAACAGATGTGGGATTACTGTTTTAGATCTGCGTTCTTTAAGCCGGTTAGCTAAGAATCTGCCTGCTCTATTGTTATTAGCATAGTAATTTATTTTAAGTTTGGACATGTGTTGTTCATGTTGAGTGCTAAAAAGTTCCCTTAACTGAGAACGTGTGGTGGATAATTTCGAGGCTAATGTTGCTGTAGGTGTGTTTTGATTTTCTTTCTCTAGTTTCCTAATTTCTGTGACAAGAATTGTAATTTTGGCAGTACGTTCCTTGAAAAGTCTGGAGTTCATCTTAATAAGTATACCGCGGATATATGCCTTATGGGCGTTCCAGTTATTGAAGGAATTGGTGGCGTTAGGAATATTGAAATTAAAAAATTCGTCTAGTTGCTGTGTGATGTCTTTTTGAGGTTCTGGATCATGAAACAGGTATTCATTACATCGCCATAAACGTGCTGTCGCAAAGGCTCCCCCGCTCTCCATCTGTATGACCACCGGAGCGTGGTCCGACCATGTTATGTCATGTATGGTAGAGCGGGAAATTCTCTGCAGCAGCACCTTATCCACTAAAAACATGTCTAATCTGGAGTATGAGTTGTACCTGGGGGAATAGTACGTGAACGATTTGTCGTTTGCATTCAAACATCGCCAAACATCGTACAGTTCTTCTCCAATAAGTAGATCCCGGAAGTTCGGGCCACGTTGCTTAGTTCGAGAAGAAGTGTCTAAACCGCTATCTAGGATCATATTGAAATCTCCGCAAATCAATATACTCTCCACTCGCATGGTTGTTATGTGTTTGATAACCTTTTTAAGAAATTTAAGTTGATGCGAGTTGGGAGCATATAAGCATGTTAAGGTGATCGGTAGCTTGTCAATTATACAAACCAGTATTATAAAACGACCGTCTGGATCTATGAATGAGTCTTTCAGTTCAAACGACACAGTGTCCCTTATTGCCAACATTACCCCTCTCTTCTTCGCTGTAGTTGATGAAAGGAAAATGTGCGGAAAATTTGCGTGCGAGCATTTGGGTGTGGCTGATTTATGAAAGTGTGTCTCTTGAACTGCCAGGATATCTGCTCTGTGCTGAATAGCCTCCTTCCAAAGCGATCTTCTTTTGGCCGGGTGGTTGAGGCCTCTCGCATTTATTGTTAAAAATTTAACTGTCATTCATAGTAGTTGGATGGTGGGATAGAAGATGGTTGCGTTGGTTAGATGGTATGTGAAGCTTCATCTCTTGTTGTCGAAAATATGGGATCATTAGTATATATAGTTCATAAACATAGTAGTGGATTGGGCAAGGGTCAACGATGAGGAAGAACAGTCTTTCTGTGACAACCCTTGTTTGATGTGATTGCCAGGAGTGGCGAACAGGAAGCTGAACACTCAGGTGGGCAGTAATGCACATTTTCTTATTCAAAATTTGCCAGATGCGTGGAGCCGTTGGATAGTTGCTCAGTTATCGGTTGAAGAAACAAAAGAAAAAAAAAAACAAAAAAAAAAAAAAACACGAAGATGTAACAGTGAATAAATTTAAAAAACAAATAGAACAAACGAGTCCAAATGGACCAGGCAGTATAACTGCCCAACGGTAGGAGCTAGGGTACGGTGGACGGTACCATAAGCTTCAGGGGAATCTTACTGTAAGCTTGGATGAGGAGCCTGTGGACATGAGCTCAGGTGCGGTGTGAGCTTGGGCGTCTTTGTGGCTTGGATTGCCAGTCTGGTTGTAGTTTGCCAGGCGGAGCTCTAAATTGAAGAGGTGCTTCATGGTTGGCATCTGGTAATAAAATTTGCCATTGGTGCAGGAGCTGTAACCCTTCTTCCAACGTGTTGACTATGTGGTTAGCTCCTTGGTGGGAGACTATAAGTTTTGCAGGGTATTTCCATTTGTATACAATTTTGTGGTTTCGCAATGCCTTAGTAAAGGTCGCCATGTTGCGCCGCAATTGTAGCGTGTGTTGCGAGAGGTCTGGGAGAACTTGGATATTTGTTGCTTGTTCCGGGAGATTGTCCGCTTTACGAAAAACGTCCAGGATAAGTTCTTTGGTTTGAAAGAAGTGGACCCTGAGTAATACATCTCTAGGGGTCTCTTGTGGTAAGAAAGATGGCTTGGGCACCCGGTGGATCCTATCTATTTTCAAATCCAGTGCAGATAAGGACGGAATTATGGCGTGGAACATGTCGGTAACGTACGTGTGGAGCTGTTGCGCTGCGACACTTTCCGGTATACCTCGGATCTTCAAATTGTTCCTACGGGAACGGTCCTCGAGGTCAGCTAATTTGGATTGTATTCTAGAGATGGAGTCTTGCTGGGACATGTGGGAATCCACTAGTGCATTGAATGATGCGGTGACGTCGCACATTCTAAGTTCAACTTGATTCACTCTGTCCCCAAGATCAGTGATATCTGCTCTGCATTGTTGAAAGCATGTCATCATGTCGGTTTGTAATGAAGCTCTTAGCGACATGAGCATTTCTTTTAGGGTGGTATCTGACACCGATTGGCCTGTGGTCGGAAACATGGCAAACTGGTCCACCGGGTGGTGTACATTTGCATCGCTATTTAATGCCCCACTAACCTCCATATCCAGTGCGGAGTATCTATTGTCATGGGCACTTATCTCCGGGTCCAGCCTTGGTTTGGATTTGACAGGGCTTCTTGTGGTAGGAGAGTGGCTGGAAGAGGTAGAGCTGGAGCTGTTATTCCGGATGTGTGCCATTCCCTGTGCGGCGGAATTGTCTCTTTCGTTTCCCTCTCTCGTCGCTCTTTCTTGTGACGTATGTGTTGTCGGCGGCGTGTGCGTTAGAGCACTTTGCACTGACCTGTTTGAATGTCTCCCGCCGCCATTTTCTTGAAGTCCGCGGGATGCGGCCGGGAAAAAATCCGGCAATTTCTGCATATTCGCCGGTGCCTGATGTTTCTTACGCATCTTCCCGATGCACAGGCTGACGGCGGTTAGGTGGCGGCTGACGGCGGTGTGTTTAACCGGGTCCGATCAGGCGATATTCCGGTGATTCCCCTGAAGCTGAGCGGAGCTCTAACACTGTGCGGCCATCTCAGTCGGCGGTCGCCTTTTTTTTTTTTTTTTACACAAAGTTGTCACTAAATGATATATTGCTCACACATGCTATGGGCATATGTGAAATGACACCCCAAAATAAATTCTGCTGCTTCTCCTGAGTACGGGGATACCACATATGTGGGACTTTTTGGGAGCCTAGCCGCGTACGGGGCCCCGAAAACCAAGCACCGCCTTCAGGCTTTCTAAGGGCGTAAATTTTTTATTTCACTTCTTACTACCTATTACAGTTTTGAAGGCCATAAAATGCCAAGATGGCACAAAACCCCCACAAATGACCCCATTTTAGAAAGTAGACACCCCAAGCTATTTGCTGAGAGGCATGTTGAGTCCATGGAATATTTTATATTTTGCCACAAGTTGCGGGAAAATTACAAACTTTTTTTTTTTTTTTTTTTTTTTTCACAAAGTTGTCACTAAATGATATATTGCTCACGCATGCCATGGGCATATGTGAAATAACACCCCAAAATAAATTCTGCTGCTTCTCCTGAGTACGGGGATACCACATATGTGGGACTTTTTGGGAGCCTAGCCGCGTACGGGGCCCCGAAAACCAAGCACCGCCTTCAGGCTTTCTAAGGGCGTTACAGTTTTGAAGGCCATAAAATGCCAAGATGGCACAAACCCCCCCCCCCCAAATGACCCCATTTTGGAAATTAGACACCCCTAAATTTAGGGGTACACTAGTGAGACTAGGTAATAAATGGCGGGTGCCCTGAAACTATAAAAAAAATAACTAACCAACCAGCGTCACCTGTAACAGTTATATGGTGATCACTGGTGAAAGGGTTAACTAGGGGGCAATCAGGGGGCTTTATGCGGTAGTATATGGGGGTCCCTGGCGCTATAAAAAGCTGCGGCGAACCTAAATACCTACCTGCCTAACTAGCGTCACCTGTGACACTAATACAGTGATCAGAAAAACGATCGCTTATTAGGCTGGGTTCACACTGGAGCGATGTGGGAACGCCACGAATGCGCGGCGGGTTCCCGCATCACATGCCTCCCGGCGGCAGTTCACACTGCCCTATGCGAACTGCTGGGAGTGTCAGTGAAATGTTAATGACACCCCCAGATCAGTTCGCATATCGCAGTGCGATCTGCAAACTCGGATCGCATGGTGTGAACACCCATGCGATCCGATTCTGCTGCGGACCAAAAAAAGGGTCCCGTGCGAGTTTGCGGCGGATGCAACACGAATTCAGCCATACTATCTGTATGGCTGAACTCGAATCGCACAGAGATCGGATGTGATTTGCACTGCAGTGCGGTGCGAATCACATCCGTTCTCATAAACCGCTGCAATGTTAACCCAGCCTTAGTGACACTGGCGACGGGGGTGATCACGGGGTTAAACCTTTATTGGGGGGGTTAGGGGGGTACCTTAGAACTAAAGGGGGCTAACCCTAACTGCCCTAACAGTTATTACAGTCACAAATGACACCCGCCGGGTGATCAGGGGGTTAAACCTTTATTAGGTAATAAATGGCGGGTGCCCTGAAACTATAAAAAAATAACTAACCAACCAGCGTCACCTGTAACAGTTATATGGTGATCACTGGTGAAAGGGTTAACTAGGGGGAAATCAGGGGGCTTTATGCGGTAGTATATGGGGGTCCCTGGCGCTATAAAAAGCTGCGGCGAACCTAAATACCTACCTGCCTAACTAGCGTCACCTGTGACACTAATACAGTGATCAGAAAAATGATCGCTTATTAGGCTGGGTTCACACTGGAGCGATGCGGGAGCGCCATGAATCCGCGGCGGGTTCCCGCATCGCATGCCTCCCGGCGGCAGTTCACACTGCCCTATGCGAACTGCTGGGAGTGTCAGTGAAATGTTAATGACACCCCAGATCAGTTCGCATATCGCAGTGCGATCTGCAAACTCGGATCGCATGGTGTGAACACCCATGCGATCCGATTCTGCTGCGGGCCAAAAAAAAGGGTCCCGTGCGAATTTGCGGCGGGTGCGGCGGGTGCGACACGAATTCAGCCATACTATCTGTATGGCTGAACTCGAATCGCACAGAGATCGGATGTGATTTGCACTGCAGTGCGGTGCGAATCACATTCGTTCTCATAAACCGCTGCAATGTGAACCCAGCCTTAGTGACACTGGCGAGGGGGGGAGATTACGGGGTTAAACCTTTATTGGGGGGGTTAGGGGGGCACATTAGAACTAAAGGGGGCTAACCCTAACTGCCCTAACAGTTATTACAGTCACAAATGACACCAATGCAAAAAAAAAAAAAAGCTATTGGTGTCACTGTGACTGGGGGGGCAGGGGTAATTGGGGGGTGATCGGGGGGTAAAGGGGGGGGGTGAGTGTGCCTGGCATGTTCTACTGTGTAGTGTAGTGCTTGTGCAACTCACCGATGCTCTCTCCTCGGTGCCGGAACGAAAAATACCGACACGGAGGAGAGAATACATCACTTCCTCTCCTGTGTTTACATTACAGGAGAGGAAGTGATGTCACCGGACATTTTCATTCGTCGGGAGCGATCGCGAGGGGGTGGCCATGAATGAATGGCCGTCCCCTCGTCCGGGATCGCTCCCGAACGAATACCGACCGCCGCAGGCACCGGGCGGGGGCCCGATCGGGCCCCCGACCCGCGGGCAGGCAAGGACGTACATGTAAGCCCTTATGCCTGCCCGTGCCATTCTGTCGACGTACATCATCGTGCGGCGGTCGGCAAGTGGTTAAGTATGCATATGCTGTGCATGAGAAATAACTTGTTATTATGACAGTTTTCTAAAAAAAAAAAAAAAAAAATTCTTCTTTTTCCCAAGAATTGTGGGAAAAAATTACTTCAAAAAACTCACCGTGCCTCTTACTAAATACCTTTTCAAAAAGTAGTCATTTGGGGGGTATTTGTACTTTCCTGACATTTCAGAGCCTCAAGAAATTAGATAGGCTGTCAATGCATCAGGTGTGATCAGATGTGATCAACTTTCAATGATTTGCACCATAGCTTATAGACTCTCTAACTTTCAAAGAGACTAAAAAATATCCACTAATTTGGTTTATTTTTACCAAAGAGATGTAGCCGTATAAATTTTGGCTCAAATTTATGAACATAAATGACTTATTTGCGCAATTTTATCATAGAAACTAAACAAGTGTTTTTTTTTTTCAAAATTTTCGCTCTTTTTTCACTTATGACGCAAAAAATAAAAAACCCAGTGGTGATTAAATACCACCAAAATAAAGCTCTATTTGTATGAAAAAAAAATGATAAAAATTTTGTTTGGGTGCAGTGTTGCATGACTGAGTAACTAGCATTCAAAGTGTGAGAGCGCTGAAAGCTAAAAATTGGTCTGGTAAGGAAGAGTGTATAAATGTCCTGTATTGAACTGGTTAAAGACATTAATATCTATACAAAGGGTATGAGACATATTTTAAATATAGCAAAAGTATTTATTTCGCAAAACATGTTTAACCACTTGATTACTGGGCACCTAAACCCTCTTCCTGCCCAGACCAATTTTCAGCTTTCAGCGCTATTTTTTGTTAATTTTGTTTAAAAAAATACAAAACCGTTTTATATTTTGTTACTACATTTTACCAACAGGTAGTTTTTCCCTCCTTCATTGATGTACGCTGATGTGGCTACACTGATGGGCACTGATAGGCTGCACTGATGGGCACTGATAGGCTGCACTGATGGGCACCGATAGGCTGCATTGATGGGCACTAACAGGCAGCACTGATGGGTGGGACTGGTGGGCACTGATGGGTGGCCCTGAAGGCCATTGATAGGTGGCACTGAAGGGCACTAATATGTGACACTGGTAGGTGACATTGATAGGCAGCACTGCTAGGTGGCACTGATTGGCACCACTTGTGGGCACTGATAGGTGACACTGATTGCTGGCACTTATGTAATGTGGGCACTGATTGGTGGGCATTAATTTTGCCACTGATTTGTGGCACTGGCAAGCGGTACTGTACTGGTGTGCACATAAATAACATGTTCCTCTTCAGGGACCGATGTCCCTGCAAACAGAAGCCTGTGATCGGCTTTCTTTCTCCTCACGCTGTTAGCATGAGAAGAAAAAAAAAAGATCACTGATCCTCTGTTTACATCACGAGATCAGCTGTCATTGGCTGACAGCTGATCACGTGGTAAGGGGCCCGGAAACCGGCCCCTTACTCAGATCTGTGATCACCCGGGTCTCATTGACTCGGTTGATCACAACGCACACCCCCTTTAGGGGGGTGAGGTGAGCCTGCAAAGGGGAGGACTTCAATAGACGTACTCCCGGAAAAGCAGATCCATGTTGTAGCCGTCAGTCAGCTATAGCGTGGATTTGAAGGAGTTGAAAACATGATGGTTAACACAATAATCAATTCTTTTAGAATGTATAAACATCTGCATATAAGACACCAAAATTGAAGCACACAGTATAATGTGATCCTTCAACTGACAATAAGTGTAGGAGAAATCATGCCATCGCCCACAAGCCCTTATTCTGGTTTTCTCTTGAGCGGGCACACAATCACCCAGCACACAAAGCTGCCTGTGGGTTTTCTAACCCACATTGGACTTTTGAAGCACATCAAGCTTCATGCTCATCTGTCCTCCATCTTGCCACTCCAGCGGATATGTGCAGTCCACTGGTGAGGCTATGTATGTCAGTTGGCTGTGCGCGCAGCTTTCCGTTCAACCATGCTGACGTCACTAGCGTGGTTGGGTTGATCCTCTGTGCGTTTTTCCAACACAGAGCAAACCAGTCTCTGGTGGGGTTATGTAAACTTCTTCATGGGATACAGCTCTTCTTCTTGTTTTTAATACAAACATGGAATGTTTTATCTGTGACACCACTACAGTACATGTAAGTATATTCAACATTATATACATAAAAAAGATTTGCTTATGGGGCGTGGCTACCGCGCACTGTTGAATGGCCGCTTAGGGACAGAGCTCCGCTCCAGCGACGGGAATTCATCCGCACTGTGGATCCCCTGCGGCGGCGAAACCACACAGAAATACTCCAGAGAGTCCACTCACACTCCAGAGATGTCGCCGAAGAGGAGAGGCACTGGGTAGCCTAAAAACTATTTCTTTCCACCGGCGGCCCGCGAATCCAGCCAAGATGGCGCCGCGGCAGCACGCACTCCTCCCCAGGTCCTTCCTGTGCCTCCTCGGGGAGCCCAGCACCCACCGACAGACAGGGGAGGAGGTCGCCAGGGACATCCACGCCGATCAGCAGCAGCCCAGCGAAATCCAGACCGAGATTGTCAGGAGAAGAACTGCAGGTGAGCACTGAACAGAACTCCTCTGCTGATACTAGAGAAATTCATGAATGCATATCTGAGTTCCCTGCCACTAACCAGCCTGTTTCTGACCAAATCAGCTCGCCATTTAGCAGAGGCAAATTTCCCCCCACTTATTGACAAACTCACTACAGAAGCAAATAGATTAGCCAAGTGTGAACTCTCATGGTCAGGGCGCCTCGCATCTTTCAAGATGCTGTTGCTCCCCCAAATTTTGTATATATTTAGGACACTACCTGTTACCCCCTCTGGGAAACATTTCTCCGGTCTTAATTCCTTGATGAATAAATTCCTCTGACGTTCCAGAAGGCCTAGATGTTCTAAAATACTTTTGATAAAGCATAGGTTGGCTGGTGGTATGGGCATGGCGGATCTAAAGGACTACTACCTAGCATCCCGGCTAGTCCAAATTACACACTGGTTTAACTCGGCTCCGGAACCGAAATGGTGCTGCATAGAACAAGCCCTCACCCCTACCCAAAACCTAAAACTTCTTCTTCTTACTGACTCAATTAAACCCTGGCCTCTTCATTCACTTCCTGACACTGTTCGGGCCTCTCTACAGGCCTGGCGAGATCTTCTTAGGTCCACACCTCTGACCTCTAAATTGGTTAAATTTCCCATTCCACTGCAGGCCTTAGCTAGACAAAAATCAACTCCCTGATGGTGACCCTGCAGGTGAAGGAGTTATCTAAAGAAAGGGTATAAACCTTACATTCACCGTAGAGCCTCATGTAGTATGGTGACATAAGTCAAGGGAGGGTTCAAGCTTCAAAAAGGGGACTAAAGAGCAAGAGAGAAAGGAAAGAGAAGAGAAAAGAGAAGGGGGAAGAAAAAAAAAAAAAGGGGGGGTGGCTATTGAAGGACAGGGAAGTAGGGGGGGGGGTGACATTATGTTGAATCTCTTCTGTTATCAATAGCCGTTCTCCAGTACGGTCTGCTCAAGAGGGTCAAAAAGGCCTTCAGACCAGTCGCCACAGATTCCACTATTCAAGGGCTATATGATCGGAAACGTGGTGTCGTTTTAAAGTGAATCCAACATGCCCACGTGTTCGTGAATTTTGTGATTCGTTCCTGGGAAATGTGGACCAGTTCCTCTAGCTCTTCTATTTTAGAGATCCGCCGGAACCATTCTCCCACCGTGGGAGGGTGTGTCGATCGCCAATGTACCGGAATGCATAATCGAGCCGCGTTTACTAGGTGCATAGCTAGTGACTTAAAGTAAGTATGTTTGGGTAGACTAGAGTGGTGTAGCAAGTATTGAGCCGGCGAGTAATCCAGCGTATATGTGGTGATGTGTGCAATAAGTCCATGGACCTCCTTCCAAAAAGGTTGTAAAGCCTCACAGGTCCACCAAATGTGGAGCATCGATCCCTCCGCCCTGTCACATCTCCAGCACCTATCTGGGATTGCCGGGGAGATTTTGTGCAAGAGCGTAGGGGTCCTATACCACCGCGTCGCGATTTTATAGCAGTTCTCTTGAATAGCTACATTGAGAGAGCCTCTGTGAATATATTCGTTGACAAGTGACCAGTCACCGTCCGTAAGGGAAATTCCCAACTCCCTTTCCCAAGCCGTGTGCGCCGCATCCGACGTTGTCGGCCTGTCCTCTGCAAGTAGAGCATAGATAGATGCGATCAAGTGTCTTTGCGGGGGAGGTTTTGAGCAGAGTAGTTCGAAAGGAGTCAGCTGTCTTGTCCAAGTCCCTGCCGGGACTTGGGAGCACAAGAAGTGTCTTATTTGCCTATAAGTCCAGAATGGAAAGGAGTTGGAGCGGGATACAGCTACCAAGTCCTCGTAGGTATAAAGGGACCCCTGTGCAAAGAATTGGCTCGCTAGAACCTTATCGTGCGGCCAAACTCGTCTTAAAAAGTCATTGGACATTCCGGGCGTAAAATCGGGATTGTTCCTTAGCGAGGTAAGGGGACCAGGAGCTGAAGATAAGGAGCCATTTTTAGTTGCCTGTCTGAAAGCTGCCAGGGAAGGGCCAATAAGGGGGTGCGTGAGGACCTCCATTGGCCAATGTCGTGGCATTATCCAGGGTAAAGATTCAAGCGGGTCGTGAATAAGCGATTTCTCCAGGGCCACCAGATTTTCCCCAACCCATGTACATTCCAATCGACCAAACGTGTAAGATGGGTCGCTAAGTAATATTTGTAAAGGTCCGGCAGACCAATGCCTCCTCTTGATTTCGGACAGGTAAGGCACTGGTAGCTAATGCGTGGGGGGGCGCTCCTCCAAAGGAACAGGGAAGCTGCTCTCTTAAAGGCAGCGGAAAATGAAGCCGGTATCTTGATCGGGACGCCCTGCAAAAGATAGAGAAGGCGCGGTAAAGTTATCATCTTCAGTAGGGCCGAGCGTCCAAACCAAGATACGTTAAGGTTTTCCCAATCTCTTAGATCTTGTTGGGCTCTTTTAAGAGCTACCAGAAAATTTGCATTGTACAACTCGTCTAGGTTGGCCGTAATTTGAATACCCAGATACGTGATAGCTTTTTTGTTCCAAGCGAATGGAAAGGAGGCTTCACATCCCTCTACCTCATGTCGAGGCAGGGAGATATTCAACGCGTTTGATTTAGTATAATTAATTTTCAAATTGGATATTTTCCCAAAGTCTTCCAGATTCTGTAAGAGGTTGGGTAGCGAGATACGTGGGGCAGATAGGGAGAGAAGTATGTCGTCCGCAAAGGCGGAAACCTTGTATTCTCTATCGCGGACGGTAAGGCCTTTGATATTGGGGTTACTACGAATTTGATTAAGAAAGGGTTCCAACGAAAGTACGAATATTAGGGGGGATAAGGGGCAGCCCTGACGGGTACCATTGCGGATGTTGAAGGCGCTCGACAGGTGGCCATTAACGCGCACTCTCGCAGTTGAAGAGGAATAAAGCGCCATAATATGTCCAATTGTCCTCAAAACCTCCCCCATGTAGTCCCAGGCCACCCTGTCGAACGCCTTCTCTGCATCCAATGATAAAAAAAAAAACCCTGGGTGCCCGAAGTCTTACACCAGTGGTGAAGATTCAGTGCTCTGATAGTGTTATCCCTGGCCTCCCTGCCGGGGACGAAGCCGACCTGGTCCAGGGAAATGAGATTGGGGAGGAACAGGGACAGTCTATTAGCTAGTAGCTTAGCGTACAATTTGGTGTCTACATTGAGGAGGGATATAGGTCTGTAATTTGTAACCTGAGTTGCGTCCTTACCGTCCTTCGGTATAACAGTGATATGGGCTTCTAACATGTGGCCAGTAGCGACATTGGGAGAGGCTAGGTAATTAAACGCTGATACCATCTCACGAGATAACGCTGGAAAAAAACACTTATAATATTGGAGCGTAAACCCGTCTGGGCCCGGGCTCTTACCCGTTTTCATTTGTTTAAGCGCAGTCTGGAGCTCCGCTAAGGACAGGGGGTGTTTCATTTCCTCAGTTTGTTCCCTAGAGAGGGTGGTGGGGCAATATCGTGATAGGAACTCTCTAATGATGTCCAGTCTCCTGTCAACTTGGATAGGGCGAAGGTTCCCTGAATTCAGGTCATACAAGGCCCATGTAGTATTTCTCGAACTGTCTGGCTATGTCCTCATTTTTAGAATAGGGGGTACCGTGCTTATCTCTAATCTGATGAATAATGTTAGAGGGTCGTGAGTTCCGCACCGCCCGTGCCAAGAGTTTTCCGCATTTATTACCGTGTTCGTAAAACACTCGGTGGTTGAGAACATATTGCCATCTCGTACGTTTACCTAATTCTTCCAGCAATAAAGTGCGAGTTAACGTCAATTCCTGGAAGGAACGCTGCGAAAGGGAAGACTTGTGGGAAGCCTCCAGTCGTTTGATTTTGTCCGTCAAACGTTGTATGGTCTCCCGCGTCTGGCGTTTGACCTTAGCCGCTTGTGCCAATAATTCCCCCCGGATCACACATTTGTGAGCCTCCCATAAGGTAAGTGGGGAGAGATCCGGGTTGGCATTTTCTTTAAAATATGTGAGGATTTGAGAGTGCAAGTGCGTCTTAAAACCTGCATCCTTGAGCAGGGCCGAGTTCAAACGCCATATCTTAGTTCTGGGTGTGTGCGTCGGAAAGGTCAGGGTGACCGAGATTGGATGGTGGTCAGATAAGTACGTGGGGTCTATTGTCACGTGCGAGAGGTAGTTCAAGTCTGGCTGAGATAGGAAGAAATAATCTATGCGTGAATATTTGTGGAAGGTGGCAGAATAGAATGTGAAGTCCCTACCCGAGGGGAATGTATCATGTAGGGACAGGTTCTGTAATTGTAATTTAATCTGACGAAGGGCTCGATACGTTAGCGCGGAGGTGCCCGAGGAAGTATCAATCTCTGGGGTCAGGGGTATATTAAAAACCCCCCCTAAAAGGAGAATACCTTCTTTAAAAGAAAATAGGAGCTCACAAATTTTCCTGAAAAAGGATACCTGATGGACATTTGGGGCGTAGATATTGGCTAGTGTCAGTGGCTTAGAAGCGTAGTACCCTTTGACAAAGACGTACCTACCTTCGGCATTTATTAGGGAGTCTTTTATTTGGAACGGAGCATGTTTAGATATAAGTATAGAGGTGCCTTTTGTCTTTGATGCGGGGTCTGTGGAGTGCACTACTGAGCGGTAAATATCATTAGTAAGCTTCGAGACGGAGTCTGAACGAAAGTGGGTTTCCTGGAGGAAAACAAATTGAGCCTTCTGTTTGGACATAGCAGACAAGACCTGAGAACGCTTTTCCGGTACATTGAGACCTTTAACGTTAAGAGACACACACTTCAGGGAAAGACAGCCATGTGTCTTCCTATTGTTTTGCATGATTCTGAGGGGGACACCACACAGAGTTTAAGAAGTCTCGTCTCCCTCTTATGAACCAGGAGTAAACCACTTACACCCTGATAAATGGACTGGAGAACGAGCTACTGTGTTTTCAAAAGAAGGATAACGGAGGGGCAGGGTTAGGTACGAGGGGTTGAAGGGGAAGGGGAGTACCTGTGGAGAGAACGAAAGAGGGAAGAAGAAAAAAAAAAAAAACAAGAAAAAAAAAAGGGGGGGTGGAGAGAGGGGGGAAAGGCTAGAAGATAAAGGCTAGAGGGAAGGAGAAGGAAAGACCACGGACTCCGAAGAGAGTGGCTCAGTCGGTGGGAGGGGAGAGGAGAGACCCAAATTTTGGGTGCTAGAGGGGGTAAAGCAAAGGAAGGTGGGAAATAGATATGAGAGAGAATACCAGAGGCGGACGTAGAAATACTAAGCCACCTAGGAAAGAGAAGGCTGGTAGGTCAGCTAGTTCTTGTATCGAACCACTGCAGGGGGGCAATGAGAATAACGGGACTCATCAACTACTGCTGCGATGCCGAGGCACTTAGGCATGTAACGGTTAGTGGGGGGACCAATAACACAGGAGACATATTCGGGCCAACCACACCATCTTTATCAATTAGGCAGTATAACCATGTGTCAGGTAATCCTGTCTATCTATAGGTCGGGATGTATATAGAGCCAGCGCATGCTATACTTTTCAAATCTGACAACTAATACTATCCCCGTAGGGCAACTCTAATACAGTGTACCAATCGAATCAGAAAAACAAAAAGAAAACAAAAAAAAAAAAAAATAGGAGTTAAACAAAGCCTCACATGAACTCCATGGACATGAGCGACAATCGAAGATTCACTGCGGATCCCCCATGCCAAACCATCGCATATTCAGTGTGGAGCCAAGTATAGTCAGAAATGTGAGATTTCTAATGGGTCATCTGATTTTGGAAAGCAGAGGGCTGGCATAAGGGGTCGGCACGAAGCTCCTCAGCAACCTCGAAACCTGAAAAACAAAAATAAGGGGGAACAAAAACAACAGCAGGTCAAGGGTAACCACCGTATGCGAGTAGCATTATGGGATCGTAACCAAGGCTGTACCGCCAGCCATGTAGTCCGGGCCAAACATTACCAATGGCACAAAATGATTTTTGCAAACAGGGTAGGCCGGTAACACATCTACAGTTAATAATGGCTGGCGTCCTCTGAAGCAGACAGGATAAAGACTCCCATGGAGGCTAATAAAACAAAAACGTGAATACAACAGCATAGTCAGCACCTGGGAGAATGAGTTAATCCTGTGAGAGAGCAGCGTGCGATCTATCATGGGGTCACCCAAGGAACCAGGTTCATCACTCCAGAGAAGTCTTGCGTACGGGGCCAGTTGTCCATATGTCCTTGATGGATGATAGCTGGTGTCCTTTTCAAGTATCCAGGCTAGAGGCTCCCATAATAACTTTCAGAAAAGAAAAGAAAAGAGAAAAGCAACCAACACAGTCCGCTTCTGGGAAGGTGAGTCAAGCCTGCGGCAATGTAGCGTATAAACCTTGAACACTTCAAAGAGAACAAACGTTACCAATTCCGAGTGTTTCCTGTGGCCCAGAACCAATGAGAGGATCATGCTTCCGAGCGTTCCCTGCGGGGGGTAATCGGTAGTCCAGGGCTCCGCTGGTTCAGGTCTCGGCGGGACACATGGGCCCCAGGAGAGGAAGGGTTCGATCGTCGCCTTCTGGAGCGCTGTCTTTGCGCTTTGGGAGAGAATGCGTGTGACACCGGACGCCACGGTTCCGTTGGAAAATGAAAGACACACCAGTCAGGGAGATCCGGGATTGGCAAGTCAAGTTGCTCACAGAAGGATTGGAGATCATCTGGCGAGCGTAAGAGCGCAGTGCGACCCCTGGCGGAAGCTGATAGGCAAAATGGGAACTTCCATCGATATTGTATATTGCGGGTTCTCAGCAGGTCTAGCAGAGGGCGCAGCGCTCGTCTGCTTTGTAGTGTGGTGGGTGATAAATCTTGGAAAAGTTTCACCTCCGCGC
The DNA here is from genome assembly GCF_037356315.1 of Lithobates pipiens. Lineage (NCBI taxonomy): Eukaryota > Metazoa > Chordata > Amphibia > Anura > Ranidae > Lithobates > Lithobates pipiens. The sequence continues at coordinate 378,450,431 of NW_027507903.1, read as the reverse complement.
CATTGTACATTATCCGACCCCTTTCCCTGGCTTTCCTCAGAATCTCCTCTTTCAATGGGAAATTAACGATGCAACAGATTACATCTCTTGGTGGTTCATTGTCCCGGGGGGGAGGCCGGAGAGCTCTATGAAGCCTCTCCGTTTCTATTGGGGAATCTGCAGGGCGGTCAAGCAAGTCATTAAAGATCGCACAGATCGTTTGCGGGAGCGACCCCGCTTCTATGCCCTCGGTCACACCTCTGACCCTCACATTATGGCGGCGACCCCTATTGTCGAGGTCCTCGACTTGACTGTGTAGGTCAAAGAGATAGGTCAGTTGGGCGTCATAAGTATGCTGTACTTGCCTTATGGCTGCTGTGTGTAGTTGCGTGGTCTGCTCCACGTCCGCAAGCCTGGTAGCTACCGCTTGTATGTCTGTCTTCAAGTCCAGGATAGCTGCCGAGAGAGTCTTGGTGATATCCGAGGCCACTCTCTGTAGATCCGCGAGGCTCACCGACGGGTGAGGGAGGTGAGGCAGTGATTCGCCTACGTCGGAGCGCGGGTCTGAACTGGCGCTCGGCGATCCAGGGCCTTGGGCCCGTTGTGCCTCGTGGCTGTCTGAGCGGAGGGTACGGAACAGCTCCGGGATGTTGCGGCTGAGCTGCGTTCTGGTCTCCCTCGGTGTCTGGGACGATGCGGCGTTCCTGTTCGACTTGCCCATGGTGAAAAGGCTTTGTGGTTCCCCGCGATAGCTAATAGAAGTCCTCGGCATGCAGGAGCTCTCGATCTAAGCAGCCATCTTCGAGTCCGGTCAAGCCACGCCCCAGGCCTTAGAATTCTTAATCCCTGATTTCTCCACCAAAGCGTGGGTTGAGAGTGGAGTACGGTGGCTGCAGGATCTCTTTCAGGGACCTTCCATGATCCCATTCCACTCTCTAAGGACGCGCTTTCAGCTATAGCCTGCTGATGTATATAAACACAATCAAATATCTCATTTGCTAAAGGGAAGTAAAGTTACCAGTGTTTCAGTAGCTGAACCTCTTTGGCACTTTATCAATGCCAATCCCCCCCTACCCAAAGGAATATCTTTATTCTATAACTTCCTCCAGCAAAAGCTTGCCTTTAGTAAATCTTGCCCCTTTCTGCGCTGGGAGGAGGACTTAGGTTGCACTTTTTCTGAGTTACAATGGTGCCATGCATTCAAAGCTAACTACAGGGCCTCGAGGTGTGTTGGGCACTGGGAGCTAGCTCAGAAAATTGCCCTACGCTGGTACCTTACTCCATTTAGGATCTCTAAATTTGGCCTTGCTGAGTCCTCCCCTCTGTGCTGGAGGAACTTTGGGGAGGTTGGTAACCTATTTCATATGTTCTGGTCATGTAAACATCTCAGAAGCTTCTGGAACACCATATTTCGTGCCATTTCTAATATCACAGGTTTCCTCTCTGCCCCTGAACCAGGCCTGGCAATTCTCAATTTGGGTATTGAAAAATACCCGCCTAACTTTAGAGTTGTTATATCCCACATCCTCCTGGTGGCTAGGTCATTGATAAGTAGATTTTGGAAAAATAATCAAGCTCCCAATGCCTCAGAGGTTTGGTCAACCACCCATTTACACTTTTCTTAGGAATCAATCCTAGCCCTCAGGATGGGGAAAAAAATTCAGTTTGATAACAATTGGCAAATTTGGGACACATGGTATAAGAGTACTCACTTGTCGTAATTTCTTACCCTGGAATATAGCCATCCCTGATACAATGTAACAAATGTTTACTGCAATCCACATTCTTATTCCTATAGGCTTCCCTCTTCGGACATATGACAGACCAGTCTTTAACAGTTCTTTGTTATTTTGTTTCCTGTTATGTTTTTTTTTGGTTTGCAGTATGTTCATCAAACTGCTTTATGCTTCTCCCTACTGTTTGCTTTGTGATATGCTATGTAATGGTGGGATGATGCGGGGAAGACACTAAGACTTTTTTCTCATTGTTCTGTAAATTTTCTTGTGAAAATCTTTCAATAAAAACTATTTACAAAAAAAAAGAAAATATTTGCTTATAAGAGCATATACATTTTTTTAAATTTAATATATATTCTCCCATCCTTTGGTCCTCCCTACCCCAATCTGTCCAACTGTCCCCTAATCTATCCATCTTTAGACGATCCCTGAAAACCCTTCTCTTCAAAGAAGCCTATCCTGCTTCTAACTAACACTGTTTTACTTCCTCCATCAGCTCATTCCCCACAGCTATTACCTTTTGTATCAATTGCCCCTCCCTTTTTAGATTGTAAGCTCTAACGAGCAGGGCCCTCTGATTCCTCTTGTATCAAATTGTAATGTAAATGTAATGTCTGCCCTCATGTTGTAAAGCGCTGGGCAAACTGTTGGCGCTATATAAAACCTGTATAATAATAATAATAATATTAATAGTACATGTTTTTGTAATGTCATAGATGCACATGTGTGGTTCCTAAAGAATACCCCTGAAGAAAGAAATTATCTGAAATGTCGGGTGAAAGATCGCGCTATATACACCGTTTGCTGCAATTTTGGTGTCTTGTATGCAGATTTGTATACATCCCAAAACAATTATTTATTGTCTTAACTATCATATTTTTAAACATGTTTTGCTAAATAAATACTTTTGCTGTATTTCAAATATGTCTCATACCCTTTGTATAGATATTAATGCCTTTAAAGTCTAGTTCAACCAATAATAAAACATGCTAATACTATCGCTGTCTCTTGATGAAGTGCATGCTGTTCTACAAAACGCTTAGAGATTACAGTTTGAGAGTGCACCAATTCAATTGATGTTTTTGATACTGTATATACTGTATGTCACTTCCTGTATCATGTGCATCCTGTGCTTGTTTTGTATGACACGTTAGTGTCTGCCTTTTGGTTGTGATTTCAACCTATATATGCAGTAAACATTGTACTTTTTTAACAACAGATACGGTACTTTATTTTGGCACAACTCTTTAACCCCTTAGAGCCAATGCATGTCAGTAACTGCACAGGGCCTTCCCTCTTAGCACAGCTTTATTGGCGTATTGCATGCAAATAAGTGGTCGCTCGGCGCCAAAGCCTGGCCGCCGAGAGGCCACATATTTGCTTGTGCTCTGCGCCAAGGAGTTAAAGTCCCATGGGCACAATCTTCTTTTTTGTTTTTTAGAATATGTGTTAGTCATGAATAAGGGCTGTACCTGCCAATAAACACACAGTTGTAGAGTATACACCAGAGTGCCGGCTTTTCCTTCCTTGTACAGATTGTATGGATGAGGATTCAGCTGCCTCTGCCAGAGCACTGGTGATAAAGCCTCATTATAACACTGAGAGGTAGCAGCACCTACTTTCACATATTTGGATATCCAGTTGAATGTGGCTAACTGCTACTTGCTATATCATAACCTGGACAATAATGAACCTTCAAAGGCTTTTTTTCATTTTGTGTATAATATATTGTTTAGTGATAACACCCTTTTTCTTTAGAGAAGCAAATATAGACCATGTCATACTTTTTAAATGTAAAATTAATGTGTATTTAAATTTATTTTTATTTAGGCTATGCTCCAGTAACTGGAATGTGTCACCCAGTACGAAGTTGTACACTTAATCATGAAGATGGGTTCTCCTCGGCCTTTGTAGTAGCTCATGAAACTGGCCATGTGTAAGTAGGATTGTGGCTACTGTTATTTTATTTTATTTTTTAGGGCAGTGCATTTAGTAATATAACATTTTTAGATACCAGAAATTAAACCATAATTAATTCTATAACAGGTTGGGAAGCTGAATTATAGGCCTCTAGTATGCCTTTAATGCCACAACATAGAAAGAAAAAACACACACATTTTTTTTTTTTTTCTATTTATTTATTAAGGTAAAAAAATAATAATAGTTAAAATTTGAAGGAATGTCCTTCCAAGGTGTTTGTATCCACCACCACTGAATAATGTGCAAAATCCACCGCAAGGGATGCTCACTTACCAGCTGATGGGGACCTCCTATCACAGAAGGTCACAAACAATTGTGGCTAATACCCAGCCAGGTCCTTTATCCACTGAAGGGATATCCAGATAGCATCTCTTACAAGCCTATATTCCAGGGACCAGTGCATGGTTGAACTCAGATAAGGAGACAGATAGGGGTCTCCTCAGTACTGATATCAAAACAGCCAAATGCCTCTGACTTGAACCTGCTGGAATGTACTCCGAGAGAGTAACTCATCATTTCAAATTGTGTGGAGTACCTCGGACCCTTTCTGCTTATCCGAGTTCAGCAATGCCCTGCTCTCTGGAATATAGGCTTGATGAGAGATGCCATATAGACATTCCTACACTGGAAAAACGGCCCTGGCTGGGTATTAGCCACACTTCTGTAATATGTCACCATTAGCTGGTAAGCGAGCATCCCTTGCAGTGGATTTTGCACTTTATTCAGTGGTGGTGGATACTAACACTTTGGAAGGACACTAAGAATTTGGAAGGACATTCCTTTGAATTTGGACTATTTTTTTATTTATTTTTTATTACCTCTTATTTATATAACACAATAAGGAAGATTTTTTATTCATTTTCATTCACACTATTTATGTTATATAATGCCATAGGCCAGTGGTTCTCAGCCCCGTCCTCAAGTACCTCCAACAGGTCATGTTTGCAGGTTTTCCTTTATCTTGCACGGGTGCTTTAAATCAGAATCAGTGGCTTGGTATTTTGGATAGCTATTTTATCTAAGATAAATTCCCAAAACATGGCCTGTTACTTGAGGACAGGGTTGAGAACCACTGCCATATGCCATGCAACATGGATATTTATTTTATTTATTTTTTTAATTTCACCTTCAGAATAATTTTGGCTTCAGTATGATTGAATATCAGAAATTAAAATATAACACTATTGGGATTGGCAACTGATGTACTTTAACAATAATCGCATGCAACCATCACTCCTCCCTCCTTCATGGTATATGTCTTCAATGTCTTCAATGCAATAAGAACAATGCTGGTACCCCACTTTAGAAAATGTTCATATCAGAACAGCATGGTAATGTTTTTTCAACAAATGTTTTGACTTATTAGGGCATTGATTTGGCTTATGGTATATTAAAGAGGAAGTAAACCCTGATGGGTTTACTTCCTCTTTTTTTCCCTGCAAAGGTAAAGCATAATGGACTACTATGCATCGCATAGTAGCTCATTATGTGTCACTTACCTGACACAGGAGCCAGCGAAGTCGCCGCTGTCACCTGTAGTCCGCCGCATCCATCTTGGTTGTGGCGTCTCTCGCAGCTCCGACGAATGACAGCGGAGAAGCCGCGATGACGTCACTCCCGCGCATGCGCACGGGAGTCGCGTCTCGGAGCTCCGACGCTGCCATTCGGCGGAGCCGCGATGACGTCACTCCCGCGCATGCGCACGGGAGTCGACAAATTAGGCAAATCCATTCTTGGACTTGCCGCATTTAGTGCGCCTGCGCGCCGCTGTCTACGGCGCATGCGCCGTAGACAGCGGTGCCCATTTTCGGGCAAATATCTCCTAAACCATATAGGTTTAGGAGATATTACTTGGACCTACAGGTAAGCCTTAATCTAGGCTTACCTGTAGGTCAAAGTTGTTTGGAAGGGTTTACTTCCATTTTAAAGTCCAACTAACCTGCCGGTTTACCAATTGCCTACGGGGACTTTTTTTTTACAATTATTTTATTTATTCAAGGGACACAGTCAAAGACAGACAACCGGGCAATCACAGTTTGTTATCTTACAACACGCTCCGTGTATACATTATATATGAGAGCATTGTCTTACATTCAAAAGACAACACAACATTTTGCTAAACTGAGACATCTCATAATTTTATGTGCAAGGTGCTAAGAAACTGCTTGGTACTGAGTGAGCATAGGGCAGTAAAACTATTGGTGTCAGTGTGAAGCTCTTTGGCGTGTCCCAGACTGGTCCCCATCCATTTTCAATTTATATACGAGCCACGTTTGGATCCTATCTATTCGGATCCGATGGGCCAAGAAACAAGGAGAGAGGAAGGATAGTTAAAAGGTATATAGCGGAAAAGAGGAAGAAGAAGTCAGAGAAAGGGGGTTGAGGGGAGGGGGAAGGGGGAGGAGGGGTAGGGGAGAGGTGGGGGTTGTGTGTCTGGGGGGTAAATCTGTGGTACTGGGCACTTTTACCCCCTATCTGCCCAGGCCAATTTTCAGCTTTCAGCACTGTCACACTTTGAACAACTTCACACAAATATAGCTTTCTTTTGGTGGTATTTAATCACCACTGGGTTTTTTCATTTTTTCCTAAAACAAACAAAAAAAGGCTGAAAATTTTGAAAAAAAAAACATATATATAGTTTTGTTATAAAATTTTACAAGCAGGTAATTTTTCTCCTTCACTGATGTATGCTGATGAGGTTCACGGATGGGCACTGATAAGCTGCTCTAATGGGAGCTGATAGGTGCCACTGATGAGGCGGTGCTGATGAGGTGACACTGATGAGGCTGCACTGATAGGTGGTACTGATGGGCACTGATAGGCGGCACTAATGGCCATTGGTTGGCGGCACTGGCGGGCATTGATTGGCAACAGTGGTGGCACTGTTGCGACTGCACTAATAATTAGGACACCGATAATCTGTGCCCTGATTATCAGCATCAATGTCCCTTCAACACAAGCTGGTTATTGGCTCTTCTATTCCTTTCCTCTTTTTGTCAGCGTGAGGAAAGAAAAGCCAATAAAAGGCTTGTGTTTACTTTTGTGATCAGCTCTCATTGGATACAGCTGATCATGTGGTAAAGGGCTGTTATTGGCCCTTTATCCCAATCTGTGATCAGCTGAGTGTGATCACAAGACAAGCTGCATGTACACCACAGCGGACATGCGGACAGCACGGTCACGGTCCATGTACTCCCTCCCAGTAAAGTACGTCCACACTTTAGCCGTCTATTGGCTATATTGTGTTCAGGAAGCCGTTAAATCAGCTAAATACATTCCAGATACATTAGAACAATAAGTGTATAAAGTCTTGTTTGCTTACTTTAGAAAGAAGCCACAGCCTGACGGTGTTAGGTAGCTTGTATATTTACCTGTCCACTGGTGGCCCTTGCCATCTGCTTCAACCTACCAGTGGTGGCTTGTGTCCCAATTATCCAACTCTAGATGAGGAACTCCTCCTTTGTTCAGCTGGTGCCCTATTTGCCTTACAGCTCCAGGCCTTTCATAGCCAAGTCAGACTGGGTATTTTAGCTAGCCTAAATAATGTTCTAGTTTTAGCGCCTGTCACCTTAGAGGGTGCCATGGCATTTGCTATATACATTGATGGTTGCCTACAGAAGAGACATTCAACATGTTATTCCACCTTATCTCTGGCACCCTTACCTGCAACCGAATCACCCAGGGCTCTTGGTTATAACAGATGCATGCAAAATTGGAGTCGGTTATCTGCCCTTTGCTGACATACTCTTGGCCTTTGCCTTTAATGTCCTTTCATAGTAATTTAAGTCGAAAATATCCTAATTTTCTCATCCTCAACTAGCATTCATATTGTCCTATCCAAGCTCCAGGAGCATTCTATCTATGCTAAACTTTCTAAATACATTTTCCACCAAACTCAAGTTTCCTTTGTTGGATACATCATTTCAGACACTGGAATCTATATAAATAAAACCAAAATAACAGCACACTTTCGTTTTATTTATATTGCAGGTGTATTACACTTTATAGCATGCAGCTCCACACTGCAATTTATTTTGATAATTGAGATTTGTTTATTTCTTTTCATTTGCGCGGGTCTGGGAGCTCTGTTGGTTCCTTTTACATATTAAGGTTGAATAAAGACACCAGTCCATCCTGAATGAGTATCCACAATTGTCCCTATCCCTGCACATTGCATCTCATCAAGATGCTCCTGGGGGCGTGGCCTAACTCCGGACGAAGATGGATGCCTAATCCCTGAGCTCCAGCACTCGGGAGAACAATCTATCTTAATCAGGGCTAATTTCAAGTCATCCACGCCAGGGATCGGCGGATCGGAGCTCCCCATTGCCTCAGGCACAGATGGAGCATCAGCAGCAGCCACCAGTGAGCATTCCAGCGATGTTCCGGACGTCCCACGGAGAAGGCCTCAAAGCCGCGGCCTCGCCTAAGGCGCCCATGCCGCCCGGCGGCTCCACGGCCATCGCGGAGACCGCGAACGGAGCGAACGGACCACAGAGGCAAGAAACACTCCAGCCCCAACCGTTCGGCCTAGCAGACCTTCAGGCCAACCTTCAAGCTATGTCTATGGACATAAAAGCCTCCTTTTCCGCTGCCATCAATGAAATAAGAGCAGACATACAAGGCATAGCAGCAAGAACTGGAGCAATGGAGCAAGCCTCAGCTCATCAGGCAGAAGCAATAAAGCAGGTACAAAAAAACGCTGACATACATTTAAATCACATCATAGATATGCACCGCCGCATTGAAGATTTGGACAATAGGGGGAGGAGACACAATATTAGAATCAGAGGAGTCCCAGAAATGACTGACCAAAACCCAGTAGAACAGACTGCTGCCGCACTATTTAATGACATCCTGGACAGACCCCCTGACTCCCCTATTGAATTTGAAAGGATCCACAGAGCTCTGCGGCCCAGGGGTAGAGATGATGATCCACCTAGAGACATAATCTGCTGTCTGGTCAATTTCCCCCTGAAGGAAGCGATTCTTAAAAAAGCGAGAGAAAAAGGCAGAATCATTTTTAATGGAAATGAAATCGAACTGTACCAAGACCTATCAAATATCACGCTACAGCAACGCAAAGCCTTACGCCCGATCACGGAGTAACTACGCACCAGAGGCATTCCATACAGGTGGAAATTCCCCTTTTGCCTATCTGCCACGTGGAGAGGCCACACAGCGCTATTGCACACACCAGAAGACCTACAGTCATTTGCCGAAACTCTAGATCTCCCCAGAATTGAAGTACCAGACTGGTATAGCTCCTTCACACCGAGCGAATCGTGGATAGCAATTTCCAACAACCTCACTCCAAGAACCCAAAGAAACAGAGACCGTCGCCGCAGATCACCATCTCCGCACTACAACAGAAGAAATGCTCTCCAAAGAAGTCCTGGCATCTCCCCACCCAGACGCAGAGACCGCATGGATCACCAAGAGCAAATGGACACCTGATCTCATATCTTCCATGTTAAGTCAAACCTCTAGAAGTTCCCACAAAATGTGACTTTGCCTACTCTGCGCTTCGATTACTCTTTTCTGTTCTCTTTTTACCTCCGCTCTGTTCTCACCTTTTATCTCATCACCTTTTTCCCCTTTGTATTCTGTCTCATAACTCCCTCTCTCTCGCAAAGAAGGACATTTCAAGGAAAACCTGGTAAGAGCCTCTGTGAGGGGAATAAAGGGCAAGAGAGGGGTCACGAAAGAGTAAGAAGAATACATTTCTTCTATGCCTACCTGCTCTGATTCATACAGACCTGATTCATGAATAGATAACCTCACAGATTTGGGTTATTAACACCCCTCCAGAGCTGACATTTTGAGTCACTACAGTAATGAGCACCTTCCTTACTGTGACATTGTCCCTAAACATCCCTGATCAACCAAGTTGTTGATCAATTATTCATTCTTTAAAGATATGGTGCAATACCGAAAGGGGGGGGGGGGGGGGAGAAGGGGAGAATAGAGTGGGGAGGGTAAAGTTAGAATTTTAAATTCTTCAAGGTACTTCAATGCTCTAACAGTTAGTCTTGTTGTCGCTTTGACTGTAATTACAATTTAGGGTTAAAGTCACAAAATGCCATTTTCTCGGCATTCTAAGGTTAACAAATTTATTGATCAGAACACAGCCTGCTAGTTATGTCTTTACATAGTATAAAATGTTCGTATGTGTGTGTTCTCAATACCGTAGATATGTTTATCTCGATAATAGAACTGATTATAAGATGATCAAGATTCATGCATTGTTGATACGGGTTAAAATTGTTTAAAGTTCAGAATTCTTACAGAGTTGTTATTTATGGCGATAGGGCTGAGGGAGATTTCCTCCCCCTCGGAAGGTTGATGGTTTATATTCTAATCGTTAGATTGCAACCAATCTTCTACCCTCCTATTCTCCGCTAGGAGAGACACTTAGATCAGCCCACCGACAACACAATCGCTATCTCAACTAGGCCACCAATCACTATCATACATCTCAGATACTCGCTTCCACGCTACATACTATCTCCTATGGTCAAACACAGACATAGAGGATAGTTTAACACCTGATATTATAGTTATAGGTCAAAACACAAACCTAACCTACCGTTATGTCTCATTGTTGGTACACTGTTCTTAGTATAAGGTGCACCTGACACAAACCTCTCATAGGTTAGACAAAATAGCTTTCACTAAAGGTTAGCCAACCGCTCCACTGGTTTTTTTTTGTAGACACTCGAATTACTTGATTATTCCTTTCAAGCCATATGTCTTGGTACACCCTCACTGTTTCTGCCCCGTCATGTTTCTCCAGTAGTACACTAAGGGCTAAAATACAATAACCCGTCCCTGAAACTTTCTAATAGATAGTAGGTCTAATACCAACCCCTACCCTGGCCCAATCTATCAAGAAAACGCCCTAATCTAATTAAGAATTATCTCAATGACTTCTCCCGAGTGCAGGAAGTTATCCCATAGTAAGAAGAGAAATTTACAAAGAAAAAAGAAAGGAAGAAACTAACAGGAGAGAAGAGGAAAAACGTCTTTCTTTTTAGTATACCGCTAATCAATTAGCAACCACAAGCATCCATTGAGCCCTGAGTAGTCCCCGTTCTCACACAAAGGGCAATCTCTCTTGCTCTTTGAACAAACCGGATCCCTACAAGGGTAGACTAGCAGGTCTATCTCTACCCCCGGTCAAACCCCCTTTACACATTCCTCCCCCACGCCCCTTCTCCCCCCCCCTACCCCCCCTTTTTTATTTTTTTTTATTTTCTGTTTCTCTGAAACATACCCCTTCACCTAGAAGTATACAACCAAACTCTAAGATGACTAACTGTAAACAGAATTCCACTCCACTAATGATCAAACTTCTCTCAATTAATGCCAAAGGACTTAACATACCTGAAAAAGGACCAAACTACTCAATGAACTCCACAAACACAAAGCAAATATCATATGTATCCAAGAAACACATTTCAAATCCGAAAAGTTCCCGAAACTACAAGACAAAAGATTCCCTTTTGCCTACCACGCCACAAACCCCGAAGGGAAAACAAAAGGGGTCTCAATTTTGATTTCCAGACAGACATCATTCCAACTCCAAGACTCTATGACTGACCCTGGAGGCAGATTTATATTTTTAAAAGGTAAACTTGGCAATCACCCCATCACTATTGCAAACATATATGCTCCAAATTCTAAACAGGTAGCCTTTTTCCGTAAAATCAAAGACCTGCTAACGACATTCGCGTCCGGTATTCTCATCCTAGTGGGTGACTTTAACATCCCGCTAAACCCCGCAATAGACACCTCAAATTGAGCGTCGAGCCTACCATACAGAGCATTAAAACAAATTAAAATTCAGTTACAAAACCTTATGTTACACGATTCCTGGAGAACTCTCAATCCCCAATCCAAGGACTTCACATTCTTTTCCAGCGTCCACCAAAAGTATTCAAGAATAGATTACTTCTTTATGACACAATCAGACCTATCACAACAATCCACCAAATAATGGACAAACAAGGCAAATTACAATCCTCGAATGAGGAGATTGCAAAACAATTCGAATTGTATTATCAGTCTCTTTATAATATCCCTTCCAATCCCAAAAGTCCGCTAAAATCAGACCTAAGAGCCAACCTTATCCAAGACTTTCTAAATAAATACAGTCCACCCCGAATCTCAGACGCCACTGCCCAAAAACTTGAAGAACCGATCTCTGGCACGGAACTAGACTAAGCTATAAAAGAGATGAAAATAGGAAAAGCCCCAGGCCCCGATGGATTACCCCTACAATATTACAAGACTTTCATCGAAATACTAAAACCACAATTTCTGAAATCTTTCCAATCACTACACTCTGAGAAACGCCCCCCCAAACAATTACTAGAAGCCCATATAACTGTAATACCCAAGGAAGGCAAGGACATAACTCAGGTCACAAACTATAGGCCGATTTCCTTAATTAACGTTGATGTAAAACTTTGTGCGAAAATTTTAGCAAACAGAATACTACCTTTAGTAACATCCCTAATAACCCTAGACCAAGTGGGCTTTATTCCTGGCAGAGAGGGAAGAGACAACACGACCAAAGCTTTAAATATTAGTCACTGGTTAACTTCAAAACAAAAACAAGGATTCTTTCTCTCCCTCGATGCGGAGAAGGCGTTCGATAGGGTGGCATGGGATTTCATAGACGCAGTATTGAATCATATAGGAATACTACCCCAAATGAGATCTTACATCAATGTACTATATTCCAATCTGACTGCACGAGTTCGTGTAAACAACCACCTATCGAACGCCTTCAACTTACGAAATGGCACCAGACAAGGTTGCCCACTCTCCCCACTCCTATTTGTCCTCACTCTGGAACCACTATTAAATAAAATCAGAGCAAACAATGACATTAAGGGAATAGAAATCCAAAATAACACCTACAAAGTTGCAGCATTCACCGATGATATGCTACTCTTCCTATCGGAACCTCACACATCCTTGCCTAACCTCCTCAAAGATCTGGAACATTTCCATCTTCTCTCCAATCTAAAAATCAACCACTCCAAATCAAACACTCTTAATATCACTTTGCAGCCAAGTTCTGTTGAACTCTGCAAGAAAAATCACCCATTTATCTGGGCTGAAAAGAGTATCACATATTTGGGCATTGAAATTCCCTCAGATTTAAAAAAACTATACCAATTAAACTATATACCCATCCTAAAAGAAACACGAGATGACTTGAGAAGATGGAACGCCCTAAACATCTCGTGGTTTGGCAGGGCCTCACTAATAAAAATGACAATCTTACCCAGATACCTATACGTTATGCAAACTATCCCCATCAAAGTGCCACTATCCTTTTTTACAGCCTTTCGTAAAGCGTGCTCCCTGTTTATATGGAGGGGCAAAACCCCCAGAATAAAATTTGCCAGACTAAACCTCCCTAAACACAAGGGTGGTATAGCTCTCCCAGACCTTAGGAAATACCACCAAGCAACACTTTTAACCCGTATAGTAGACTGGAACATTCATCAAGCTGTTAAGGATTGGGTGACGTTAGAACAATCTCAGTTCACCTCCTCAATCAAGTCACTTTCGTGGATCCACCCTAAACACCACTCTAATCACATCAAAACGCACCCCTTAGTTGGACCCACATTAGAAATCTTCCACAACACATTCAAATCCAAAATCCCCACCCCTTGGTATAGTCCTCTCACACCTCTGAGAAATAACCCTGACTTCCCACCAGGATTAGACAGAAACTTTCTTTTACTCAATTGGCCACATAAAGAAATCCTTGCCAAACATTTCTTCAAAAATGGGAAAATACTCTCTAGAGAAGACCTCCATGACACTATAACACCTTTCCAAATACCCCATTGGAACTATATTCAAATTAGACACTTCCTGACCAACAAACAGACAACGCACCTTTGGACGAAACCCCTAACGACTGTTGAAGACCTATGTACGAAGAAAGACCCACATAGACATATTATATCGATCATATATAACTCACTATTTGAAGGGGCATCCGATCTGTCCATAAAAACGTCTGAACATTGGGAAAGAGACCTTGATATCTCAATATCCGAAAAACAATGGGAAAAATTATATATTTACGCACACAAAGGGTCACTAAATGTAGCCACTCAGGAATGTAGCTATAAAATCTTGTCCAGATGGTATAGGACCCCCTCTATGCTACACAAGTTCTCCCCCTCATCCTCAGAAAAATGCTGGAGATGCAAACGAGAAGAGGGCTCGATGCTCCACGTGTGGTGGTCCTGCCCCTTAATCCAGACCTTCTGGATGGAGGTTCACGAAACAATCAACAAAATCTCCTCAGAACACTTGAACTTTAACGCAGCACAATACCTCCTTCACTTAAATGACATCCCCAAGAAAATCTATCTGAAATCACTGCCAATGTTTATGGTCAATGCTGCACGACATTGTATCCCCGTCCACTGGCGCTCTGAGGCCATTCCAACGAAAAAGGAATGGTTTTGGAGAATTAACAACATAGAGCAGATTGAAGAACTTATAAGTGTATCTCAGGAAAAAATTACAAAATTCTTTGCAACCTGGCATGAATGGATAGAATATAAAAGCTCGCAGGAATATAAATCAATTGTAAACCATTAGAAAATTACTTCTATAAGAGAAAAACTCAGGTAGAACTGAAATACACCTTGTAATTATAAGTACTTTTCTCACTGTACTGCTCCCCCCCCCCCCCCCCCTATATTAAACCTTTTTTTTTTTTTCCCTCCCTCTCCTTCCTTTCCTCACCCTTTACCCCTCCCCACCCCTATACTTCCCCCCCCATACTCTGGGTACAGTTAGCCAAACTACCATCTGACCTTCAGTATTATGATGGAATAATCTGCTTATTTTTTCATATATATATATATTGTACTGTCTACATGAATATTTTTCCTAATCTCCTTTGTAACTGTACTCTATTATTATCACATGTATAATATGCGACATTATATGTCTTTTTTCTATGATGAATCTTATGTTCTGGTTCACTCAATAAACTTTGTGAAACAAAAAAAAAAAAAAAAAAGATGCTCCTCCATTATATATTATTTATTTAAGGTACCCATATATTGCTGTCAATTTATGCAGCACACCGCACACACATTGGTCCCCATGCCCAAGGAGCCCACAATCCAAGGTTCCCAACTCACATTCATATATTAGGGCCAATTTTGGACAGAAGCCAATTAACCTATCAGCATGTCTTTGGAGTGTGGGAGGAAACTGGAGTACCCAGAGGAAACCCACGCAGGCACAGGGAGAATATGCAAACTCCAGGCAGGTAGTGTCATGGTTGGGATTCAAACTAGGTGAGAGTGCTACCATCTATACCACTGTACTGCCAATTCTCCTTTTCCTTTACCTTTTCTAAACTGGAATCCACAGTATATGAATTCTGAAAAAGTCTAGCTGGTCCTCAGTTGGGCTCTACCCACAAGATTTGAAAGCATCAATATGACCATTACTTTATTGGCTTTGTCAACTTCTACAGAGAATTCATCATAAAGACTTATTTCAGCTACTGTACTCTCACCAGACCCTACCCTACTGGATTTCTTAGATGTTGATGCCTTGGAAGTTGGAGTTAGAGCTGCTCTCACAACATTCCTTGTATTCAACCGTATTGTAAATGTAGAGTCTCCCTTTATTTTGTAAAGTACTGTGCATAGTATTATTGGTAACGGACACGTAGATAGAAAAAAAAGATTGCACAAACCTAAAACACATTATTAAATAATCACACAAAAACGCATAACGTGTGAAGGAATCAGTATATGTGATTTGATTGTGTTAAAAAGTCCCAATAAAACACATTTTTTTTAAAATAAAGTGACAATGAAAATAAGCTCCGATTATTGTGTTGGAGAGTCCCAAATCATAAAAAAAAAAACTTGAAATGAAGTAACAATGAAGGCAACTTCTGGTGCAAGCACCTAGAAATCTGTAATGGCAGCTGGTCAGTACTTTATATCCAAACGGAGAAGTAAACTAAAAAGCCAGATGGCCTCCTACCAGACACAATGGACACCAACTTATAGGGATCAAGCTCGCCTGATATGCACAGTAATCAATTGTGATTCTCCCCAATGTGTGATGTCACCTCACACCAGCTGGCAGTCTGAAAACCTGTGGCTGTGTCTTTGTATTGTATTTCTTCACTGTGCTTAAGATAATTTTATGGAATAAACTACAATTATTTACTGCACCATGAAGTTCTTTTTCTTCTAAACCTTTTATACCTACTGGATGAGCATCAAGCAGAGTGATTGGAAGGTGGTAAATTTATTAAATGTCTCGTTGTCCTTGACGGAGGAGAATAGCTAGTGTTTGGAGCGAACCAGGTGGAACATCACAGCTCATTACTGTGAATATCAGGCGAGCTTGATCCCTATAATTTGATGTCCATTGTATCCGGTAAGAGGTCATCTGGCTTTTTAGCTTACTTCTCCGTTTGGATATAAAGTACTGACCAGTTGCCATTTTAGATTTGTAGGTGCTTCATTGTTATTTCATTTCAATTTTTCTTGTGATTTGGGACTCTGTAATACAATAATCAGAGGTTGCTTTCATTGTCACTTTATTTGAAAATAATTTTAGTTTTTTGGGGACTTTTTAAAACAATCGAATCACATGGACCAATCCCTGGACGTCGTCTTGAGAACACGCTTGCCACGCACCCCCTTGGGGTATGCTTCGGGAAATGTCTGTGATGGCTGTGTCCAAGGGATCACAGATTGGGGTAAAGGACCAATTACAACATCCCTTCACCATGTGATCAGTTGTGTCCAATCACATGTCTTCACATGCAAACAGTCCTGCTGGTTGTCGGCTCCCCTTTCCTCTTACAGAGACAGTGTGTGGGAAAGGAGAGCCAAGCTGACAGGGCACAGTGAATACAGCTTTGGCACTGATCATCAGTGCCCTGATAATTAGTGCAGCCTCATCAGTGCAGCTTATCAGTACCACCTATCAGTGCAGCCTCATCAGTCCCTGTCCATGCCTGTCAGCGCATATCAGTGCAGCCTCATTACCGCACATCGATGAGGAAGAAAAATTACTTATTTGCAACATTTTATAACAAACTAAGAAAAATGTGTTCTTTTCATTTTCAATGTTTTCAGTCTTTTTTAAATTTATTTAGCAAACAATAAAAACCCCAGTGGTGATTAACTTTCACCAAAATAATGCTCCATCCATCAAAAAAAAAAAAAAAAAAAAATATATATATATATATATATATATATATATATATATATATATATATATATATATATATATATAAATGTATTTGGCTACAGTGTTGCATGACCGCACAATTGTCATTCAAAGTGTGACAATGCCAAAAGCTGAAAAGTGGCCTGGATAGGAATGGGGTGAAAATGCCTGTTATTGAAGTGGTTAAAGTCGAACAAAAGGATTTTATTTATTTTTTTCATTTTGGAGTTATGCCTGGTACACACAATGAGATTTTTGTTGCATGCTAATCTCATATCTGAGATGAAGTGTTTACTAAAGTTACAAAAATTCTTGCACCACAATAAAAATTCAGAAGTGATGTAATATGTTGTAGTATATTTGTATTGTATTTTTAAATGGCAAAAGTACTAAATAAATGGAAATCTTATGATTTAGTATTGTATGAGAAAAATGTTGTGCTTGTCCGATCGGATAATATTGGATGAACTGTCATAATCGGCTCTCCAAAGCCCTATACTAACAATCGTACAATCGCTTCAAAAGTGGTATTTTTTTATACGATTTTCTGATTGTGTGGACAGGCCTTAAGAAAGGGTTATGACCTCTGTCAGTTTTCGATCCCATAGGGGAAATTTCCCTTCACTTCCTGTCCCATAGCCAAAACAGGTGAGAAAATATCCCTCCAAAGTGAGGGAATCCAAGGGTATTACCAGGATCACTAGAGCTAGAGTTCCCATTGGAATTTTTTTTTTCTCTAGCACTGTTCTGGTGTCAACCTCAAATTTGGAATTTTCTTTTACTTTCACTTTAAATGATAATGGTAAACAGGACAAATATATGATGGGGGCACAGACCACAATAAAAACTGGTGTTCTAATCCCTGTTCACGCTATTCAAAAATAAAAAGTAAAGAAATGCCTTAACTTAATAATTATGTTTAGTAATGTATTTATTATATGGAATATTTATGGAATAATATTATGACTGACTCTCTGTCCCATAGCTTCTTGCCTTTGGTTATGCCACAGTGCCCAGGGAATGTCCTTCTGCTCATACAGTTTCTGGAACTACTTTCTGTTCATCTCCTGGCCAGTGAAGCAGACACCTGAAGGAGGTCTCATCTTCAAGGTTGTTTGTACCTCCTTGCCATTATTCCTGAACTGCATGTCAGCCTGGTGTATCTAAGACTCTGGCCATAATCTCCCATGACTTATGGTGGCCCTCAATGAGAAAAGATGTAATTCTGTACATTTATTCTTGTGAAGTCTGTAAAAACGCCTATAATCAATTCTTCTGAGCTCCTTTATGTGTTGCCCATTCCCAACTATCCTTGTTATCACCTTTCCATGCCAACATACCTTGTTTCCTTGGTTTCATGACCATCTGGGTTTTTATGGATTGTTTTGTTTATAACATAAAGAAAAAGATGCAGTGCATTTCAATTACAGGCCACAATCGTTACATAGTTACATAGTAAGTTTGAATAAAGACACCAGTCCAACCTGAGTGAGTGTCTACAATTGTCCCTATATGCCTGTACATCGCACCCTACCATCAGTCCCTACCCTCAAGGAGCCCACAATCCAAGGTCCCCATATATATACTAGGGCCAATTTTTGCACAGAAGCCAATTAACCTATCTGCATGTCTTTGGAGTTTGTGAGGAAACCAGAGTACCTGGAGGAAACCCACGCAGGCACAGGGAGAACATGCAAACTCCAGGCAGGTAGTATTATGGTTGGGATTCGAACCAGCGACCCTTTTTACTGCTAGGCGAGAGTGCTAACCACTACACCACTGTGCTGCCCTAATGATGCAATACAACAGTCTTTAGGATACACATCACAGTCACAAAAATCAATAGACATCAAAAGAATGCAATAAGGGGGTGTGGTCTCGTCATGGAAGCGTGAAGACGGGTTTTCCCTGAGCTCCCACGCCACGGCTCCCTGTCAGCCTACCCAGTCCAGCTTACCGCACATTCAGACTTCTCAGCACCGCACACGTAACCTGGGAGGAGATTCGCTAGCCCCGGTGCCACGGTATCGCCTGCATGGAGCGGTTCCTCATGCCGATTCAGCCGGCCGCCTCAACCCCAGACCCGTCCAAGATGGCGACGGCGCCTGCCGCGAGGATGGAGCTCGCTATGTCGGCGCCTATCGGAGGTGAACGGTACGATCGAGGCAATGATTGCCCTTGCCTCCCACGCTCGCGGTCACTAACATCTCTGGGCAGCCCTGGAGGGGACATGGGAGGCTCAGCGCAGTGGACTTCCAGGGACACAAAGGCCTCCCATTACCAGGCCTCCATCCGGGACACACAGCAGATTATGGTGCAGGGCTCTGGGACTGCCGCTCCCCTGTTAGAAACCCCAAGAGGCCCCTCCGCCACACTTTTTAATGAACAGACACTATGGGCACTGTTACAAAAGCTCCCCACTAGGGATGATCTGGACTCTCTGGCGTCCAGAATGGAGGCGGCACTCCGCGGAGAGCTTACCAGCATCAAACAGGAGGTTTCAGACGTTTCCACGCGGGTCTCCTCGGTTGAGGCTGAGGCCGCCACCCTCCGCCAAGATGTCACCGGTCTACAGGCCATGAGAGGGGAGGTGTTAGATCAAGTTGCACAGCTGCATCTCTTGGTAGATGACCTGGAGAACCGTAATCGCAGGCGCAACATAAGAATGTATGGCCTGCCGGAAGCCACCCACCAGGCGGACCTCAAAGCGACTGTTACAGCCATATTTAATAATTGCCTGGAGCGCCCCTCGGAAACACCCATTGAAATTGACAGGGTGCACAGGACCCTGGGTCCCAGAACGCCAGCCGCAGACAGGCCCAGAGACGTTTTATGTTGCTTGCATAACTACTCCCTCAAGGAAAACATAGTGCAACGGGCCTGGCACAGAGGACATTTGGATTTCGATGGAGCACAAGTCATTTTTTTCCCCGACGTCTCCCAGAGGACCCTACAGATGCGACGATGTATGAAGCAACTTCTGGAGAAGCTCACCGAACACGGGATTGCGTACAAGTGGGGCCACCCTTTCCACCTTATAGCGAGGAAGGGAGGCCACTTGTACACCCTACGACACCCTGCGGAGGTCCCTGCCTTCCTTAACTCCCTGGAACTGCCCTCGGTGACGCTACCCGATTGGCTGACAGTGGATTCTCCTCCAAATGGCACCATCTCCGTGGCTTACCCGGCGGGAAGGCCTCAGAGATCCCAACGCAATCGGGGACCCTGGAACAGAAGACCGCAGGCCCCGCAAGACTACTTTGGTTTAACTCTGTTCTTGTTGCCTCCCCCTATCCCAGCTGCATAGACTTGCTGGATATCCCTGGAAACCAACTGTATCCCACCTGTTTGCTGGCCTCGGTTCAGGGGCATTAACCGTTCTAGGAGTCAGTGGCTCAGGCTTGAACTACTAAGGGCTGTGAGCCGTCCTGATCATAACAAGAACTCAAGTTGGTGCACACATTTGTAATGTTGCCCAGGGAGTAGCGGGACCCGGCACAGGGTGCTGCCATAGACTGTACGGGGGAGGGGACCGAGGGGCATGCATCAGGGTGATATGCTCATCTACTTCTTGTGTACCACAAGTCTGACTCAATTGTTGTCCTTACTCTGGATCATTGATATGGGTTTTTTTATTGCTCTTATTGCATTTTACTCCTGTTATATTTCTGTTCTCTGGGGGGGGGCAGCCGGTGCACTCGGGCATTTTACAGAGCTAGCTCTATCTAAAGTGCCCAGGGCCCCTCGCCGAATGCTGGCCTCCGGGGATCTCCTTTTGCTGCCAGCATATCAAAACGGTGGTTGTCCCGGGTTTACTGTTGGCCGCTGGCCTGGAGGGTGGGGGGGCAGGGGGGAGTTAGGCCATGTCGGACGCGGGGGAGGGGATGGGTTGGTCTCCCTCCCGCGCCTGACCCGTCCTCCCGCCCCTCGGCATCCCCTCCCCTCGGGGAGGGTCTTTGTCCTATTCTCCCGCTGTGCCGGGGGCTTGGCGAAGGTGATCGGTCATGGTCACTTGGTGGGGGCACCATTTGAAAGCTAGGGGACCCCAGGTCCGTTCCCATGAACCGGGGTGTCGCGGGTGGAGGGCGGATTCCCCTGCTGGTGACATCTCTGGTGTAATTATGTTTGTGTTTGGTGGTATATTACTGTTTATATTTTGTTATCACTCCTTGTATTTGTTGCATTGAAGTAGTAGCAGTGATTATTTCTTCAAAAAGAGAAGCTTAACCTGGTATAGCGGCTCCAAAGAGGACCGCCTTTAAAAGGGGGCTGTTGGGGGGTTCGTGCTTCGGGGGCTCCACTCTTGAAGTGCCCTACTTTTTCCCCCAGTAGGTCCAAACTGCCCGATTAGGCAGTAGTTCTCCAAACGGAGCTTTAGTTCTCTTTCTCCGTGTTCGTCTTTTTTCTTTTTCTTTCTGTATCCCTTTTTCTCTTTCTGTCCTCATTCTCCCCCGATCATTCCAACCTCCCTCCTCTCCCCACCTTCCCCTTCCCCATCCCAATATCTGTCTCTGATTCCGGTAGGGCCTGACAGCCCGGCCTCACACGGATAACATGTCACTGAAGTTTGTATCATGGAACGTGAGGGGCTTAAATGTTCCCGAAAAACGGTCCAGTTGTCTAGCAGAACTATGGAGGCAAAGACCCCAAGTGGTGTTTGTACAAGAGACCCATTTCCGGGCCGATAGGATTCCAAAACTGAACAATACGCATTTCCCGGTAGCATATCACAGTGTGTCCCCCACAACAAAATCAAAGGGCACGTGCATCCTCCTGGCAAAAACTGTACCTTGGCAGCTGATAGACATCCATACAGATCAGGAGGGTAGATATATTTTTATTAAGGGAAGACTACACTCGCAAACGTACACCCTGGCTAACTTATATTTACCAAATGGGGACCAGCTTTCAGCCCTGAATTCCTGCCTATCCGCTCTGGCTTTCTTTGCTGAAGGTACTCTGTTGGTGGGGGGGACCTCAATTTAACCATTGATCCTTGGAGGGACTCCTCGTCAGGTAGCTTGGCCTTATCCCAGAGAACCCGAATCCAAATTAGGGAGCTGTTGCACTCTCATCGACTAGTTGACATTTGGCGTATCCTTCACCCGCAAGAGAGGGACTATTCCTTTTTCTCTGCAGTGCATGGCTCATATTCCAGAATAGATCTTTTTTTAGTCTCTCACGCCACGATCCCATTAGTAACTAATGCCCAGATCGGTCACATTGCATTGTCGGATCATGTGCCGATATTTATGGTTCTAGCACTACATAATAGGACACATAGCTCAACTACATGGCGACTAAACGAATCGCTCATCCAAGACCCCTAGGTTAAGGCGGATATATTGCGCCACCTAGAACTTTTCTTTGATCTCAACAAAGACTCGGTCCCTAATCCCCTCTCTATTTGGTCGGCGCGTAAGTGCTACATTAGAGGAATGCTCATTAAACACGGCCACAGACTTAAAGTGGCCAGAGCAAAAGCGCTGTCCGAGCTGCTTTCAAAGCTGCACGACTGCGAAAAACGCCATAAAGCACAACCAGACCGGACCCTGGAAGCTGAAGTTACTAAACTTCGGGAACAAATAAGGGAACATTCCTTATTCCAATCCAAGCTTAGGCTGAAGAAGACCCGCAGAACGTTCTATGAATATGGAGACAAATGTAGCAGAACTTTAGCGAATGCCATTAGAACTCAACGCAACTTGTCCTACATCTCGGCTTTGTCCTCCCCACAGGGCGCAGAATTCACGATTCAGTGGAAATGGCAGAGTCTTTCCACTCTTTCTACAAAGCACTTTATAATCTTCACTCCTCCCCGTCGAGTGCTCGGTCTCAGGATA
This sequence comes from Lithobates pipiens, assembly GCF_037356315.1. Classification (NCBI taxonomy): domain Eukaryota; kingdom Metazoa; phylum Chordata; class Amphibia; order Anura; family Ranidae; genus Lithobates; species Lithobates pipiens. Next base: position 378,427,636 of record NW_027507903.1, on the reverse strand, counting down.
GAGGGGCAGTACTGGACGCCTACCCTGAGGCAGCTAATTTACCTTCCCTCAATACGGAGGAGGTGGACCTTCTCTCGCAGCCTGTCACGACGGAAGAAATTGCAGGTGCTCTAGCGGGGTCCCCGAAGGGGAAGGCACCAGGCCCTGACGGGTTCACAATTGCTTATTACAAAACCTTTCAAGCACAGGTGGCGACTCACTTTGTGGACGCCTTCAATGCAATACTGGGTGGTCATCACATGCCACAAGATCTTTTACAGGCTAGTATCACCGTGATCCCCAAGCTGGAGAAGGATCCACTTCTTTGTGTGAGTTATAGGCCTATCTCGCTACTGAATTGTTACCTAAAGTTGTTCACCAAAATTTTGGCCACAAGGCTAGGGACAGTCCTGCAGCGTATAGTCCCACTGGACCAAGTAGGTTTTATACGCAATAGGGAGGCCCGGGACAATACGGTCAGGACAATAAATGTTATTGCTAGAGCCAAACAACTAAACACCCCATTCATCCTTTTGTCTACAGATGCCGTAAAGGCATTCGACAGGGTGAACTGGACTTTTCTCCTAGCCACTCTGAGATGCCTTGGGATGCCGGGTCCCATTCTGTCCTGGATCTCTGCAATTTACTCTACCCCTACAGCCTCGGTCAGAGTGAATGGGGTCACCTCAAAATCCTTTGCCATAAACAATGGAACGAGGCAGGGATGTCCACTCTCCCCGCTTCTTTTCATACTCTCTTTGGAACCACTATTGCAAAATATTAGACTTAACCCTGACATCAGAGGACTGGAAACCAGCACATACCACCATAAAATCGCTGCGTATGCGGACGACCTATTGTTTTACATTTCCGATCCACATACCTCTCTCCCGATCCTCCTATCGGAGATACACCGATATGGCGATCTATCAGACTTCAAAATCAACCTTCAAAAGTCGGAGGCACTTAATGTCTCCCTCCCCCCAGCCACTGGAATCGCCTTAGTGGCAACTTTCCCTTTCACTGGGCCCCTCAAGCAATCAGGTATTTAGGTACCAAAATTACCTCAGATCCACAACTTATTTACCAACTCAACTTTCAGCCTTTACTAAATAGTATCTCTCTGGATTTAGACAGATGGAAGAATCTGGCAGTTTCTTGGTTTGGTAGATGCAATGTTTTAAAGATGAACGTTATGCCACGATTGTTCTACCTCTTACAGACACTGCCGGTAAGGATACAGCGTAGCTTCTTTGGTAAGTTACGTTCACTCTTCATTAAGTACGTCGGGCAGGTGTGGCAGCACGCAGGTAAAGTCACCTGGTTGTATCCAGGATGGGAAATATGTGTGCCCTAGATTTAGGCTTTATGCAGACTTTTTGTTAGGACCTGGGCTTGAACCTGGGACCTCTGGTGTGTCTGGCAGTGACTCTGCTTGCTGAGCCACCTGGAATGCTGGACAGCTCCTTGGACAGCTCCTTGGACAGCTCCTTGGACAATTCCTTTAGTGATCTTGTCTTGAATCTTGTTTGCCTTGAACCTTGAACCCTTTGCTCCTCCCATGAACTTCCTGATATAAGCCATGTCTCTGCACTTCCTCCTTGCCAGAATATTGTGCCTTTACCAGCCAATATCTTGCTTCTATCTCTCCTGCTGCCGACCGTATCCTCGCTACCTTTCGTTACCGACATTTGGCTTGCTCCTGGACTACGCTTCTGCTGAATCCCAACCTGCAACTATTGGTTACCGACTTTTGGCTTGTTTCTCAACTACGCTTCTGCTTGATCTCTACCTGCTATATCTGCTACCAGACCCCCGGCTTGCTCACCTCCTGGTGGGGCTATCCTGAGGACCGCGACCTGGCACTAACACGCAGCCAAGCCCATCTCCACCTTTGGGAGCTCTGGTGAATACCGGTTAGTGCTTAGACCCCGCACCTCAGGTGAACCCGTGCCATCAGCCAGGGTGACCTGTGTGAATATCTGCTCTGCTGCTATAGCTATTGGTCTCTGAGCCTGACTCCAGATCGCGACAGAATATTCTGGCGAAAAACATGGAGGCCGTTGTAGCAGCTGCCGTGGCTCCTCTCAGGGTTCAAATCGCTGAGTTACAGGCATTTGGTGTTGACTACCAGGAAAAATTTTCTGAGTTACAAATTTAAATGGTCTACAAGAGGAAATCCTTGATCTACACAAACAATTGCGGGATTTTTATGCCCGAGATACTGCTGCCATAGAAACTAATGCACGAATGCCCCTACCACTCAAGTTTAGCGGAGACCGCCGCCATTATAGAGGATTCCTTAATCAATGTCGTATATACTTTCAGATGCAACCTGCTGCATTCACTTTTGACAGGAAAAAGGTGCTGTTTATTATCAACCTCCTGACTGAGGAAGCCTTAGCCTGGGCCTCCCCTTATGTGGAGAAAGATGATGTCATCCTGGATAATTTTGATTCTTTTATGACTGCGATGAACCAAGTTTTCGATGATCCTAACCGCTGTGCTACTGCTGAGGCAAAATTGCACAATTTACGTCAGGGAAGACGCTCTGTTGCAGAGTACACAACTGAATTCCGACGTTGGATCTCAGATACCAATTGGAATCCAGCAGCACAGAAGAGTCAGTTCCGTCAAGGACTCTCGGAACAAGTAAAAGATGAGCTTGCCAGAGTAGAAAGTCCTGATGACCTTGAAGCTTTTATTAAATGATGTATTCGAATTGATCAGAGACTTACTGAAAGGAGAAAGGAGAGACTGGGAATCCTAGGCAGTAATGGTGGCATGCGTTTTTCTACTACTCAGTATCCTCCTAAGGGTCCAAGAGTTTTTCCTGATTCTGACACTCCTGAACCTATGCAGGTGGATGCTATTAAAAGATCTATTACTACTCAGGAGAAAGAAAGACGACGTTCAGAAAACGTATGTCTTTATTGTGGAGACTCTGGACATTACGCAGTTAATTGTCCCAATAAATTTAAAAGAACAATTGCAGCAATGGATGTTACAGTATCTGAACAAATAAACTCAATTTCTCAGTCCATCTCTCCTTTGATTCAGGAAGCAAATAAAGTTAATTCTTTATCAACTCATTTTGTCATCCCTATAAAGCTTATTGTTGAAAGCAATGAAATACCTTGCTCTGCTATGCTGGACTCAGAGGCTGGGGGAAACTTCATCGACATCAAATTTGCCCAAAGTAATAACATTCAAATAAGAAATAAACTTGCCCCAATTGATATGGAAACTGTGGATGGCTCACCTTTGACTTCAGGCCCTGTTACCCACGAGACAATCCCACTTAAACTCCTAATTGAAACTGACCATCAGGAGACTATCAGCTTTGAGCTGATTACATCACCCAAGTTCCCTATTATCCTGGGCATTCCTTGGTTCTCTATCCTTAATCCCTCCATCAACTGGGAGACACGTTCTTTAAGCTTTACATCTGACCATTGCAAGAAACATTGCAAAGAATCTTATCAAATAAGCCCTCCACCAACCCAAGATTTACAAGCAGTTTTGGCAACTATCCAGTCATATGACAAGCTACCTCCACAATATCTTGAGTTTCGGGACGTTTGTGATAAAAAGAACGCAGATCAGCTGCCTCCTCATCGCTCTTATGATTGTCCCATTGAATTGCTTCCAGGGGCAGAAATACCATTTGGTCGCCTTTATTCTTTATCAGAACCTGAACTGAAAGTGCTCAGGGAGTGGATTAATGAGAATCTTGAGAAGGGTTTTATCAGACACTCAACCTCTCCTGCTGGCGCAGCCTTATTCTTCGTGACGAAAAAGGACTCCACCCTGCTTCCGTGTATTGACTACAGAGATTTAAATAAGATCACAATTAAGAATCGCTATCCACTCCCACTGATTCCAGAAATGCTTGAGAGACTCCGCTCTGCCAAGCTCTTTACCAAATTAGATTTACGGGGGGCATACAACCTTGTCCGCATTCGTTCCGGTGATGAATGGAAAACTGCTTTCAGAACCAGATATGGACATTTTGAGTCTTTGGTCATGCCCAGGAGAAAGGGTAAAACTAAAACCTTATAGAATACCAGAGGCCCGACGGGAGGCAATACATGGGGAGGTTCAAAGGATGTTGGAATTGGGTGTGATAGAGGAGTCCCAGAGGGACTGGTCCAGTCCTATCGTACTAGTGCCCAAACCTGATGGGAGCTGGCGGTTTTGTAATGATTTTCGACAATTAAATAAAGTTACAAAATTTGACACCTACCCCATGCCGCTTATAGATGAGTTGATTGACCGGCTGGGAACAGCCCGATATATGACAACTCTTGATCTCACCAAAGGGTATTGGCAAATTCCCCTGGCCGAGTCGGCCAAGGAGAAAACAGCGTTTGTAACCCCAGATGGGGCATTCCAATATAAGAGAATGTCGTTTGGGTTACAGAATGCACCGGCAACATTCCAGCGGAAAATGGATAAGATTCTGAGGCCCCATCAGAAATATGCTGCAGCTTACCTGGATGATGTGATTATCCATAGCACAGACTGGGTCTCACATTTGCCAAAAGTACAAGCAGTCCTAGACTCTATCCGGGAAGCTGGGTTTACGGCCAATCCAAAGAAGTGTACCATTGGACAGGAGGAGGCCAAATATCTTGGGTACACTATTGGGAGGGGAGTGATAAAACCCCAAGTCAATAAAGTTGAGGCCATACAGAGTTGGCCACGTCCCAACAGCAAGAAACAGGTACGAGCCTTTCTGGGAATCGCTGGCTATTATCGACGATTCATTCCCCATTTTGCTTCTCAGGCTGTGCCCCTCTCCAACCTGACAAAAGAGAAAGAGTCTGTTATGGTTAAATGGTCCCCAGAGGCTGAAGAAGCATTTCAGTCCTTAAAAACAGCCTTATGTAGCCAGCCAGTGTTGTACTCACCAGACTTCTCTAAGGACTTTGTTGTCAAAACTGATGCATCAGACGTTGGGTTAGGAGCAGTGTTATCCCAGGTCTGGAACTGGGAAGAGCACCCAGTCATTTACCTCAGCAGGAAGTTGAAGTCCCATGAGGTAAATTACGCCACGATTGAGAAGGAATGTTTAGCAGTGAAGTGGGCTCTAGATTCCCTTCGGTACTATCTGCTAGGTAGGCACTTTGACCTGGTGACTGATCACGCTCCTTTAAAGTGGATGGCTCAGAACAAGGAGACCAATAGGAGGGTAAATAGGTGGTTCCTGGCCCTACAAGAATTTAACTTTACAGTTAAGCATCGCCCTGGTGTTAAAATGGGGAATGTGGATGCTTTGTCTCGGATACATGCGTGTCTGACTGCTTGTGTTACAACCCCAAGGTTGAAACAAGAGGGGGGGGGGGGTATGTGGCAGCACGCAGGTAAAGTCACCTGGTTGTATCCAGGATGGGAAATATGTGTGCCCTAGATTCAGGCTTTATGCAGACTTTTACAATTAGAGGGGAAGAGTTAATGAGCCCAGCTGAAGTAAGTGGGCTCATTAAGACCTCTACAAAAAACCCCAGCATGCTTAGGGAGATGCTCCATCCTGGAACCAGTTTTGTGTTGTATAGACTGGGGAGTGTGATATCTGTTCTGTGCGGTGAGTTAACGCCTGTGTGGCAAACCTCTACAACAGAGACAGGGACTGGTGCAGCACAAGGCTGCACTCAGTTGTTAGACAGGGAATCTAAGTGTGTAGTTAGAGGTCAAGCTGACCAGGATTTATTTTCATGTTTTATTTTTGTTTGGCTGTTATATGTATCACTGCATATAGCATAAATAAACCGCATCTTTTGTTTTTTGCACCTACAACGCTGTCTGCTGTGCCTGATTTTGTGTTGTGAACCCATCCAGGGGGTCACATACACCCGCTGCCGAGCTAACCCCTCACACAGGGTAAGCTAGCACGGCTTAAGGGTTTGCTATTACAGAGACCGAAACTCAGAGGGGGGGTTGGCCTTCCCGACCCCGCCCTATATCACACAGCAGTCCATATGAATAGAGTTGTGGACTGGTGCCGACACTCACCCCAAAAATTGTGGGTACGACTAGAGCAGGAATTGATGCCGAGTCCCCTGGCAGGACTACCCTGGAGTGGGTCACGATTTTCCAGATTCTCCTCGCCGCACCCTTTAATCGAACCCACCATGCAAGCACTCCACACATATTTCAGAATTGCGGGGACAGCCAGCTCTCCATCTCCGTTAACGCCCATAATAGGACACCCGGACTTCCCACCAGGAGTATCGGACGGATCCTTTAGACTCCAATCGGATCAGAGCTTGGTCAGAGCCTCCACTTTTCTCGGCCCCTCTGGGTGGGTTAACCCAGCAAGAGTATATCCTGTCCTTAATTCTTCAATTCTGGGGAAATGGAAGATTTCACATCTTGCACACTTCCTCCGATCCCTCCCAGACAGCGGCTGCTTTCGCAGACAACAGACTCCCTTTGAGGGCTTGTGTTTGGGTGAGGGGCCCATAAGGGGGTCTCTTTCTTACTCCTATAATATCTTACTCGCTCACTCATCGCAAGCTGACCCTCCATACTTGAGGAAGTGGGAAGGGGATCTCCATACCACATTCACGGAAGATCAAAAAAAAGTATCCTCCTCCAATCATCTTTGTGTAGCAAATATCAGGAGATAACCTACAAGATTCTGGCGCGTTGGTACAGGACCCCATCAGTTCTGGCATCCATATTCCCAGGCCTTAGCCCCCTATTTTAGAGATGTGGCACCCACACTGGCACACTGCTCCACATTTTCTGGGAGTGTCCAGATCTGGCCCAGTTCTGGAGACAGGTCTTGCAGATCATTCACAAAATCACAGATATCTCCCTTCAGGATAATCCAGCAGCTATATTCTTAAACCTAACCCCAATGTCATGTAAGCAATACAGCAAATCCTTGTTGAGACATCTTCTGAACGCGGCATGGGCTTGCATTCCCAGTGTATGGAAGCAACAGTCTCCACCGACGGTATCACTGTGGTTTGCCAGGGTGTGCGATATACAGCGGATGGAGCAACTTACAGCTGCTCTAGGGGACCATGAGAAGGAACATGCTGGACACACTGGGATATGTCCCGATACCCTGACAAATAAAAATCTTACATCTGAACGACCGATACTGGATGGGGCTGCGGGCCCTGGCGGAGTCTGTCCCCCTCCCCCCCTTCCCCTCTTGTTTACCCACTGCTTCCTTTTTTCTATGTTCTTTTTCTCTTTCTCTTCTTCTCCTCCTTATGTTAAAATACCCTTGGAGTGCGGGGAAACCTCTGGCACTACACCGGGAATCCAGTCCGATGGGCTATATACCACAATGAGTGCGTTTTCCGAAATTCAAGCCCACAGGTAATGATGGGTCATGGCCTGCACAAAGGGACAGTATTACCCCAATTTACAGATGGTCTACCCCACCTTAATGTCCTACTCTACCATATGACACAGGTCCAGCGGGCCCCCCCCTCCCCCCCTTTTTTTGGGGGGGGGGTGCTGGGAGGGGTTTGATAGGAGGCCTGGATTTACTACAAAAATCATAAGGTGGGGGAAATGAGAATGTTCGACTTCCAGAATGTCACATGTGAGTGATAGTCCTGTGATTATTGGTCTTGTCATATATTAATTAGGGACATTGATGATATACTGTCTCTTTGGTCTGGCACCGAATTTTTGTTGGTGAATCAATGTGTTATGAAACTGCATTATATGTATCGCATTCCTTAAATAAAGATTAAAAAAATAAAAAAAAATAAAAAAAGAATGCAATAAGTAACATACTGATGTAAAACGGTAATGGGTAAATTGAAGCATACTAGAAATAACCTAATATCACAAAATGTATGTACCCAGGTAATTGGCTACAGGGTATTCAAATGTGTGCTGTTTCTCTCTATATAAACCTCCTAGTAGAACAATTCCCTCTTTTCAGCCACAAGGGAGAGATGTTGAGCAAGTTAATCTCCTGGGTTACAATTCAGAGCATTGGGAATGTTGGGAGATGTTGTCTGGGCCATAACTGTGTGAGTGTAATAACTGAGCCTATAAACTACAAGCCCCAATAAATTCTGAGAGCAGGAGGAGTTCTAAGAGGGGTTTATAGTGAAAAAGCCCAGAAATTAGCCAGAGTTGTTGGTGCCAAGTGCAGGACTGTGTGGCTGTTCTGAGTGAATCGGCGGGGAACAAGACTAAGCCCTTGTACACATGGTCGGAGATTCCAACGGAATGTGGCCTATTGGACCGCTTTGTCGGATAATTCGACTGTGTGTGGTCTCCATCGGACTGTTTCCGTCGGAGTATCCGACTGGTCAAGTTTTCCAACTTGTCCTTAAAATTTACAGACAAAATGCTCTGATCGGACATACTCCGATCATGTGTAGCCTACTCCGACAGACAAAGTGCCACGCATGCTCAGATCAAATTCCTAGACCAAAGCTATTGGCTACTAGCCTGAACGTAGTCCCGTCGTAACGAAATAACGTCATCACGTTATGTACAATTGGATTTTCCGACAACTTTGTCCGACCGTGTGTATGCAACAGTTTCGGACAAAATCCGTCAGATTTGGTTGTCAGAATGTCCGACCGTGTGTACAAGGTCTAAGGGGCTCTGGTACTTAACACTTAAAAGTGTTCCCTGCATGCCACAACAGCATTAGACCGCCACTCTGCAAACACCAGTGAACTCATTTTTTTGATACGCTTCCACAGTCTGGACGATTGCCACAGCAGGACTGGTGCAAAGAACTCAGTGTAACGATTTAGCTCATACCATACATAGAAATAGGATATAGAAACTTTACAAGAGGACCTGCATAAATTAATGGAGTGGGCAACCAAATGGCAAATTAAGTTTAACATTGGTAAATGTAACTTGGAGGGTAAAAATATAAATGCAAGGTACACACTAGGGGATAACCCCCTAGGGGATTCCAGGGTGGAGAAAGATCTGGGGGTCCTAGTAGAAGACAGACTGAGCAATAGCATGCAGTGTCAATCTACAGTAAGCAAAGCCAGCAGAATGTTGGCATGCATTAAAAAAAGAGGATTTACTCGAGTGATAAAACTATAATCCTGGCACTTTATAAAACACTAATTTGGTCACATCTGGAGTATTCTGTTCAGTTCTGGTCACCAATCCTTAAAGCAGTGGTTCTCAACCTAGAGGTCGAATGACGATTTGCCAGGGCTCAAGGGATCCTGGGCTGTTCCCGAAGCCTGCACCGTTCTCCCAGCTTTTTTTTTTTGCAGTTGTCCAGCTGAGCTGTTCTTGGATCCTGCGGCCACCCACTCAGCCTCTTTGCAGGCACCCATTCAGTTGGAGCCTGGCTGGGGGGCAGAGACTAGAGATCAGCTGACTGGGGAGAAATTTGAAGTGGGAGGGGCTGGAGGAGACCCTATCTCCTGATTTCAGCATAGGTGTCCCTGCTGCAAGACACCACAGAGCTGGAGACACAGTGAGTAACACAACTTGTTATTAGAGTTGCCATAAAAATCCTCACTACAGTTCTCAGATCAGCAGTTCTCTTGCTCAAGAGCACAAAAGTTGGCTGATCAGAACTCCCGCCTGCACTGCCACTGATACCACCCTCCGCCAGCACTGACGCTGATCCCAACTCCCCCCACCAAGGAGTAAGATAATTAATAAAATTAGAGAATACATGGAAGGGAGAGGAAAAGAGAGGATGGGACAAAGAAAAAGGGAGCGAAAGAATAAGAGAAAGAACAAGAACGATGGCTAGAGAGAGGAAAGGGGGAAGAAAAACAAGAAATTAGGATAGAGAGAGATAAAAGGGAAAGAAAGGAGGACAAAGAGAGAGTGGTACATCCTAAAATTTACCACAAGGAGTTTTAATACTGTATGAGTGGAAGGGACTCAGAGAGCACTAAATGTCCATGGGTTAGGAGTGCAAATTACTTGTCTTGCCTTTGGTGATGACAACCCATGCTACAAAAATTTTACTGTTAGGGGTCCCCACAACTTGGGGAATTTTGTCAAGGCATCACAACACTAGAAAGGTTGAGAACCACTGCCTTAAAAGACCCGGAGAGAGTCCAGAGACGGGCAACTAAATTAAAATGGTGACTGGGGGACCTCAATTACAAGGAACGACTACAAGCAATAAATGTATTCTCCCAGGAGAAGAGACGCTTGAGAGGCGATATGATAGCAATATACTAATATATCAACGGTGATCCCAGAGTGAGTATAAAACTTTTCAGTCCCAGGGAGTGCAAAAAGACATCGGGCCACACAATGAGACTGGAAGAGAAGCAGTTTAACCGTAAGCTGCATAGGGAGTTTTTCACTCAGTGTGGTAAGGATGTGGAACTCTCTCCCACAATCGTTGCTGTTGGCAGGAAGTATGGTTTGTTTTAAAAGACTCTCGGATGTGCATATTTTAGCTAAAACAATATACACACACCCACACAGGTTTTCCAACTTTACCAACTATGTAACTTTATACATAAAGTTCCTACAGTGATAGCAGTGCTTCTGTAATTTGGGCCAGCTATGCGCTCCATGTTCCTGTGAGGAGGTCAGCACTTATTGCCACATTGGAGGGCCACTCCTTTGCTACAGATTGTTACTACAGTCCAGGGAGTCGGTGAGCCGATCTCTGGCCCACCTTTGTACTGTAAGCAGGGGGAGACCTACTGTGAGCAAAATTAACTTTTAGCCACTCCTCCTCTAACCCAGTTTAATACTTCCAGTGCTATTAGCAAACCTTGTCTGGCTGTTTTGTTGCTCTCAAGGATCTTCAGTTGGCCCAGTCTGTTGTACTGCACACTGAATTGCTGTGCATAATTATACATCTTACTGCATGCAGTTCTAATAGACAATTTCTAGTACACCAACAAAATAGTTACTTTGAAGAAATGTGAACTGTTTTTCTTTCTTATTCAGTTATTGAGTTGCTGGTTATATTCACATTTTTCATTTGTTCATTGACAGACACGGCCTTCTTTATTCAGAACCATAGGGTTATATTGCCCCCTACAGGATTAGGACACTAGGCAGAAAAAAGACTTGGCTACACCCATGGGCAGTCATAGGTGATATACACCCCCCCCCCCCTCTGCTATAGGCATTCAGTTTTTTCCGGCCTAGTTAGGAGTGAGGATCTAGTTCCCTGTTGGGATCTCTTGTCCTAGCAATTTTAAATTTTTTAGTTTGTAGATCTCACCGGAAAAATCCGGGAAAAAAACAACAATCAACTGCCGGGCTCGGCGACAAGCTGGACATTTGATCCAGTGGTCATCCGAGTCTGGCCAGCGAGCAGCTATGCAGCTACATGCTAGGTTGGCCACGACATACCCCCACTGAGTTGCAGCGTCCCTCATGGCTGACAACCCCCCCACTTCAGTGGCGAGGAGGTTCTGTCTGGAGTGGTACCTGCTTGAGCCTTGTGAGTAAATGTCCCCTCTCCCCTTAGGGGTTTATTTATGGCAGACGTGGGCTCCTCCCTGGGTCGGTCCTGCGGGTCTGTCAGAAACCATGAAAATAAGACCGAAACAGAAGTACAGTTAAATCACACTTGTTTAATAATAAAAATAAATAGAACGAACATAGTCAAAACATAGCCAGAGTTCAGGAACCGGGACGGATAGTCAGACAAGCCAAATGTCAGGGAGCCGGAGATGAGCGTAGTAAAACAGCAAGCAGGATCTGGAGCCAGAAGGGATGTCAGCCAAGCAAGTATTTTAACAGAAATGCAGGAGAGTGTCTCTAGAGATGTTGACTAAGGTGAAGGCAGAAATCCTCTGGGTAGGACTGATGAGCAGGGTATCATCAACAGCTGAGTACCTGTGGAGAGTTAGGAGCTGGGAATTAGCTGACAGCTGAGCGGACAGCTCAGAGAAAGATGGGCTGAGCCCAGCCCTGACAGTACCCCCTGTTCAATGACCCCTCCCCCTTGGAGGACCAGCAAGCTTGAGGGTAAAACGTCCATGGAAATCATGGAGGAGGACAGGGGCATGTATGGCCGAGGATGAGACCCAAGAGCGTTCCTCCGGACCGTACTCCTTCCAATGCACCAGATACTGTATGTGCCCACGGAACCTACGGGAGTCAACAATGGACTGTACTTCATAATCCCCATGGTTCTTAACCTGAATGGGGTGAGGACATGGCACCGAGGTAGTAAAGTGCTTGCAGACCAAAGTTTTAATGAGACATGAAATACATTTGAAATATGCATGTTAGAAGGAAGGTCTAATGCATAAGCCATTGGGTTACTCCTGCGGAGAATACGGAAAGGCCCAATAAACCGAGGTGCGAACTTCAGTGAGGGAACACAAAGTCGGAGGTTTGCAAGATGACAGCCTGGCCTTGTTCCCAACCTGGTGGGAAGGCGCATGGGCAGGCGTCTGCGGTCAACATGGAGTTTGTACCTATCTTTAGCATGTCATAAAGCCTCCTGGACTCATGCCTAAGTGGAACGAAGACCACAGAGATGCTCCTCTAACGCAGCAATACTCTGCGGAACAAATTAATCAAGCAACATGGAAGGTTGGAAACTATAGTTTGCCATAAACGGGGACAATCGGGAAGCAGAATTCAAGGCACTATTGTGAGCAAACTCTGCCCGCAGTAATAGGTCTGACTAGTTGTTATGATGGCTCGTTCTGTGGCCCCATTAGACTGCTGGTGATACGCAGAGGAAAAAATCAAGCTGAATTCCCAATTGTGCACAAGAGGCTCGCCAGAACTGGGATACAAACTGACTACCCCTGTCCGAGACAATCAACTTGGGTAGCCCATGTAAGCAAAAGATCTCTCGAACAAAAATACTTAGAAGTGGGCAACTTCTTAAGTGGAATACAATGAGTCATTTTTGAGAACCACCATAAGGATAACTGTGTTGCCCTGGGAGTTGGGTAACTCCACAATGAAATCCATAGACAGGTGGGTCCAGAGTCTCTCTCTCTCTCTCTTGGGTATGGGTTGTAGGGGGCCCACTGGAAGAGGTAACAAAGACAGTTACATCTGCAGGTAGACTAGGCCACCAGAGTTGTTGGGATATGGCCTAAAAAAGTTAATTATTCCCAGTGTGGCCTTGGGAGAATGTTAAGTCTGGAGCACGGCAGTACTGAGACTCTCTGGGACAAAGCAGCGGTCACAAGTTTTCTCAAGAGGAGCATGGACCTTAGAAGCAGGAATTGTGTCGCCCAAAGGAGAAGTAAAACTGGTGCGAACCGTAGCCAGAATGTGATCAGGAGGAAAAACAGGAACCGAAAACCGACTCCAAATTGGAAGTGGAGGAAAATTGTCATGGCAAGGTGTCAGCTCTTACATTCTTAATTTTTATTTTTTTTCCTTTATTTAATCTTTATTAAATTGTTCTCCTTTGTTACAAACTAGCATAATAAAAAAGACATAGAAATGTATATATAGAAATAAAAACATTACAGTCGCATTATTCTACAGTAATTTGTCATCTTTTTCCCACATTTTGTTATATACCATTCCCCTTTAGAATTTGACTTTGTGTTGTTTCCTTTAGACACATTAATGCATGGTTTTTGCACAAGGGCACTTTAAACACGTTATAATATTTTTTGCATTTTGATTATTTTATGTATATGCACTTTATTTAGAGTCTTGTATAGACATGTATACAGCTTGTATACAGATTGTCACTTGCAATTTTTAATTGCATTGCTGTATATGCATATGAAGTTGTGTGTAGACACATAGGTTATCACTGTCAGTATATAGGATTGCAATCCTTAATCGCAAATGATTGCATTACATGCACATTTAATTATCGCACAACATTTTAAAATTTATTTTATTATATTTTAGTTGGAATCAACAGTATCAGGATGTAGTGTGACTACCACATGATCACATTTGGATAGCACAGCATTTTATTGGTTTATTCACTGTTCAGGCTCTGGCAGATTTTGGGTGGCTGATAGATTACCAAAAGTCTGTGTTTATTCCAGTTTGGAAATTAGTTTATCTGGGTCTGACACTGGATTCCGCTCAGGCACAGTGGTCCTTCCGTAGGACAAACTCCAAAAATTACAGGCGGCAGGCCGCTTGCTGTTGTCCAGCAGGTGGGTCTCCCTGCGGACTTGCATGCGAGTACTGGGCCTGATGGTGTGATGATAGTGATTTGTGGGGCGCACTAATTAATTCATTTAAATCAGCTAATTGCAATCCTAATTAGTGAACCATAATTATAACATTTAAAAAATAAATAGCAAATATACTATAAATAACAATGATAGCACCAATTAATGCTTACAGTGTGTCAATCTAATTAGTAACATTGGTGATAATGTGGATACAAAACAATTACATCCAAAATTATTGAATTAATTGTGATGTCATAATCAAAAGTCCCTTTCATGTAACACAAAATTAAAAGAATAAGTGATTCAAAATCCACCAGCATGAATACTCTTGCAAGATGTGACAAAAATTCTTCCAAATAGGTTGCATACACCTCCACCAGAGATCTCAACAAACGACAACCAATTGTGATTGAAAATGCAGTCTGCTTACCACATCCGTTTGACCACTTTAATTAAAAAGTAAGCCAAACAACGCCTGTACAGGTTTGTGCCTACTCACATGAATAATGGCATGGGTACATAGGCAAAATCTCCCTCTTCACAGACTCAAACGGGATATATGGAAAGAGCAAGAAACATCCATAGCATAATACTGTTTTTATTTAAAATAAAAGGTTTAAAAGATAGCCAAATGGCTCCTTACATTGTCGTGTGCCCGTCCCGACACTGGGGCGAGCATGCTCCCCTCCAGTTAGGAATTCATCGGCAGGAGTATTCTCACTACGAGCCGTCAATATGGCGTGCATTCCAAGCCATCAGACCGACAACCAAGGTACCGGATATGGCGTCAAAGAAAGCGTGACCAGGTACTGCCTCAACGTACGTCTTGTCATCAACGTCTTCTGGGCCTGATGGTGTCTGTGTTCAAGGCAGTCCTGTTCGTTGTGTTCCATACAAGACTCCTGCAAAGCGAGATCTCGTTAAAATGGGACAAATGTTCCGATTCTCTAGACAGTCAGATTCGGCTGAGTTAAAAGGGTTCCTGTTCTGGTGGCTTTGTTCCCCGACTTTTCAACATGGAAAATCCTTTCTCCCAGTGTACTGGATGGTGGTCACCACCGATGCCAGTATGTCCGGATGGAGAGGAGTCCTGGGCCTGAGCTTGGGTTAAGGTCACTGGACACTGGAGAAATCCAGGCTACTTATCAACATCTTGGAACCCTGGGCATTCAGACTCTGTCTGCATCATTGGACGGATCGACTTCAGGGGCTCCTAATATGGATCCAGTCAGACAATGTCACGGCAGTGGCCTATGTCAACCACCAGAGAGGAACAAGGAGTGTGTTAGCCTTCCTGGAAGTAGCCATCATTCTACGGTGGGCAGAGCGTTTCTTCCCGGCCATCTCTGCCTCACATTCTGGGGGTGGACAACTGGCAGGGAGATTACCTCAGTCGTCAAGTATTGGACCAAGGAGAGTGGCCCCTCTATCAGGAGGTATTTCAACAGATCTGTCTATGCTGGGGATATTCAGAGGTAGGTCTTATGGCATCCCAAATCAACAGGAAAATGCAGATTTCAGTCACTCAGATTTTGACTTTTCTTGAGAGGGGTGTTGAAAAGAATTTGGCCTTGACTACTGTCAAGGGCCAGGTGTGGGTCTTGGCATTTATCTTTCAACGCTCCCTAGCGCGTACCTTCATTCAGGGAGTGTGGCATGTGGTTCCAACGGTGCGATCTCCCTTGCCACCGTGGGACTTGAATCTTGTAATTTCAGTTCTACAGAAGCCTCTGTTTGAAAATATTAAAGAAATTCCCCTGCTCACACTATCACAGAAGGTGGCCTTCTTGGTGGTTATTACGTCAGAGTTGGCGGCGCTATCCTGTTGCACGCCCTACTTGGTGATTCATAGGGACAAGCTTTTGCTTTCTCCTTGTCCTTCTTTCCTTATATATATATATATATATATATATATATATATATATATATATATATATATATATTCATATATCGGTGGTTTTTAATTCTTTTGTTGAGTTGCCTTATGTCTTATTAGGTGGTACATGGGGAATGTTATTTCCTCTTTGTTGCCAATTCTTTGTTGCCAATTCTTTAATTATTGATATATATATTTTTTTCCTCTGATCATTTTTTATATTTTCGCTTCTGCTAAGAGCACCAAGATGGCGTAGCTCATACTTCCGGTTGTGTTTAACCGGAGTAGCAAGATGGCGGAATCTATACTTCCGGTCCACATCTGTTTATTTCCTTAATACCACTACCAAAATGGCCGATTTGGCACTTCCGGTTTGGTTATATATAAGGAGTTATACAGCGGCCAATCACAATTCCCTGAAGAAGTCACGTGATTGACGCAACGCGTAGGGAGTGGCCGTACGTTGTACTGGAAGTGAAGTAGGACTGGCGGAAGATGCCATACCACCATTTTACTTCTTGTGCTGTTGTTTATGTTGTTTAATGTGAGAGTCAGATTTTTATTTCTTCTATTAAATCGTCATTTTTTAACCAACTACTACACTATCAGAGCCTTCCCTCTCTCTCCATGTCTTTTATTTTTTATTTGAGCCGCATACCACTGTGAACCTCTTCTCCGCTACTACAGTAGTGTTTACATGCATTATATGGCCCCCTGGTGGCCCGGTATGGAGACCATCGCTTTTTAGTCTGCTGCAGTGAAGGACCCCCCTGGTGGCAGGAGACGAGGAGTGGAGTTGGTCAGTTTTTCTCTGATGTGCCTGTTTTCCTCCATTTGGAGGTGAGAGTTCTGAGAGCCTTTAATCCTGGGATTTATATCACTGCTTTCATCCACAAATTTCCACTATTGGTGCCTGTGGATTACACTATATGGACTTTTAATTTTCTGCTTTATATTTTTTATATACATTTATCCGTTTTTTATTGATTCAGCACTTAGCACTTTTAAAGGACTTTTTTTTTGGCAGACTTGCGCAGGACTATTTATTCACTTTTATTTAGTCTAGGGTGTCCCTCCACTGCAGCCTTACTCACATTTATAGAAATAATGACCCCTCTAATGAGAATCCAGCTCATTGTGTCACTGTTTGATTGCGACACATACTTCCGGGTTGCGCCAAAATAGCCGACCAGCGTGCGTTCCATGCCTCCATATCGGGATATGGTGGCATGCGTTCCATGCCTCCATATGGTGATATGGTATGCGTTCCACAGGCCGCTCGACTTCCGGTTTCTCTGGAATAGACGGCCGCACTATATACCAAGCCTGCGTTCCAACGGCCTATCTATAAATAAAGTTATGTACTGAACATAACTGATATATAGCAGAAAAACACACAACGTCTGTATAACGATCTGTGTGTGGTCTCCTGGTTCAAACTAATGAGCTACATCTAATAAGAAGATGAACTTTATAAACTGGCAGCAAAAATATTAACAAAATGTTATCTATGCTGAAAGTATCTATGAATGAAATAGATAAAGTAAAAAATACCATATATGTCTCGTTCTTTGAAGACCGCGGCTGCTGTAAATGACAATGCGTCCACATGCACTCTCGCGCGCCCACCTGTGTTAACACGCACTATGGTGCGCCGGTTGGCTCTTCTGCTGGAGATTCTGCAGGTAAGATTTCTGGGAACAGCCGGGTGATCAGAACATCCTTCTTGACACAAGGTAAAGACAGGTACTCACAAAACATGTATAAATCAATCAGCGGTGTATAAACGAGTGGCGAGCTTGATCAGCGTCACTTCCGGTAGCAGCAGTCCCAACGTGTGTTCGTCACGGGTCACGTGATCTCGTTTATCCCCTGATGAAGTCACGTGACCCGTGGCGAACACCTGTCTTTACCTTGTTTTAAGTGAAAATAAATGCTTTATAAGTACTACACTATGAGGCATCCCTCCTCTTTGTTTAAATCCCTTTATATGGTATTCTGGTGAGGCCCTCCATCCTGAGCATCTTTAGGCTACTCTTAAAGGGACCATACGCTGCTTGAAATAGGCAGGATAGGAACACCAGCCAGGACGTGGGTTATCACAGTAGGACTCTTAAAGGAAAAGACCACCAAGGACCCTAAAGATACATATATCTACACTGTAACCTTACAGCAGTAAGGTAAGGGGGGCACCCATATACTTATCATGCAGGACTGCACAGGATACCCACTCTTACAGCACCTATACCAAATGATGTTTGCAAGCACCAGCACTTTATGTATCGGATACAGAATATCTTTACACTGTGCACTTTAGAGTTATATGTTTGGACATTGAATATAATTTTTATTTATTTTTTTCTCTTTGTGAAAGTATTTTATTATCTACAGCCTCAGTTTTGCTCTATTAGTGGTTTTTGTGTATTCACTTTCACTTGAGATTGCACGTTGGAGATCAGCACTTTAGCATTTATCTTCCAGCACGTGGGTCTATTAGTACCCGCATTCACATATTTATTTTATTTAGTGTGTATCATATTTTTTGTGGTATACACCTTAATGTTGGAAATGGATTTATTTGTCTATATCATTCAAGTAGTCATACAATATCATTTCTGAAATATCTATTCTGTTTATGTCCTCTGAACCCCTATCTAGGATCAGCTTGACCACTACTACTGGGTATTATTTATCCATTTTCCCTTTGATACAGTTTCTGTATAGATGCATTCATTGTCCTTTCGGTAAATTACCAATCCACTTAGGATGGTGGCAACTGTTAGTTGTGGTTTTGAAGAACGTCTGTATGTTTAGAAATCCATTATTCTTATATACCCATTGATCGAGATAATCAATGCTTTGTTTACTCCAGTTCCCTGTGAAAGTAATCCCATAGATGTTTTGATTTATCTCATCGAAAAAACCCTGTAGTTCTTCTTCTGTACCCTTCCATAATATGACAATATGGTCTATATACCTCTGATAAAGTTTAAGATTTTCTCTTTTGCACACGATATATTTGTTCCTTTTCCCAACAGTTTAGAAACAAGTTTGACACACTAGGGGCATATTTTGCCCCCCATAGCTACCCCTTTAGTTTGGGTATAGTAGTCACCTTTGTGCCAGAAGTAGTTGTGGCTCATAGCTAATTTTAAACCCTCTGTGATGTATCTGATCTTTTCATTCTTTAAATCAGTCTGTTTATACAATGCCCATTCCATGCTGCTTAGTCCATCTTCTTGTCTGATGTTGGTATATAATGAATTTACATCTATTGTTACTAGGATGTCAGCTTCTTCTTTTTCAAAATATCTCCGTTCCCCAATCAATTGTATGCTGTCTTTCAAGTAAGATTTGCCCTCTGCTACTAATGGCTGTAGGTATCCGTCGATGAATGCCTCTAACCGCTAAAATAATGAATCTATCCCACTTATTATTGGCCTACCAGGGGGAGTCATTTTATTCATCTCGGTTTCATAATTTTTTTTTTAAGAAGTATAAAGCCGCGTACACATGGGCGGACTGTCTGGCCTACTTAGTCCGCCGAAACACATTTCAGTGGACAGTCCGCTCGTGTGTGGGCTTCAGCGGACTTTTTCAGCGTGCAGTCTGGCGGACTAAGTATTTTGGAATGTTGGAAATACTGTCTACTGGACTCGCATTTCAGCGGACAATCCGCCCGTGTGTGTGCCAGTCCGCCGTACTTTTGAAATGAGCGGACTTTTCCCACCCGGAGAAAAGTCCGCTCATTTCGAGCGGGTATCCAGGTAGGCGGGGCCCGCGACGGAGACGTCGCTGGCCCCGCCGCCTGGTATGGACTTAAAGGGGAACCCCAACGCCGAAAAAAATCGGCGTGGGGGTCCCCCCCAAGTCCACAACAGACCCTTGTCCGAGCACGCTACCCGGCCGGCCAGGAAAGGGGGGCGAGCGAGCGCCCCCCCCTCCTGAGCCGTACCAGGCCGCGTGCCCTCAACATGGGGGGGTGCCTTGGGGAAGGGGGGGCCGTGCGGCCCCCCCCACCCCAAAGCACCTTGTCCCCATGTTGATGAGGACAAGGGCCTCTTCCCGACTTATCGGAATCCGGGAGCCCCCTTTAATAAGGGGGCCCCCGGATACCGGCCCCCCACCCTATGTGAATGAGTATGGGGTACAATGTACCCCTACCCATTCACCTGTTCATTCCACAATGGGGCGTTTTAATGTTCATTTTTCTTACAAACTTTTGTAGGTCTATATAAGCCTCAAATTTATCCAGATCCTTATCTGGGGCGTATTTTAATCCTAGGTCCAGTACCTTGAGTTCTTCCTCATTGAAAACTGCTTCACTTCACTTCCCCCTCCTAATTTTCCCGCCTTCTTTTTCTTGACCCCTCCTCTCTTTCCTCTGGTCCAAGGGTGTAGGGCATCACTTCCGGTCAAGGCCGCTGATGTGTGTTTATCCAGCGTGTGCACCATTAATTAATTTTGTCTATAAAGAAGTTTTATAAGCAGCATTATGCTATGGGCATTCCTCTTTTTCCTGCATGGTAATCTGGCGGAACGCCATAAGCAAACCACAAACCGTTTGTCTCCAGCGTGCTACCCAGTGGCATATACTGTGGCTGTACAATACCACTGGGGGGGTAAGAGCATCTGGTGAGTGCAATTACATTAACAGCAGGGATAAAATCGCCAGCACAAGCATCACTCAAGGATAAAAAGCAGTATTAACCCTGCTAGCACTGGAGACTTTTTGAGAGCACAAGTCACTTTTTTACTGTTGTATCAATTGTTATAATTTTTTTTTTTTCAGTTTATTTTGTTACTTTTTCTCTAAAAACTGTATATTTATATATTCATTATATATATTGATTTATTTTTTATTGTGACAGTGTGTCAAACACTTGTTTTTTCCTACATAAGGGACAAATTAGCAAACATATGAGAGTGTAGGACTAGTACTCTCATACATATTAACAGCACCAGCACCAGTTTCACTATTTATTTTTCGAAGGCATTTATTTATGGTTGCATTTTGCAGAGGGTGTAACACACTAGCACGTATCACTTTAATTAAAGTCCTTTATCAATTTTATGGGCATTCAAGTAGCACTTTTGCAGTAGGAGCAATACCATTCACCCTTTGAAGCTATTCATCTAAGGCTGCACTTTACAGAGGCCATCAGGGTCAGTGTCATTGTGCCATCAGTGCCCATCTGTGCCATCAATCAGTGCACATCTGTGTCATCAGTACCCATCTGTGCCGCCTCATCGGTGCACATCTGTGCACATCTGTGCACATCTGTGCCATCTGTGTGCATCTTTTCCACCTCATCAGCACCCATCTGTGCCGCCTCATCAGTGCACATCTGTGCCATCTATCAGTGCCTGTCTGTGCCTCATCAGTGCACATCTGTGCCATCAATCTGTGCCTGTCTGTGCCTCCTCATCAGTGCACCTCTATGCCATCAATTAGTGCTCATCATTGCCTCCTCATCAGTGCAGGCTTAGCACACATCTGTGCAGGCTCATCAGTGGAGGCTTGGCACACACCTGTGCAATCTCATCACCAACAATAATGTCCAAAAAAGTCATTTTCCACAGAGGAGGCATACCAAATTTTTAGTGTGGCCGATGAGAGTAACGAAGAGCTCTCTACTTCAGATTCCTCTTCAAATTCAGATTCTGAGTCTGATGTAAATTACGAGCCAGTCCTAAGTAGTGGAACACTGACAGATTCAGAGGAGGAAGATATTCTGCCCGCCAAACAAAGGTGTTCTGGTAAGGAGGCAGTGACATCCACCAGCACTGCAGTGGCATCCACCAGTACCACAGTGCCATCCACCAGCACTGCAGTACCTCAACAAGAAAGGCCAAGTACCAGTGAGGTGTCACCTCAGCCCGAAAGGGTTAGGGCCCATGCCAGCTTTCCCTATACCCTTCAGAACCCCTTGAGGCTTCCTCCTAACTCAGGAGAAGCTAACATTCCCCCTTTCACTTCCCAGCCAGGAGTCCAGGTGAGCACAGAGCATTTTTCCCCAATCAATTTTTTATTTTTTTTTGTTTTTACAGAGGACATGCTAGCATCAAAGGTGGTAGGAATGAATGGCACAAAGACAGGTACAACTGCATTATGGGACTAATGACAATACGTGAAGGAACATATAAAAAAAAAATTATAAACAGGATGTAATATAATCTATAATAAATAGATCAACCTAAAAGAACAGAGTCTCGGTGTAAAACAAAAAGTCCATATATAAAGAAAAAACAGTAGCACTAATGGCAGATCTCTGAAAGGCAAGGTGAGAAACAAAAAGGGGTGCCTGCTAAGTGCAGTATGTTTGAAATGACAATATATTAGTAGCATAATCAGCCAAATGGCTACTCACATGAAAGCAGTGAGAAACAAGCATGGGTCTCTCAATATGGGGTGTGTGGTCACTCTGTAATCTGGGGATATGTCCTGAGTGTAGTCCCAGTGTGCTGAACTGATCCTGGATGATGCAGGGGATCCAGAGTATGGAGGCAGCCGACCTGCATTTCTTCTCAGCACCGATAAGCATGTCTGTTGGCCTGTGATGGAACCTGACAGCCTGTGTCTTGCTCAGCGGCAGTGTGTGTGTCAGCCTGGAACGCACTCGGTGCAATATGGAACCGGAAGTGACATCAGGGTGTGTCAGGTGAAGTGTTTCAAAGCTTATGCTTTTTCCTCAGATCTCTATAGGGATAGGGACAATTGTAGACACGCACCCACATTCAGGTTGTACTGGATGAACTGGTGTCTTTATTTAACCTTGCTAACTATGCTATGTTAACTAACTTGTATAACTTTTATTCACCCTGTAAAATATGAAGAGGCCATCCTCCAGATATTTGCAGATCTATCACCTGAAACCCTGACAGGACGGAGACTACTTAAGCCTTTATTGGAACAAATGAGAGCATACAATATCCAGTATTCTTGAGGTTTCCCAGCATGTTTGATAGGATGAAAAGAAGGCCGCTCAGTAAGATTAAAATTTCCTGGAAGAAGTGGAATAATTATTTAAGAAACTGGACATGCCTGTGCCAGATATACCAAGATGGTCAGAGTTACAAAAAGAAGTGACAAATCCAGAGGATCCACAATGGCATCCAGTAACAACGAAGAAAGTGTCAACAAAAAAGAAAACATAGATAAAGAAAGAGTAAAACTGATTGACTGGGGGGGGGGGTGGAATGATAGGAGTGGGGGGGGGGGGTGTAACCTGTGGAGAGGGCCAGATCTAGGACAATTGCTAATAAGAGGAATAAGCATTTGCACTAGTTGGGGTACAAGGAAATGGCTCAACCTCAAGGGGAGAGAGTCGAAGGGCAGGCAGGAACTAGATGGAGGATACTGCCTTTGATCTGAAGGCCATAGGAGGGCCAAAATACCCAAACAAAAGGGGGATGGGGGATGGAGGGAAAATAGAGGGGAGGGGGGCAGTTTGGAAGGGTGGGAGAGGGAGGAGAGAAGGGGTGGAGAGGGAAATGTAACCTCTCAATGCATTATAGCTGAATCTCTCTGGAGACTCCAGGCCTATTACCCTCCTACTTACTAAATATATGTTAAACCGATTGAATTTACCCGAGAAGGTGAATTAATATGAATATAAATAAATCGAAGGAGGAGGGAAAGGGAACATGGAGACCAAAGATTACATCAATAAATTTTTTAACATATGTTCGTGGGTTAAATACACCAGGCAAAAAGACATAAAACATTGAAAGAGGATAAAATATATGATGCAGGAGACACATATTTCCCATTAAACAAATGTAAAGATGTATTCAAAAGATTATCTATCATAGTATTATGGGAATTCTACAACCAGAAGGGCAAAGGGAGTAGTTATTGGATTGGATAGAAGGGCTACCATTTTCCTTAGAGGAAAGGATGGTCGACCCTGAAGGTCGGTGCCTATTTCTAAAAGGAAGATTTGCACTTTAGCAAACATCTATTGTCCCAATAAGAAACCAACAAATTACCTGAAGGACGTCATGGGGAAATTAATGGATTTCAAAAAGGGAAATGTGGTCACGACAGGAGATTTTCATTTTTGTATGGGACCAAGAATGTATAGTAAGTCCCAGGTACAGGGGATTAGGAACACACAACTGTAGATGATAAAAAATTATTTATATCAAATGTTGTATGTATGGAGAGTACAACATCCTAAAACACAGGACGATACATTCACACTCCCCTGTGCATGGTACATACTCAAGAATCAATTATTTCAAAACAGACGATACTAAAGAAATATTGGTGGCGACGATATGGGAGGCCCATAAGGCCTAGATTAGGGGCATTCGGGTTATAGGAGCCAGGAAAAAGTGAAAGAACAAATGTGGAAATATTAATAAAATAAATCCATGAAGCAAAACAATGACATAAGAAAAAGGTAGATGTTGAGGCTCATTACGCATTAGTAATAAAAAGGGATGAATTAAAAGAATTAATGGAACAGGAGATGAGAAGGATTTTTAATGGAATAACAAAAGAAAGATATTAGTGGGGAAATAAAACAGGAAAAAAATAGCAAAAATCTTAGAGAAAAAAAAAGTGTCAATTATATAGAGAAAATACAAAATGGCACCGGGGAGATGGTATACTCGACTACAGAAATAGCAGGAATATTCCAAAAATACTATGGGCCACTATACTCGTTAAAACAAATGGGACAACAGGAAAATGAAATAAAAAGAACAGTAAAGATAAAGGAATTTTTGAAAGAAGCTGCATTACCCCAAGTACTAGAGAGAAAACTACCAGCCCTAGAAGAACCAATAACAGAAGAGAAGTTTAATGCAGTTTTAAAAGATTTGGCATTGAGGAAAAAGTCCAGGCCCAGGTGGCTTCACAGCCTACTATTTAAAAAAAAAAAGGTTAAAGAAATTTTAACTCCAAAATTAAGATCGTATATGAATGGGCTTGGAACAAGCCACAAGATGAGAAAGGGAGCACTATTGGCTTCTATCACAATTATTCCAAAGGAGGGAAAGGATGCTACCATATGCTCACATTACAGACCAATAACTTTGTTAAACGTAGATACAAAATTATTTGCACAAGTACTAGCTATTAGGAAGAAAGGATGATGGCTGACTTGGTGCATGCAGACCAGGTGAGGTTCATCCCTGGAAGAGACAATGGAGTGATAGCATTGCTCTTGCTGCAGAAAATTAATAAAATAAGTTCCCCAGGGCTACTCTTGTCAATAGTTGCTGAAAAGGCATTTCACAGGTTAGACTGGGGATTTATGATGAACACTCTGAAAGTAATGGGAATGCTGAAAGATGATCCAATGGATCAAAGTATTCTTCAACCATTAAAGGTTAATGGGTCTTCATCTCTATCCTTTGAAATGCTTAATGGAACGAGACAGGGGTGCCCTTAACTTCTATTATTAATGTTGTCATTAGAACCACTAGGAGGGATTACAGTGACACTAAAGTTTTTTTGTTTTTTTTTAAATAACAAATATACTCTTCTGGGGTCCCTCAGTGGCTCTCATGGCTCCTCCCTACATCAGATAACCCAATAGGAGAAGCGCTCTCCCAGGGGGTTACCTTGCTGGCACGCTCCCGAGTCCAGCACTCTGCATCCAAGACTCGGCCCCGCCCCCCGGCACTCGCGTCATTGGATTTGATTGACAGCAGCGGGAGTCAATGACTACGCTGCCATCAAGCTATCCAATCAACAACTGAGAGCCCCGGGCAGAGAGACAGTGCATCCCTGTGGGTCAAGTTGGGTCAAGGTCATAGGATGCATTAAGGTGAAAAAACACAACCCCTTTAAGATTGGAGATGAGGAGCATAAAATAACTTCTTATGCATATGTATTCTACATATCTAATCCTAGGATAACACTGCCAAACCTAATGAAACTATTAGAAAAATATGGAGAACTATAAATTCTAAAAATAAATCCCTCTAAATCAGTGATCTTGAATATGCAATTGAGTAGACAAGAAAAACAGATCTTACAAGAATTCCCATCTCCATGGAGGAAAATCAAATTTAAAGTATCTAGGAATAAAATTAACACCATCCCTAGGAAAAATATATCAAGCAAATTACATCCCATTATTGAACAAAATAGAAATGGAAATTAAAAGAATAACAAGGTCTCTCTCCTTGATAGGGCAAATAAATATTATAAGGATGGCAATATTACCAAAAGTCATGTACAGTATATATTCCAAATGTTGCCGATGTCCCTACCACAGACATATTTTATGGTATTAACCAATTCAGCCCCGGAAAATCTTACCCCCTTCCTGACCAGAGCACTTTATTTGGCACTGCGTCGCTTTAACTGACAACTGCGCAGTAATGCAAAATTGTACCCAAACCAAATTGACGTCCTTTTTTTCCCACAAATAGAGCTTTCTTTTGGTTGTATTTGATCATCTCTTCGGTTTTTATTTTTTACGCTATAAACAAAAAGAGTGACAATTTTTTTTTTCTCAATAGATTTTTATTAAAGATTTTCATTACAAACAAATGGTGAACAGAGATGATTGTCTCATAGCACATGTAACATATACAGTTCCATTGTACAAATAGAAAGGAAAATAAAAACAGAAAAAGAAATAACGTCAAATCAGTAGATAACAAAGAAACAGATACCATGACTCATATGCTATAATGCCGTTACCTGGGTCTACTGGTGACATCCAAGGAAGTACAAGAATGGGCTACCGCCTATTCGTTACCCTTCATGTGTCAAGAAGCTTAGCGTTTACGCGATGTGATACAAGTTGCGCAGGGGAGCTCAGTACGGACCTTCATTATGTGTTGGAAGTCGTTCTGTGGGAGAAGTGCAGGAGGAACACCCCACCTGGACACCCCGTATAGGGATCACTTCTGCGTCCCTGTAGTGTGCTCCCCCCCCCGCTCCGTTAGTGAATCTAGAGATCCATATGTTATTGACCTTATTCAAAGATCTGTAACAACCTTGGGGATTCGGTCCATTCTATCCATGGTTTCCACATGAGGAGAGTTTGTGATGAGCTCTTATGGGTTAGTGCTAGAGTGGATTCGTGAGTAAAGTGTGTCTGTATTGTGTGAAGTACTTCTTTCAGGGTGGGGGGAAGTGGATCTTTCCATTTCCTGGTAAGGTTAAGCCTCGCCGCCAGAAAAATGTGAGCTATAATGTGTCTGGTTGGGTTGGGGAACCTGTTCAGTGATAGAGATAGTATGGCAAGAGAAGGTTTTTTTGGTACATCAGCTAATGTTACCTCAGTTATAAGTTGGTATACTGTTTTCCAATATTCCGAGATTTTTGGACAGTGCCAAAGTATATGGAGTAAGCTGCCTTTCATTCCGCAATTTCGCCAGCATAGGTCAGATATTGCAGAATCAAATTTGGATATCCTGACCGGGGTCAGGTACCAACGATACGTTATTTTATATGCTAGTTCCCAGAGGGTGGAGCAACTGGTGGCTTTGTAGACGGATCTACCTGCTTTTTCCCATTCTTCTGCGGTGAAGGAGTGGCCTAGATCTTTCTCCCAGCGGATTAGAGGAGTCGATTTGACAAATGTCAATTTGTGGTTAAATAGTTTATAGAACAGAGATATGCCCTTACTAAGTTTAGAGGAAGAGGAAAGGAACTGCCAAGCTGGACGGGGGATCGATAGGGTACGTTTTTTAAGGGAATTAATACAATGTTTAGTGCGAAGGTATAGAAATATATCAGAGCCGGGAAGTTGGTATTGTGCACATAGTATAGGAAAAGGTGTAATGTCATTCTCGCTAACCAGATCATTTAGGTGAGTTATTCCTAACCCTTTCCATCGCTTGAAGTCGGATTCTTCGATCAGATGTTGAAGTGTTTCAATGGGGATAGGAACATTGGAGCAGTCAGGGTCATCAGAGGAAAGTTTTGTTAATTTGGACCAAGTTTGGCATGTAGCAAGGATTGGGGGAGATAGGGTTCGGGGATGTTTGCCTCCTAAAGGGAGGGCCATTAGCCAGGGCACCAGGTCCTTGCCTGGGACTGAGGATCGTTCAATGGATTCCCATAGGGTAGGGGATGGTGCGTTGGAGAACCATGCTTTAGCTTGGGTCAGGATGGAAGCCCAGTAATAATCTTGGAAGTTAATATAGCCTAGTCCACCCGCCATACGATGTTTAGTCAGTTGGGACCCTGCGCAACGGGGTCTTTTGCCTTGCCACACAAATTTCAAGAGGAGAGATTGCAGAGATTGGAAAAACTTGGCGGGGATGGGGATCGGGACAGTCCTGAACAAATATAATATTTGGGGGAGATGGAGCATTTTAAACGCCGCTAGTCTGCCCAGCCATGAGAATTCAACCAATGCCAGCCTGGTCAGGTCTGAGTGAAGTTTAGTTCGAAGTGGAATATAATTTGCTTCAAATAATAGCTTCGTTCTAGGGGTAAGTTGGATGCCGAGGTACGTTATGCTGAGCTTCGCCCAACTGTAAGGGAAGATTAGTTTGAGTCGATCGCTGGTGTCCTTACTTACTCCCAGATCTAGTATATACGATTTAGTGTCGTTAACCTTGTAATATGATATTTCTCCGAACCAGGCTAGCATCTTTTGGACCTCTGGTAGTGTTCTTTCTGGGTCTGTGATTAAAAGTATGACATCGTCCGCAAAGAGGTTAATCTTGTGTTCAGTGTCTGCTATGCGGATGCCCTGTATGTTGCTATTGGTTCTGATGCTTTCTGCTAGGGGTTCCATAACTAAGTTGAATATTAGTGGGGAGAGCGGGCATCCCTGTCTTGTCCCGTTAGTGATATTGAAGGGATCTGATAGGGTGTCTGAGGCAAGTACCCTGGCAGATGGGTTTGAGTAGAGAGCCATTATGTAGTCGTGGATTGGACCTGATAGCCCAAATTTATGAAGCGTCAATGAGCTATAGCCCCAGTGCACCCTATCAAATGCCTTTTCGGCGTCGAGAGATAGGAGTAGGGATGGGGTTTGGGTGTGTTCGACATGGTGGAGAAGGTCTATCATGCGTCTAGTGGCGTCAGATGCCTGGCGGCCTTTCGTAAATCCGGGCTGGTCTGGGTGTATCAATGAGGGTAGGATGTTATCTAGTCGATTAGCAAGAAGTTTAGCATAAATTTTTATATCAATATTTAGCAGCGAAATGGGTCGGAAGTTTTTAGGGGAGTCTGGCTCCTTCCCCGGTTTGGGAAGAGCCACTATTCGAGCACTAAGCATTTCAGGGGGAAATTGTGCGGATTTGGCAGCTGTGTTAAAGGTATTACATAGAAAGGGCGCTAAAATGTCTTGGAACATTTTATAATATTCGCCTGTGAAACCGTCAGGGCCAGGAGATTTGGCTGCTGGGAGGTTATGGATGGCTCGTCTAATTTCATCAATCGTGAATGGGCTATTGAGTGAAGCGAGTTGGTTTGGCGATACTTGTGGGAGTTGTAGTTTGTCAAGGAAGGAAGATATACTCTCCGGGGAGGGCTGTGTGGCGGAGGGGTCTTTAGCAAGGTTATATAGATCTCCGTAGTACGTACTAAAGGCATTGGCGATGTCATGAGGTTTAAGAAGTTTCCTGTGGGAGTGAGGGTGGAATATAAATGGGATTTTAGTCTTGGTTCTATATCCTTTGATTTTAAGAGACATTGCTTTACCTGCTTTATTGCCAGTGGTGTATGATCTGGCCTTTATTAACCTGTATAGCTTTTCTTGTTTCTCAAGGAGGTGTGCCCGCAGGTCGTGGCGCAGGGTGAAAATTTGTGCTTGGAGGGCAGGAGAGGGTGCAAGTTTGTTCTGTGACTCAGCCTTCGCTAATGCATTAGTCAATTCATCTAGCTTCTGCGATCTAGCCTTTTTTTCTCTAGCACCTAGTTGCAAGAAGGTTCCCCTAATCACCGCTTTATGAGCGTTCCACACCACCACCGGGTCCGACACAGCTTCCTGATTGATTGAAAAGTATTCTACTAGTCGTTCCCTGATATGGGAGCATGAGCTAGTGTTACGGAGTAAGTAGTCGTTTACTCTCCATATGAAAGATTTTTGGTGGGAGGGGCCATCAGAGATGCTAATGCTCACTGGAGCATGGTCCGACCAGGTGGCGGTGTGTATATCAGATTTTACTATTCTCTGCAACAATATCTTATCAACCAAAAATAGATCAATTCTCGAGTAAGTGTTGTGACGCGGCGAGAGGAAAGTAAAGTCCCTCTCACTCGCGTGACAGCACCTCCAGACATCATACAGATCCATTGAGGACAAATAACTCCCCAGTAGGGAGGGGCGTCTCTTGGTGCCAGAGGTTGAATCAAGGTCAACATCAGGTACCATGTTAAAGTCTCCACATAGGATGATATGGCCTCGATGGATTCTCTTAACTTTACGGACAATTTTTTTGATAAACGCCAATTGACCATTGTTGGGAGCATAAACAGAGACAAAGGTATACATAACATTATCAATTGAACCGATCAATATTAAAAACCTTCCTTCTGGGTCGGATTCGCAGGATCCAAGTTGGAAATTCACTGAGTCTTTGATCGCTATCATCACTCCCCGTTTTTTCTTGTGGAATGAGGATGTGAACACCCGTGAGTACAACCGATGTTGGCATTTAGGGGGAGCTTTCGCAGAGAAGTGTGTCTCTTGAACGCAAATAATGTCGCTATGGTGGGATATAGCAGTTGACCATAGAGATGATCTTTTTGCGGGGTGATTTAGGCCTCTTGCATTAATTGAGATGATGTTGATTCCCATATTCGTATTTAGGGGAGGAGGTCTCTAGCACTTAAAGATGTTGATGATAAGAGAGAAGGAAAAAGAAAAAAAAAATAGGCAAACAAAGGCAAAGGAGAAGATTCCTGGGGTCCTGAGGACCCGGGTGCTGGTGGATTAGTTCAGATCTAGGATGTGGTAGAAGTAACTTCAGCTCTAATCGGTATCCCCTCAAGCGTTTGGAGTTGGCAGTAGTTGTGGAAAAGACCTGGGTAGGTCCTCAGATGTCACCTGATAAAAGCACTAGTCGCTGCTCCTGGTAGCGGCGTTGAAAATATTGGTCGGTGAGCTGTGGTATCTGCAACTGGGGAGCAGGGCAATGAGAACAATAGAAGGTGGGACAAACGTGTCCAGAGGGGAGAAAAGGGGAGTAAAAAGAAAAATTTAAAACAACAAAAAAAGTGGAGATCCGAGATGTGCAGTATGCACAATGGATCAGCCAGTGGCCAATTCAGCAGCAGACGCTGAAGGGCAGCTGGTCAGGGTGGGGGTATAGTTCAGCAAGTATGATTCGTGTCGCAAACCATGCCGGACGGGCAGTCGTTGAGAGTGTCCCGGGTTCTTTATCAGCGACGGTTATTCTTGCGGGATCCGCGGCCCGCGCCAAAGGAGAATGGATTTGGGGTCCCTATGGGATCACGCGTCTCCGGTGGTGGATCTAGAAGGACACCCCAATCTCGCAGCAGTTTCAAGCCTCCTTCCAGGGTGGAGATGGTGTGGGGTATGCCGTTGTAGGTGGCCAATATGGTGGCCGGGTGACGCCATTTGTACTGAATTTTGTGGTTATTCATGGCCTTAGTGATAGAGCGGAGTTGTCTGCGCATCTGTAGCGTGTATTGAGACAAGTCAGCGTAGAGCTGGATATCCGAGTAGGGGGCAGGTAGAGGGGACAGTTCTCTCGCTTTCAGGAGGATTTGCTCCTTGGCTTGGAAAAAGTGCACTCTGAGAAGAACATCTCTAGGGACATCCGCCTCAAGATGGCGTGGTTTAGGCAATCTATGTATGCGGTCAATCGTTAGTTCTATGGGGGACAGTTCTGGTAGTAAGCTGGAGAACAGGGTGCTAGCAAAATTATGCAATTCTGTAGGCTGCACAGATTCCGGGATGCCGCGTATCTTAACATTATTGCGCCTTGAGCGGTCCTCAAGGTCCGCGAGTTTAGATTTCATCCATAGGGAATCGTCTTTATGGTCATGATAGGCATCAACCAGATCATTAATCGTTTCCGTGCACTCTTCCACTTTGGTCTCAATGAAAGTCACCCTGTTATCCATGTGTTTCATTTCAAGTGAAAATTTGTTGATCAAAGAGGAAAGATTTGACATGAGGGATGATTGGAGGGACACTAACATGTCCTTCATGGTGGTGTCTAGCACCGGTTGCCCCAGGGTAGGGAACTGAGCGATGGATGATTGCAAGGAAGAGATTGCAGTGTCATTATGTAGGCCTGTACTCACAGTATCTGCGGCCTGTCCTGCTGTATCCATCCGCATCCTTGTCTTCGCTGGACTCTGGGTAGCTGGGGTCGCTGGAGCGTAGTCTGGCGGTTCTCCTGAGGCCATCCTGTGCCTAATTTCGTGTGGATGGTTTGAGGCAGGCTCAGGGAAGGACAGTGAATGGCGCGCTGTGCCTCCGGCGGCGCCATCTTGCCTGGCTGTGTGGGGCTGATAGGCGAACGATTGGAGGCGCCGCGGGCCCGGTTCCTGCCCTCGTTTACGGGACATCTCGGTCGCTGGTGATGCGGGCATCTACGGGGGATCTGTCGGTGCCGCGGATGTCGGTGTGGGAGCCGGTAAGTTGCTTTGCCGTCCGGATGGTGTGCGGAGCTCTCAGCTCAAGCTGCCATGTTCGGCCGCGCGCAAGCCACGCCCCTAAAAAGAGTGACAATTTTGAAAAAAAAACACAATATATTTTACTTTTTGCTATAATAAATATCCCCCCCCCCTTTTTTTTTTTTTTTTTAGCAATTTTTTTCTCAATTTAGGCTGATATGTATTCTATATATTTCTGGAAATAAAAATCGCAATAAGCGTATATTGATTGGTTTGCACAAAAGTTATAGTGTCTACAAAATAGGGGATAGATTTATAGCATTTTTATTATTATTTTTTTTTTACTAGTAATGGCGGCGATCTGCGATTTTTATCGTGACTGCAACATTATGGAGGACACATCGGACAATGTTCACACATCTTAGGGACCATTGGCATTAATACGGGCCCGGTTCCTGCCCTCGTTTGCGGGACATCTCGGTCGCTGGTGATGCGGGCAGCTACGGGGGATCTGTCGGTGCCGCGGATGTCGGTGTGGGAGCCGGTAAGTTGCTTTGCCGTCCGGATGGTGTGCGGAGCTCTCAGCTCAAGCTGCCATGTTCGGCCGCGCGCAAGCCACGCCCCTAAAAAGAGTGACAATTTTGAAAAAAAAAACACAATATATTTTACTTTTTGCTATAATAAATATCCCCCCCCCTTTTTTTTTTTTTTTTTAGCAATTTTTTTCTCAATTTAGGCTGATATGTATTCTATATATTTCTGGAAATAAAAATCGCAATAAGCGTATATTGATTGGTTTGCACAAAAGTTATAGTGTCTACAAAATAGGGGATAGATTTATAGCATTTTTATTATTATTTTTTTTTTACTAGTAATGGCGGCGATCTGCGATTTTTATCGTGACTGCAACATTATGGAGGACACATCGGACAATGTTCACACATCTTAGGGACCATTGGCATTAATACAGCGATCAGTGCTATAAAAATGCATTGATTACTGTAAAAATGTCACTGGCAGTGAAGAGGTTAACACTAGCGGGCAATCAATGGATTGTGTTCCCTAGTGTGTGTTCTAACTGAAGGGGGGAGGGGGCTGACTAGGGGAGATGACAGATTGTTGTTCATACTTTGTATGAACAGACGATCTGTCACTTCTCCCCTCAGAGAACCAGAATCTCTGTGTTCACACAAAGAGATCCCCGTTCTCGCCGTGTTACATGTGATCGCTGGAGCCCAGCGGTCATCGAGACCGCTAGGCACTCGCATTGGCTCAGGGAACAAGCTGCAAGCCTAGTGGCCACCAGAAAGAGTGACGTAACATGACGCCGATTCGCCTGCTCATGCCATTCTGCCGCAGTCTAACTGCGGCCGCTGGTCGGCAAGCGGTTAAAAACACTAATGTTAAAGTTCATATGACAAAATAAAAAACAAACGAGAATACCATTTACAGTATTAAATAAATATAACTTGCAAGGTGGACTAAATGTACCAGACTTCAAAAAATACTATAATGCATTAATATTAACATAAGTAATAGAGTGAGCAAAAAAGACAAATTAAATAAAGGATGGATAAAATTGGGAAAAAAAAAAAATTTGTTATGCACCGTTGGGTAAGATCATATGGATACCGCCACAGTATAGAGCAGGGGTCTCCAATCTATGGCCCCCCAGTTGTTCAGGAACTACAATTTCCATCATGCATAGTCATGTCTGTGAGAGTGTTAGAGTTTTACAATGCCTCACAGGAGGTGTAGTTCCGCAACAGCTGGAGGGCCTTAGTTTGGAGATCCCTGATACTGAGTGTTGGATGATATTGCACATGTAATGGCACAAAACGTACTTAGAATTTGGGATATAATGCTGGGCGTGGCTTGGCGCGCAACGGAGATGGCAGCCTAGAAGGAGAGCTCAGTCGGAAAGCGGCTCCAGCACGTCTGTTACAGCGGCAAACGGCACAATAATGAGCAAGCAGGCCAGGCTCCAGCATCAGACCCGTCCTCGCCGCTCAACAGCAGTTAATCCCGGCCGGGATATCTCCGATATCTTTAAAAATCAGGCCTCAGCATTACAGGCCCCGGGGGAGGACAAGATGGCGCCGGTCCATGCGGCCGAGGAATACAGCGAGGACTCGCAATCGGCTACCGAGGACAATGGCAGGCATGGCTACCGTTCCACACACCCACTTACCTACGAGGACATGTCCGGCTTCGCAGCAGATATTAAGGCCTCGTTCTCCGCAGCGATCACGGACTTAAAGACCAGTTTCCTGGTCATGCAGGAAAAAATGGCGGCTGCAGAGACGGCGGGTAAGATGAGAGACAGATCCATACATAGACTTGACGAGGTTGTCACGGCCCACTCCCTACATTTCATAGAAATGAACAGACATTTGGAGGATCTGGATAACAGGGGGAGACGAAATAATATCAGGGTACGCGGCATACCGGAGTCCGTTGCGCCCGACCAAATCACCTCAGTCTTACAAAGGGTTTTCAATACTCTACTCGAACGTCCGGAGGACTCGGTTATTGACTTCGTTAGAGCGCACAGAGCACTCAGAGCGAGGGGCCCTGATACCCTACCCCCACGCGATATCATTTGTTGCTTACAGAGCTTTACACTTAAGGAGGATGTAATGACCAAGGCCCGTAGGAACGACCAAATAGTGTTCAACGGGGAGAATATAAAACTTTTCCAGGACTTGTCCCAAATAACTTTGAGAAACCGAAGGGCTCTACGTCCTCTGCTTGAAAAGTTGAGGGAAAAAGATATGCGTTACTCGTGGCGCTTTCCCTTCGCTCTGCTGGTTACACACGGAGGCAAGCAACATATCCTACGAATGCCTGCGGACCTCCCGGAATTTTGCGCAGCTCTCCAGCTTGATCCGATCGTTCTGCGCGACTGGTATCAGGAGTTCTCCATGCCAACTAAGGACAGAAGTCCACCAGCTTCACCGTTCGCCTCACCGGAAAAACACCTCTCCAAACGACAGAGGCCAGGACGAGGAGATTTCTCACCAAGGGGTACCCCACGAAGTCGCCCACACTCCTCCAGGAATCTGATGGAAGCTTAAGATTTATGAAGCGTTCGTACCTGCCTACCTTCCAGACGCTACAACGTTGCTCTTTTACCACCTGACCACCGCCTAGCCATCGGGGATTCCATGCTCCGCCAGCGCCAACCGTAGATCATTTCTAATTACATGCTTCCATATCGTAGAAACGACTCCTTGTGAAACCACGATCCGTTCGATTCCATCCTGTTTCTTAGGTGTTTCTTCGAAAATACCACGGCAGTATTACACATTTGCATTTATAGGTTATAAAGGCTGCAGGACAACGGCTGACTTTCTGAATAACGCAGCCCTGGCAGGGCGATAGTGATGGAGGATCCGTGTTCAAGGGGCGAAGATGCCTATCCAGGGCAATAATAGACCCCCCAGATTGTAATGAGCGGGTGGCGGGAGGGGTACGGTTCATTGGAGGGTAGGAGGTACCTTAATTTCTCATTAATTGCCATTTGCTAGGCCTGCTTGTTCTATTCTTGTTCTATTCTCGCTTTTGTTTTATTTTGATTCTGGTTTATGTTTATTGCTTTTCCGTTTTATTAATCAGATACCAGTTTGCATTATATGTATGTTTGCTGCTGTGACAGACCAATTAGCACCTTTCATACGCTTTATGGGGCCGCTCACGACGGTTCCTTGCACTTATAGTTGAATTACCACCGTGATAGACAACGGTCCGGTGCCTTCAAATACATACCTTCTCAGGGCGGACACTGGGCTAATTGGCCTGAGGTGCCCTGCACGGTGAAGGTTGTTATCTCCGGGGAGGGCCTTCCCGAACCCCACAATAGTGCATCAGGCAGGTCACTTTGGGGCCTGTCTCACGTACTAATTTTGACCACCTTGAGACGGTTATTTACTCTTAAGGGGGTGTGACCTACGACTCCGTCCTCATCTCACTTCATCTTCTCCTTTCTCTTCACTGCTTTCTTTCTCTTTATTTCGCCTTGCTACGACACAAACGACAGTGTTTATATATACTGTATATTACTGACTATTGTATACATCATAACTTTTTGCTATCTTGTTGAGATTGTGCCTACAGGTGTCGGATCCCGCACCTCCCTGAGCCCGAACCATGGCGTATTCTGATTTGGGACGTAACCCAACGGTAGTCTCACATAATGTCAAAGGGCTTAACATCCCCAAAAAACGAACCACTTTACTAAGAGAACTCAAAAAAGGTAGGCCCCACTTTGTATTTTTACAGGAGACTCACTTTAAGACCGGACATACACCAAGACTGACTGACTCATACTTTGTAGAAGCTTACCATGCCACCAGTCCTGGGACGAAATCAAAAGGGGTCTTGATACTGGTGAGTAGGGATGCTGACTTAGAGGTTACAGGCAAGCTGGTCGACCCTGAAGGGAGGTTCCTTTTACTCAAGGGGACCTGCAGAGGAACTCCCCTGACTCTGGCAAACGTATACTTCCCCAACTCGGCTCAACTCACTTTTTGTCGGAAACTGATTGATGAACTGAAATGCTTCAGTTCGGGCAGACTTATTTTGGGTGGAGACTTCAACGTACCCCCTATACCGACTGAAGACACTTCCAATGGCAAAACCGCCATCCCTTATAGGGCTCTTAAGAACATTAAGAAGCTCCTGCATTCTCTGAATCTGGTAGACTCATGGCGTCACCTGAACCCTGAGGGCAGGGACTTCTCCTTTTTCTCTATCCCTCATAACCGCCACTCACGAATAGACTATATCTTCGTTTCTCAGAGAGATTTGTCGCAGCTGAGTGCTGCCCACATTGGGATACAATCAATCTCCGACCATGCTCCCATATCCGTGACATTGGATTGGACAAATACCCGGGCCAGACCCACTGCATGGAGACTGAACTCGTCATTACTAACTGACCTAGCACTACTACCAGACTTGACTTCCTCTTTGACTGAATTTTTCAAGCTAAATGACACCCCTGGGATGAACCCCCTGGCGATCTGGGAAGCCCACAAATGTTTTATTAGGGGCGAGCTGATACGCATGGGTACACGTAAAAAACGGGAGAGAGATAAAATGATCAATGAGTTGACCGCGAAAATAAGATCCCTTGAATCACAGCATAAACGCTCCCTCACAGTACACTCAGCAGAATCTCTACTTGAGACACGGAAAGCTCTTAAACAGCTCTTAGACAACACTACCAGGAGGTTCTTATTTTTTAGACGGAAAGTTTACTATGAATATGGGGACAAAACAGGTAAGGTCCTAGCGAGGGCCCTGAACACCCGTATAACACACAACCACATCAGGGGTATCAATGGCAAGGATGGGAAGACAGATTTAGAAACTGAGAAGATTGCCCAACACTTTCAAAACTACTACACAAATTTATACAACCTCCCGAATCAGCAGAGACCGCCGGATCTGGGGGGTGACAGGACCCAGGCGATACAGCATTATTTAGACGCAGTTAATCTACCCAGACTTAATGAAGAGGACAGTAACCAGTTGGACAGACCCTTTGACGATTCCGAAATTAAGACAGCCATAAGAGATTTGAAGACGGGCAAGAGTCCGGGGCCAGATGGGTTTGGTGCCATTTATTATAAGACATTTACAGAGGTTATTCTCAACCCTTTCAGAAAAGCAATGAATTCCTTGACAAGCCAGAGACCAAACTCAAATGACTTCCTATCAGCCTTTATCACTGTTCTCCCCAAGGAAGGGAAGGATCCACTTAACTGTTCCAGCTACAGGCCCATATCTCTTCTAAATACAGACGTGAAACTGGTAGCAAAGATCTTAGCCAACAGGCTGAAACCCCTACTCCATGAATTGATTGGACCCGAACAGGCCGGATTCATGCCAGGCAGGGAGGCAAAAGACAATGTGACGAAGTCCCTGAACCTGATTCATGTGGCACACCAGCGAAAGATCGAGGGCTTTCTCCTGTCAACTGACGCGGAGAAGGCCTTCGATCGAGTAGCTTGGGATTATATGTTTGAGGCGTGCAGGCGTGCTGGCTTGGGCCCCGGCATGATGGCCTGGATTTCGGCACTATTTTGGAACCCTTCAGCTAGGCTTAAAGTGAATGGCTCCCTCTCAGAGACAGTGCTTATCAAGAATGGCACAAGGCAGGGGTGCCCTTTGTCACCCCTGCTTTTCATTATTGCTCTAGAGCCATTCATAAGACACACCATCATGAACCCATCGATTAGGGGATTCCAACTTAAAGAGAGAACTTTTAAAATTGCGGCTTACGCCGATGATTTTCTGTTCTATTTAACAGAACCACACACCTCTATACCTTCGCTTTTGAAGGAATTCACAAAATTTGGATATATCTCCAATTTCAAAATAAACTATTCTAAATCGATGGCCATGAATGTGTCTCTTCCCGAGGCCCGATTGTCGGTGGCCAGAGTCGGTACCCCCTTCACATGGACAGCCTCAGCTATTAAATACTTAGGAGTTTGGTTGACCCCCAGACTTGCACTGATGTACGCGCGGAATTTTCCCCCCCCTACTTAAAAGCATTACACAGGACCTTCTGAGATGGGGATCGGGCTATTTCTCATGGTTTGGCAGGGCGGCCATCTGTAAGATGACTGTACTGCCAAAGGTACTTTACTTGCTCCGAACCTTGCCCATCAAGATACCCATGAGCTTTTTTAAAGCGCTACACTCCCTTCAGACAAGTTTTATTTGGGCCCGTAGGCCCCCTAGGTTGAAAAAGTCTCTCTTAACCAAACCCAAAGAAAGGGGTGGCTTGGGTATACCCGACTACAAACTTTACTATTATGCTGCGCATGTTGCACGTATCATAGATTGGCACTGTCACTCCCAGATTAAAGATTGGGTCTTGTTGGAGGAGGAAGCAAATGTGATTAACCTCCAGTTCTCTCCCTGGATCCCAAGGCTTAGATACCCCAGATCCATGCTTTCGCACCCCACTGTAGGCACTACTCTTCACATTTTTCATACACTGACCAAACAATCTGAGTTCTCCACCTCTCTGAGCCCTTTAACCCCTGTTCGAGATAACCCGGACTTTGTGCCGGGCTTACAGAACCCACTACTTAAAATACAGAGACCGAAAAGACCGCTCTTAGCACTAGACTGTTTTAACGGTAGCTTGATGAAAGACTTCACTGATTTTAAAGTAGACAATGATTTACCAAGACTACCACTCTGGACATATTTTCAACTGAGGAGCTACTGTAATGATGTAACACGTAGACCACACTTGACGCGAGCAGTGACGGATCTAGAATCAGTTTGCTTGAAAGGTGAACCTACCCCAAAAACTACTTCGCTTACATATGCATGGTTGAGATCACTAGGTCCTCGAGAGGATCACGGGCTCAGGGAGAAGTGGGTTCGGGCTTTGGGTTCCCCGATCTCTGACGATCAGTGGGATAGGGCATGTATTCTATCACACAAATGCTCCCTAAGCACGAAAATGCAAGAAACGTCCTACAAACTGTTGACCCATTGGTATGCTACCCCAGAAAGAATTCACAAATGGTATCCTCACTCTTCGGATAGATGCTGGAGGTGTGAACGGGAGGAGGGCACTCTATTCCACATTTGGTGGCAATGCGACCAATTACAGCGTTATTGGTCGGGGGTGAAGGAGCTGATTGGGCAGATCACGGAGACCAGTCTGAGGTTGGACACGGCAAGTTGTTTGCTCCACATTGCCAACACCTCATTCAAAAGATATAAAAAGTCGCTCACCAGACATATGATAAATGCAGCCAACTCTCTAATTCCACTATACTGGAAATCCAAAACTACACCTACCATAAGAGAATGGCTGCTTAAAATTGCTTCTATCTGTGAGATGGAAGACACGGCAGCCCAATCGAATGAGCGTGTTGAGGGTTATCACAGAACATGGTCTCCGTGGTTTGCCTTTAAATACTCCAAATCCTTTGGGGACATCATGGGCAGCGGCCTGATGGCCTGAAGAGTGGTGGGGTCCAGACAACTAGTCAATCACTAATTTATACCATACAAACACAGCTCTTGACCATGAGCTAGAGCATCCGGAACAAGGCGAATTTCTCCTCCCTTTCTCCCTGTTTGTCTTTACTCTCTATTTCTAACCTTATATATTTCTATACTTGACTTCTTTACTAAATTACTAGTTCTTTTGATATGTTTTCTAGATGTACATTGAGCTTGATGGGTTCCTGAGGGAATCTGGGGTTGGATAATGAATCACCCTTCTAAGTCCGGTAGGGCTCGCAATGGAAGGATCTGATGTTTTGATGATACCCCTATTATAGCCAACTAGAAATGTTATTGACACAAATTCAATCTTGTTAAGCATAATTGTTTTTTTTTGCAGTGTCTTTTTGCATACTCTTGTAATATGTGCTTTTATTTGCTAATAAAACTTTTCTTGAATGAGAAAAAAGAATTTGGGATATAATTCACAAACAAGGGAAATGGAAGTATAATTCACCAATAATTCCACGAAGCCCCCATACACACTATCAGATTTTCTGCAGATTTTTTTCTTCAGATTTACCAAAACCATGTAGTGCAAGGGCATGCCTGATCACATACACATTGAAACTCCTGAGGTTTGACCTCATATTATATGGTTTTGGTAAATATCTTTTTTACCGTGAACAATTAAATTATTTGGGGCAATGGATAAATAGTTTAAATGCACAATTAACCAGTTCCGGACCAGCCACTGCAGTTTTATTGCGTCAGGATGGCTCCGCTGGGCATATTGACATTATCTTACATTGGGTGCATGCAAGTCGGATTTGCTTTAGAACTGATCAGTCTCCAGGCTCAGGCCCACGATTTCTGGCCTGGACCTGCTGATTGGTCCTGGCAAATTAAATCCTTCCCGCCTGTGTAAGTGTAAACACAGACAGGGAAAGTGATGTCATCTCTCCTCGTGGAAGTCTTTTCGTTCAAGAGAGGAGAGAAGACGTCATAGAGTAAATGTACCAACACTACACTGACACCAGTACACTTGTCACCACTTGATCGACCACTGTGTCACCCAGTGCAGTGTTCATATTTTTCTTTGATCACTGTACTGGTGTCATTTGTGACAATAATCAGTGTTGGGGTACTTAGTGGTAGGCCCAGATAAGTCTAGGGACCCCCTCTAATAAAGGTTTAACCCCTTGATCACCCCCTGTTACCAGTAATCACCGTATTAGTGTCACATTTGATTCTAGTTAGTTATTTTTTATAGCGTCAGGGTACCCACCGTATATTACCTAATAAAAGGTTTAATCCCCTGATTACCCGATGGGTTACGTTTTAGCATCACATAGGGTCTGTGTTGCCCCAAGCAGTGTCAGATTAGTGCCAGTAGCGTTAACACCCGCACCATACACCTCCCTTAGTAGTATAGTGTCTGAACGGATCAATATCTGATTTGAGCAGATCTATATAGCGTCCCCAATAGTTTAGGGTTCCCAAAAATGCAGTGTTAGCAGGATCAGCCTAGATATCTGCTAGCACCTGCATTTAGCTCCTCCCCCAGTCCAGCCCAAGTGCAGTATCAGTCGATCACTTTCACTTACAAAACCCCTGGTAAACCACTTCAACCTGCAGTTTGCAGCCTTGTTTACTCCTGATAAAGTTGTCTGCATTGATGAGTCCCTAATTAAGTTTCCTGGCCGCTTGTCTGTCAAACAATATCTTCCCAGCAAAGCGTGCCAGATATGGGGTCAACATGTATAAGCTTGGTGACAGGGCAACAGGCAATACATATAGTTTTATGGTTTACAATGGAAAAGATAGTCACATGGACCCGTAGAACTGCCCAGACTACATAAGGAGCGCAAGTAAGATTGTGTGGGATTTGGTGTCACCCTTATTCCGAAAGGAGTACTACTTATACGTGGAAAATTATTGATAATTTATATTATTATTATTATTATTTTATTATTATTATATTATATATATTATTGATAATTGACACTTTTTAGTCACCTTTTTGATTGTGGAATTGGCGCAGATGGCACAGTGCGATCCAATCACTGGGGCTTCCCCCAACTGCTTTGTTGAATTCCAACTTAGACGGGGGAGAGAGCCTGCTTGAAATTTAATAATTCGTTAGCAGTGAAGTGGAGGGATACATGGAATCTTTTTGTTCTGTCCTCCCTTCATGCAGATACAAATGTCCAAATTTCTACGATGACTGGTTTTATGGAGAAACCCCTCTTTGTCCACGAATACAACCTTAACATGGGAGGGGTGGACCTTAACGACCAGTTGTTGGTGCCGTACCTAATTGCCTGTAAGGCCAGACGCTGGTACCAAAAGTGTCTGCATACTTATTCCAATTGGCTCTGCTGAATGCTTTTGTGCTATACAAAACTTCAGGACGAACTGGATCCTTCCTTAAATTCCAGAAAGAGATCATCACAGCTCTTCTGTTTCCAGACGGTGCTGTGTCCCACCTTCCCAACGCAAATGCAGTGAGCCAGATGCATGAGAGGCATTTTCTGTATGTCCTCCCTGGTACCCCTACCCAAAGAATACCCCAAAGAAGATGTGTCTACAGAAAACACGGATATAGGCATGACACCCACTTTTATTGTCCCTCCTGTCCTGACCAACATAGTCTCTGCATTGGTGACTTTTTCAAATGCTACCACACACTAGTGGAGTATTAACATAGGGTACAGCATTGCACAATCCTAGGGCACACGTACACAAGGTCTCAAAAGATGAGATGGCCATCACTTTTTTTTTTTTTTTTCTGTTTAATTATTTTTATTGAATTTTCACAATTTACAAGTTATACAGTGACAATGAAGTAGATGTATAGATAGCAAGTAACGTAAACCAAACTATACATGAAAACATGACGTAAGTCACAACTAACCAAAACGTTACGTAAAGGGATTGAAAATATGGTTAAAGTAACAATCAGTAATACAGATTGTGAAAAAAAGCTTCCAGAAGAAGCAGCAGTTAGAAGGAGTCTCGTTGGTGGAGAATGTTAAATAAAGAAGGTTAAGAGGGTAAGTAGGAGAGGGAGGAGGGTAGAGAAAGAAAAAAAAAAAGAGAGGGGGGGGGGGGAGGGAGCAGCAAGAGTCACCACAATTTCTCCAACAATTCGGTGAGGTAGGTTAGTGAAATTTGGCTATTCTATGGGGGGTCAGATACCATCGTATAAGTGTTTTTTGTGAGAGTTCCCACAGTGCGGTGCATGTGGTAGCTTTGTATATGGAGTTGATTGCAGCAATCCATTGTTGGTCTGAGAATTGGAGTTGTAAGTCCAACTTCCAGTCCAGGAGGGGTTTGAATTTGTGAAATGTGTGTTTTTCCTGCAATGTGGAGTATATGATGGCCACTCCCTTAGTAGTGGGGTTAGAAGAAAAAAAATATTCCCAAAGTTTCACAGGAATGGCCCCTTCTAAGGAGGGGTGGGCTAAAAGGCATGTTTGTATTCTAT
Source organism: Lithobates pipiens (assembly GCF_037356315.1). Classification (NCBI taxonomy): domain Eukaryota; kingdom Metazoa; phylum Chordata; class Amphibia; order Anura; family Ranidae; genus Lithobates; species Lithobates pipiens. The sequence continues at coordinate 378,383,720 of NW_027507903.1, read as the reverse complement.
GGTATGTCAAGAAGTCTTTAAGGGGGGCTCCGTGATCCAAGCAGATTTGATGGAAGGATTTGTTATTTAGCAAGGTGTGAAGCTCATGGGTAGAGGATATCTTAGTTGTAATCTCTAGTGGAATAGTTAGGTCTGGTGTGAGGTGCTTTAGAGCGTTGAGAGGGATGTGAATTTTTTTGGTTGGAAGTTGTGACCATGTGGTGTGATGTAGTATTCTCCATGCTTTGATGGAAGCTTGTATAGGTGGGGAATAGTGTCGTAAGAAGGTGGTAGTAGAGGTTGTGCTAAGTAACCAATCTCGGAGGTTAGGGCCTGGTGTGTCCGCATTCTCAATGGATCCCCATAGTGTAGTGGGGGCGGGTATCAACCAATCTTTCATCTGAGATAGAATCGTAGCCAAGTAGTAATCTCTTATGTCAGTGAACCCCATCCCACCTCTAGATCTGTGTTTGATGAGTTTAGCTAGGTTGCATCTAGATTTCATCCCTTGCCATACAAATTGGCTCAGGACAGACTGCAGGGACGCGAGGTATGAAGCTGAGAGAGGGATGGGGACTCATCGCATCCAGCCGGCCAGCCGAGCCGCCCCTTCACCCTTGACCCCCCCACCAAGCACTTTTTGGGATCGCTGAATGAGATACTTATATGTGAATGCTGCTTTTCACTACGGTTAGCTGATCCATTATAAGGAGGAGTATATTGAGGAGACTGAGGATTTACATACAACGCTTTAACTAAGCTTCCATCTGGTAAGCGCACTCACTTCATGGTGACGGGCACTTGTGCGCATTCTTGTGTGTGTAACCACCGTGGTGTTCTCATAAAGGATCGCAACTGTGGATTGTTTATGGACTTTTTATGAACTCTTCAATTAAGAAATCACATTAATTGTCACTTTTTTTATTTCAATATATAATGAATGTGTTAATTATTTATAACCTTTAAAAAAAAATGTGTTCTGGGTAGTTAGGCATAGACCATTTTCCCTGTTGGCGCAGCTTTTCGTATTTTCTTATTGCTGTTGGGTGTGTGTATCTCACTTACTGCTGCTGCCTTCTTTATAGATTACTGCACATTTCTTCCCTCTTTTTGTTTGTTTTGCTTTTTTACTCAAGCGCAGTTTATTTTTCCTTAGTACCCTAAAGATGTAGAGGAGTCTTGGTAGGATCATCATTTTAAATGCCGCTAGGCAGCCGGCCCATGAGAATTCGTGTTTAGCAAGCTTGTTCGATTCAGTGAGGAGCATTTGTTTCACTTCTGTATAGTTAAACGAGAAGAGACATTTACTGGATTTGATTAATGTAATCCCCAAGTACGGGATACCGTTATCAGCCCAAGGATATGGATACGTGTTGCGTAAGATATTGCTCGTGATAGCATCCATGCCCAGGTCCAGTATGTAGGACTTGTGTTCATTGACCTTATAGTAAGAGATATTACTAAATCTTTGTAAAAGGAGTTGTATTGAACCCAGGGAGGACTGGGGGTTTGTGACCATCGATATCACGTCATCTGCAAATAAATTTATCTTATGTTCTAAGTCCCCAATTTTAAAACCAGAAATGGAATGAGCTTGACGTACATGTTCCACCAAGGGTTCCATAGCCAAATTAAAAATGAATGGGAAGAGTGGACAACCTTGGTGTGTGCCATTCGTAATGGAAAAGGGTGTGGATAACATTTCAGAAGTATACACATGTGCGGAGGGGGAGGAGTACAAAGCCATTATGGCTGAAAGGATTGGGCCGTGGAATCCAAATTTAGTCAGAGTGGCTTGGAGATATAGCCAGTGGACTCTATCGAAAGCCTTCTCTGCATCCAAGGAAAGGAGCAGAGAAGGCGTTCGGTTGGACTTTTCTTGTGGCGTCAGACGCCTGTCTACCCTTGGTAAAACCAGACTGGTCTTGGTGGATCAAGAGGAGCATAATTTCTAATAATCGGTTGGCAATCAATTTAGCGTAAATTTAGAAGCGAGATTGGTCTAAAATGTTGTGCTTGTGTTGGTTCCTTACCTGGCTTCGGTATTGTGACAATTAAAGCTTGTAGCATTTCAGGTGGGAGGGAGGAGGAAGAGGCAGCGTCATTACATACTGTAGTTAAGAAAGGAGACAAAGTTGAGCTAAATTGTTTATAGTAATTGCTAGTAAGGCCATCTGGGCCAGGTGATTTATTGGACGAAAGGGCTTTGATCACGGATTCAATTTCCAAGGTATTTAATGAAGCCAGTTGGTCTGGCGACAGTTTCGGTAGATTAATTTCCTGGAGAAAGGATTGGATGTCTGGCAAGGAAGGTTGGGTTACAGAAGCATCATCTCTTAAATTGTTTAAGGTATTGTAATAGTGACTGAATGCATCTGAAATGTTTTGGGGGTTGAGTAATTTTTTATTGGTAGTAGGGTGAAATAGATGTGTAATTTTTGGACTTAGCATAGTGGCCCTTGATTCTATTTGCCATATGTTTGCCTGCCTTATTGCCTGTAGAATAGTGGGTTGCTTTAAAATAGTTGTGGGCTTTCTCATAAGACTGTAAGAGGTGTGATCTAAGCTCTAATCTGAGGGAGTCCAATTTAGCTTTAGTTGTTGGGGTGGGAGCGGATTGGTTTAGGTGTTCTAATGTTTTAATTTCTGATGTGAGTAGGTTTAGACGCTGTGATCTCTTCCTCCTCTCTCTAGCACATATTTGAATAAGTATTCCTCGAATTAATGCCTTGTGGGCATTCCAAAGGACAGTATTATCTTTAACAGTACCAACATTGTTTTTAAAGAATTCTACTAGACAGTCTCTAATGTAAGAGGAGTGAGTTGGAGAGGCGATGATTGCTGCGTCTGCTCTCCAGAGCCTAGTTCGGGAACGTGCTGGTGAGTCTTCTAGGGTAATGGTGACTGGTGCGTGGTCTGACCACGTAATGGTGTCTATTGTGGAGGAGGAAGGCAAGGTCCATTTATCAACTAGGAAATAGTCAATCCGGATGTAGGATTTGTGTCGGGGGGAGAAGTATGAATAGTCTCTTTCAGTGGAGTGGTGGCATCTCCAGACGTCAAAAAGATCATGGGATCGATTTAAGGATCCCCTAGGGGAGGTCAGCCTTTTGGGTTGTGAGGAGGAGTCTATGGAGGAGTCAGGTACCATATTAAAATCTCCACATATGATCAGCTGACCCTGTTTAAATCTGTTGGTTTTCTTCATTAATTTAGAAAGGAAGTGAATTTGCCTTTTGTTCGGAGCATACAGAGTTACAATAGTATATCTGATGTTGTTAAGGTCGCAAGCAATGACCAGGTATCTGCCCTCTGGATCCTGTAAGCTGTCATGGAGGGTAAATGAGCAAGTGTTGTTGATGGCAATCATCACCCCATTTCTTTTTTCTGGGCCAGAGGCCTTGAGGACGTGAGGAAACAATTTGTGGGAACAAGTAGGTTCCGCGGAAATCTTGAAATGCGTTTCTTGAACGCAGAGAACATCGCATTGGGATTCACGGGCTGTACGCCAGAGGGATGTTCTCTTGGCCGGATGGTTTAATCCTTTTGCATTGAGGGACAAAAACTTGGGCATTGTGTAGAGGGAGTGTGGTGGTATACACAGGTAAGGTAGTACTCACAGTTCCTGGTAGAGACGGTCCTGGATCTTACGGGTTGCGTAGAGTAGATGAGGATACGATCCTTAAGGGGGATCCAAAATAGATGATCTTGCGTACTCGGAAGGACGAATAGGAGGGGGTGTAAGATAAAAAAAAGAGTGGTTAGAAGAGAGAGAAGAGAAAAAAAAGAAAACAGCTTGTGCGGTAAGCTGTGGAAGGGGTAGGGAGGGATCAGCAGTGTGTCAGAGGACTGCCGATCAAAATCGGGGGAGAAGTCCGTGGACTAAGTGCATCAAGCAGGCACCGAGCGGGTCGCAGATAGCTAGTAGAGGTGGTGCAGCACTAACCTTGTAGTCATTCGATCAAGTTGGAGCGTTGATGATTGTTGTATGTCAGAGGGTTTGTTGCAGATGACTGCGGACCAGTGGAATCAATCTCAGGGAGTACGCCCCAGGTGCGGAGCAGTTTTATGCCTTCTTCCACTGTGTGAATGTTGTGGCGGGTACCGTTTTTAGTGACCACCAGTTTGGTCGGAAATCCCCACTGGTAGGGAATCCTGTGATTGTTGAGTGGTTTTGTGATGGTCAGGAGTTGTCGTCTCTGTTGACGAGTTGTTGAGATGAGCTGTCGGGCATATGAATTCAAGTCTGCGGGGAGGACGGATTCAGGTATGCTCTGATTTTTACATTATTGCGTCTCAAACGGTCCTCGAGGTCCGCCATTTTGGCCCTCAGCCATTGTTGTTCGTCTCGCGTATGTTCAAATATATTAGGGGTCCATATTGTGAACTTGGTGTTGAGTTGTTCTCTGTACGGTCAACCCAGAGGACAAGGGGGCACTCTTTACGTCTAGAGGAAAAGAGATTTCATCTTCAAGTACGGAAAGGTTTCTTCACAGTTAGAGCTGTGAAAATGTGGAATAGACTCCCGCCAGAGGTGGTTCTGGCCAGCTCAGTAGATTGCTTTAAGAAAGGCCTGGATACTTTCCTGAATGTACATAATATAACTGGGTACTAACATAGGTAAAGTTGATCCAGGGAAAATCCGATCGCCTCTTGGGGGATCAGGAAGGAATTTTGTTCCCCTGCTGTAGCAAATTGGACCATGCTCTGCATGGTTTTTTTTTCGCCTTCCTCTGGATCAATTGTGGGCATAAAATTGGGTATTTGGATTGTACGATTATTTTTTATTTTATTTATTTGTTTTTAAGGTTGAACTGGATGGACTTGTGTCTTTTTTCAACCTGACTAACTATGTAACTATGTATGGTCGTAGGCATCTACTAGGTCATTCACCGTTTCAGTCATGGCACCCATTTGTGCTTCAACTCTGCCTATTTTGCGGCCTGTGTGAAGCAGCTCAGTTTGGAAGGCAGTGAACATAGATGAGATGTCATGATGAAGGGAGCTGTGCAGTGAGATCAGCATCTCTTTCAGCATGGTGTCTATGACCGGTTGATTGGATGTGGGGAAGGTTGCTATGGGGGAGGCAGGGGGATCCAGTGTCAGTGGTTGGTCCTGTAAAGGCCTTACCTCCGGGTCCTGGTCTGAAGGCTCTAAACGAATCCGCGATTTAGCAGGGCTGTTAGAAGTAGATGATGTCCCCGAGGAAGGAGGGGATCTGGCAGGGTCTCCGTGAGGTAATGTAGGGTCATCTGCTGCGTCAGGGAGATCTGTGTAAGAGACCGCCATGCGCTGTGTCCCCGTAGGCTGTGAGGCGCCGCAGGCGCCATCTTGGATTTTTCCTCCATGAGGGACCGCGAAGAACTCGGTAAGTTTTTAGGTGGTTTGAGGTCTTTTCGTTTTCTAGACCCTCCGGTCTGGTTCCCCCCGGGTGTGGAGATCCCCTGGGAGCATTTTGGTGTCTCGATTGGCGCTGTAACAATCCGTTTGTTCCGCTCGGTGCAGGAGCTGAGAAATCAAGCTGCCATTCCGCTCGGTGGTTAGCCACGCCCCCCCCCCCCCCCGCCATCACATTTTGAGAGACCCTGATCTGTAATGTTTACAGTTTGTAAAAAAAATTAAAAGACAAAAAGAGTTGTCCTTTTTTCCTCTCTATTGTTCTCTTATGTTCACTTTCTTTCTCTGTTGTTACTGTATTTTAGAACTGTAATGTTTTATTTTTACTGTGTGTTATTGTATTTGTATGGTATGTCTTGTCTCTTACTGTTATACTGTAATGTTACTTTGTTTATTGTTAACCATCATTTGCTTAGCAGGTACACCATTCAGCTGCAGCACAGGTTTATTTATTCTGACAGCAACAGCGTTTGCTTCCACGATACGTAAAACTGTGACTCTAGCGCTGTAGGAGGTGATTTCACCACCACAGTTAAAAAAAAAAAAAAAAAAAAGAGCATACATGTCAAAGCATGGGAGCAGGGGTGGAGGAGCAATTTGCTCCTAACATAGTAGAATGGTAGATTGCCCCATGCTTTGCCGTATATTTTTTTAGGCACAGATTGCAATAAAAAAATATATATTTTATTGAGTTAATGTTTTATTGCTACCATTGTTTGCTTTTCAGTTACGCCATTCATCTGCAGCACTGATTTATTTATCTTGATAGCAACAACATTTGCTCTCATAAATCAGCGACTCCAGTGCTGTAGGAGAAAATTTCACACCCACAGTTAATAAAAGTGGGTGCATGACTTCCGGTTCTGGTGCCACATGGAGTAGCTGCTCCTCTCCTTGGCTCCCGCAGCACAACCCCAAATTGGCCTAAAAAAAACTGCCTGAGCCACTCCAAACACCCACAGCCTCCTCCGGGTGATTACCGTCTACACATGGACCGGTTTGTGGAGAAAACCGGCTCCCGCTCACAAACGGCCCTGACAGCGCCACCGCAAATTGAGGCCCCGGTCTCGGCCTACACGGAGCCTCATGCTGACACCCAGACAGCCAAAAAGGAGGTAAGCGGCTGCTCGGCCCCCCACTCCTCCTCACATGCCCCCTCTCCACATACTTCTGCTCCACAGGCCACCTCTCCACAGGACTTTACCACAAAACACACTGGAGACAACAGCACGGAGTGCATAGTGCAGGCTGTGGCAGCTCTCCTATCCACCATAATTGCTGCCTCTGGGGAGAAAGCAGTAAACGCAGGGAGGAAACAAATCAAGGCCCAGCTAGGGGAGCACACCACCAGACTGAACGTCCCAGAGTACCGCTTATCTGGCGTGAAAGAGGAGCTCTATCAGGCTCAGGCCACAGAACAAGCTCAGGAGAAACCAACCAATACATCATCCAAAATTTAGACAATAGGTCCAGAAGGAGAAACCTACGATTTGTGGGTGTCCCAGAATCGATTTAAAAGCAGGCTCTTTCTGAATTCTGCACCAGGCGCATTTCTGAAGCACTAGGCCTTACAGGCCCCTGCACAGTGGAACAGGCCCACCACATGGGATCTTTTAACACTGAGCGCAAGTCGCCCCGGCCAATAATCGCTAAAGATCTGAACTATTCTGACAAAGCCCTTATCCTACAAAACTTCAGACAAACCCGCTCTCTCAAAATTGATAGAATAAGGGTCCTGATATTTGCTGATTACTCAATTGAAGTCTCTAAGAAATGGAAAGCATTCCAGCAGGTCTGTACAGAACTATATAAGCAACAAATAAAATTCACGCTGGCGTTCCGGGCCACCCTCCGCCTCAAAACCCCAAATGGAGAACAATTATCTCTGCATGACCCTTCAGAAGCGGAAGCCTTTTTGCATGCAGACCCGCATTCATACACCCCTTCCAAAGCTGCTCCTCTCAAATGCTCCCTAGACCAAAGAAGCCCGCAAAAGGACTCTCCTAAACGCTTCAGGCCCTCGGCCCCAGACTACCACCGGGCCACCCCTCGCTGATAGGGAGTCACATACCATGACTCTTACACTCCCTCCCAATGTAGCACCCCAGGTCTGACTCTATCTTTTTTTGTCTTACATTGCAGAGATACTCCTTTTTATCCTTTCTCTCCCACCAGCTCTACTTGTTTGTAACCACCATGTTTTTTTTTTCCCTCTAGGTACCGTATATTAACTACTATATTCCATGTTATGATGTTAAGCAAATATTACTCTTTCTGGTAAATGTTTTTATTACGCTCTACCTCTCCTCCTGGACTCACTGTGTACCGTGTCTTAAATTTTGTCTCCCCCCCCCCCCCCCCCCCCATGCATCACCCAAGGCAGCTGTGCAAACTCTTTTTTTAAAATGGGCACTCTTATGCCACACTAACAGGGTCATGTATTGTGAGCTGACCTACACAGTGACCCCATGCGGAAAAAAGAGAAGTTCACATAATTGATTGTTATGTTTTATTTTCAGGTTTCCCCCTCCAACCTTTCTCCCCCCCCCCCCTCCACCACACCCGGGGCCCATGTACTTCCCCTTCACCACACTCCTACCATGAGAACAGCACCTTACCTCCTGATATAACAATGACTTCACAATATCACCCACACAGAGATAAATCTACAACAGCGGCCCAAATCCTTCCCTCAACCTCCCCAATATGAAAATAGTTTCTTGGAACAAAAAAGGTCTTAGATTCTCCCAACAAGCGAATGAAAATCCTCAGACATCTCAAAAGACTGAAAACTGACATCGCTCTAATCCAGGAATCTCACTTATTAACACATGATTTTCACCGTAGGAAAAATCTATGGGTGGGGGGGCGGAGCCGGCAGCCAGAGCGCATGGTGGTGTGAGAGGAGAGTTCCGACACAGCGGGGATCCTAACGCGGCTCACAGCGAACCTACAAGCCTAAAATCAGCATCCCCTGAAAGGGGAACCTGCCAGGCAGACGCCGATCACCATGAGCAAGCGGAAGGAATGAGAGGGGCCACGAAAATTGACCGATTTCTTCCCTCCAGCAGCGGGTAGAGAGACCCAAGATGGCGCCCGCGGTGCACACAGCACGGCGGCCTCCCCTGGACACACAGCCCATGCAGATCAGACGGACCTGGGTGAGTCATGCTCATCGCTCTCTCCAATGCCCCCCTCCCCATCTGTGAGTCCAGTCAAGCAGAAAAGAAGAATAGGGGAGGGAGAGGACACCCAGGCAGATACTGAAGCAGAGGGGGATGACATGGAGGAATCCTCCATATCTGCACAGCAGCTGGATACTTTCCCTACATCAGGGCAACCCATTTTAGACACCACTATGAAGGAGATGTTACAAACACTAAGGGGGGCCCTGCAGCAAGACATGGCTTCATTTGTACACTCCACTAAGGCAGAGCTGTCTGCAGTTAAATCGAGAGTGACATATGTGAAACGCAAAATGGAGGAATTCACTTTTGCGCATAATGAACTAGTTGATGCTCATTTTGATGTTGAGGATGAAATAAAAGCTATGCACCTTAAAATGGTGGATATCGAAGACGGGGCATGCAGAAACAATGTGAAGTTTAGAGGAGTCCCGGAAACTGTTAAACCAGCTGAACTTACTGCCTATCTTCAAAAGCTTATGACTACTGCCCTCCCAACGCTGGGGCCTGCAGATGTTATCATTGACAGAGCGCACAGACTGCCCAAACCCTCATTCTTATCTGAGCAAGTCCCCAGGGATGTTATAGCAAGAATCCACTTCTTCCACGTGAAGGATCAGCTAATGCGATATGCTAGACAACACCCGTCACTCCCGGATCCCTTTACAGGGATTGCTTTATATGCCGACCTGTCACAAGCTACGCTAACGGTTAGACATAATCTAGTCCCTATCACATCGCCAAGATACTGCGCAACCATAAGATTTTGTACAAATGGGGCTTTCCAGCCAAGCTCCTTCTGGAAATGAATAATGAATCGCATGTGATTGCTTCCATAGCAAAAGGTATGGAACTACTCAAGAAGTGGCGTCTTCTTCCAGTCAATGGAGAAGCGGTGGACCCTGACCCCCTGCAGGACAGAAGGAACTACCATCGGCTCCACAGATGGAACAGATAAGTACACAACTGGTACCATAGTGCTTTATTACTGAGACCTTCTTCCGCCCTCCTCTCCCAGCCTTTCTGCAACTTATAACCCAAGTGCCTATATTACTATAGTTGACTAATCAGGCATTGGTTCAACTAAGCACCCGCTGAACGGCTATTTGTGAACATTTATTTTCCCCCCTTCCGCATTTACAGGATGAACACTGTATCCAGTTCATTAGACCTCCATACGGATGATCCTACCCAGTTATTTGTTGACCGTTTATGGTCTCGCTCCCAGTTCCTCGTTCCCCAACCATCTCTGTCAGACATGCTGACATTTACTACTCACCTGATCACCAATAATGACTTCCTGCTCTCACCTCTAACTCTTACCCTTGGATGGCAGCGGATAGCTCACCTACCTTGGAATGAACATTAAGCTCATGTCTCATAATGTGAGAGGCCTTAATAGCCCCCACAAAGGTAGGGCGCTCTGGAAATCTGCTTCTGACATGCACTGTGATATTCTATGTGTGCAATAAAACTCTTTTTGCCAGTGCTAACCCACCTAGATGCACACATAGAAAATTCCCACATGTGTTTACTGCAAATGATCAGACGAGAAAGAATGGTGTAATGATCGCTATAAAGGACACTGTTACCTTCTCTTTGTTGCAGGAGCGCACTGACCCTCGCGGTCGGTATATTATCCTGATTGCTGAAATTAATAATTCTGTGTATACATTGGTAAACCTCTATGCACCAAATACTAAGTCTATACACTTTATCCGTAAAGTGGTGCATAGGGCTAAAGCATTGCAGAAAGGTTACTTAATAATATGTGGTGATTTTAATGTAGTGCTTAATGCTGAACTTGACTCCTCCTCTGTGGCCCTCAGGCAGCGACCTTGCCTAGGCAACTTCTGTCATGAGGAAAGACTTTTTGACCCCTGGCGATGCGCCAGGGCCACTGAGAAGGACTATACGTATTACTCTACAGTACATGATAGCTATTCAAGGATTGATTATTTTCTCACGCATATGCATATTTTACAAAATGTTGTTAGAACAGATGTCCATAACATCACTTGGTCGGACCACGCTCCAGTGACAATTGAGGTTGTGGACATCAACAAAACTACTAGTAGACCTCCCTGGCGTAACAATACCTTTCTTCTTTCTCGCCCCCCTATTGGAGACGAGATAGAGGTAAGGGTCAAGGAGTTCTTTCATCTCAATGCTAGTGAGGAGTGTTCCCCGGCTATGATATGGTGCGCTCACAAGGCCTTTACTAGAGGCGTTCTCATACAGATAGCCTCGAGAGAGCGTAAGAAAAAAAAACACTGTATAACACAGCTCCACAAAAAGATTGCTGAATTCGAAAGTCTACACAAAAACCCAACTACCACCTCCCCTAGCATTCTCCAACACCTTACTAAATGTCGTGAAGAGCTACGGCAAGAACTTAAAGTAGACCACGACCTTTACTTCAAGAGAATGAAACTATCCTACTATTCACAAAATAACAGAGCAAGCAAACTCATGGCCCACCAACTAAAAAAAAGGCAGGCTAAGACTAACCTACCCCTCACCTGACATCACAACTCACATCAGGTTTTCCGTAACCCTAAAGATATAGCGGACACATTCAAAGATTATTATCACTCACTATACAATCTCAGTCAGGACCCTGGTACTCATCAGCCCTCTGAAATGGAAATTGATAAATTCCTTCACGATCTTAAATTGCCCAAAATAGATGCTTCCACTCTGCTCATGTTAAATTTCCCCCTTACTTGCGAGGAAGTGGCCACAGTAATCAAATCGTTACCCATGCACAAATCCCCAGGGGAAGATGGTTTCTTGGCCGAATACTACAAAGCACTTACGACGGTCCTAACCCCTAACAGATATCTTTAACTCTGCTGCTATCACGGGTCCCTTTCCAAAGGAAATGCTACAAGCTATCATAGTCACGATCCCGAAGCCAGGCAAAGACAACTCCCTCCCCCAGAATTTCAGGGCGATCTCACTTTTGAACTCGGATCTTAACCACTTGCCGCCCGCCCTATAGGCAATTGACGGCGGCAAAGTGGTTGCATAATCCTGACCGGACGTCATATGATGTGATCAGGATTATGAGTCGCTGCACGCCCCCGGGGGCGCGCATCGCGGCGATCGTTGTTGCGGGGTGTCAGTCTGACACCCGGCAACTACGATCTCGGTAAAGAGTCTCAGACGGAGACTCTTTACCACGTGATCAGCCGTGTCAAATCACGGCTGATCACAGTGTAAATGGGAAGAGCCGGTGATCGGCTTTCCCTCACTCGCGTCTGTCAGACGCGAGTAGAGGAGAGCCGATCGGCTGCTCCTCTGACAGGGGAGGTCTGTGCTGATCGATTATCAGCACAGCCCCCCCGAGGATGCCCACACTGGACCACCAGGGACGCCACCAGACCACCAGGGAAAAGGTAATCCTCCCTAGACCACCAGGGATGCCAGTCAGCACAATGGGTGCCAATCAGTGCCCATAATGGATGCCAATCAGTGCCCACAATGGGCATCACTGATTGGCATGCATTATTGTTTGGCACTGATTGGCATCCATTACTATAGTATAACACCAATGCCGCCTATGAGTGCCCACCTGTGCCGCCTATCAGTGCCCACATGTGCCGCCTATCAGTGCCCACCTGTGCCGCCTATCAGTGCCCACCTATGCCGCCTATCAGTGCCCACCTGTGCCGCCTATCCATGCCCACCCATGCCCATCTGTGCCGCCTACCCATGCCCATCTGTGCCGCCTATCCATGCCCATCTGTGCCGCCCATCTGTGCCGCCCATCCATGCCAATCCGTGCCAGCTATCAGTGCCAATTTGTGCCACCTATCAGTGTCCGTCCGTGTCGCCCATCCGTGTCGCCCATCTGTGTCGCCCATCAGTGCTGCCTATCAGTGCCACATATCAGTGCCACTTCATTGGTGCCACATTGGTGCCCATCAGTGCCGCCTTATCAGTGCCCATCAGTGTAGCCCCATCAGTGCCCATCAGTGAAGGAGAAAACGTACTTATTTACAAAGTTTTGAAACTGAAACAAAAAAAACATTTTTTTTTTCAAAATTTTCGGTATTTTTTTATTTGTAGCGCAAAAAATAAAAACCTTAGATGTGATCAAATACCACCAAAAGAAAGCTCTATTTGTGGGAAAAAAATGATAAAAATTTCATTTGGGTACAGTGTAGCATGACCGCACAATTGTCATTCAAAGTGCGACAGCGATGAAAGCTCAAAATTGGTCTGGGCAGGAAGGTGTTTAAGTGCCCGGTATTGAAGTGGTTAAAATTTATGTCAAAGTGCTCGCCAACAGACTAATGGATATTACCCCCTCCCTACTAGGATTAGATCAAGTGGGCTTTGTTAAAGGCAGGCAAGCACCAGATGGGACAAGAAGGATGCTCAACCTTCTACGATACACTGAACTTAACAAACTCCCTAGCGCTTTTTTAGCCTTAGATGCAGAAAAGGCCTTTGATAGGTGAACTGGCCATATCTATCTAAGACCCTACAAAAATTTGGACTGACAGGCCAAATACATACGGCTATAATGTCTTTGTATTCCCAACCATCTGCAAGAGTTTACAATTCAGGCCTTCTCTCTGATCCTTTTAACCTTACTAACGGCACTAGGCAAGGATGCCCGCTGTCCCCTATTATCTTCTGGTTCATCATAGAACCCTTAGCAGAGAGTATTAGAAACACTGAATCCATAAAAGGCATTAAAGCGGGATTCCGCTGCCAAATTTTTTTTTTCCCTGTGTCTTTGTTATGCGTTTACTAATGTGTTTTTGTACTCACTACTTGTGGCTTTTTACTCCCTGGCTTGCCGATTTCTTGCGGAAAAAACAGTTCTAAAATTTCATGCCGACTGTTTCCATATTGCTTGTGGGCATTTGAAGCCCACAAGCATTTCCTTCCGGGATGTGGTGATGCTGTGCTCCCAGCATTCACCACTCGATCCCACGCATGCTCATTGATAGCAGTGAGCAGCACCGTAAAACTTCGGGTTGCCATCACAATGGGCGTCGTCCTCGGGAAGTTCCTGCCCTGTTGTGATGGCAACGAAATAAACAATGGTGCCTTCTGACACGCCCTCGTTACATGACCGGCCTCATGTGACGCCAAAATCTCACGAGATTTTGGTAGGACAGCGTTCCCCACTGATTCATGGGAACAATGTGAGCAACCTCCCAGGGGACTTTGCGGAAAGCGATAACCATGCCTACTCCCACGGGCGGAGAGCCCAGAAGTCACCTTTTGAAATGTAAATTAAAAGTTAATTACAGCGATCAGATTTTTATAAAGGATTGTTTTGGCATCTATGGGAGAAACACTATGGCTTGTGAGCTTTTTAAAATGTGAGTACAACACCGCTTTAAGGTAGGATCGGAGACTCATAAAATAGGCCTCTTTGCTGACGATGTCATCCTCACCGTCACAGACCCTGTATCATCCCTTACATCCATTCAAACCCTGATAAGCAATTTCGGGAAAGTATCCTTCTACAAGGTTAATACAAATAAATGCTATGCACTGGCACTCAATATGCCATCCAGCACTCAAAATAAACTTAAACACGTCTTCCCCTGTAATTGGAACCCCCCATATATCACCTATCTAGGGGTGCTGCTGTCCCCCTCATCTACTGACACCTACCTCCACAACTACCCTCCCTTGTTGAACAGATTAGCGGATGAAATGAGCCAAATAGCTAAAGTGCAACTTTCATGGGTGGGGAGGATAGCTGCATACCAAATGCAAATTCTGCCTAAGCTATTATACCATTTCAGGACGTTACCAGTGCCTATACCCCACAAATTCCCCACAAATTCTTCGCTCAATTATCCAAAATTTTGAACACTTTTATATGGGCTGGAAAAAAAACCTAGAATAGCACTAGCACAACTTTACAAACCCAAATACCTAGGCGGGATGGGACTTCCTAATGCACAAACATACTACCAAGCAGCAATACTAGACCAAATGAAATACTGGTTCTCATGTCAATCCGACAACAAATGGTCAGATATAGAATGTGCTATCACCCCTGGACATGATCTCCCAGCTCTGACTATGGCGGCCACCATTTATCACAAACCTGATGCCCCACAATACCCTACTGTGCAGGCCACACTTAAGGCGTGGTCGGAGCTAACCCAGAGGAAAATCATTGATGCAGCAATGTGCACATTACAAATCCCCCTAGCAACTATCAATACCTCATACCCAACTTATCGACCCACCAATGGAAACAAACGGGCAATTACTTCCTTGCACACCCGAAGGGGAGAGAGGAGAGAGATATCATACATATACAAACTATATCAAATTAAACATTATAGCATGTCCAACGCAACTAAACCAGTGGAAATCCCCCAAGCACTCTGGGATTTCCTTCTTAATAAACAATCTAAATGCAAGAAGGGGATTTCACTGTTTTACAAACTGACAAACCCTCTCTACATGAACTCCAAATTGCCCTGCATGGGAACAGGAATTGCGGAAAGAATACTCAACCACTCAATGGCATATCACAATTAAATATAACAGTAAATCCTCTGCCTGCATAGACCATTGGAATAACGCTCAAAAAATACTTCACCGGTGGTATCTAACACCACTACGCCTCCATAAAATGCACCCGGATTTAACCCCACTGTGCTGGAGGAACTGTCAACACACTGGGAGTCTCCTCCACACTTTATGGAGCTGCAAAGCTATAACTCCATATTGGAAAAAGATAGAATCTAGATAGAACTAGAATTACTCTTGAACCTGACTTAGCACTGCTTAGCATTAGTATTGAACAGTTCCCCCCGGTACTGAGAAAAATAGTGGTAAATATTTTATATGCTGCCCGCATTTCATTGGCGAAACAATGGCGGTCTCCTACACCACCTTCCCTAGAGGTGGTAATAGCCAGAGTGAATAATCAATTTCTCATGGAAAAGCTACTAGCATATAAAGAAGGAAGAGCTCCAGGTTTCCACAAATATTGGGAAACATGGAGATCTTCCAAATATGCCTCGTCACACTTGTGAACTATATCCAATATCTTTTTGTTGAACATATATTTCCTAGCGAGAGTTGCCTTAAGTTTTAAACCAACCTTTAACTGAAGTGAGTACTTACATGACTGAAGGTGACTGCAACACCAGGGCACTCCCTAGGGGGTGTGGTGAGCGCAGTCTCCCCCACTTTGACTCAGGTGTAGTGTCAAGAGATGAACACATATCACTGTTTTTTAAAATTTATTTAATGTTTCCCCTATGCTTTTTGAAACGTTTTGCTGCTATCAGCTAAGCCTTCTTAACGCTCATGGGTGGTTATGGGAACGTAAGCACCCCAGATCTACCACCCTAGACCCTCATTAAGGTCAAGGGGAGCTACTTTTTCTATTTTAACTCTGAATCTGAGCCTGCTCACAGTGTGAACCCAAATGGGGTGACGGGCTTTGCCTCCCAGGAGGCCATGTTCTTATAAAATGTTAAGTAGCTCTATTGTGAAGTTTTAGTTCTAAGTCTAAGCACCCACAGATTATTGCTAAAACTGTGTACTACATTGATATCTATTTTGCTATTTTTGATACTTGTAACATGCAAAACTCAATAAAGATCTTTTGGTTAAAAAAAAAAATCTATGGGTAGGCACTGTCATAGGCTCAGAAGCTATTGGGCTTAAAGCAGGGTTTCTCCTCCACACAAAAATCTCTCCTACACAGTCCTATCCATAAAATCAGACACCCAGGGACATCTTATCTCAGCACATATCCAATTAGGATCCAGGGACCTAGTGATATCAAATGTCTACGCTCCCAATAACCCCAGCAAACCGTTCTATAGAAAACTATCTACTTGGCTACTTACCAACACACACCTTCCACACCTAATTGGAGGAGACTTCAACAACATTCTCCACCAGACTGATGACAGACCATCACCCAACACCACAGGTCAGGATCCAATTTTACCATCCCTACACTTTTAGCATCCACTATGGACTCCACCTCCAAGACCTTTGGTGGCTCTCACACCCAGTAGACAGAGAATTCACTTTCTACTCCAACCCCCACAATGTCCTCACCAGGATTGACTATTTCTTTGGCTCTGATAACCTAATTCCCATGCTATCCGGGGCAGACATGTGACATTGCCATTTCTGACCAGGCTCCAATCAAGGTGACACTCGACAACCTTGATCTACCTCCCCACCCCAATATCTGCCGTTTTCCTTCCTACTTCTTCTCTTCTGGGATGCTGGCAAAGCATACCTTGGGGACGAATCATCTCCTATGCCACCTCCTTAAAAAGAACAGTTTAACAAAATACAAGTTAGCCAGTGTGTGACTACATCAGACACAACGCTCCTTGACCACCAAAGAAAACTCCCCTGACAGTAGGAATGAATGTCAGGCAGCCAAGAGAGCTTTTGATACCTGGGTAGGCACCCTTGAATTAACCAAAAAGGCGCACTTAGACGCAACTCTCCACAAATTCGGAAATAAAGCAGGCAAACTATTAGCCGGGCTCTGTAAGGGCCCCTTCGGACCGACCCATATCACCTCCTTACGAGACATGGAAACATAAACTCCACACCACAAGAAAGAAACAAAACCATGCTTCAGTACTATTCAGCATTATACGCCCCTGACCCCATAAATAAACAAATAGCACAATCCTTTCTAGAAAAAGTAGACATGCCCAAAATCACTCCCCTACAACTAGAACCTCTCAATGCTCCTATCTCTCTCTCTGAAATCTCTACCACCATCCGCAACCTAACCCCCTCCAAGGCCCCTGGCCCAGACAGATTCACTAGCGAATTATACAAAACCCTGCAAAACATCACAGAAACCACTCTCCACAAGGTCTACAACGACATATGGTCCAGCAGCACATACCTTCAAACAGGAAATCAGGCCATTATTAAATTACTCTCTAAGAAAGGTAAAGACCCCCAGAACCCAGGTTCCTACAAACCAATCTCACTACTGAACCTGGATGTCAAAATCCTATCTAAGATCATAGCCACTAGACTTGCCACTATCATCCCCTCACTTATTCACCCGCCCAATCAGGCTTTGTAAAAGGGAGAACCGCTACCCTGAACATATGCAAAGTCATGTTGGCCCTAGAACATGCTAAACATAACCCAGGCGGAGACTACGCCATCATTACATTAGATGCGGAGAAAGATTTTGATAATGTCAGCTTCGAATGGCTCTCCTTGGCCATGTCAAAAATGGGATTCACAGGCCCTTTCTGTCATCTCATTAACACCATGTATACGGCCCCTTCAGCTAAGCCGGTGGCAGCAGGCCTACTCACAGATAATTTCTGCCTCCACAAGGGTATGTGGCAAGGCTGCCCACTATCCCTGTTCCTATTCAATATTGCACTAGAATCCATATCCAGATATTTAGCCCAATCAGCCCCTCTTCATGGCATTAAAGTTGGCAAATACGACTTAAGCACTCCCTCTTTGCGGATGATGTCCTTATATTTTCAGCCAATCTCTCCTCTGACATGTCCCCTATCAAAAATATATTAATTGAATTTAGATCCTGCTCAGGCCTCCGTATCAATTATGGCAAGAGCGAATTCCTTCCCATAGGTACTCTTTCCAGTCCACCCTGGGCCCAACACTCAATTTTTTCAGTAGCCAAGTCCCACATCACCTATCTAGGAATCAAAGTAGGGAAACTACCCTCCTCTTTATATAACCTCAACTACCCCCCGCTGATCACTAAAATATCTCAGAAACGAGTTAACTGAATGGATATGCCCCTCTCTTTCTTGGAAAGATGCCACCTGGTAAAAATTGTCAGTTTTGCGAGATTACTATACCCAATGCAAACCATTCCTTTACTCCTGCAACACAAAGATATCAAACGTCTAAATTCAGCTATTTCAAAATTTATATGGAAAAACAAAAGACCACGTATAGCGTTGAAGAAATTACATCTTCCCAGACACAAAGGGGGAATTAGCCTCCCAAATGTTAGGACTTGGCATGTCTATTATCACTCTTTAGTGGCCTTTCTCCACTGCAAATGGAAATCAATCCCCCTCCGTACCAACACAACCTACTGCTGAGAGACACAGCTATTGCATGTAGAAAAGCCAGGAAAATCCTCAAGCTGTCTCCTTTCATTTCTATCCACCTACCAATTCAAGAGAATCCTAGTTTCCCCCCTGGACTGGAACACAAACCCTTCATCATAAGGCAGGAAAATTCTCCTCCTTATGTGAAAAGACACAGAAACAGGGCATCCTCTACCCTTCTCGACCATAGCTGAATCCTTCTCACTTCCCCAAGCCCATGCCTTCCACTATAAACAATGCATCACATTCTTAAAGGTCGCATGCAAAGAGGACTGCAAGAGATTTAAACCAATCACATCACATACCAAATGCTCCTGGACAACTCTTATAACTCTTCTGCGAGAGACCACCCCCTCCGGCCTAATCAGTAGCCAACTGGGGAAAAGACTTCCCGGATCCAGCCCTGGTGGCAAAATTCTACAAGGCCTCAATAAAGTACAACAATTAACTCCCAATGAAATATGGAGAGAAACTCAACTAAAGAACACACATCAAACCCACATACCCTTCTTATACTCCAAAACAGAACAGAGCACCAACCGAGGCGGTCCCTGACCCATTGTTTCTGGACATGTTCCTTTATATACACCTTCTGAGACTAGGTCCTATCTTACGTTTTTGAAGTAACCCTACTAAAGCTACCTAAGGACCCACTGATTCTCATTTTTGGTCATTGGGATTCCCAACTGCTGCCATGGTCCCAAACTACAAATACAAACACCACTGGAATCCCCAACAAGCCCCCCTTCCACAAAGACTGGCGGTTGATCTGTCTCCTAATGGCACGGAGAACCATATTGAAACACTGGACTTCATTGCTTCCTCCTAATACTGCTCAAATCAAATGAGAGCTCCTTCTCCTACTATTTAAAGACCGACTCAACACTGACTTCAAACAGGAATAATACAGCACTCGCTTCTATTCCAAATGGCATACCTTCATGCTCTAAGCACTCCATCCAGAAGAAATAACCAACCTCGACAAATACACGTTCTCTTATTTCAGAACTTCACCTTCAACTCCAGGGGACCTTCAACAACCAGTGGACTTGAGCTCCAACTGGTTACAACCTGCACCACGAGTTCTCTTCACAGGTTCTCAACTCAATAGCTCCATCCAGCTCCATCAATAGCGTGATCAAACCCACCTTAAATTGACTCTACTTCGGTCATGGTGTCGCCCCCCCCCCCCCTTTTACTCCTAATACAAGGACCAACTTGTATTACCTATTCTACCTCCCACCCCTCTACTCCACACCAACCACCCCTCCCACCTCCTGTTGTTCTCATTTGCTCCTTCTTGTGAACCTAGGGGTTTACTGTAAACAGATCCATGCAGGCATCTCCTTTTGTTGATAACTATTGCCCAGTTGTGCTGTAGACATCTCCTTTAGCTATCCCATTCTGGTATGTATGTCTACAGCCCCTAGAATGTTATGTTACCTTGCTTACCTACAATATTCTGTAAAATGTTCTTACAAATGTTGTTAATATTTTCAGTTTTTATATCTTAATAAAAACTTTTGAGAAAACGAAAGAAGTGGGTGCATGAAAGGCTTATTTTTTGGATCTGCCAATTCAACAAGAAGATGGAAAATTATTTACTAAAACTTACTTTAAACCAGTGGAACATAATAGTTAGATCCCGACAAACAGCTGTCATCATGATCCCTGGTTGATTAACATTACTAAGGGACAGTTAATACGACTTAGAAGAAACTGCACTAGTACGGAATGCTACTTGGAACAAGCTGAATTGATGAGAAAACAATTAATTAATAAAGGTTATAATGAACTATTTATACAAGACAAAATACAGATTACAAGTACACGCCATTTCAAGAGCTGATCTCATAAAGGGCAAAGTGAAAACTCCTAATCAGTTAGAACAGGTACCCTTATTAATGAATTGCAGCATTCAACACAAACAAGTGGAACAAATTATAAATAAACATTGGTCATTATTGTTAGCAGATACACAACTACAGAAGATTTTACCAATTAAACCTTGGTTCACATATAGAAGAGTGCCTACATTAAGGGATTTGGTCGATAAGAAAATCCCCCCCCCCCCCTCCTCCCTAAAAAATCCAGCTTTTTTGTACTTTAATAAAAAAAAGTTTTTTTTTCCATGTAGAAGATGTTATGCCTGTATACACACCAAAATAAATGGTCAGAAATGTTCCAAATTTAGATCTATAGTTACACACAAAATATGATATTAGAAAATGTATTTCTTGTAAAACCGAAGGAGTGGTCTACGTTTTGGAATGTTCGTGTTCATTGCAATACGTGGGCAGGACCAAAAGACCCATATGGAAACGCTTGTGTGAACACATACAAAACAACCGCAGCGGCTTCCCGAAACATAGTGTCTCACGCCATTTCTCTGAATTTCATAATAAAGATCCTTCCCAACTCAGATTTTGGGCTATTGATGGATTTGATCCCCATTAGAGGGGAAGTAATAAAATACGAGAATTAAGTAAGAGTGAATCTCGGTGGATTTATGAAATGGGCAATTTGGCCCCAAGAGGCTTGAACATCGATTTTGATATGAATTATTTTATTTCAGATTTTTACCAAGTTGTCCTGGGTATTTATTCACGACAGATTCAGGCATTGTCTAAGACTCTATTTCCCCTATTGTCGTTAGTATGGAGTATAGTTAAATTTGTATCTTGCCATTTGCCCCTCTCTCTCCCCTCGCTGGAAATTGTTTACATTTGAAGGTCAAATTTTTTTTGGGCTTTTTCAGTTTTGTATTTTATTATTGGTTTTAAAATATGTTATGTAATATATTCTTCTCTTTGTTATAGATATTATTGGTTATTAATCCAATTGAGAATTGTCTTTTGTCCAAATATTACAATTTATTTTGGCCATATGATTATTATATCTATATAGATAATTTTAATATGAATATATAATATTTTTTGGAGATTTTTTTGGTCATTTATAACAAGATATATTTTATGGTGTTTTCAATTATAATGGTACTATTAGTTTTATTTTTTCTTGATTTATATCGCCATGTTAGGTTATACTGTATCTGGTGGATATCTTTCTTGTGTTTGAGAGCACATATATAATCTTATCAATAATAATGAATGTGTGTATATATTGATTATATAATATGAGCAGACTGATATACTTTCACCCTAGTTGTAGCTCTCCCGATATCCTCTAGAGGGAGTTTTGATATTTGTATAATATATAATTCAGTTTTAATCATGATAGTTGTATTTAATGCCTTGTGTTTTACACCAACACCATTTGTTTTTAAATTATTATAATAAAGCTTATGATGTAGCACTGAATGGAGGGATGATTATCCATCCTATCATTGCAGCGGGTTGTGTAAGCTTACACGCTCGCTGAAATATAAATTGAAAGCATCACAGGTCTCCCAGCAACCCTTTGAGAAAGTCACGTGACAGTGATGATACACGTGACACTACAGAATAGAGCTTGGCAGCGCAGTGGCTGCAGACTCAAGCGGTGTGATCCGATCTGACCATTCGTTCTGTGAGAAGCGATCTGTATATTTCAAACACGTGAGTGTTTTTTTTTTCGCGGATCCTTGTCGGTATGAGAAACGTTGTACAATGATCTTTATCCTTTGTTTTTTTATGATTTAAATATATGTCCTGGAGAGGAGGAAGCAGGATTATCTCTTTGATTCACTATCCACCTGGAATTTAGGATAAGTTTGATGACAAGTTTTTGGGATATCCCTATTACTAATTACTAATTGAAGTACTCCATGCGCCCAGGATTGGTTACCCTTTTTCTTATTGTGGACTCTATTTTGTGGACTCTCATTGCGGTATTCTAATGGTGTGGTCTAATACCCACCAATCAATCTCTTTTTTTTTTTTTCATTCAGCCCACAGGCTGCATGAACAAAGTACATTACAATCTATGCCCAACAAGGACCAGCAACGTACTGGTATGCTGGACTCTAAATGGTTATACCAGAATGATGCCTGCAGGTTTAGGTATCATCTTGGTATCATTCTTTATAGCCAGTGGTTGGCTTTCATGTAAAAGCAATCCTAGTAGCATTTGAACTGCTTTTACAAGCAGTGGGATGGAGCGTTCTCTCCCCCGCCATCTTCCATGATTTTCTCTGGCTTTATTGTCCCACCAGGGAACCCGAGAATGCAGCTGGTGTTTCCTCCAGCTGACCATAGAGTTGATCAGAGACCAGAATGGATCCAATCATCTCTATGGCCTAACAAACCAGAAGCTACGAGCATGTCATGACTTAGGTTTCACCAGATATAAACAGCCATTGGGAAATTGGGAAAGCATTTTATTATACTAATCTTGGTGTGGTCAGATGCTTTGAGGGCAGAGGAGAGATCTAGGGTCTAGCAGACCCCATTTAAAAAAAAAAAAAGATTTCCTTTCACTACCTATTGCTATCATAGGGGATATTTACATTCCCTGAGATAACAATAAAAATTATTATTATTATTATTATTATTATTATTATTATTATTTTTAAAGCACCTCTGCTCATGCGCAAAGGCGACCACAAGTGTTGGTCTTGTGTGTTATGTAAACAGCAATTTCACCATGCATGTGAGCTATCACTGTGAACATCAGATTGAGGGCAGTCATTTTAGCAGTAGACCTCCTCTGCAAATCTAAAGTAGTAATCTGTAAGGCTTTTAAAAATGTATGTAGTTTGTCACCACTGCCCTTTTCTGCGCAATTTTAAAGCATGACGTGTTTGGTATCCATGTACTCGGCATAAGATCATCTTTTTTTTATTTCATCAAACATTTGGGCAATATAGTGTGTTTTAGTGCATTAAACAAAATGCTTTTAAAAATCACTGGGCAAATACTGTGTGAAAAAAAAAAAAAAAATGCAACACCCACCATTTTAATCTGTAGGCCTTTGCTTTAAGAACATGTATAATGTTTGGGGGTTCAAAGTAATTTCCTAGCAAAAAAAAAATATATATTTTTTTTTTCATTTATATAAAAAGTGTCAGAAAGGGCTGTGTTTTCAAGTGATTAGAAGAGTGGGTGATGTTTTACATAAGCTTCTAATGTTGTGCATAATATGCCAGGACAGTTCAAATCCCCCCAAATTACCCCTTTTTTTGGAAAGTAGACACCCTAAGCCATTTGCTGATAGGCATGTTGAGTCCATGGAATATTTTATATTTTGCCACAAGTTTTGGGAAAATTACTAACTTTTTTTTTTTTGCACAAAGTTGTCACTAAATTATATATTGTTCAAACATGCCATGAGCATATGTGGAATTTCACCCCAAAATACATTCTGCTGCTTCTCCTGAGTACGGGGGTACCACATGTGAGACTTTTTGGGAGCCTAGCTGTGTACAGGACCCCGGAAACCAATCACCGCCTTCAGGCTTTCTAAGGGAGTGAAATGATGATTTCACTTCCTCGCTATCTATCACAATTTTGGAGGCCATAAAATGCCCAGATAACACTCCCCCCCCCCCCCATGACCCAAATGAGTGCAATATTCCTTTAAATTTTGTACCTGGGCGGTGTGTATAGTATGCCTGTAAAGGGGCGCATGTTTCCCGTGCTTAGAACTGTCCCTGCACAAATTGTCATTTCTGCAGGAAAAAAAAAGCCATTTAAAAGCACTAACGGCTATAATGAATTGTCGGCTCCCTGTAATAGAGAGAACAGTCATTGAAAGTCATTGATAAAAAAACAAAAAAGCATGGGTTTCTCCCAAATTCAATTACCAGGCCATTCAGGTGCGGTATGGATATTAAGAGGAACTCAACGCCAAATAAA
Organism: Lithobates pipiens; assembly: GCF_037356315.1. Classification (NCBI taxonomy): domain Eukaryota; kingdom Metazoa; phylum Chordata; class Amphibia; order Anura; family Ranidae; genus Lithobates; species Lithobates pipiens. The sequence continues at coordinate 378,359,273 of NW_027507903.1, read as the reverse complement.
AAAAAAAAAATGGAGTGGAGTTCCCCCCAAAAAATCCATACCAGACCCTTTATCCAAGCGCGCAACCTGGTAGGCCTCAGAAAAAGAGGGGGGACGCGAGAGTGCCCCCCTCCTAAACCATGCTAGGCCACATGCCCTCAACATTGGGAGGATGCTTTGGAGGTCTGTGACCCTTCAAAGCACCATGTCCCCATGTTGATGGGGACAAGGGCCTCATCCCCACAACCCTGGCTGGTGGTTGTGGGGGTCTGCGGGCAGGGGGCTTATCAGAATCTGGAAGCCCCCTTTAACAAGGGGACCCCCAGATCCCGACCCCACTGTTTGTAATGTAAGGGGGTACAAAAGTACCCCTACCATTTCACAAAGAAAGTGAAAATAATTGTTAAAAACACACACCGTTAGGAAAAGTCTTTTATTCAAAATAAAAAATAAAGATTCCAGCGGTGCTAATCCACTCTTGCTATCCAGCAATGGGTGATCATTTCTCTGGGGTCCAGCGATGGGTGACCTGATCTCTTCTCTGGGGTCCAGCAATGGGTGATCTCACCCGATGGTCCAGCGCAGCGCATCCATCCTGTCTCCACCGGAGACACTGCGGGAATCCTGGCAGCCTGACACGTCTTAGCTGAGGAGGATGGGGCCATCCGTCACCTGACCCCGGCCCCCTCTGATGAAAGGGGAAATCCGGGCTTCCCCAGTGAAGTGCGGGTGACCCCGCCCCCTCTGATGTAATAGAAACCTGTGTTACATCAGAGGGGGGTAGGGTCACCTGTACATCACTGGGGAAGCCCTGCTTTCCCCTTGTGTCAGAGGGGGGCAGTGTCAGGTGACGGGTGGCCCCGTCCTCAGCTAAGACGTGTATGGATTTTTGGGGGGAACGCCGCACCATTTTTAAAAAAAAATTGGCATGGGGTGCCCCTTAATATCCATTCCAGACCTGAAGGGCCTGGTAATTGAATTTGGGGGAACCCCACGCTTTTTTTTTCATCAATGGCTTTCAATGACTGTTCTCTGTATTACGGGGAGCCGACAATTCATTATAGCCGCAAGCACTTTTAAATGACTTATTTTTCCTGCAGAAATGACATTTTGTGCAGGGATAGTTCTAGGCATGGGAAACATGCGCCCCTTTACAGGCATACTATACACACGCACCCCCCCCCCCCCCCCGTATGACATTTAAAGGGATATTACACTTTTTATTGTTTCACTTTAAGCATTATTAAAATCACTGCTCCCGAAAACACATCTGTTTTTCTGTTTTTAAAACTTATTTTGCATTGATACATGTCCCCTGGGGCAGGACCCAGGTCCCCAAACACTTTTTATGATAATAACTTGCATATTAGCCTTTCAAATTTGCACTTTTGATTTTCAACATTCGAGTCCCATAAAATTTAATAGGTTTCTAAAGTTCACACGAAGTTTAGGTCTGTTCGCAGGTTCTGGTGCGAACTAAACCAGGGGTGTTTGGCTCATCCTTAGCAGTGAAGAGTAAAATCAAAAATGTATGCCCTTAGAAAGCCTGAAGTCGGTGATTGGTTTTCGGGGTCCTGTACGCAGTTAGACTGCAAAAAAGTCTCACACATGGTATCCCCATACATGAGAAGCAGCAGAATGTATTTTGGGGTGTAATTCCACATATAACTATTTAGTGACAACTTTGTGTAAAAAGATAAATAATTTTCCGGACACTTGTGACACAATATAAAATATTCCATGGACTCATAATGCTTCTGTGTATTCTTTCCAAAATGGGGTAATTTGGGGGGTTTTGTGCTATTTTGAGATTTCATGGCCTCCGAAACTGTGATAGGTAGTGAGGAAGGGAAATCACCATTTTAAGCCCTTAGAAAGCCTGAAGTCTGTGATTGGTTTCCAGGGTCTGTGATAACTGTGATAGGTAGTACGGAGTGAATTCAAAAATATACCCCCTTAGAAATCCTGAAGGCGGTTCTTGGTTTTCGGGGGCCTGTATGCGGCTAGGCTCCCAAAAGGTCTCGCACAAGAGGTATCCCCATACTCAGGAGAGGCAGCAGAATGTATTTTGGGGTTGTAATTCCACATATAACCATGGCACGTGTGAGCAATATATCATTTAGTGACAACTTTGTGTATTTTTTTTTTTCTTTGCCATTTTTCAATCATTTGTGACAAAAAAATTTTATATTCAATGGACTCAACATGCCTCTCAGCAATTTCCTTGGGGTGTCTACTTTCCAAAATGAGATAAGCAGTCATAAACTAAAAGCTGTGCAAATTTCAGAAAATGTACCCTAGTTTGTAGACGCTATAACATTTGCACAAACCAATAAATATATGTGTATTGATTTTTTTTTATTTTTATTTTTTTACCAAAGACAAGTAGCTGAATATACTTTGGCCTAAATGTATGACTAAAATTGAGTTTATTAATTTTTTTTATAACAAAACTAGAATTTTTTTTTCAAAATTTTTGGTCTTTTTCCATTTATATCGCAAAAAAAAAAATTGCAGAGGCAATCAAATACCCCCAAAGAAAGCTCTATTTGTGGGACAAAAAGGACACAAATTCTGTATGGATACAGCATTGCATGACCACGCAATTACCAGTTAAAGCAGCACAGTGCCAAATTATAAAAAGTGCTCTGGTCAGGAAGAGGGTAAATCCTTCCAGGGCTGAAGTGGTTAAAAGACATAATGGATAAAGAGAAAATATGTACACTACAGTAGTTAAGGCACAAGAAAGATTTGTTGTTGATCAGATGAATGGCGATATTTCCAGCTGAAACATTGCATCACTACATTGCCCCAACCAATAGGATCAGGAGAGAATTTATTACCTCTGGAGCGCTTGTGTAGAGCAACACACACAAAAAAGGGTATTTCCTGGATTCATAAAATACTGGTGGGAATGGCAATGCATAAATGCAAAATACATAAAATACTGCCATACATATTTAAATATTGTTTAGGAATATAATAGGAAATACTGTAAAGGAAATTAAAAAAATAAAAATAAACATGTCATAATTACCTGCTCTGTGCAATGGTTTTTGTACAGAGCAGCCCAAGTCCTCCTCTTCTCGGGTCCCCTGCCGGAGGTCTGTGTCCCTACCCCTTCCTGAGTGCCCCCATTTCAAGCCACTTGCTGTGTGTGGGCACTCGTGCATGCTCGCTCCTGAGTCAGCTCTCTGTATCCATAAGACACATCGAGCATGGCTTTGCCCTGTTTCTACTCACTGGTTGTAATTGACAGCAGCGGCAGCCAATGGCTCCTGCTGCTGCATCTCAGCCAATCATGAGGGAGAGCCTCGGGTCTTGTGCACATCACTCGATCAGGATTGGGCTTAGGTAAGTATTAGAGGGGTATGAGTGGGAGCTGCACACTGAATGTTTTTTTACCTTGCATGTAGTTGTAGTTGTAAAAACCTTCAGCCTTTACAACTTCTTTAAGGGAGAATCTGCCCTCATTGACTAATGTCCTGTACACACGAGTGCATTTTCCGTTGGAAAAAACCTGGATGTTTTTTCCGACGGAATTCCGCTCAAGCTTGGCTTGCATACACACGGTTACACAAAAGTTCTCTGAACTTTTGACCGTCAAGAATGCGGTGACGTACAACACTACGACGAGCCGAGAAAATTAAGTTCAGTGCTTCAGAGCATGCATTGAATTGTTTCTGAACATGCATAGGAATTTTGCGTGTTCGAATATGTACAGACAATCTTTTTCCGACCGAAAAATTTAGAACATGCTCTCAATCTTTTCCTGGCGGAAATTCCCCCAGCAAAAGTCAGATGGAGCATACATATGATCGCATTTTCCAACCAAAAGCTCTCATCTGACTTTTGCTGATGGAATTTCCGATCGTGTGTACAGGGCATTTGTTATGTGCTGTCAGAATGCTATCTAACAGTTCCTTATCAGTGAGACCCTGCCAAAATGATCTACAAAAATGTTAATTTCCTATAAAAAAATTGCATGGGACAAATAACCATTGCATTAAGCATCTTGACAAAAAAGGAAGTAAATACTTCAAGCAAATGGCTCCCAGTTCCCTGTTGTAGCTGATCTGGTCATTAGTGGGCCTCAGTGTTAAGTCAGGAATCAGCAGCTGGGATAAGGAAACTTGGACTAGACCATATATGACCATATATTCAATACAGGGCACTTTCACCCCCTTCCTCCCCAGACCAATTTTCAGCGCTCTCACATTTTGAATGAGAATTGCTCAGTCATGCTACACTGTACCCAAACAAATTTTTCACACAAATAGAGCACCACAGTTTGTTTGTTTTTCTTTTTTTACCATCGAAAAACAAGCAACATTTTGAAAAAAAAAAAAATTTTTTTGTTTCTATTATAAAAATGTGCATGTAATTTAGTAATAAATATTTTTTCTTCATAAATTTGGGCCAAAATGTATACTGCTACATATCTTTGGTAAAAAAAAATAAGCCAAATTAGTGTATATTATTTAGTCTGTTTGAAAGCTATAGATTCTACAAGCTATGGTGTCAATCATTGAAAATTGATCACACCTAATGTACTGACTGCATCTAATTTCTTGAGGCCCTGAAATGTCAAATGGCCCTTTTTTGGAAAGTAGATAGTGTATAGTCTGCCTATCACAGTTTTGTTGGCCCTAGAGCACCATGACAACAGAAACGCCCACAAAATTACCCAATTTTGGAAAGGAAACACTCCTAGAACATGTGTTTTTTTCCACAAGTTTTTGGAAAATGTGGAAAGAATTTATTTTTATTTTTTTTACTCAAAGTTGTCAATTTATAAGATATTTCTAACACATAGCATGTACATAGCAGCAATTACACCCCCAAATACATTCTGCTATTCCTCTGGAGTATGACGATACCACATGTGCGAGACTTTTCACAGCCTAGCCACACAGAGAGGCCCAGTTATCTGACTTTGGGAGCACATGTCACATGACGTGGACAAATTAATGGTTCCTTATGAGAGCCGTCTTAACTGGTCCGACTTTAGAAAAAGTTTCTGAGCTACTTTGGTCAATTGAAGACTGGTCAAAAATGGATCCTCATTCTAACCATCCAACTTGTGACATTTGACAAGTTGATTACAGCAGCAGGAAAAAGGAATTTTATGTCACACTGGGATTGTTTTTATTGGACAAAGGGCAAGTCAGACTATTTCAAAGTTGGAGCAAAATCATATCCTGTTCATTCAAGTCGAATATAAGTAGGACTGATGTAGGACCGATATTGCATGGCAAAGTAGGATGACAGTCATACAACAGTCATGTCATACCAGTGTGAACCCGGCCAGAGGCCCAACATCCAAGCTACACCATCAGGTGTTCTAGGGACATAAATTACACATACAAATTCCTATCACATTGTTGAAGGCCCTTCATATATTTCTAACACACACAGCGTGTACATACCCACTTACACAAACATACATTCTGCTGAACAAAGGGTAAACAAAATACCTGTGCTTTTAGTAGTGCAGTGATTCACAGAGGAGAGCATTTGTCCAGGCAGCAGGCAGGAACATGGACAGCAAAAGGATTGTCCAGGCAGCAGGCATGAATACTGTCCATAGTTAGTACAGGCAACAGGCAGAGCTATAGTCACTACAGTCAACATATTGGTCCAGGCAGCAGGCATAACCATCAAGCTTAGGGCCTTGGTCAGGAAAGAATGGGGACAGGACTAGAGGCTTCTCCCACCCAAATTATTTTGAAGTCTCTGGAGTCCAGACCCTGTTCTGGGAATCACAACACCCAGAGAAAAACAAAACCCGCTTTTCTCAAATCAGAACACTATTCTGACGCCCCTCACATATGTGAGACCCCCTGTGTTATCTTGAATCCCATTGCTACAGTAGCAGGGCAAAAGTTCAGTCCAAGTGGCAGGCAAATCACATAGTTGATTAACAGGTCAAGGTCAGGGCAGATAAAAGGCAGAAATAGATGGTAGGCGTAGTCTATAAACAGTCCAGGGCCAGTTTATGTCGAAGGCAGAAATCTGGTGGATAAACAATGCAGATGGCAGGCAGAGGCATAGTAAACAGGAAATGAGAGTCTCTTAAAAATATGGGCTAATAGTTTAGGGAAGTGGGATAATATCTGAAGCATTCTCCAGTTCTCAGGTTAGGAGGGACATTGGGAACAATGAAAACGGGTGTCTTTCCTAAGCCCCCGTACACACAGTCGGACATTCCGATCACCAAATCTGTTGGATAATTCCTGACGGATTTAGTCCGGAACTGGTATTGCCTACACGCGGTCAGACAAAGTTGTGGTTGTCAAGAACACGGTGACGTAAGCCACGTATGACGGGACTAGAAAAGGGAAGTTCAGCACCATGTGCGGCACCTTTTGGGCTCCTGCTGATCTCATGTTTATCGCGTGTTAGTAGAAGTTTGGTTAGAGACAATTTGTGCTTTTCAGATTTGTGCTTCAGATCGTTACTGCTCTACAGTTTGTGCTTGTCGGTGCATATCTGCTTATCAGTGCGTGTAGTCAGTTTGCATTTGTTTGTCTTTGTGGCCTATATCTTGATACAGTACACTTTGACTCTCATTGCTTATTGTCCTCTCGTTTCTGGTTTTCAGTTCATTCTTTCCGGCCTTGCTGTTTATCAGTGCTTTCTGTCAGTCCGTTCTGACCAGCCGGCCATTTTGAAGCCATGTTTCGTGTACGTACTCGTCGTAGAGTTTGTGCTGTGCAGGGGCTTGGTGTTGGGCTTTTAGCTTTGATACAAGCCCAGTCCAAGAACAGGGCGAGGAGGGGTTAATGGAGGAAGAATTGGTTGCTCCAGCGTGACCAATTCTCGCACATGCCTTTGCTTCGTGAGATCCCGGAGAATATTCCTGATGATTTCAGGAATTATTTCCGGATGACGGACCCCATTTTTCAGAGTCTGTTGGCTTTGCTATCCCCTTATATCAGAAGGCAGGATACCTGCATGCGGCAAGTTATCACTCTGGAACAGAGGCTAGTTGTGACATTGTGGTACTTGGCGACAGGGAGAAGCCTTCAGGACCTCAAGTTCTCCACAGGCATCACCCACTAGGCTCTGGGTATCATTATTCCAGAGACCTGTTCTGCCATCATACAGGTCCTGCAGAAGGACTATATTAAGGTAAGATTTCTCCTTTAACATCACATACTATGTATTTAATGTTTGCTAATGTATTGTATTTCTTTCATCATTCCCTAATTGCCATGATTGCAATATGCTGTAATCGATATTCTGTGCCCCTTTGTCCTCATGCATGCTGGAAGCTTTTAAAGTTCTTTTTTTGTCTTTCATGCATATTTGCCTTCACTAACCTCCCCAGCATACTCTTCTGGGCCCATACACCTCTAGCCTTGTCACCTAGCAATGTATTTTGTCAGCTCCATAGTATTGCTTTCTCCTAAACACCCCCTAAAATGTGTACAAATGTTATGTGTGTGCCTAAATTCATGCAGAGTGCCAGGGATTTTTTTGGTGGGCCAAACTCATTAGGAACCTCCCTCCCCCAACTGCTTGGTCAGCTGATAGCAATCCTCTATCTGCTGACTTTGCCAAACCCATTACACACAATACCTACCTCTTTTGTGGTCAGATTTATGGATGCATTCACCAAAGCATGTAGTGCATGGCCTGCCTCAATACTTTCAAATGCTACTGTTTTTTCTCCTATTATTATCTTGATAGGTAATAGCAGAATGTAAAAATGTGCTTCCATTTGTTCATTTATTAACTTTTTTTGTATTATGACATTTCTTACCTGTTCGGTGGGCTGCCAATAGTGTAAGTAAGGAGGGTCTGGTCAAAGTATCACACATTATTTATGAATTCAGCTCTCAATGAAGTGGAGAGGGTTACCTGTCCAAAACACCCCCCCCCCCCCTAATTTTTTGCCTGACATTAGTGTTTGTCTTGTGTTGTGTCTGGCAGATAATATGGATGGGTTTAACGACCACAGCTTCCCCCCCTGTTCATCGACAAGTACACGGAGCTGCCCTGTCCGTGGCAAGCTAGACATCCCCACTACAGCAACAAAATAAAGAGGCAGGCAGTGATGGAGAAACTGCTGGAGTTGGGGAAGTCGGTGGTCCCCAGGCAGATGTCACCTATTTAAAAATGAAAATTGGTGGCCTGAGGAGTACATCTCTGTGGGAGCGCAAGAAGGTGCAGGAGTCCATGAAATCTGGAGCAGCAACAGGTGAAGTTTATGTCCCCAGGCTGTGGTACTATGAGAGGATGCATTTTCTGTCAGACCAGACTGAGGTCAGGGAATCCCTCTTCACTCTTCCTTCCACGCTGCCTTCTGCGCTTCATTCCACCCCTGCTGAGGCTTCCGAAGCCCAACCTGGGCCTTCCAGTCAGGAAGGTGTGGAGGAGCCCAGCTTGAGCCAGGTATAGTATTGTTCTACATATTTTTGGAGTAAAAATGAATGGCGTTAACTTGATTTTTGCTCACTAGTTGCTGATTTTATGAAGTGTTTTACCTATTAATAGAAAGTAGTGGCCAACATATTTGGGCCAAGAATGAAAAATGCTGGTCTCAGAATGATAGTCTTTTCTATTTGTTAACAATTTATAACAGTCAAGAGCTGAAAATTGTGTGTGTTTGATGAACCAAAAACCAAAACCATGTTCCTTTTTCATACACAGGAAGACCTCAGCCAGGAGGAGGGCGTGGAATGCGGCAGCCAGGAGGTGGCTGTGGAATGTGGCTGCCAGGAGGAGGCAGGGGTAAGTGGCAGCCAAGAGGTGGGCAGGCCTAGGAGCCTTATCCAATCACAGGTCCCTCCCCTCCTCCTTCCACCCAAAAGGGCCAGAAAGGGGGGGAATGTGGAGGAGTCGGTGCTCAGGCTAATTTGGGAGGTTTCTGCAGCCCTCAAAGCCATCCCCACATATCAAGAGGCCTTTGCTGCCTTGGCTGCGTGCAAACTGGACCAAATGGAGGAGGGGCAATGCCTCGTGTGAGTAAATAATTTTTCCAAATTTTAAATAAGGGGTTGAAGGGCCAAATGACACAAAAACGCATTTGTGTGACTTGGACCATGCTCCTCCTCCTCCTCCTTCTGCCACACCTCCAGCACTACAGCCTGGAAGGAAGACCAGAGTGTGATGACCTGGGTTCAGTCTGGTCTGACAGAAAATGCAGGCTCTTGTATGACCACAGCCTGGGGACATAGATGTCATCTGCTGCTGTTCCGGATTTCTTGGACTTCTGTACCAGATTGTTCTCCCTTAGATATGTACTCCTCAGCCCACCAATTTTTGCCTTTAAATAATTGATGTGTGCCCTGGGGACCAAAGGCTTTGCCAGTTTCCCCAGTTTCTCCAGTGTTGCATCCCTCTTCATTTGTTTATGACGCCTAAATAAAGGGTTTTTTTTGGTTCACTTCAAAAAGGACAGTTTATTTTTGAGTAGGCAGGTACATTTAAAAAATACCAAGTCAAATTAACAAGGGGCACCGACACCAAACAACCTCCTAGAGATTAAAAAATACAACAATAAAATAAAAAGTTAATAATGGTGGTAAGTTGACACACAAAACACACCAAAAAAATATGAAGATGAGCAAAATGTCAAAAAAAGGAGATCTTGATTAAAAAAGCAACCACAAAATGTAAACAAAAATAAAAAAAATGATTTGGGAGATCTGACGAATAAAAATATTATATTCATGAAATCAGGAAAAAGAATAAAGAAATATGTTTTGGAGAAGTGTGTGAATATGAGCAGCAAAACAACTTCATTCTTGTAGCATTATAAAGAAAAAGAGAATGCACTGCATTAAACAATTTTTAACATTGCAGCGTGATGAATGTGCTATATTGATTACGAGCGGTAGTTTTACCTGACCAAGCGATTCCCTCTCAGAATTTATTGTGAGCATGCGAGGCACTTTGTCCGTCAGACTAGGCTACACACGATCGGGATTGACGTGCATCGGATCATGTTGTCGTAAAATTTTATATCCAGCTCTCAAACTTTTGTTGGTCGGACATTCTGATGGAGCCCACACATGGTCGGATTACCCGACAACGCGGTCCGATCGGACATTTTCCATCGGAATTTCCGACCACGTGCACAAGGCATAACTCCTCTTTTGTTGCATACCAACTTTTTTTGGCGTCATTTTCTGGTTTCTGATGGTGGAATATTCTTAGGGAAATGGCGCTCAGGCAGTCTGCTGAAACAATCGGAGCAGTTGCTTCCTGTGGGGGGGATCCTTGCTGGTAGATCAGGGCAGTGACAATATCTTTGATAAATTTGAGGAAGGTGTTGAGTATCTCCGTTGACTTGTGATTGGTGAGGTATGTGTTATAAATGGCCAAATGGAAAACGTTACTTTTTTTTATACCAGAAGAGTGACTTTTGTGTTGATAAATAGGGCTGAACTTATTGTAATCATGGATACATTCTAGGCTTTTGAACTGGACCGTATCTTCTGTGAAGTCCCTCCCTCCCCCATGAACTTATTGTAATCATGGATATATCCTAGGCTTTTGAACTGGACTGCATCTTCTGTGAAGTTCCACTGTGGTGTCATCGTGGATGGTGCACATGACATACACATCTTTCCTATCCCTTTACTTCACGTCCAACACTTCTTCGTTCCTCAGACTTACTGATTCCCTCCTTCATAGCTGCGTGGTGACTAGACACTGTGGTAAGCCCATCCTGTTTTTTCTTGCTGTAATTCCGGCCAAAGGTTTCTCAAGGTACAGGTGGCAGAAAAGGGGCAAATGCGTATATTTGTCCATGTAAATGTGATACCCTTTTGGAACAATGGGCATACTAGGTCCCAGACAATTTTTTTCTGCTTATACTCATGTACATAGGGCACTAAGGGGGCTGGAGCTGTGAGTCTCTCCCTTTGTACACGTGGAAGGCATGCACATATTCAGTAGTGTTTTCACAGACCTTGTTGAGCTTCAATCTGTACCTGACCCTCTTACTGGGAATGTACTGCTTGAATCCCAGTCAGCCTGTGGAATGGACCAGGGATTCGTTCACAGAGATGTTCTGGTCAGGGACATAAAGTTCGGCAAACCACTTTGAAAAAAAAAAATAAAATCAATTAGGGGATGAATTGTATATAGTTTATCAAAGTTGGGATAATTTTGGAAAGGGCATGAGGTAGATGGTTGGTACACAATAAGCATGCAATTCATTTTTTTGTAAGCCTCATGTTGATCATAAGGCCCAAAAACAATATAAACTCCTCTACTGTTAGGGGTCTGCATTTGAAAGGACGGGTATAGAATGAGTCGGTTGTTATCTTTGTATTGTTAGGCAAAAAGATTAGTTTGGTCCTTAATGCTTTGAAGTAACAGAAAAAAAAAAAAATCCATCTAACAAAAATTTCCGTTGTCCGCCTGCACACCTGGCTGTGCTGTGAAAGGGGGGGGATTGTAGCTGACTCTGAACTAGAAGGCAGCCACAATGATTTGCTATGGCATCTGGAAGATGGGTTTGGGCCCTAATTCTTTGGGTCTGGTGTGAAATTCCAGTGCTTATGTTGGATTTTTCCTCCTGGGGTCTAGCTCTGTTACCATTTGCCGATTGGCCATTGGGGTGTATGGCGCTGTTGGTGACTGCCTGGTCTTCAGATTGTTTTATTTAAGGACAGACTTCTTCCTCCTCCTATTCAGTCGCCAATTGACTGCTTTCAACAGACTTGAATTCCAAACCAGAATCTGGAATCAGATGGTGAGAGCTCCCTGCTGCTCTTATCCGTCAGGCTTAGGATTTGATCTGACTCTTCAGTAGTAAAAACTTTTTTTTGGACGTGGTAGCTATATGACAGGTGACACTGCTGGGCTGCACGTCCGGTACTAATGGGATGCACAACAGGAACTCTGATGGGCTAGTGACAGGTACTCGGATACTCTGATGAGCTGGTGACAGGTACTCTGATGGGCTCACAGACAGGTCCTTTTTATTATGGGAGCAATCTGGGCACAGTAAAACACACTAAATGGTAACTTGCTGTTCTTGGAATCACCTCTATACACACACACACACACACACACACACACACACACTGATCTAGTCAGTTACTCCGGTTTGTTCACATTTATGACCGGCTGTGATTGGACACAGCCAGTCATGTGGTAAAGAGCCAATTTCTATGATGAGCTGATAATGGGTACAAAGGTACTCTGATGAGCTGGTAACAGGTGCTCCGGTACTCTGATGATAGATCAGGTACTGCTGGGCTGCATGACAGGCACTGATAGGCTGCACAACAGGTACTGTGATGGGCTGGTGACAGGTAATCAGGGTACTCTGATCTGGAGACAGGTACTCTGATGGGCTAATGACAGGTACTCGGATACTCTGATGAGATGGTGATATGTACTCTGACGGGCTCACAGACATGTCCTCTTTATTATGGGGGAAGTCTGAGCACAGTAATACACACTGTAAATGGTAGTTTGCTGTTCTCTGAATCTGCTCCTCACACACCGATCCAGTCAGTTACCCTGGTTTTGCTTACATTTATGACCAATCATAGCCAGTCATGGTAAAGAGACAGTTTCATTGGTTCTTTGCCCTGATCGTAGATGGTCTTTGTCCGAGAGACCAGCCTTGTCCACGATTGCCACACTGCGCTCCCCCAGAGGTTGCACAAGCGGTGTGCACAAAGGCCTTGCATGTGGCAGGCTGTGATTGGGCACAGCCAGTCACACGGTAAAGAGCCAGTTTACCCCCAGGGGCACGGGCTAGCGGCGAGAACCAGCAGATGTCACATGACGTTCCGCCCGGAGGTAAGAGTTGTTCCTGCCCCCGTCATTTCCCTATGCACCTGTAGGAAAGTGGTTAAAGTGAGATTTATTTACAGTGAATGAAAGCTAATCACACACCTGCAAACAATTAGCATGATAATGCACGAAAAGCAAATACAAAATGCCTAACCAACAATCCTAACAAACTAACTATATGCATACAAATGAAAAACGCACCAGGCAGGAGAGAGCAGGAAGCAGATGAGAAGGGGGTGCAAAACTGGGATGGGAACAAGGCAGCAGGATACTGGATGCAGGACAACAAACAGGGTACAAGCGGGAGCAGTCAAACCACTGAGGCAAAGGACAGTAGCAAAGGTGGAACTAAAAGAGTAACTCCTTTTGTTGAGAAAAAAGCATCCCCCTCTGGGTGATCTATGTACGTTATAAAGATTTTAACAAGCTTTGTTGCAGATTCATACCTTTTTGTTATTCTAAAGAAATCCCAGGGTGTTTCCTTGTGCCCATGTACTAAGTGAATCTAATGGAGTGGTTTCATAATTATCAACCAGCTGCTGCACCTACAGGCCCCTAATGAGAAAAATTGCAGGGTCTGCATCCCTTTAGACATGATTGCCTATTGGGAGTATCTCACCAACAATTACATTTTATGTTATAGGGGGTGCCAGAATTCTGACTTGGTATTTTAGTGCAGAATTCTGGGAAAATACATGAGCCAATCACACAAGCAGAAAATTACATATCTGGAGGACATTCTGTACACATTCTGTGTACAAAACACTTCCAGGTAGCCATATTGCATTGCATTTTACAGAAAATTACAGAGCTGAACCTGCTGGCTGCTGGAAGACACCTGCTAGTGGACACTAAAACTGCAGCTTTATGCCCAGAGAACCACAGTGCCACCAGCAGACGAGCTCGGTCTGAACAATATCTCATAAATGATGTATGTTTAGGAGATATTTTATTGTACCTACAGGTAAGCCTGATTGTAAGCTTACCTGTAGGTACAAGTAAAGCAAGTGCCTTTACTACCACTCTAAATCAGTCATTAGTGCGCACAAACTGTAGGTTCCACTGATAGGCCAAGTAACCTGAAGCATGAAAATCAACAAAAGTAAACCCTTGTACACACGGTCGGAAATTCAGACAGAAAATGTCTGATTGGACTGTGTTGTAGGATAATCCGACCGTGTGTGGGCTCCATTGGACTTTTTCCGTCAGAATATCCGACCAACAAAGTTTGGGAGCTGGATATAAAATTTTCCGACAACATGATCTGATGCGCGTCAATTCCGATTGTGTGTAACCTAGTCTGACGGACAAAGTGCCACGCATGCTCAGAATAAATTCTTAGACTGAAGCGCTCGGTCAGGTAAAACTACTGTTCGTAATCGATATAACACAATTGTCATGCTGCAATGTTAAAAATTGTTTAATGCAGCACATTCTCTTTTTCTTTATAATGCTACAAGAATGAAATTGTTTTGCTGCTCATATTCACACACACACTTCTCCAAAACATATTTCTTTATTCTTTTTCCTGATTTCATGAATACAATATTTTAATTCGTCAGATCTCTCCAATCATTTTAGATTTTTTTTTTCTGTAAATTTTGTGGTTGGTTTTTTAATCAAGATCTCCTTTTATGACATTTTGCTCATCTTCGTAATTTTTTTGGTGTGTTTTGTGTGTCAACTTACCCAGTATTATCTTTTTATTTTATTGTTTTCTTTTTTTAATCTCTAGGAGGTTGTTTGGTGTTGGTGCCCCGTGTTTTAATTTGACTTTGTATTTTTGAAATGTACCTGCCTACTCACAAATAAATTGTCCTTTTTGAAGTAAAACACATAGGCAAGTATTTCTTGAAGCAAAAAACATAATAAACAAATAAAGAGGGAGGCAGCGCTGGCGAAACTGGGGAAATTAGTGAAGCCTTTGGCCCCCCGGGCACACATCAACTATTTAAACGCAAAAATTGGTGGCCTGAGGAGTACATATCTGAGGGAGAACAGTCCAGGCTGTGGTCATACAAGAGCCTGCATCTTCTGTCAGACCAGACTGAACCAAGGTTATCACTCTCTGGTCTTCCTTCCATGCTTCTTTCCAGCCTGTGGCTGTGGTGCTGGACGTGTGGCAGAAGGAGGAGGAGGAGGAGGAGGAGGAGGAGCATGGTGCAAGTCACACAAGTGTGTTGTTTGTGTGATTTGGCCCTTCAACCCCTTATTCAGTGTTTGGATAATTAGCTCCTCACACATGAGGTGTTGCCCCTCCTCCATTTGCTGCAGTTTGCATGCAGTCAAGGCGGCAAAGGCATCTTGATATGAGGGGGTGGCTTTGAGGGCCGCAGAAGCCTCCCCAATTAGCTTGAGCGCTGACTGCTCCACATCCCCCCCTCCCTTTCTGGCCCTTTTGGATGGAACTTGCAATTGAGTCAGGCTCCTAGGCCTGCCCACTTCTTTGTTGCCACTTACCCCTGCCTCCTCCTGGCTGCCACCTTCCACAGCCACCTCCTGGCTGCCACATTCCACACCCTCCTCCTGGCTAAGGTCTTCCTGTGTATGAAAAAGGGACCTAGTTTTAGTTTTTGGTTCATAAAACACACACAATTTTCAGCTGTTGACTGTTGCAAATTGTTAACAAATAGAAAATACTATCATTCTGAGCCCAGCATTTTTCATTCTTGGCCCAAATATTTTTGCCACTACTGTCTATTGATATGTGAAACACTTTCTAAAATCAGCAATTAGTGAGCAAAAATCAAGTTAACATCATTCATTTTTACTCCAAAAATATGTAGAACAATACTATACCTGGCTCAAGCTGGACTCCTCCACACCTTCCTGACTGGAAGGCCCAGGTTGGGCGTCGTAAGCCCCAGCAGGGGTGGAATGAAGTGTGGAAGGAGGAGTAGAGAGGGATTCCCTGACCTCAGCCTGGTCTGACAGAAAATGCATCCTCTCATAGTACCACAGCCTGGGGACATCTATTGCTGCTCCAGTTTTCATGGACTCCAGCACCTTCTTGCGCTCCCTGTACTTGTCGATGAACAGGAGGAGAAAACTGTGGTCGTTAAACCCATCCATATTATTATCTGCAAGACATAACACAAGACAAACCCTAATGTCAGGCTAAACTCTCCTAATCTTGTCCCAATATAGGCCTCAATCTAGAAGCAGTATAGGAAAGTGATGTACCATGTTAAAATTGTACCCCCCTCTGCTCACAGATCGTACGTACGGCACACGCGTGTTAAGTTTTATATACAGTGCGCATGCGTTAAAACTCCGCCCGCCCCTGACGTTCTTTCTAGTCTATTCCCCGTCCCTTCTCTTTCGGCGCAGTGGGGAGAGCACATGGCGGAGACACAGCAGGTGCATGATAATTCCACTAACGAGGAGGAGGAGGACGAGGAAATCCCAGAGCCAGATATGCCCCGATCCCAGAGGAGAAGATTTAAGGCCTCAAATATGTCTTTTGGAGAGATGTTGGAGATGGTGGACATATTGAAGAGGAACGACTATGATGGGAAGTATGAACCTTACCCAAACCCAAAATGTCAGAAAGGCCAAGATCATGACTAAAGTTGTGAAGAATCTTCAGAAGAATTTTGGGGTACAACGATCCAAGGGTCAACTGAGAAAATGCTGGTGAGACCTGAAACTGAGGGAGCACTATCAGTACAGAAGGATCAAGCGAGTTCTTCAAAAAAGTAAGTAGTTGTCGTGTGTTCATATTATTATTGCTTGCATACTGCTACATGTGCTTTGATTTGATGCTGTACAGTTTAAAATGGCCACTTTCATGTTCATGGGTTCAATAGTTCGTAATAAACATCATTCGTTAGCCCACTCCAAAGACCATGCTTTGGCAAGTTGCAGTTGACTACATTTGTTCACACAACAGGTAAGTATTCCAGCTTTAGAAAGTGTCAAAAATTATGTTTTCGCCTTTGAACTCTGCCAAAAAACACAATTATACGACACTTTCAAGCAATGTTTCATATTCCTATTTCTGCCATCAAATATCTGTGTGCTAAGTATTCCTTTTTTAAATTCTCATAGGAGAGAGAAGACTCTGGACATCTGAGAACACCAGGGACACCCCACCTCCCAAAGAAAGGGAAAAACCAACACCAGAAGCAGAAGAGGAGGAGGAAGGAGAGATTGTAGAGA
Source organism: Lithobates pipiens (assembly GCF_037356315.1). Classification (NCBI taxonomy): domain Eukaryota; kingdom Metazoa; phylum Chordata; class Amphibia; order Anura; family Ranidae; genus Lithobates; species Lithobates pipiens. The sequence goes on along the minus strand of NW_027507903.1, from coordinate 378,342,365 downwards.
TTGGCGAAAATTGCCACAACAACAGGTGAGTGTCTGAGACCACAGCTTCTGGTAAGCTAATCAATGTATGCCTGCATATTTATAATGCCGTGGTTTTTTTTGTTTTTTCTAGGTTATGTGGATGTTGTGGAAGAAGAATTGCATTTTACCAGTGAAAGTGCCCAGATCCTCATTGGGGATAATGGGGTGCAATCATGATTTAGATAATATCAAGAAAAACATCAATGATGTTCAGCAAAAAATTAAGAACATCATTGATGTTTTAGGGAGAATCTGAAACACCCAAAACTAGCTAGTATCCATTTAAATTTTTCCAAAACACTTTTATATTTTTAGAAAACCCACATTTGGAAGATGCACACAGTGTGTCAACATGTGCTATCTCTTATCATGGGGGATCAATGTACGTGTTTTGTGGGTGCAACCCCTTCCTTGCTACCAAAGTGGCTGAGATGAAGGGGTTACACCCCCAAAACACGTACATTGATACCCCACGATGGGGTACATGGCCACTTCTTGATTCACAATTTGTGTGCATCTTGCAAATTTGACTTTTACAGGGGTGACACCCCATGTGATGAAGGCAATATCAACACAGTTTGTACATACTCATGTCTGATATTGTCTTCACTTTTCAAAGTGTTCTGTATGTTATGCTTTAATACATGCCTGTTTACACAAAAATGGCAAGTTAGATAAATGTCATCAATGTTTTATATACACCAACGATGTTGGTTTGTTGTAAAACCCTTTTCTAAACGCACATGTGAATGTGGTTTGAGTAAAAAGTTAAATTATCAACAATGCGTGGCTTCCTTTTTCAATGCGCAAAAGCAGTATTTGTAGTAAAGTTGTTTTCTGTGACAATGGGTGTTATTTACTAAAGGCAAATCTACTTTTCAATCCAAGTGCAGTTTCAGGTGCACGTTTCCAGTGCACTTGTAGTGCATAGTGGATTTGCCTTTAATAAATAACACCCACAGTTATTTTTAAATTTCCCCAATCGCCATTTTCATGACCCCACATATTTCTGCCATGGTGCTGAAAATGAGCAATATTTTTGTCAATAATGCACCACATACATTAACAACAAAAACAAGGTGTGTGTAGCAGACCCACAACATAATAAAATTATCTGAAGAGACTGTCACCTCATCTCGCACAGAAATTGGGTTTGCACTGTTGTAGAAAAAGGCCCAAGAACACAAAAAAAACTAGGAGACACCTAAAACAAAGCCAAGCAGTAAATGAAAACAAAGATTATTGGAGTTTGAAAGAAAAATGTCTCTCAGACATTGTCTGCATATCAATGACCCCCCTATGCACAAAGTACTCCACATATCTTGTTCTGACCTCGTGGGCGCTTTGGGGAGGCAAGCCAGGGCGGCCAGCTTCAAGGGCCATCAGGTTGGCATTTTCAGGCAAGTCTGCATCAGGCCCAACTGAGGCCACATAGTTTGCTGAGTGTTTCTTCAAAAAAATTGTGCAGAATGCAGCACAAAAGCACAATATGATTGAGTTTATATTCTGCCATTTTGATTGGGGTCAAAAATAGGTGGAACCGGCTGCCCATTATCCCGAAAATGTTCTCCACTACGCTTCTGGCTCTGGACAGCCGGAAATTAAAGATCCTCTGGTCCGGGGTGAGGGTCCTCATCAGGAAAGGCTGCATCAGATGGTTTGCCAGAGCAAATGCCTCATCCACAATGAAAATGAAGGAGAGTCCTTCCACATTTTCCTCTGGAGGTGGCAAGCCCAGACTGCCACTCTGGAGATGCCAGTAGAACTCCATCTGCGCAAACACTCCACCATCCGACATCCGGCCATTTTTCCCCACGTCCACATACAGGAAGTCATATGTCGCTGACACCATCACCAACATCACGATACTATTATACCCCTTGTAATTATAATAGTAGGACCCCGAGTTGGGGGGTGGGATGATGCAGACCTGTTTCCTATCAATTGCACTTCCACTATTGGGAAAGTCCCAACGGGTGGCAAAGTGGGAGGCCACAGTCTGCCATTCCTGTGCCGTTGAAGGGAACTGTGGAGTCAAACAAGAAAAAAATAATTAGTCATTTTGCACATCAACATTGCAAGCAGATTAGACACAGACATTTATGGCCAAGATCAATATAACATTTTTAGAAATTTGTATTTAAAGCCAAAAGTGTAAGGTCCCCTTATCAGATTCCCCACATCCCCCCCCCCCCCCATCTGATGGCCCATTGCAAAAAAAATAGGGGGGTGTTTTGGACAGGTAACCCTCTCCACTCATTGAGAGCTGAATGCATAAATAATGTGTGATACTTTGGCCAGCCCCACCTTACTTACACTATTGGCAGCCCACTGGACAGGTAAGAATTGTCATAATACAAAAAAAAAGGAACAAATGGAAGCACATTTTCACTTTCTGCTATTACCTATCAAGATAATAATAGGAGAAAAAAAAAAACTTGAAAGTATTGAGGCAGGCCCTAGCACATGCTTTGGTGAATTCATCCAGAAATCTGACCACAAAAGCGGTGTGTATTGGGTCTGGCAAAGCCAGCAGATAGAGGATTGCTATCAGCTGACCTAGCAGTTGGGGGAGGGGGTTTCCGAAGGAGTTTGGACCAACAAAAAAAAAACCTCTGGCATGCTGCATGAATTTAATCACACACATAACCTCTGTACACATTTTAGGGGGTATTTAGGGGAAAGCAATACTATGGAGCTGACAAAATACATTTCTAAGTGACTAGGCTATAAGTTTATGGGCCCAGAAGAGCATGCTCGGGAAGTTAGAGAAGGCAAATATGCATGACGGACAAACAAGGAACTTTAAAAGCTTCCAGCATGCATGAGGACAAAGGGGCACAGCATATCAATTACAGCATATTGCAATCATGGTAATTAGTGAATGAGGAAAGAAATACAATACATTAGCAAACATTAAATACATAGAATGTGATGTTAAAGGAGAAAATTTGTCTTAATATAGTCCTTCTGCAGGACCTGTATGATGGCAGAACAGGTCTCTGGAATAATGATTCCCAGAGCCTGGGGTGAGATGCCTGTCGAAAACTTGAGGCCCTGAAGACTTCTCCCTGTCGCCAAGTACCACAATGTGGCGATGAGCATCTGCTCCGGAGTGATGGCTTGCCGCATGCAGGTATCCTGCCTGCTGATATAAGGGGATAGCAAAGCCAGCAGATGGTGAAAAATGGGGTCCGTCATCTGGAGATAATTCCTGAAATCATCAGGATTATTCTCCTGGATCTCAGGAAACAAAGGCATGTGTGAGAATTGGTCATGCTGGAGCAACCAATTCTTGCTCCATGAACTCCTCCTCGCCCTGTTAATGGTGTCAAAAGCTAAAAGCCCAGCACTAGGCCCCTGCACATCACAAACTCTACGACAAGTACGTACACAAAACATGGCTTCAAAACGGTCGGCTGGTCAGAACGGACAACAGAAAGCACCGATAAATAGCAAAGCCTGAAAGAACAAACTGAAAACCAGAAACGAGCGGACAATAAGCACTGAGAATTAAAGCTTACTATATCAAGATATAGTCTGCAATGACCAACAAATGCAAACTGACTACACGGAGTGATTTAAGTAGATACGCACCGACAAGCACAAACTGAAGAGCAGTAACGATCTGAAGCGCAAATCTGAAAAGCGCAAATCGTCTCTAACCAAACTTCTACTAACACGCGATAAACACGAGATCAGCAGAAGGAGCCCAAAGGGTGCTGCACGTGGTGCTGAACTTCCCTTTTCTAGTCCTGTTGTACCCGGTTTACGTCACCGCGTTCTTGTCGACCGGAAATTCTGACAACTTTGTCCGACCGAGTGTATGCAACACCAGTTCCGGACTAAATCTGTCGGAAATTATCCAACGGATTTGGTGATCGGAATGTCCGACCGTGTGTACAAGGGCTAAGGTATAAGGTCCACTGGAGGGCATATAGGACAAACTGTATATGTCATGTATGGCATCATGTAATGTAAATCGTTCTCTATCTTGAGTAGATATCATCTTGTCCAACATGATGACACCTTGGCTTGAATGTGTACCTGATATATTGATCTACATATCATAGTTTAATATATGCTTATCCTAGGTTAGGAATGGAACATGATGGACAAGGAAATAGGTGTGGAGATGAAGTCAGGATGGGAAGCATTATGGCACCGCTTGTACAAGCTGCATTTCACCGTTTCCACTGGTCTCGTTGTAGTCAGCAAGAGCTTAGTCGTTATCTAAGGTGAGTAGTTACATTTTCTTAACTTCTGTAAACTGAATGCCATATTTCCTAATTATGTCACATTAGTATATCATTTATTTTGCTTAGTTTACTGTTACAGGTTACCATTTTTACTAATTTCTAATACACCTTAGTGCAGTGTTTCTCAACCTTTTTACCTTGGATGAACCCCTGGCAAAAAGTTTGGGATCTCGAGGAACCCCTGAAATAATGTTCACATCTACAGCTCACGGAACATTGGTATGATCAGCGAGCTGTTTATAACAAAAAAATATTTGTTGAAATAGCATTAAATAAAAGAATAAATATTAAAATTTACCTATTTAATGTGAAACTTGGGCTTTCTTTTCCTGCAGAGCTGATCCATTCAGAGCACATTACAGGGGACATTACATGGGACAAGGGACATTACATGGGGCAGAGCACATTACATGGGACAGGAAACATGACAGAGGACCTTACATTGGGCAGGGCATATTACATGGTGCAGGGCATATTACATGGGGCAGAGCACATTACATGGGACAGGGCACATGACAGAGGACATTACATGGGGCAGAGGACATTACATGGGACAGGGGACATTACATGGGGCAGAGCACATTACATGGGACAGGGCACATGACAGGGCACATTACATGGGACAGGGGGCATTACATGGGGCAGGGCACATTACATGGGACAGGGCACATTACATGGGACAGGGCACATGACAGGGCACATTACATGGGACAGGGCACATGACAGGGCACATTACATGGGACAGGGGGTATTACATGGGGCAGGGCACATTACATGGGGCAGGGCACATTACATGGGGCAGGGCACATGACTTGGGGACAGGGCACATGACAGGGGACATTACATGGGGCAGAGCACATTACATGGTGGCAGAGCACATTACATGGGGCAGGGCACATTACATTGGGCAGGCCACATGCCAGGGGACAGGGCACATGACAGGGGACATTGCATGGGGCAGAGCACATTACATGGGACAGGGCACAATACATGGGACATTACATGGTATAGGGCACATTACATGGTATAGGGCACATTACATGGTATAGGGCACATGACAGGGGACAGGGCACATTACATGGGGCAGGGCACATTACAGGGCACATTACATGGGACAGGGCACATTACATGGGACAGGGCACATTACATGGGGCAGAGCACATTACATGGGACAGGGAACATGACGGGGACAGGGGACATTACATGGGGCAGGGCACATTACATGGGACAGGGCACATTACATGGAGCAGAGCACATTACATGGGGCATGGTACATTACAGGGGACAGGGCACATGACATAGGACATTACATGGGGCAGAGGACATTACATGGGACAGGGCACATGACAGAGCACATTACATGGGACGGGGCACATTACAGGGGACAGGGCACACTACATGGGGCAAGGCACATGACAGGGGACATTGCATGGGGTAGACAAAACGATTCCCCCTTTAATGGGACTTTAAATGGACCACCAATACCACCAAAATTCAATAAAATACATTATTTTAATTCATATAACAAGGCTTAAAAAAGAGAAACTTACAGACACATAGTATCTCTAATAAAATATCAACAGCTATAGATAGAAAGCATGTATACAAAATAACTCTCAAAATATCCCAAGCCTTGTTATATGAATTACAATTATTTATTTTATTGAATTTTGGTGGTATTGGTGTTCCATTTAAAGTCCCATTAAAGGGGGAATCTTTTTTGTCTATTTATTAGGGATGGGGCCACCTTACCTGATTTTTCTGACAGATTAACAGCCCTGCACTTCTTTGTCATTACATGGGGCAGGGCACATTACAAGGGAAAGGGCACATTACATGGGGCATTGCATGGGATAGGGCACATTACATGGGATAGGGCACATTACATGGGACAGGGCACATTACATGGGACAGGGGACATGACCGAGCACATTACATGGGACATGGGACATTACTTGGGGCAGAGCACATTACATGGGACAGGGTGCATGACAGGGCACATTACATGGGACAGGGCACATGGCAGGGGGCATTACATGGGGCAGAGGACATTACATGGGATAGGGCACATTACATGGGTCAGGGCACATTACATGAGACATGACAGGGGGCATTACATGGGGCAGAGGACATTACATGGGATAGGGCACATTACATGGGACAGGGCACATGACAGAGCACATTACATGGGACAGGGGACATTACTTGGGGCAGAGCACATTACATGGTACAGGGTGCATGACAGGGCACATTACATGGGACAAGGCACATGGCAGGGGACATTACATGGGATAGGGCACATTACATGGGTCAGGGCACATTACATGGGACATGACAGGGGGCATTACATGGAGCAGAGGACATGACAGGGGGCATTACATGGGACAGGGCACATGACATGGGACATTACATGGGACAGGCCACATTACATGGGGTGGGGGACTTTACATGGAACAGACTGTTGGGCACATTGTGGGGGGGTGGGGACCCAGTACCGGTGGCTTCTTATGACTTTAGAGCACATTTCATTTCTCCTCCAGTGGTGCGCTGTTCCCCCTCGGCCCTCCTCCTCCTATCCTGTCCATCCCAGATGATGCCATGTACTTGGGAAGGACAAGAGGAGAGGAGGGGCCTGCAGGGAAAAGAGCGCTCCAGCCAATAGGATGCCAGACACTTCCCTGCCTATCTCTGCCTGTGTCTGTGCAGTCCTCCTGTCAGCTGGCTGACTGACAGTCAGATCACCGCGGAACCCCTGGCGACCTCTCGTGGAACCCCGGTTGAGAACCACTGCCTTAGTATATCAAGTGTATCTAAAGCAAAAAAAGAGAATGTGTAATGCATTGCAGCTTATCAGTGGCTGCCATTAGATTTATTTTTCCCTTTTATTTTTACCTGGTAATTCTCCAAATAACACACCTCCTCTCCCTCTGTGGCTAAACTCATTTATCCAAGCCATGGCTCCTCCATTTAATGGGAAGAGCCATGGCAGTTAAATGGCTGAACTTCATACATGTCTGTCTATGTTTATCTCAATGACATGGTGAATTCATAAGAAATAATCGTCAACTGAAGAAAGGGTACTTGTTGAACATGTTCTCATCCTGGATATAAAAACGAATGCAGCCACCACATCTTAGGATTACTAAGCTGCAGTTTACATACTATGTTTGTGTTTTGAGTTAAGATATGCTTTAGTTTTATCATAGAACTAGAAAATGCATTTCCTGGAGAAAATGCGTGGGAATTTGGAATAGCATCAAAACTGCCCCATCATATTGCCCTCATCAAAACTGCCCCATCATATCCCTCTATTATAAATCAGTAAATGGTGTGTCTGTGCACTCCCCCATTGCCCATCACTGTGTATAATGCCACGTACACACGATCAAACAATCGGGTGGAAAAGTCCGGCAAACTCAAGTCCGCCGGACAATCCCCCCGTGTGTAGCCTCCAGCATACTTTTTTGACCCGAAAGTACGGCGGACTTAGAAAGTATTTTTGCACTCCAATCTTCCAGCCGGACTTGCATTTCGGCTGACAATCCGGCCTTGTGTATGCCAGTCCGCCGTACTTTTGAAATGAACGGACTTTTCCCGCCCGGAGAAAAGTCTGCTCATTTCGAGAGACCCGGCCAGCCAGGAAAGGGGGGGACGAGTGAGCGCCCCCCCTCCGAGCCGTACCAGGTCGCATGCCCTCAACATGGGGGGTGCCTTTGGGGAAGGGGAGGCCGCGCTGCCCCCCACCCCAAAGCACCTTGTCCCCATGTTGATGAGGACAAGGGCCTCTTCCCGACAACCCTGGCCGTTGGTTGTCGGGGTCTGCAGGCGGGGGGCTTATCAGAATCCGGGAGCCCCCTTTAATAAGGGGGCCCCCGGATACCGGCCCCCCACCCTATGTGAATGAGTACGGGGTACAATGTACCCCTACCCATTCACCTGTGAAAAAAGTTAAAAAAAAAAACACAACACAGGGTAAAAATAGTTTATTGCACAGCTCGGGGGGTCTTCCGTCTTCGGGGAGTCTTCTCGCCGGACTCCTCCGCTATCTTCTTCTAGCTCTTTTGCTAGCGGAGGAGCCCGGCTTTCTTCCTCGCCGCCGCCCTTCTTCCGACTTCGGGGGTCTTGTCCCCCTCCTCGGTTCTTCTGCCGAGCCACCGCACCTTCTTATAGCTCTTTTACAGGCGGTGGCCCGGTCTTCTGTCGCCGCTGTCGTCGCCGCCGCCGCCTTCTGTTCTTCTGTTTTCTTCTTCTCTTCAGATCTTGACTCATCGCTCCCTCCACTCACAATGGCTCCGGCGCGACGCGCGGCGACTTATATAGGGACATCACCAGATGGTGTCCCCGCCTATTATGATGTCACAGTCCCAGCATCCTCTGCTATAAGAAGGCGCGGTGGCCTGGCAGAAGAACCGAAGAGGGGGACAAGACCCCCGAAGTCGGAAGAAGGGCGGCGGCGAGGAAGAAAGCCAGGCTCCTCCGCTAGCAAAAGAGCTAGAAGAAGATAGTTGAGGAGTCCGGCGAGAAGACCCCCCGAAGACGGAAGACGCCCGGAAGCTGTGCAATAAACTAGTTTTACCCTGTGTTGTGTTTTTTTTTTACTTTTTTCACAGGTGAATGGGTAGGGGTACATTGTACCCCGTACTCATTCACATAGGGTGGGGGCCGGTATCCGGGGGCCCCCTTATTAAAGGGGGCTCCCGGATTCCGATAAGCCCCCCGCCTGCAGACCCCGACAACCAACGGCCAGGGTTGTCGGGAAGAGGCCCTTGTCCTCATCAACATGGGAACAAGGTGCTTTGGGGTGGGGGGCAGCGCGGCCTCCCCTTCCCCAAAGGCACCCCCCATGTTGAGGGCATGCGACCTGGTACGGCTCGGAGGGGGGGTGCTCACTCGTCCCCCCCTTTCCTGGCTGGCCGGGTAGCGTGCTCGGACAAGGGTCTGATGTGGACCTGGGGGGACCCCATGCCGATTTTTTTCGGCGTTGGGGTTCCCCTTTAAGTCCATACCAGGTGGAGGGGCCAGCGACGTCTCCTTCGCGGGCCCCGCCTACCTGGGGACCCGCTCGAAATGAGCGGACTTTCCTCCGCGTGTCTGGGCGAGTCCGTTCATTTCAAAAGTAGGGCGGATAGTTCGGCGGACTTAGTATGCCATATTAGTCCGCTGAAAAAGTGCCGTGTGTGGGCAAGTAGCCCGTTCGGAAAGTCCGACGGACAATCTGGCGGGAAGTCCGTCGGATAGTCGGCTACGTGTGTACGCGGCATAAGAAGTATTGGCAACCATGGAAACAAAAGAGACAGAAAAAGCCTGGCTGCCCTAAGTTTAATGACATTTTCTGAAATGATCACTAAACTTAAACAGTTTTTTTCGCAAAAACTGTAAAATGTATAGCCAGATAGCTGAATATTTTGTTTGACGTCTGTAGGTGAAAGTATGAAGGAGCTGAAACTTTTGGCAGCGGAAGAAGATTTTATGGATTTTGAGCATGCTCTCATTGACTTCAATGTTAAAAAAAGTGTTAAAAAGCTTAATATTTTAAAAAGTATAAATAGTAGAAAAAATAATAATAATAATAAAAAGATGATGATGATTAATAAATAAAACTAATAGAAACGAATAAATAAAAAAGATGAATAACAATAGTGGGACTGCTAAAGCATTCCCACTAATACAAAAAAAAATAACAATAGTGGGACTGCTAAAGCATTCCCACTAAATAGTAGGACTGCTAAAGCATCAAAACTGCCCCATCATATTCCTCTATTATAAATCAGTGCATGTGTGTCTGTGCTCTCCCCCGGGCCCTGTAATCTCAGATGCTCCAGCCGCCTCCCCCCACTGCCCATCATTGTGTATAAGAAGCTTTGGTAGCCATGGATCAAAACAGACAACAAAAGCCTGGCTGCCCTGAATTTAATGACATTTTATGAAATGATCACTAAACTTAAACAGCTTTTTCACAAAAACTGTAAAAGGTATCAAACTGAAAATATATAGTCAAATATGTTGTGAACATTTTAAAGTTTGTTTGGCATCTGTAGGTGAAAGTATGAAGGAGCTGAAACTTTTGGTAGCGGAAGAAGATTTTAAAGATTTTAAGCATGCTCTCATTGACTTCAATGTTAAAAAAAAGTGTTAAAAAGCTTAATATTTTAAAAAGTATAAATAGTAGAACAAGAATTTGCAGAAGTTTCGTCATCAGTTGAAAGAGCTGAACATTTTATAAGTTGAATGGCTTTAATAGCTGAAAGTATGCAGAAGTTATGCAGAGCCAAAAACCTATGGAATAATAATAAAAAGATGATTAATAAATAAAAAAAAACTGAATAACAATAGTGGGACTGCTAAAGCAATATGTGATTCAAATAACTTGGAATGGTTCAATTCACTAGAATGCCAGAGGGATTAGCAGTATTCAGTTCCATTTAATATATTCTCATCATTTGTATTGTGCTCAGGGTATTTTATGAGTTTTCTACTGTAACAAAATGTTAGCCATCAATTTATAGTGCCTTTTCAGTGCCCAATGTAACATTATATATAGGTGCATCTCAAAAAAATTTATATCATAAAAAAGTTAATTTATTTCAGTAATTCTATTCAAAAAGTAATATTTATACATTATATAGATTAATTACACACAGATTGATATATTTCAAGCCTTTCTTTCTTTTAACTTTAATGAATATGGCTTACAGCTAGTGAAAACCCCAAATTCTGTATCTTAGAGTTGAATATTGCATAAGACCAATAAAAAAAAAAAAAAAAAAAAAAAAAAAGATTTCTAATACAGAAATGTTGGCTTACTAAAAAGTATGTCTATGTACAGCATAGTATGTACTCAGTACTTTTTCAGGGCTCCTTTTAAGTAAATTATTACATCAATGCGGCATGACATGGAGGTGATCAGCCTGTGGCACTGCATAGGTGTTGTGGAAGCCCAGGTTGCCTTGATAGATGCTTTCAGCTCATCTACATTGTTGGGTCTGGTGTCTCTCATCTTCCTCTCGACAATACCCTGCACATTCTCTATGGGGTCAGGCGAGTGTTCTGGCCAATCAAGCACATTGATACCATGGTCATTAAACTAGGTATAGTTTTTCCTGCTGGAAAAATTTAATCTGGATCTCCATTAAGCTGGTCATCAGAGGGAAGCAAGAAGTGCTCTATAATTTCCTGGTAGAGGGCTGCGGCTGACTTTGGACTTGATAAAATAGTGGAGAAACACCAGCAGGTGACATGTGCTTCTCCATTCTTCTTCCAGACTTTGGAGCCTTGATTTTGAAATGCAAAATTAGCTTTTTTTTTCTCCTTCGCCCAGATAAGACGCTTCTGATTTTGTCTCTGGTTCAAGAGTGGATTGACAAAAGGAATGTGATGGTTGAAGCCCATGTCTTGGATATGTGTGTGTGTGTGTTTGGTGACTCTTAAAGCACTGACACCAGCCGTAGTCCACTCCTTGTGAATCTCCCCCAAATTCTTGAATTGCCTTTGCTTCACAATCCTCTCATGGTTGCGGTTATGCCTGTTGCTTGTGTACCTTTTGCTACCACACTTTTCCCTTCCACACAACTCTCCATTATGCTTGGATACAGCACTCTGTGAATAGACAGCTTCTTTAGCAATGACTTACCCTCCTTGTGGAGGGTGTCAGTGACTATCTTCTGGACAACTGTCAAGTCAGCAGTCTTCCCCATGATTGTGTAACCTTATGAACCAGGCTGAAAGACCATTTAAAGGCTCAGGAAACCTTTAGATGTTTTTGAGTTAATTAGCTGATTAGAGTGTGACACCACGAGTCTACACTATTGAACTTTTTCATATCCTAATAATCAAATTTTCTGAGATACTGAATTTTGGCCTTTCACTAGCTGTAAGCCATAATCATCAAAATTAAAAGAAAAAAATGCTTGAAATATATCACTCTTTGTGTAATGGATCTATATAATATGAGTTTCACTTTTTGTATTGAATTATTGAAATTAACTTTAGATATTCACATTTTTGGAGATGCATCTGTATCTTTACAGTCATTTTAAAGCTAAAACTTTAAACATTAACCTTATTCTCCAAAAATAATTCATACACACCCACTACATGATGGGATTGAAACTGTACCTTAAGTTGTTATTTTGTCTCTTTGTAATTTCCACTGTGAGTTCCCTGTCCATTTCCCCTAATAAACTGGACTATTATAGGCACAACATATGTGAGAACTCAATTATAAAAAAAAATGCAAATTATTTACAATACCATTAAAAAGAAAACTGTAAAAATAAATGCAAAAATAACAATAAACCTGCACTTATGAATAACAAGCAGCTTGCACAATATACTGGAAGCAAAACATTACATAGTGTATAAACACAAAAGTTGCAGCATTAAAAAAGGGTGTTTTAAAGGAGAATACAAAGTATAAAGTTCATAATGATAAGAGTCCATATGTCTATCTGTTTTTTTGACATTATCTATCTGATGGAGTTTCTGTCATATGGAGTCTATCTGATGTGGAAGGAATTATTTTGGTGTTTTGATATTGGAGTGACCTGGAGTGATCTGATTTGTAAAGCGTGTCAGTGACCACTTTATAGGGTGGTCCAGAGTTTAAAGTAAGGGGCAGTGTGTGCATACCCGCTGGTAACTAAGACTTATTTTTCAGGTAAAGATTGCTCTTTAATGCATTTTTTGTTTAAGCATACCTCATAAATAAGCCATTCATTAAAACGGAAATTAGTTTTGTCAGATTTACAGTGGGGCAAAAAAGTATTTAGTAAGCCACCAATCTCCCACTTAAAAAGATGAGAGAGGCCTGTAATTGTCATCATAGTATGCCCCATTGCTTAATATGTACATATACACTATATTACCAAAAGTATTGGGAGGCCTGCCTTTACACACACATGAACTTTAAGGCATTCCAGTATTAGTTTGTAGGGTTCAGTATTGAGTTTGCCCTCTCTTTGCAACTATAACAGCTTCAACTCTTCTGGGAAGGCTGTCAACAAGGTTTAGTGTGTCTTTGGAAATGTTTGACCATTCCTTCCGAAGCACATTTGTGAGGTCAGGCACTGATGCGGACGAGAAGGCCTGGCTCGCAGTCTCCACTCTATGTCTTTATGGACCTCATTTGTGCCCTGGTGTGCATTCATGTTGGAACAGGAAGGGGCCAACTCCAAACTGTTCCCACAAAGATAGGAGCATGAAATTGTCTAACGTGTCTTGATATACTGAGGACTTCATCTTTCCCTTCATAGTCCCCCCTATCCTCAGTCTTCACAGTTCCCACCTATCCTTAATCTTAGGCTTCTCAATTCCCCTCATCTTCAGTCTCATCCCATCCACAGTCTTCACACCCCCCTTCAAGCTCATCTGCATAGGACAACCCCCCCCCCCCCCAAAAAAAAAAAAAAATCACATTAGCCCCTCAGATCTCTCTCACAGGCATGGGAGATTTCCTTTCTTCTGGGCTGACAGTGGATGGCATCATCACCCCCCCCCCCCCCCCCCCCAGAGAAGCAGTCAGCTCCAGTGACCAGGCCTTTGTGTGAGTGAGAATGGAGGCACACTGATCCTGTGACAGGAGCTAGAGAGCAGCAGTGACGGGCATTGCTGCAGTGCTTCAGACTTGCCTCCTCCGTAAGTGCAAAGTGTGAGCGGGATGGGGCCCACTGTGCTGTGACCCACTCTGCATCAATGAAAGGGAGAAGCCTGAGGCACTGCCTGTCACTGCTGCTCTCTGGCTCCTATCACAGGATTTGTGTGCCTCGATTTTCACTCACACAGAAACCCTAAATTTTCTACTATAACCCCCCCCCCCCCATTTCTAAAACTTGGCTTTAATTATTGTTTGCACTAAAGTTTTATAACACACTATGCAAGCTACAAAACTAGGGTCATTTTTATTTTAAAGCATACCATTACTAATTGGCCATTTATGAAGCAGGTACTTTTGCTATTTGTACATTAAAAAGCACAAATCTGTGCAGTTCACTGCATACATATTAGCACATTATATTTGTTCCTAGAGAATCAATATCTCATGCTGCACATAGTTGCACTTTATATTCTTTTCGGTTCAAACTTCCAATTTTTTTTCTTTCAGTTTCTCTAATTCTCACAATTTTTTATTTTTTTTACAGTTCATATGATTGTCTGCGTGATGATCCATTTGCACATGACTGGCCATCTCTTCCTCAGCTGCCAGGACTTCAGTATTCAATGAATGAGCAATGCCGATTTGATTTTGGCATGGGTTACATGATGTGCACTGCTGTAAGTAATATGTACTTTCTGTTACTTTAAATGCTTGCAGAGCAAGGAACCACATTCTCGCACAATTGTTTTTTGCCTTGTTATCACATATCCAATTGAAAGGGGCATGATCAGAGACTAGTTTGAATGGTCTCCCCAACAAATAATACTTCAGGACATCTTAGGCCCATTTGATAGCTAAACATTCCTTATCGACAGTGTCATCGTTTTTCTCATGTCTTTTTAGCTTTCTGCTCAAGTAAACTACTGGGTCCTCTTCACCATCTCTGATTTGGAACAGTACAACACCCATTCTCACATTAGGGGTGTCTGTATCACAAACTCCTTTGTAAATTCCGGGCTCATGAGCACAGGTTGTACACAAAGAGTTGCTTCAACATGTGAAATGCCTTCTCTGCATCAGGATTCCACTTAATCATGACCAACCTTTTACCCTTCGTCAGATCTGTCAGTGGGGCTGCAATGGTGGCAACATAAAACAACTGTAGTTTCCTGTGATTCCAAGAAATGCACAAACTTGCTTTTTATTTATAGGTTTGGGCCACTTTTGAACTGCCTCAATTTTATTGATCTGAGGCTTGATCAATAACGTAGCCAAGGTATCTGGCCTCCTCCAAGCCTATGGCACACTTTCTGGAGTATCAACTTAACCACATCATTCTGGTAGTCACGTGTGTCGCCATGTATGCAATTAACCCCAGTAGTGCTGGGGTGTAACTTTGCAGGATTTACACAGTTGTGTGTAACGTGGAAAATCCACACTTCCCCAAGAAATATTAGTGAAAAAAAGAAAATATAAAAACCTATATTAAAGAGTGAATAATATATATGAAATGGTGCTGCAATCTAAAAAAAAACTGGAACATTCAGTTATAGATATATGTGTAAATTAGGAATAGATGCGCTACCAAAAAAAGATACAATGTGTGTAAACTCAAAAGATACAAAACAAAGTTTTATCTATAAGCAAAAATGTACACCTAGGTTAATCCGACACCGTCATATAAATAAGAAAGAAATTAATTGAATGTCCAACATAGCATACAAAAAAGTCCATAGAAATCCTTGAACATAGACACCCAAGTTTCTTCTTATAGCATAATCGCACCCTGTATCCATGGAATAGTAAATGCCAGATGACCGCTTACCAAAAATGTAGGATCTCTATTACGGAGATCAAAAACTGCACAGATAGGAGGGATCACTCAGAGCAGGGACGGTACCTTCAGACATTCATCCATCCAGCTCCTCTCCTCCACTGGTGTCTGGGCTTCCAATCCACTCCGTGACACTTCCGTTTGAGGGACAAGGACTTGCAGAGGGTGAGTTACAAAATTAAGTAAATGTGCTCCATAGTGCAGTAGGCTTGTGTAAAAAAAAGGTTCCTTTATTAAAGAAAATTGTTACAAGCATGGCACCACAGATAGGCAGATACTTCTAAGGGAAAGATACAGCCGCGGCTCACGCCATCTGGCTGCTGCATGGTTTGCTGTGACGTCTTGTCTGTTAGCTGCGTTTCTCCGCAAGAAGCATCCACAGGGAAAGTCTCCTTTCACATTGCTTTGGTTCATCATTTAGGGAACAGTTAGCAGCAATAAGACCGAACGCATGGCAGCAATAACTTTTTTTTTTTTAAACGTATGCCCCGTACACACGATTGGACATTCCGATAACAAAATCCATTGGATTTTTTCCGACGGATGTTGGCTCAAACTTGTCTTGTGTACACACGGTCGCACAAAGTTGTCAGAATTTCCGATCGTCAAGAATGCGGTGATGTACAACACGTATGACGGGACTATAAAAGGGAAGTTCAGTACCACGTGTGCCACCCTTTTGGCTCCTTCTGCTGATCTTGTGTTTATCACGTTTTAGTAGAAGTTTGGTTAGAGACGATTCACGCTTTTCAGACTTGTGCTTCAGATCATTGTAAAAAACAATATAAATTATTAGTGTGCTAATATCAATACTCAATAAATACTTGTGCCATAAAAATCAGTAATTATGTAAATAAATTGATAAAAAATAACCATATATGTGAATAAATGAATTAAATGTGAATTAAAAATAAATTAATTTTCCATAAATAAATACAGCTTGTACATGAATATATAAATATAAATTGATATTTCTTAATTAATGCCTTCCGTGCATATAAGAAACTCCTCCTGATGGAATAAATGGATCCAAAATCTGATCACATACAGCTTCTGTATCTACACTTTAATCAAAGCACTCCCATGCAATGATCTCCACAAGACTTAAGATATAGTCCTTAAAATGACTTATCAACCTCAGTCCTTTATGTTATGTCCACAAACACCTTACCAACACATTTTCTGGACATATCATAAAGGACTGAGGTTGATAAGTCATTTTAAGGACTATATCTTAAGTCTTGTGGAGATCACAGCACGGGAGTGTTCTGATTAAAGTGTAGATACAGGAGCTGTATGTGATCAGATTCTGGATCCATTTATTCCATCAGGAGGAGTTTCTTATACGCATGGAAGGCATTAAGAAATATCTATTTATATTTATTCATGTACAAGGTGTATTTATTTATGGAGAATTCATTTATTTTTAATTCACATTTAATTCATTTATCACATATACCGTTTTTTTATCAATTTATTCACATAATTACTGATTTTTATCGCACAAATATTTATTGAGTATTGATATTAGCGCACTAATAATTTATATAGGTTTTTTTTTTTTTACATTTTTACGAGTGAGGGATTACTGACATTTTGGTGCAGCTTTTTATTATTTTTTCTATTCATTTTTTGAGTAATTTTTGGAGTATTTTTTTTTTTACCACACCAGCGCTTGAGTACTTTGCACTTTAGTATGCCTCAGATCATTATTGCTCTTTAGTTTTGTGCTTGTGGGTTCGTATCTGCTTTTCAGTGCATGTAGTCAGTAAACATTTGTTAGTCAATGCATACTATTTATAGTACCGTATTTGATTTTCAGTGCGTTCTTGTCCGCTTGTTGCTGATTTTCCAGCTTGTTCTTTCAGGCCTTGCTGTTTTTCAGTGCTTTCAGTTAGTTCTAACCAGCCGTCAGTTTCAAAGCCATGTTGCGTGTACATGCTGGTCTTAGCCCTTGTACACATGGTCGGACATTCCGACCACAAAATCCATCTGATTTTTTCCGACAGATTTTGTCCAAAACTGGTGTTGCATAAACATGGTTGGACAAAGTTGTCAGAAAATCCGATCGTTCAGAACATGATGACGTTCGTTCGTTACGACGGGACTATGTTCAGGCTAGTAGCCAATAGCTTTGGTCTCCTAATTTGATCTGAGCATGCATGGCACTTTGTCCGATCGTAATTCTCTACAAACGATTGAACAAAGTCCAATCGGATCATGTTGTTGGAAAATTTTATATCCAGCTCTCAAACTTTGATTATCCGACAACACGGTCTGATCGGACATTTTCCATCGGCATTTCCGAACTTGTGTACAAGGGCTTAGAGTTTGTGCTGTGCGGGGGCTGGGTGTTGGGCTTCTAGCTTTGACACAAGCCCAGTCCATGAACAGGGTGGGGAGGTGTTCATGGACTAAGAATTGGTTGCTCCAGCGTAACCAATTCTTGCACATGCCTTTGCTTCGTGAGATCTGGGGAGAATAATCCTGATGATTTCAGGAATTATCTCAGGATTACGGACCCCATTTTTCACCGTCTGTTGGCTTTGCTGTCCCCTTATATCAGCAGGCAGGATAACTGCATGGGGCAAGCCATCATTCCGGAGGCTAGTCGCTACATTGTGGTACTTGGCGACTGAGAGAAGCCTGCATGACCTCAAGTTCTCGACGGGCCTCTCCCCCCAGGCTCTGGGGATCATTATCCCAGAAACCTATTCTGTAATTATTCAGGTCCTGCAGAAGGACTATATTAAGGTCATTTTTCTCCTTTAACATCACATTCTATGCATTTAATGTTTGCTAATGTATTGTGTTTCTTTCATCATTCCCCAATTACCATGATTGTAATATGTTGTGCCCCTTTGTCTTCATGCATGCTGGAAGCTTTTAAAGTTCCTTTTTTGTCCTTCATGCATATTTGCCCTCACTAACCTCCCCAGCATGCTCTTCTGGGCCCATTTACACCTAGCCTAGTCACTAAACAATGTATTTTGTCAGCTTCATAGTAGTGCTTTACTTTCAACACCCCCTAAAATGTGTACACATGTTATGTGTGTCCTTAAATTCAGGCAGGGTGCCAGAAGCTTTTTTTTTGGTGGCCCAAACTCATTTGGAACACCCCCCCAACCGCTAAGTCAGCTGATACCAATCCTCTATCGACTGACTTTGGCAACCCATACACACTATACCTACCTCTTTTGTGGTCAGATTTATGGATAATTTCACCAAAGCATGTAGTACAAGGGCCTGCCTGAATACTTTCAAATGGTACTGTTTAAAATTAGTTTCTCATATTATCTAGATAGATAATATCAGAATGTACAAATGTGCTTCCATTTGTTCAGTTTGTATTTTTTTATTTTTTTATTATGACACTTCCTACCTGTCTAGTGGGCAGCCAATAGTGTAAGTAAGGAGGGGCTGGCCAAAGTTAACACACATTATTTATGCATTCAGCTCTCAATGACGTGGAGAGGGTTATCTGTCCAAAACACCCCCCCCCTTAAATTTTTGCAGTGGGCCATCAGATGGGGTGGGAAATCTGATAGGTGTGCCTTACACTTTCGTCTTTCCCTTTCCAAAAATGTTATACTGATGTTGGCCAAGAATGTTTGTGTCTAATCTGCTTGCAATGTTTATGTGCAAAATGACAATTTTTTTTCTTGTTTGACTCCACAGTTTCCTTCATTGCCAGAGGAATGGCAGACTGTGGCCTCCCACTTTGCCACCCATTGGGACTTTCCCAACTGTGGAGGGGCAATTGATGGGAAACATGTCCACATAGTCCCACCCCCCAACTCGGGGTCACACTATTATAATTACAAGGGGTATACTAGTATAGTGATGTTGGCGGTGGTGTCAGCTACTTACGAGTTCCTCTATATGAACGTAGGTAAAAATGGCCGGATGTCGGATGGTGGAGTCATCACCCAGACGATGTTCTACAGGCATCTCCAGAATGTTGTAGTGTAAATGGCAGCGAGCCTGGCTGGGGTGAGGTACCATTTGTGTTATAGTTTTTGTGTGGCTTCCCAATGGGAGATGCAGTGGGACAGGCGATAATGAAGGGCTTGGTGCCACAGTTTAATCGGTGGTGGATTGTCTGTGAGAGAGGAGCAATAGTTGGTTGAGGGGGAAGATAGTTCATCCAGGAGGTGTGGTGAGCAGATTGTATGCAAATGAGATACCCTTGAATGCCGGTTTAGGAATATTGAATTTCAATAAGGCATTTGGGAGGGAATCTTTTAGATAGCATTGATCGAATCCTAAGATATAGGAAAAAGGATTGTTTGACAATTCCATATGTCTCCTGCAGGTATGAGAATAGGTGTAGGCCCAAAGCGGAGTATAATAGTCCCACATTAGTGATTCCTTTGCTTAACCCTTTTATGACTAAGCCTATTTTTGGCATTTGGTGTTTACAAGTTAAAATCCATATTTTTTGCTAGAAAATTACTTGGAACCCCCAAACATTATATATATTTTTTTAGCAGAGACTCTAGAGAATAAAACGACGATTGTTGCAATATTTTATGTCACACGGTATTTGTGCAGCGGTGTTTTAAACGCAACTTTTTGGGAAAAGGGACACTTTCACGAATAAAAAAAAAATGAAACAGTAAAATTAGCCCAACTTTTTTGCATAATGTGAAAGATAATGTTACGCCGAGTAAATAGATACCAAACATGTCACACTTTATAATCGCACGCACTCGTGGATTGACAACAAAGTACGGTACCTAAAAATCTCAATAGGCGACGCTTTGAATTTTTTTTACGGTTACCAGGTTAGTTTACAGAGGAGGTCTAGTGCTAGCATTATTGCTCTCGCTCTGACGATCGCGGCTATACCTCACATGTGTGATTCGAACACAGTTTACATATGCGGGCGTGACTTCCGTATGCGTTTTCTTTGCTTCGCGAGCTCGCGGGGTTGGCGGGCGCTTTAAACATTTTTTTATTTTATTTATTTTAAAATGACTAAATTGTTTTAAAAAAATACATTTGATCACTTTTATTGCTGTCACAAGGAATGTAAACATCCCTTGTGACAGTAATAGGTGGTGACAGGTACTCTTTATGGAGGGATCGGGGGATCTAAAAGACCCCCCATCCCTCCTTTACACTTCAATGTATTCAGATCGCCGAATACGGCGATTCTGAATACCGTATATTTTTTTTAAACCGGCTCCATTGGCAGCTAAGTAAACGGGAAGTGACGTCATGATGTCGCTTCCATGTTTACTATTAGGATACTGGAACGAAGCTGATTACAGCTTCGTTCCAGTTCTTCCCCAGCAGCCGGAGGCATCGGATGTTGAATCAGTGCTCCCGATCCAGCCGGAGCACCGGTAACAGCGGCGGGAGGCGGTGGCAGGGGAGACGTCCCCTCCCGCTCCTCCGGCATAACAGCTGAGCTGCTTTTAGCCGCTTTGGTTGTTATGGCTGGATAGCCAATCGCCCACTGGAAAAAACGGTACCGGGATGATGCCTGCAGGTGCGGGCATCATCCCGATATATCCCCCGGAAGCCGAGTATGCAGATCTGCGTACACTCGGCGGGAAGGGGTAAACTACTGTTTGAGGTTTAGATCCAGTGACAAAAGCTCTATAGCCTTCAGGGTAGCCTAAACAGGACTGATCTGAGTGACGGCTGTCCATGTTCATATTGCTGCCATTATTGAGCCTAGAAACTGGTGTTTTTGTAGCGCCGGTACTCACTAACAGAGTACGCACTATGTTAGTAAATTTTGTTTTTTCCTAAGACTATAGTTTGGTCTTGGGGTTAATTTCACTAAATTGTGATTCTAGCATCAGTTTGGCTGGACTGTACTATGTAGTGCCTGGTCATAGGTGCATGTGCCATCTCTGACAGGCTTTGGAACACAGTCTGTTTGGATGCATTGGGTACCAATCTCTCTCTTGGAGCCAATCAATGGGTGCGTTGTCTCGGTGTGTATTCCAGGAGAGGGTACTTAAGGTGCTGAAGTCACGTGGTTCTGGGTTCCGGTCCAAAAGTATGTTCTGACTCCATGGTCCTGGTCCTCATGACCAGCCTCCAGAGGCCCTCATGGCCTGGGGTGCGGATCCATCCGTTTCAGAGTCTCGAGACTAGCCTGAGGTGCTGTAACTGGAAGGAGGATTTCAAGGAAGTCCGGTGCTGTCTCGGGTTTGGAGAGGCCCAGCAGCTCAAACCGTGACCAGGGGAGGACTCTTCAGAAGAGGGCCATGCATAAGGCTGGCTGCTCAGTAAGAGCCTGGAAGCTGAGCTGTAAGGACACCAAGTAAATATGCATTCTTATGGTATCGCCGGACCGGCTGCATGGTTCGGGTACTGTAAGAAAGTTCCTAATTTCATCCTTCGGTTACAACTAAATTCCGTGAGAGACTTTCTGTGTTCATCTAAAGTTTTACAACCAAGTCTGTGGCAGAGACTTTGCCAAGTTTGAATCACTTGTCGGCTGCTAAATCCATGAACCAGGATTTATCCGACAGTTGACGTATCTAGTTGTGAGTGGCTATTCCCTGGATCATATAGAGAGAGACATTTCAAGTGTCAGCAGTTTCCCAAACAAGTACCTGAGATTTCTCTATCCATACCCTCTATTCCTAACTGAGAGACTGTGTTTTGTTCAACGTTTTATGCAAATAAAAATTCCTCAAAAGGGAGTCAAGTATCGGTCTCTGCAGTTATTGGGCCATCAACCTTGGGGACCCCTAGACAAGAACAATGAGGTAGAGAAGGTAAACAGTAAGCCCCAAAAAAAACAGCCTCTCCTTTGGGGGTCAGTGCTACGTTTTGGTTTATGGTTGCATAGCATGGCCGCAGGTAGATTATTTGTGTCAGAGTTGAGGGCTGTAGATTCAATCTGTTTCCAGGATTTTTGGGAGTTAGGTAGGAGTCAGTTGGTATAGGAGTACTGCTCTGTAATATGCTTCAATAACGGGAGCTCCCATATCCCCATGTTGAACAGGGGTTAGGAGAATAGCTCTTTTCAAACTTGTTTTTTTGTGTTGCCATATAAATGTATCGATTAGACCTTGTTGCTTTCTTATTAGAGCTGTAAGAAAGGGTAGGGGGATAGTACGAAACACAAAGTATGAGAGGGAGTAGGAACATTTTTGACTGAGCAATTCTACCGGCCCATGAGACGGGGAAACTGCTCAGGTCCTTAGATAGGCGCAAAAGCTACTCCACAAGGTCATCATAATTTACCTTTGTTAGGTTTTGGCTTGGGTAGATTAAGTGGATTCCAAGATAGGGGAGAGAAGAGTTGGGGGACCATGTGAAAGTGTCCGTCGCTGTTATTTCTTGCTTGGTTTGTGAATCGATGTGCAAGTTTAGCATGGTGGATTTGCTATGATTGATTTTATATAGGGAGATCGAACTAAATTCGTCAAGTATGTTTTGGACGGCCAGGAGGGGGGATTTGGGATTGGTCAAAGTGATCACGTCATCGGCATATAGCCCAATCTTATGTTCTGTATCTCCAATTCTGACACCCGTTATTGATGTTTCCGAGAGGATGGATTGCGCCAGTGGTTCCATGATCATGGCAAAAATCAAGGGAGAGAGTGGGCACCCTTGTCCAGTACCATTGGTGATTATGAATGGGTCTGAAACTATTTACGTAAAGGCCCAATAGGGCAGTTAAAAATGAATCTGCAAAGCCGAATTTACAAACCACCTCTTCCATGTACGGTATGTCCAGTGGACCCTGACAAATGCCTTCTCTGCATCCAGGGAAAGTGTTCGACTATGCTCCACCCACTACATGAGGTCGACAAGTCGTCGGGTGCCGCCCGACACTTGTCGCACTGGTACGAAGCCCACTTGGTCTTGGTGGATTATTTAGGGAATTAGCAAGGATAGACGTTGTGCTAAAATTTTTGTGTAAATCTTGGTGTCCGAATTTAGGAGATGCCAGGAGATTTGCCAAGTTTGGGCAAAGTGACTATAAGGGCTTCTAATAATTCTTTGGGGATAGTGCCTGAGTTAGCAAAGGTGTTAAAGGTTGCAAAGATGTGGGGTGAGGAGATCAGAGAAGTGCTTATAATATTCATTGGAGAATCCGTCCGGGCCTGGGGCTTTATGCAGTGGGAGCTGTTTTAGTTATTTCTTCTACGGTGAAGGGGATTTACAGGGATTCCAATTGGTCAGGATTTATTTTTGGCAGGTGTATTGTTGCGAGGAATGCTTTAATATTTTCTCTGCTGGGTGTGGTTGAAGTGTCAGTGTCTTTTAGGTTGTATAGATTAGCGTAAAATTAGCTAAATTTGTCTAGAGTATTTTGAAGGAATTTGCCCATGGGGTTTGGAGAATTGGTGTTTTGATTGTTTGTCTAAGAAGATTTGTCTGCCTCCTGATTTTTTGGTGGATGTGTAAAACTGAAGTTTAAGTCGTTTAATGCAATAATCAAATTTTTTCTGTAAATGTTCACTAAATTGGCATCTGAGTTTTTTTTTTTTTTAACTCTATGGAGATCATGGGGCTCTGGGATTGTTTGTTTGATTGTTCAAGGTAGCATATCTTTTTTAGTAGAGTCTCGGTGGTTAGGAAATGCAATTTATTTATTTTTGTCTGAGTGCCTATTTATATAAAGGGACCATTTAGAGAAGCTTTATGTGCATTCCAAATCATGGAATGGTCATCAATTGATTGGGAGTTGTGATGGAAATAGTTCTCAATCTCGGATCGATCCTGCCCCTCAAATAAGGGATTGGTAAGCAGGAAGGAGTTTAGTCGCCAGATAGTATGTCTTAGGGATTGCCTGTTGGTAAAAAGCTTGATCAAGACTGGCGCATGATCAGACCAAGTGAGCGTACCGTACCTATTTGCGCTTCTGTAACTGATTGCAGCAGGTATTTATCAATAAGAAACAGGTCCGTCTGGGAGTAAAACTCTGGGAATGAGAATAATAAGTGTAGTCTTGTTCCTCATTGTGCA
The DNA here is from genome assembly GCF_037356315.1 of Lithobates pipiens. Lineage (NCBI taxonomy): Eukaryota > Metazoa > Chordata > Amphibia > Anura > Ranidae > Lithobates > Lithobates pipiens. The sequence goes on along the minus strand of NW_027507903.1, from coordinate 378,317,713 downwards.
ATGTGAGAATCACTTGTGTGAAAAGGAGGAGGGTTTGGTTTTAGAGAAAATGTGTTTCTTGAACACAGAGTTTAACCGCACGTTGGGTCAGTGCTTCTTTCCCTAACAGATTTTGTTTGAATGGAGAGTTTAAGCTTTAAGCATTGATTGTTGTGAGGGATATGGTCATGCTGCTCAAATTTACCCCCTAGGTGTGAGCGAGAGGAACGAGATTACACTTTAAATAATTGGCAGGTGCAATACAGGTAGTAGATCAGCTATACAATTATGAAACAATGCTCAGTATGCAAGTTGACACTTAAATAATGAATAAGAACAAATGTTACTTATCTATTTAGGTAATACAAGGTATTTCTGAATAGTATTATCAACAAGTTTGAGCTTGCTTAGCACACTGTAACCTGAGGGTGTTGAACAAGGTAGTAACATTGCCCACTCTGAATCCTAGTTATGCTGGAACACGTAGCGATAACAGTGTTAAGCCTCTGTCCTTGTCAGGCTTATGAGAACGCTGGGCGGTGTGGGTTGATCAGGGTCCCCCATTTCTTGGGTTATTGGTGTGGAGAGGAAGCATCCCCCAGTTGGTTAATTTTCTGTACCCTTCCTTAGGGTTCAGGAGAGGAATCAGTTGTTGTTTGTAGGTAACCAGCAATTTAGCTGGAAATCCCCATCTATATATGATATTTTTCTCTTGGAGTATTGATGTGACTGGGGCAAAGGCTCTACGCATCTCCATTGTTGCCAGGGAGAGATCAGTAAACATTAGTATATTGGAGCAGGGCGTTGGTAGTGGTTTAGTATTTTTGGCAGCACAGAGGATTTGTTTATTTACATGATAGTAGTTTATCTGCGCCAGAACATCCCTTGGCACCTCGGTGGATAGGTGGGCGGGCATAGCGATCCTATGGACCCGGTCAGTAGTGAGGTCCCATGTGTTTAAGCATGGGAGCAATTTTGAAAAGAGTTACTGCAGGTATTGAGTGAGTTAGTTTGGTTTGATCGATTCAGGTACACCTCTAAATTTAATACTGTTGCTTCTAGAGCAGTCCTCGAAGTCCACCAATTTCACTTTGTCATGGCTGCTAGGAATGTATCAACATCTGCAGTCTCTGTCTGCTGCATTAGCCCATAATTGTTTTTTAGCCAGGGGCTCGTTACATGGTGAGGGAGCAGGGGAAGATGCCAACCTCTTACCTCTGTCTGCCGCCTGCATGCTAGATGAGGGCTCTGGGGGGGATATAGTGTCCATGTCCTCTCTGGGAAGGGTAGCAGCCATATCCCCAATGGATCGAGCACTGCTTGTAGCATGACCTGTCTGAGCGGCAGCATGGAAGCCTCTGTTCCCGGGGCCGGCGCCATGTTTAGCCAACTGCACGGCCGCGGTGCTATAATAGTCTGTGTGGTGGCGTAGTGTGGGATGTTTAAACTGGTCTCTGTTAAGTGTTCCCCTGCCTTTCCCCCCACAACTGAGCCCTATCGTGGGTCAGATGGTCACTGTTAGGGATGAGCCAAACACCCCCCGGTTCGGTTCGCACCAGAACTTTCAAACGGACCGAAAATTTGCGCGAAATTTAGAACCCCATTAAAGTCTATGGGACTCGAACGTTCGAAATAAAAAGTGCTAATTTTAATGGCTAATATGCAAGATATTGTCCAAAAAAGGGTTTGGGGACCTGGCTCCTGCCCCAGGGGAGATGGGTCAATGGCAATTTTTTTTTTTAAAACAGACGTTTTTTCAGGAGCACTGATTTTAATGATGATTAAAGTGAAAAAAGTGAAATATTCCTTTAAATATCATGCCTGGGGGGTGTCTATAGTATGCCTGTGAAGTGGCACGTGTTTCCCGTGTTTAGAACAGTCCCTGCACAAATTGACATTTAACTGAAAAAAAGTCATTTAAAACTGCTTGTGGTTTTAATGTAATATCTGTTTCCGGCAATATGGCTGAAAATCATTGAGAAAAATTGCATGGGTAGCCCCCTGCCTATTACCAGCCCCTTTGGGTCTTGTATAGATATTAAGGGGAACCGCGTACCCATATTAAAAAAGGAAAGGCGTGGGGCCCCCAGGCCCTACATACTCAGAACAGCAATATACAGGCGGTACAAACAAGACAGGGACTGTGTAGGTTTGTTGTATTAAGTAGAATCTGTTTGTAATTTTGAACTGATACTTTTTAAAGTGTAGCTCCAGTCAAAAAATCTATTTTTTAAGATTTTTGGAAAACATATGGAAGGGTTATCACCCCTGTATATTTTTTTGGCATCCACCTTTTTTCATCTCACTTCCTGTTGTCTCCTTCCGTTTTCAAGTAGGAGATGTTTGTAAGTTGGATGTTTGAAAGTAGGGGCCTGCCCTATATGCTCTGCAGAAATGGGGGCCTAAGGTGTTGGTGTTGCCACAACACTGTAAGCCCTCAAAGTGACTCTTGGTGGGCTCTGGAGCGCCCTGCTGTGAACGATTATATCAAGAATTGTAATTACATGCCATTTTTGAACAGTGGTAGAAAAATTGGGCCTTTGGTGGTGGTGGTGCTGGTGCCACAACACTATAAGTCCTCCCAGTTACTCTTGGTGGGCCACAGGAATGGGCCCTGCTGTGAAATAATATATCAAGAATTGTAATTGCATGCCCCTGTTAAACAGGGGCTGAAAATTTGGGCCTTAGGCACTGGTGCTGGTGCCACGACACTGCAACCTCTCCCATATACCCTATTTGTAGTGCAGGAATGAGCCCTGCTGCAAAGCATTGCATCAAAAATTGTAATTACACACCCCTGTTAAACAGGGGCTGGTGGCATCACCCAGAACCAAAAATGTTCTTCCAAGATATCAGCGGGATCATTGAGGAGGAAGAGGATAGTCGGTCAACATAACAGCACAGTCACTCAGCATCAGCATAGGCAGTCTTGAAGGGATGTGACATTTCCAAAACAAATATTCGGTTACATCAGCTTCAGGTTCTTGGTAGCTGGTGGTGATCCAAGACTGATTCATCTTTATGAAGGTCAGTCGATCAACTGAGTCGGTGGACAGGCGCACCCTGTGATTGGTTACAAAGCCACCAGCAGCACTGAAGGTGCATTCCGAAAGAACGCTGGATGCAGGACAGGCCAGTAGCTGTGCAAGCTCTGGCCAGTGATCCATCCTCAAGACCCAATAAGCCAGGATTTTTGGTGGGAAAGTTGTCCACGTCTGACCTTGCCCCTATGGTATTCCTGCACCATGCAAATCAGATGCTGGCAATGGTTGCTGGAACCGATCATACCTTGGGGCTGCGCACTAAAAAATTGTCTGAACGCATCAGTCAGGCGGCCACCGTCTCCACCGCTCCTTCTGTGACTGACCGAAGTCTCAGCAACACGTTGTCCAGGACCAGGAGTTTGGAACCTCCCAGTCTCTGGGAACGCATTGCACAGACCTTTCTGCAAGGCCTCCCGGAGATGTCTCATCCTCTGCTCCCTCTTTGACGGCAAGATAAGGCAAGTAATATGCACTTTACCGCTGACCGCCTCCCACATTCCGGTAGAGAGATGGAATCGCCTTCCGTGAAAAAAAAGTGGTGTTTGGGTACCTGCCATTGAGGAACCACACATTGCACAAACTCACGGAAGGGGGCAGAGTCTACCAAATGAAAAGGCAGCAGTTGAAGTGCTAGCAATTTAGCCAAGCTAGCATTCAACCACTGGGCATGTGGATGGCTGGGAAGAACTTCTTTCGATGGTCCAGCAGCTGGGGCAGGGAAATTTGCCTGCTACAATCGGACGTGGGTGTACTTCTAGCAGAGTGCCCACAAGTACTTGGCTGTGACACACCTAATTCTACACCTTCATTCCTCTCAGTGCAGGTTTCAGAGAGGACTGAAGGTCTAGTGGGGTTGGAGATCCCAGCTGATGAGGAGCAAGGAGAGCTCCACTTTGTTCTTTGGTGTGGGTCTTTAAGGTATGCTTGCCAATGAGCTGCATGGCAGGTCAACATATGTCTGGTCAAGCATGTGGTGCCAAAGCGGCTGATGTTATGGCCACGTGAGATATGCTTGAGACATATGCTGCAAATAGCAGCGGTGCAATCTGATGCACTTGTCTCAAAAAAGGCCCACACCAAAGAACTTTTGGAATAATGTGCAGAGGCAGCGCCCTGCACAGGCGGAGCTTTGCGGTGTGATTCAGTAGGTGTGCTGCCACTAAGCTGACCCCCAGAGGGCATCCTGCCTCATTGGAGATGTGTCTCCTCCTCCTCCTCTCTCCTATTGGGCACACACGTGGTGTCAGTGACCTCATCATCCCCTCCCTCTTCATCACTGGAGTAAACCTGGCAGTATGCTGCAGCTGGTGGAACAACATGACTGCCAGATTGCTGCAATTGGGTAGTGTATATTGTGCTGGAGGCACACAACACACCTGCATGATAGAACACCAGCAACAAAGGGTAGATACAGGTTTATACTGTGCTGGAGGCACACAACATCCACTAACTCCTGCAGATGGCTGTATTAGAGAACACCAGCAATAAAGGGTAGATACAGTTGTATATTGTGCTGTGCTGGAGGCACACAACATCCACTAACTCCTGCAGATGCCTTTATTATAGAACACCTGCAATAAAGGGTAGATACAGGTGTATACTGCGCTGGAGGCACACAGCACCCACTAACTCCTGCAGGTGGCTGTATTAGAGAACAACAGCAATAAAGGGTAGATACAGGTGTATACTGCGCTGCAGGCACACAGCACCCACTAACTCCTGCAGATGGCTGTATTAGAGGACAACGGCAATAAAGGGTAGATACAGGTGTATACTGCGCTGGAGGCACACAGCACCCACTAACTCCTGCAGATGGCTGTATTAGAGAACAACAGCAACAGCGATGGCGCAGTGCATTGTGGGCCGTGAGCGCCAGACAAATTTGGCACGAATGGCCCATAAAGTTTGGTATTCACTGAACGTGCAAACAGCCTATGTTCAAGTCGAACATACGTTCGAGTCGAACATACGTTCGAGTCGAACATACGTTCGAGTCGAACACCAAGCTCATCCCTAGTCGCTGTATGTTGAGGAGGATCTGAGCGGTGGAGCAGAGCTCAGGACTTACACCTCCATCTCAGTCCACATCAGGCCACGCCCCAGCAGCAACAACATTTTATGTGTTCTGTACCCAATCCTCTAAACCAGTGGTTCTCAACCCTGTCCTAGAGTGCCTTCAACAGGTCATGTTTTGGGAACTTCTCTTAGATAAAATAGCTGTAAAATACCAAACCGTTGACTCTCATTTAAAGCACATGTGCAAGATAAAGGAAAACCTGCAAACATGGCCTGTTGGAGGTACTTCGGAGCAGTGGTTCTCAACCCTGTCCTCAACGGGCCTTAGAGACCTTCCTAAACTATTTGGCCAGTTTCCAGGTCCTGAGCTCATAGTCTCTCCACCAGGTCCACCAGCTGATTTGCAGAATCAGTGGCTGACCCACATCCTCAACGTGGCAGGGAGTGCATGCAAATAACAGTCCATGACCACATGCTCCATAATCTTGCGGCCTGCCAAATGCTCTGGCTGCAGCCACTTCTTGGTGAGGTGTATCAATTCATACATCTGGGAGGGGGGTGGCTTGTCAGTACTGTATGCCCAAGAATGCATCCACTGAGCCCAGACTGCAATGGTGACACTGAGGCATGCAAGTAGCCTTCAGAATCTCATAGTGCTGGGCAGCTTCTGGTTCCAGGTCCTAATAGGCCTTTTGGGGTTCTCCTGTCAGAAAGGGTGCTCGCATTCCCGCCCATTGCTCTTTTTTGCCATCCTTCCCAAACAACAACTCTTTCAAAAATTACAAGATAAGTTTACACATCTTTTGTATGTAATAGCTGGCATGCACCATTTTCTGTTCCAATAGCAAAGGACCTGTGGATAGGGTTGCCACCACATCGACAACGTTTTTCGGAAATTCCGAAAAACTGTCCGCTAAAACTTGGTTTGAGCGGACAGTCCGCCCGTGTGTAGGCCACTTTCGAAATGAGCAAACTGTTCCCGCTCGGAGGAAAGTCTGCTCATTTCGAGCGCGTCTCCAGGTAGGCGGGGCCCGCGAAGGAGACGTCGCGGGCCCCGCCGCCTGGTATGGACTTAAAGGGGAACCCCAACGCTGAAAAAAAATCGGCGTGGGGGTCCCCCCAAAGTCCACAACAGACCCTTGTCCGAGCACGCTACCCGGCCGCCCTCAACATGGGGGGTGCCTTGGGGAAGGGGGGGCCGTGCGGCCCCCCCACCCCAAAGCACCTTGTCCCCATGTTGATGAGGACAAGGGCCTCTTCCCGACAACCCTGGCCGTTGGTTGTCGGGGTCTGCGGGCGGGGGGCTTATCGGAATCCGGGAGCCCCCTTTAATAAGGGGGCCCCCGGATACCGGCCCCCCACCCTATGTGAATGAGTATGGGGTACAATGTACCCCTACCCATTCACCTGTAAAATAAAAGTACCCAAAAAAAACCACAACACACGAGATAAAATATTTTATTGCACAGCTCCGGGGGTCTTCCGTCTTCGGGGGTCTTCTCGCCGGACTCCTCCGCTATCTTCTTGTAGCTCTTTTGCTAGCGGAGGAGTCCGGCTTTCTTCCTCCCTGCCGCCGGCCTCTTCTCCCGACTTCGGGGGTCTTGTCCCCCTCTTCGGTTCTTCTGCCGGGCCACCGCGCCTTCTTATAGCTCTTTTACAGGCGGTGGCCCGGTCTTCTGTTGCCACTGTCGCCTTCCGGTCACCTTCCGTTCTTCTTCTTGTTCTTCTTGTTCTTCTTCTCCAGGAGATGTTGACACGTCGCTCTCTCCGGCCGGAATGCCAGAGCCGCGCTGTGCGGCCACTTGTATAGTGACAATGGGGCTGTGTCACATGGTATATGTCACATGGGTTGGTCACATGGGTTGATGTCACATGGGGACTATGACATCGTAAGGGGGCGGGGTCACCATGTGACCAACCCATGTGACATATACCATGTGACACCGCCCCATTGTCACTATATAAGTGGCCGCACAGCGCGGCTCTGGCATTCCGGCCGGAGAGAGCGACGTGTCAACATCTCCTGGAGAAGAAGAAGAAGAAGAAGAAGAACAGAAGGCGACCGGAAGGCGACAGCGGCGACAGAAGACCGGGCCACCGCCTGTAAAAGAGCTATAAGAAGGCGCGGTGGCCCGGCAGAAGAACCGAAGAGGGGGACAAGACCCCCGAAGTCGGGAGAAGAGGCCGGCGGCGGGGAGGAAGAAAGCCGGACTCCTCCGCTAGCAAAAGAGCTACAAGAAGATAGCGGAGGAGTCCAGCGAGAAGACCCCCGAAGACGGAAGACCCCCGGAGCTGTGCAATAAAATATTTTATCTCGTGTGTTGTGTTTTTTTTTGGGTACTTTTATTTTACAGGTGAATGGGTAGGGGTACATTGTACCCCATACTCATTCACATAGGGTGGGGGGCCGGTATCCGGGGACCCCCTTATTAAAGGGGGCTCCCGGATTCCGATAAGCCCCCCGCCCACAGACCCCGACAACCAATGGCCAGGGTTGTCGGGAAGAGGCCCTTGTCCTCATCAACATGGGGACAAGGTGCTTTGGGGTCCCCAAGGCACCCCCCATGTTGAGGGCACGCGGCCTGGTACGGCTCGGGAGGGGGGGCGCGCTCGCTCGCCCCCCTTTCCTGGCCGGCCGGGTAGCGTGCTCGGACAAGGGTCTGTTGTGGACTTTGGGGGGACCCCCACGCCGATTTTTTTTGGCGTTGGGGTTCCCCTTTAAGTACATTCCAGGCGGCGGAGCCCGCGACGTCTCCGTCGCGGGCCCCGCCTACCTGCACACGCGCTCGAAATGAGCGGACTGTTGCCTCATGTGTGGGCGAGTCCGTTCATTTCAAAAGTTGCGCGGACTTAGTACGACGAACAAAGTTTGCCGTATTTGTCCGCTCAAAAAGTGCCGTGTGTGGGCGTGTTCGTTCATTCAAAAGTTTGAGCGGACTGTTTGACGAACTTAGTTTCGGCAGACAGTCCCCGCGTGTGTACGCGGCCTGAGTTTAATTACCACCATCAGCCACAGAACCTGTGTAATTAATATGCATTTGGGTTTAAAGGGATGAAGTGGCAACCCTACCTGCGGACCCCTTCTTTAATTCCACCAGTGCCTCTGCAAACTAGTGATTTGCCTCCTGCTGCACTGCTTTGGTCTGCGCAACCTGGCGGTTGGATTCCTGCTGCTAGCGGTTGGTTTCCTGCTGGGTTGTAGTGGCCTGCAGCAGGGCTTTTAACACATCCTCCATCTTCCCACTTGTTCATCAAGATGCCCACCCAAATCCACCATTAGGGATGAGCCGTACACCCCCCGGTTCGGTTCGCACCAGAACTTTCGAACGGACCCCAAATTCGTACGAACTTTAGAACCCCATTGAAGTCTATGGAACTCGAACGTTCGAAATTAAAAGTGCTAATTTTAACGGCTAATATGCAAGATACTGTCCTAAAAAGGGTTTGGGGACCTGGCTCCTGCCCCAGGGGACATGGGTCAATGCCTAAAATGTTTTTAAAAATGGCCGTTTTGGCAGGAGCACTGATTTTAATGACGATTAAAGTGAAAAAAAAGTGAAATATTCCTTTAAATATGGTGCCTGGGGGGTGTCTGTAGTATGCTTGTGAAGTGCCACGTGTTTCCTGTGTTTAGAACAGTCCCTGCACAAAATGACATTAAACGGAAATAACATCATTTAAAACTGCTTGCGGTTTTAATGTTATATCTGGTTCCTGCAATATGGTTGAAAATCATTGAGAAAAATGGCATGGGTAGCCCTCCCTGCCCATTACCAGCCCCTTTGGGTCTTGTATAGATATTAAGGGGAACCCAGTACCCATATTAAAAAAAGGAAATGCGTGTGGCCCCCAGGCCCTATATACTCAGAACAGCAGTATACAGGCGGTGCAAACAAGACAGGGACTGTGTAGGCTTGTTGTGTTAAGTTGAATCTGTTTGTAATTTTCAACTGGTACATTTTTAAAGTGTAGCTCCAGTCAAAAAAACTATTTTTAAGCTTTTTGGAAAACATAGGGAAGGGTTATCACCCCTGTATAATTTGTTTTGTCGTCCATCTTTTTTCATCTCACTTGCTGTTGTCTCCTTCCGTTTGCAAGTAGGAGATGTTTGTAAGTTGGATGTTTGAAAGTAGGGGCCTGCCCTATATGCTCTGCAGAAATGGCGGAACAAGGTGTTGGTTTTGCCACATTGTAAGCCCTCAAAGTGACTCTTGGTGGGCGCTGGAGTGCCCTGCTGTGAACGATTATATCAAGAATTGTAATTACATGCCATTGTTGAACAGTGGTAGAAAAATTGACGTTTGGTGGTTGTGGTGCTGGTGCCACAACACTATAAGTCCTCACAGTTACTCTGGGTGGGCACAGGAATGGGCCCTCCTGTGAAATATTATATCAAGAATTGTAATTACATGTCCCTGTTAAACAGCGGCAGAAAAATTGGGCCTTAGGCACTGGTGCTGGTGCCACGACACTGCAACCTCTCCCATATACTCTAGTTTTATTGCAGGAATTAGCCCTGCTGCAAAGCATTGCATCAAAAATTGGAATTAAACGCCCCTGTTAAACAGGGGCAGAAAAATTGGGCCTTAGGCACTGGTACTGGTGCCACCACACTGCAACCTCTCCCATATAATCTAGTTTTATTGCAGGAATTAGCCCTGCTGCAAAGCATTGCATCAAAAATTGTAATTAAACGCCCCTGTTAAACAGGGGCAGAAAAATTGGGCTGATGGCATCACCCAGAACCAGAAATGTTCTTACAACATATCAGCGGAGGAGGAAGAGGATAGACGATCAACATAACAGGACAGTCACTCAGCATCAGCATAGGCAGTCTTGAAGGGATGGGATATTTCAAAAAAAATTATTCGGTTACATCAGCTTCAGGTGCTTGGTAGCTGTGGGTGATCCAAGACTGATTCATCTTGATGAAGGTCAGTCGATCAACTGATTCGGTGGACAGGCGCACCCTGTGATCGGTAACAAAGCCACCAGCAGCACTGAAGGTGTGTTTCCGAAAGAATGCTGGATGCAGGACAGGCCAGTAGCTCAATTGCATACTGTGCAAGCTCTGGCCAGTGATCCATCCTCAAGACCCAGTAAGCCAGAGGATTTTCGGTGGGAAAGGTGTCCTAGTCTGACCTTGCCCCTAGGTATTCCTGCACCATGTAAATCAGACGCTGGCGATGGTTGCTGGAACCGATCCTACCTTGGGGCTGCGGACTAAAAAAATGTCTGAAAGCATCAGTCAGACGGCCACCTTCTCCACCGCTCCTTCTGACCGATGCCTCAGCAACACGTTGCCCAGGACCAGGAGTTTGTAACCTCCCAGTCTCTGGGAACGCGTTGCACAGACCTTTCTTCAAGGCCTCCCGGAGATGTCTCATCCTCTGCTCCCTCTGCGATGGCAAGATAAGGTCGGCAACCTTACCCTTGTACCATGGATCAAGGAGAGTGGCCAGCCAGTAATGGTCCCTCTCCTTGATCCGAAGAATACGAGGATCCTTCCGCAGGCTTTTCAGGATCAGGGAGGCCATGCAGCGTAGGTTAGCTGAGGCATTCGATCCGGAGTCCCCTGGGTCACTAAGGACAACATGATCTGCAGCTACCTCCTCCCAGCCACGTACAAGTCCACGTGTTTCTTGGGACTGTAAATCATCCCTACAAGACTGCTGCTGCTGATGCTGAGTGCCAGCCTCCACCTCCATGCTGACACAATCATCCTCCTCCTCCACTTCCTCCTCCTCATCCTCTTCCTGTGTCATGAGTGGCACAGCAGGAACACTGTCTGGATAAAGGGGGCCTTGAGAGGCAAGAAAGTCCTCCTCTTCCTGCCTCTGTTCTGCCTCAAGTGCCCTGTCCATTATTCCATGCAGCGTATGCTCCAAGAGGTGGACAAGAGGTACAGTGTCACTGATGCATGCACTGTCACTGCTCACCATCCTTGTGGCCTCCTCAAACGGTGACAGGACAGTGCATGCATCCCTGATCATGCCCCACTGGCATGGTGAGAAAAAACCGAGCTCCCCTGACCCTGTCCTGGTGCCGTAGTCACACAGGTACTCATTGATGGCCCTCTGCTGCGTGTGCAGCCGCTGCAGCATGGCCAACGTTGAGTTCCACCTGGTGGGCATGTCACATATAAGGCAGTTCTTGGGCAGGTTCAACTCCTTTTGGAGCTCAGCCAGCCGAGCACAGGCATTAAATGATCGGTGGAAATGCACACAGACTTTCCTGGCCTGCTTCAGGACATCCTGTAAGCCCGGGTACCTGCCCAAGAACCGCTGCACCACCAGGTTAAGGACGTGAGCTACACAGGGCACATGAGTCAGTTGTCCCTGACGGAGGTTGGTGCCATTGTCGCAAACCACCATTCCTGGCTTAAGCTGGTGTGGCGTCAACCACCTCTCGGCCTGCCCCTGCAGAGCTGACAAAACATCCACCCCAGTGTGGCTCCTGTCCCACAAACAAACCAGCGCAAGCACAGCATGGCATCGTTTTGCCTGCGTACTTGCGTAGCCCCTGGAACGCCTACGGAGCACCGCTGGTTCTGAGGACAGAGCACTGGAAGTGGCCATGGAGGAAGAAGAAGAGGAGGGGGTGGAGGAGAGAGGTGTGTCACAACCAATAGTAGCATTTTGGAGGCGTGGTGGCGGAACAACCTCCAACACTACTGCACCTTGTCCTGCATCCTTCCCAGCTGCCAGAAGAGTGACCCAATGGGCCGTGAAAGACAGGTAACGTCCCTGTCCATGCATTCTGGACCATGAGTCAGCGGTAATATGCACCTTACCGCTGACCGCCCTGTCCAGCGAGGCAAGGACATTGCCTTCCACATGCCGGTAGAGAGCGTTTGGGGACCTGCCACTGAGGAACCGCACATTGTGCAAACTCACGGAAGGGGGCCAAGTCTACCAACTGAAAAGGCAGCAGTTGAAGTGCTAGCAATTTAGCCAAGCTAGCATTCAACCGCTGGGCATGTGAATGGCTGGGAGTGAACTTCTTTCACCGGTCCAGCAGCTGGGGCAGGGACATTTGCCTGCTATAATCGGACGTGGGTGTACTGCTAGCAGAGTGCCCGGAAGCACTTGGCTGTGACACACCTAATTCTACACCTTCATTCCTCTCAGAGCAGGTTTCAGAGAGGACTGAAGGTCTAGTGGGGTTGGAGATGCCAGCTGATGAGGAGCAAGGAGAGGTCCGCTTTGTTCTTTGGTGTGGGTCTTTGAGGTACGCTTGCCAACGAGCTGCATGGCAGGTCAACATATGTCTGGTCAAGCATGTGGTGCCCAAGCAGCTGATGTTTTGGCCACGCGAGATACGCTTGAGACATATGTTGCAAATAGCAGCGGTGCAATCTGATGCACTCGTCTCAAAAAAGGCCCACACCAAAGAACTTTTAGAATAACGTGCAGAGGCAGCGCCCTGCACAGGCGGAGCTCTGCGGTGTGATTCAGTCGGTGTGCTGCCCCTAAGCTGGCCCCCGGAGGGCATCCTGCCTCGTTGGACATGTGCCTCCTCCTCCTCCTCCTCTCTCCTACCAGGCACCCACGTGGAGTCAGTGCCCTCATCATCCCCTCCCTCTTCATCGCTGTAGCAAACCTGGCAGTATGCTGCAGCTTGTGGAACATGACTGTCAGATTGCTGTTCTTCTTGAGCATCCCCTCTCTCTGCATTCACGCTACTGCCTTCCTCTAGCTGAGTGTCATCATCAGAGCCTACAAAACACTGGGCATCCTCCTGGAGCATGTACCCAACACTGTGCTCAAAGAGTTCAGGAGACTCCTCAGGAGGACGTGGTGGGTCTAGGGAAGGAGTCACTGATGATGACATTGAGACGAGGGAAGACGATGCGTTGGCAGCTGCTTTGCTAGTACCCTGAGACTGGGTGAGAGAGGATGAGGAGGATGAAGAGGGCTTGGTCATCCACTCTACCAAGTCGTTGGCATGTTGCGGTTCAACATGTCCAGCTGCCGAAAAGAAGGACAAGCGTGTCCCATGGCCACGTGCTGATGACAATGCACCGCGTCCATGACCAGCACTGTTGTCTCTAGACACAGAGCCTGCTTGCCCTCTTTTGTCGTCTCGCGCCTGTCTGCCTCTCCTTGCTGGCCTTCCAGAAATGGTAATGGCCTGAAGGGAGTTGGGTAAAACAGCAGTTGGGTAGTGTATATTGTGCTGGAGGCACACAACACCCACTAACTCCTGCAGATGCCTTTATTATAGAACACCAGAGATAAAGGGGTATACTGTACTGGAGGCACACAACACCCACTAAGCCCTGCAGATGGCTCTATTAGAGAACAGCAATAAAGGGTAGATACAGGTGTATATTGTGCTGGAGGCACAAAACACCCACTAACTCCTGCAGATGCCTTTATTATAGAACACCAGAGATAAAGGGGTATATACAGATGTATACTGTGCTGTGCTGGAGGCACACACAACTTCCAATAACTCCTGCAGATGGCAGATGGCTCAAATAGAGAAGAGCTATGTAGGTGGATATAGCGGTGTGTACTGGGTACAGAGCACGCAGACAGCACGCACAAGCTCCTAACACTACTGACTGCAAGCTCTATTATAAAAGATAGATATATCGCTAGCTATATAGGTGAGGTGAATATAGCGGTGCATACTGCAGTCAGGGCACGCAGACAACAACCACTACAGAAGAGCAAGATCGAAAAATCGGCCGATAACGATCGGTGTATACTGTGTTGAAGGTACACAGAACACCCACTAACTGCTTCAGACGCCAACACTACACAAGGCCGCCGCGCTGGCGGCCTTATATAGTGTGGGGCGTGTATTACACAGCCTGAGCTATGATTGGCCATAGGCATCCTGCCTGTGGCCAATCATGGCTCTCCTCGCTGCTGGCGCTGTGATTGGCCAAGCATGCAGGGTCACAGTGCATGCTTGGCCAATCATGAGCCAGCAATGCACTGCGATGACGCAGTGCATTGTGGGCCGTAAGCGCCACACGAATTTGGCGCGAACGGCCCATAATTTTCGGAATTCGCCGAACGGGCGAACAGCCGATGTTCGAGTCGAATGTATGTTCGACTCGAACACGAAGCTCATCCCTATCCACCATATGTCAGGGGTTAGCTCAATGAGGATCACCTTTCTTGGGAAAAGGGTAGTCCAAACGCAAGGTTTTCTTAAAAATCTGACTTGTAGCCTGTTTTATTTTAAAAGGCTGCATGAAAATTAAACAAACAAAAGAGAAAATAATCCTTGCTATCCAGGCACTAACTAAACATTACAGGTTTCTAATTCCGAGGTGAAGGGCTTCTCCCGCAAAGCAAACTTCACATAAGCAGCTCTCTCAGGTTTTGGCTTCCTGAGTCCCAGGCCAAGAGCAATCCTTTGCTCTAGTCCTGCTTAATTTATACCACCTGTTGGTGGACACAAGAAGACCACAAAATCTGGTCCAGAACCAAAACTGCCAAGGTGGCTGGTAAAACCCGGACCAGATTCCACCTTAGTTCTCTGCAAATGAATGCTTGTGAGGTGAAACATAATGTCCAACAATCACCTCACCTTTCATAATGTCACTATATATAACGTTTGCTGACCGGCCGCCACGTGCAGAATAGCACGATTGACAGAGCGAGAACCGTAAAACACACATGTCCCGGTTCTTTCAGGGGAGTAGAGAGAGATTGTGTGCTCATACTATGTATGAACCCCGATCTCTCTCTCCTCCTAGACAGTCCCATCCAGCCCCCAATACCCAATGCCCCTTTCACTTTTTTTCCTTCCCTTTGTTTATGGACACATGTATTGATTATTTTATAGATATAAATGGTGATGTCCTGATATATAGTCCATGCTTGGCCAGCGCTCTCTTACAGGGTCCAATCCTATTCAACTACTCTACCCAATACCTCCTTTGGTATCTTTCTCTAAGCCTCCCTGTCACTGGTATGACTAATTAGTCCTCCCCCACTTTTTTTTCCGGGTCGATTAAATAAGCATTTCCTCTCCTGAAATTTTAACAGGGTTCCCTTTCCATCAATCTTTCTGACTCTTTGCTTCAGGTTTCCAGGTTTACCTGTACTTTCATAGGTAGCTTTGGACACAATAGCATCATGAATCATCAACCCAGTATTCAGTTTATCATGAACAGATAAATTCAAGTCATTATAACACCTCCTAATATAATATTTTCCAGCCTTTGTTAGGTTATCTGCAGAGGGCACACATCAGAGAAGCGGCCATCACCCAGAGGAACCTCACAAGATGCCACCTTTCCTGGTGTCACGCACTGTGCAGGCAGACCTGACCTTTTCCAACACCATCTGGATCTCTATTTAAATCCTGAACAGATTAACTTTTTTCTGATCCATTTTGCCAGTTTTCACATACCATTTTTACCTGAATCTCAGGTGTCTCATCAAACTTTTTCCAAAAACCTAATTTTGGACCCGTCAACCCGGATTTATTTAACTGTTTAGCGGCCACCCCGCATACATTTACTGCGGCAGGGCACCACTCTGTGGCAGATCATGTACCTAGTACGTGATCTGACACTTTTGGGTCTGGGGCGGGTGCGCGTCAC
Source organism: Lithobates pipiens (assembly GCF_037356315.1). Classification (NCBI taxonomy): domain Eukaryota; kingdom Metazoa; phylum Chordata; class Amphibia; order Anura; family Ranidae; genus Lithobates; species Lithobates pipiens. The sequence goes on along the minus strand of NW_027507903.1, from coordinate 378,302,104 downwards.
CCGCGTTCCACTTCCGCTGTGATTGGACACAGCGGGAGCCAGTCAGCAGGTCCGATGGCTGCAATTTCTTCTGCAATTTCCTCTTCCCTGCCAGTGTCATTATTACAGCGACAGTGCATATTTTTTTTAGCACTGATCACTGTATTAGTGTCACTTATCCTCAAAAAGTGTCAGTTAGGTGTCCGATTTGTCAACTGCAATATCGCAGTCCCACTGTAAGTCACTGATCACTGCTATTACTACTAAAAAATAAAATAAAAATACATTTAAAAACAAATAACAGTTTGTAGACGCTATAAGTTTTGCACAAACCAATCAATATACGTGTATTGCTTGTTTTTTTGTTTACCAAATATATGGAGCAGAATACATATTGGCCTAAATTAATGATGAAATTCTATTTTTTACGTTTTTCTATTGGGAATGTTTGATAGCAGAAACTAGAAAATTGTTTTTTTTCCCCAAAAACATTTTGTATATTGTGCAAAACATAAAAACTGCAGGTGATCAAATACCACCAAAAGAAAGCTCTATTTGTGGGGAAAAGGGAATATTTATTTGGGTACAGTGTTGCATGAGTGCGCAATGATCAGTTAAAGTAACTCAGTGCCGTTTCACAAAAAATGGCCTGTTCATGAAGAGGGGTAAACCTGGAGCTGAAGTGGTTAAGCACAACTGCCGGAGCCCCAGTCAGGAGCTCTGCTCTTCTCTGGTCCATGTTTGGCCCTTCCATCTCATGTGGTTTGTCTTCTGGTGCAGTAAACATGGCCTTCACCAGCTACAGCAATTGACCAGCACCACCCTGGACCCCAGCAGCAGAAATGCTTCCCATCTGGCTCTTAGGAGGCAAAACCTCTGACATTTGTGTCTTTTTTTCCATTTTTTTCTAAAGCCTCTCCCATATCTTCAGGAAATAATCCAGCAACATACCCCGAGGCAACTTTTAACACTAGTAATGATTCCTGTCTTGTTTTCCTTTGTTTTGTACAGCCTGCCACTCAGTGCTCCACCTAGTGGTACTCAGTCCCAGACTGTCCAACTGTGTAGGAGACTCCCCAGTATAGATTGTGTGTACATCCCAAAGTTCAAGCATCTCCTTTAATACATTTGCTAGACCCCTTTCTTTTTGTCTGGGTCAGTTTCCTTGGCTTTATTACAAGAATTAGAAAAAACAGCAAGAATTAGAAAACAACTGGGATTTGCAATAATTTTCAACAAAATCCTGTGTTGCACAAGTAAATACATGGAAATCATTATTAGCACACACAGCATAATTTCAAAAAATCCTACTAAATATGATAATCAGGAATCATAGAAACTAATCAAAGAAAATAATAGAAAATAATATTAAATTACATTATTTTCTATTATTTGATTTATCCCTAGGATTGCCGACCACCACACTTCATATGGGTGAACTTTTTTCGTTCTGTTCCGCTTGTGACCTTTGATTCCACGATCACAGAAAATGTAAACTTGATAACTTAATTGATTGGTTGATAGGGATAGGGTTCTAGATGGATTGTTCACTTTTTTTTATTTATTTTTTTTAATTTGGGAAAACAACTTTATTGAGAAAAAATAAGTATAGTCATGGTACAACAAATGATATAGGCCAACATGGCCATAACAGTAGTACATACATAATAACATTGGGTTATCTGCGTAATATAGGATTAAATACCCATCGGAAGTAAAGCCAGTATACGATAAAGGGAAAAAGGGAACAAAAAAAAAAAAAACGGGAAGGAAAAAGGGAGGGAGGATGAGGGATGAACGTATCAACATTTCAAGTACTTGTTTCACCATCCTCCAACCATCTGTTCCAGACTTGCTCGTACTTAAATGTACATCCTCTGTGTACATAGATCAGCTTCTTATATGGGAGAGTGTCGTTAATCTCTTTTTTCCAGCACTGGGCTGTAGGGGGGAGGGCCTGCATCCAATTTACAAGCAATCACTTTTCTCACCAAGAATAGCTTCTCATGTAAAAAGGTGCGAAGGGGTTTATCAGCATCTAAATCTGGCAGCAGGCCAAGCAGGCATATCTTTGGGTCTAGGGTATCAGGAGAGCCCATCTGATCGTGCTGGAAGCGTATCATCTGTATCCTTTGTTTGGATAGTTGAGCAGGACCATATAAGGTGATAGAAAGAGCCTGATGCGTTGTTGCATAAACGGCATCCTGGATTATACATGGGTTTTTAAACACGCTATCCTCTGAGGAGCCAGATATGTCCTGTGTATGATATACAACTGTGTGAGGCGGTCCAACAGCTTGGGGGAGACTTTTTTATGTCCCCCAAGATTTCATCCCACTCCCCATCCTCAATTATTCCAACTTCCACCTCCCATCTAGTCCTAGCAGCATAAGCTATCGCCACAGTGTCAGGGAGACGGATGGCAGACTAAAGGGCTGAAATTAATTTGGTTGGCTCAGCACCTGGGATTATGTCTACTGTAGAGGGGACTGTCAGGGATGGGGTGGAGCCAGCAGATTGAGTTTGTATAGCATGTCGGAGCTGTAAGTACCTGGAAAGGAGATAGTTGGGAAGTGAGAATTCATCCTTTAGTGTTTGGAATGTTTTAAGCCCCGTGTTGGTCATAATTTGCTGTATGTACAAGATCCCATGACATATCCAAACTGCGGGGTCTGGAATGGACAATAGTTCTAGTGTGTGTTGAACCAGAGAGGGGTATGAGAGTGAACCTGTGAGGTCCCGAGTTTTTGTAGTTCTGTCCGCCATATCCTCCGGTGGTGTGTCAACATGTCTGCTTTGTATTGGGGGGGATGTATTGTCAATGGGACCCTAAGGACTGACTGAAGCAGGGTATGGGCTGGGTCGTCAGGGTGCTTACAGGGTAATAGCTGGTATCTTGGTAGTTCGTTCTTGTCAAAATTATAGAAATGGGACAATTGGGAGGCAGGATAACAGTCCTGAAAATCTGGAAGAGCAGCTCCTCCCAATGTCACTGGATTCTTCAGAATTCTCTAAGATACTTTGTTTCTGCTGTGACCCCATATAAACAAATTAAGAAATGATTCAATTGTTTTGAAAAAAATGTTTGTGGTATATACAGGGGGGGGGGGGGGGGGCATGCCACGCCAAATAGAGTATCTTTGGGAGGACTATCATTTTGACCAGACTTACGTGTCCCATAACACCCAGGGATAGTCTGGCCCAAGTTTGTGTCTTGGTCTTGATCAGGGTGTACAGGGGTTCAATATTCAGGGGTGCGTAGTCTGTCAGCGATCTAGTGACTTGCACTCCAAGGTACTTGATCAAAGAGACCCTAGGGAGAGTTGGGGGGGGGCATGGGTATGGGGGGATGATCAAGCGGGACGATCTTGGACTTAGACCAATTAAATTCCCAGACCCGAGTGGCTACCAATACATTCTATAGAGTGGAGGGCTGCAACAAGGGAGAGACCCATGTCGGCTAAATATAGGAGCTTATCGTCAGCATACATCCCAATCTTTTCTTCCAGATTCCATATCCTAAGGCCACTGATGCTGGTGTCTGCACAAACCATGACGGTCAATGGCTCCACAGCCAATGCATACAGCATGGGGAAAAGGGGGCAGCCTTGTCAGGTCCCTCTCTCCAGCGGGAATTGGTCAGAGAGCCAGCCGTTCACAAACACCTTGGCTTTTGGGGATTGATACAGGAGCTGAACCCAGCGAATAAAGTTGGGGCCAAGTCCAAATCCCGAAAGGCACACCCACAGGTAGTTCCACTCCACAGAATTGAAGGCCTTGGCGGCATCTAGGGCCACCACGACCCTCGAACCGACTTCATCATGGGATCCCTGAATGTTCATGAGTAGGCGGCGAATATTCTTAGCGTTGTTTTTTTTCCTGGCATAAAGCCAGTCTGGTCAGGATGGATGAGTGAGAGAATGACCTGGTTAAGGCGGGAGGCAAGAATCTTAGCCAGTATTTTAATGTCTACATGTAGTAAGGAAATGGGTCTATATGATTCTGGATATTTGAGGTCCTACACGGGCTTTGGAATTGCTACAATTTGGGCTTCTCTCATAGAGGGGGGTAGGATTCCTGAGTCGAATATGGATTTATATAGGTCATGGAGTTTAGGGGTTAAAATTTCAGAATAGGTGGCATAAAATTCAAGTGGTAAGCCATCCGATCCTGGTGCTTTAGAAGTGGCCAGACAGGAGCTAGCTTTGGAAATATCTTCCTTAGTAATGGGAGCCTCCAAGAGTTCACGTTGGGCGTCTGTCAGTTTAGGAAATGTAATTCTCGCTAAGTAATCTCTGGTATGTTAGAGAGTGTGAGTGTCCCAGGAGGTGTAGAGTGTACGATAAAATCTTGCAAATTCATTTGCTACTTGTTGTGGATTGGTGAGATTGTTCCCCTGAATGTCTGTCAATGACACCACCACCGGGGGATGCGAGTCTAAATGGGCAAGATTCGCAAGTAGTTTGCCCGATCTTTCTCCATAGTCAAATGTCCTTTGCCTACAGAAAAAGATGCACTGCTTGGCTCTCTCAATATGCAATTGGGAGACCTGTCGTGACTGAATCTTGAGATTATTGGTGCCGGGCAAGGGGTCTCAGTGAAACGCCTCCTCCAGCATCTGTAGGTGTTCTGTAGCCTGTTGGAGAGCAGGGTGCGGGCGTGAAGCTTAAATGTCTCCCACACTATGTCGTACATAGCTGAGTCCCTGTTGGCTGTAAAATAATATTGCAATTCCGTGGGGATGTCATCCTGGTCCTGCAAAGCAGTCAAGCAAAATGGGTTCAGCCGCCAAGGAGGAGGGGGAAAGGCCTTCAAGAGCTGTATCATAATCCAGTAGGGGGCGTTATCCAAGAGAATTCTCGGAGCAAAGCCCACATCTCCCAGTTTAGGTGTCAGGGTCTTTGAGATGAGAATGAAGTTGATTCACGACAGTGTGTTGTGACTGGCTGAGAAGCACAAAAAGACTTTAGCATGCGGATATTTGTGGCGCCAAGTGTCTACAAGAGCAAAGTCGGTCAGTATGCGGTGTAGTCTGGTATGGGCCATCGGGTCAATGGGGGGGGGTCCGGTGTGCCCATTTGGTCTAGAGCGGGAGTGAGGGTCATATTAAAGTCCCCCATCCACACTGCCGGTACAGAGGGGCATTGTGATATAAAGGCAAGGCTCTCCTTAATTACAACTGAGTTTTATGGAGGGGGGACATAGGCTAGTATCAGGATAGGGGATCCATTAATAGTGGTGTGTATAAATACATATCTGCCCTGCCGATCCATCTGGAGCAGCACTAGGTCAAACGGCACCCTTTTAGAGATTAGGACCAGTACTCCTCTGGAATATGAGGTGTGGGTGGCATGATATGCCCAACCTATCCAAGGCTTTTTGAGAAAGGATTGAAGATGGCCCATAATGTGGGTCTCAATGAGTGTTATAATGTCAGCACGCTGGGACTTAAGGAATGCGTTTGATCTTATTTTGCATGCCTTTAACATTCCACGTGATGAACTTTAGAGAACTCATGGCGGGTATAGGGCATATATATTAGACCGCAGTTGGACCAGAAACAGCAGAGCAGACATAGCCACATCGGATAGCATAAAACACAGTAACAACCAATAACAATAGTGCATGTATGACGATAACCTAGTACCTTTAGCATAAGTAAACATTTGCAAACATGGTGGTGTGAGAAAAATTAATAACCACAACATTTTCCCTCCCTCGCAGTCCAGTGCCACCCCAACTCGGCATGGACATTGTACCCCATAACAGGATATCAACTGGGGGCATCCAACGTTTAGGATCCATTGGAGGCAAGGAACTTAATTTCAGAGGAGCATAGATACCCATGATAAAAAGAAAAAATAAGGGGGGAAATAAAACAGTCAAGCAAATGGGGGATGAAAAAGTACACAAAGATCCTAGGGGGGCGACTTCTTCTCTGAGACGTGCATGGGGAGTAGGAACCACAAAGGTTTAACACCATTACGGCTGTGCAGAGAGAAACTCCGCCTGCCATCAGGATGGTAGATAAAGTAGGGTGGAAAAATGATTAATGACGTTTGATCTACTGTCTTCTGCAGGCATTTCTCAGGTGTAAGGGATACGGGATCATGAGTCAGTAGGGTCACCCGGAGACAGTAGGTATGCTGCAAGGTCCAGTGGAGGGCAGAAAGGGATTTCCAGGTCTACCCCCTGCTCCTGTAAAGGACATATACATGTGATGTGTCCACCAAGGGGCTAATCATCAAAATGATAGCAGGTGATACCGCAGGCACATGGGGGAGCAGGGGGGAAGAAAGAAAAAGTATTCACAGCTTATAAACAGGTATGGTCAGTCCCGGCATTCCTTCTGATAAATCCAAGTGGATTCCAGCGCAGGGTCCTCAAAAAAGTGGGTTTGGCCCTTGCATTCCACACAAAGCTTTGCCGGGTATAACAGCGTATTTGAGGTGTAGCACTCGGAGGCATCGCTTAACATCCTGAAACTTGGACCACTGTCATTGTACCCTGTTGGAGAAGTCTGGGAATATGGCCACATGTGTATTAGTATGGGGGATAATTCCCCTCTCTCTGGTCAGGCAGAGGATTTTGTCACGGCCCCTGAAGTTGAGGAATTTCGCTATCAGGGTGCACGGTGGGGCCCCTTGGGGAGGAGGACGGGCAGGAATTTGGTGAGCTCTCTCCACCGCGAACATTACCGAAAATGCATCTCTTCCGAAGATGGATGTCAGGATATTTTCAAGGAAACTCGCCAGGTCGTTGCCCTCAGCTGTCTCAGGGAGGCCGATAAAGCGGAGATTGCATCTCCAGAGGTGATTCTTCATGTTGTCCTGTTTCACGCTAATCTGTTGCATCTGCCAGTGCACCTCATCAGTAGTATGTTGCAGGGGGTGTAGGATGTCTTCTGCTCTGCTAATGCGGGTCTCCGTCTCTGCCACGCGGTCCTGCAGGGTAGAGACATCTTGCCGGATAAGGGACATTTCAATTTTCACCCCCTCTATTTTGATATTGAGTGTGCTCTGGCACAGAGCAACAGCATCAAGCACTTTGCTAGTGGCCGTCACTGAGTGTTCCGTATCCGAGGAGGCACCGGCACCATCTTTGGCCTAATGGTCCTCCTCAAGGCGGTACTTGGCAAGCTTGTCAGCAGCCTCGGAAGTCTTTTTAGGTGGAGACATGTTCCAGAAATGGTCTCGGGTGTTCCAGGGTATACCAATATGGCCACTGTTTACTAGGCCGAACCTTCGATGTCCCCTCCCGTCGCATGTTTAAAGTGTCACAATGGGGGCTATAAGTAGTAGCCGAGTACCTGTAAAGGACGGTGGCTGCCGCAGGGGACAACTGGGCTCAGGGTGGTCAGGGAGTCGTGTAGTACCTGCACAGGTCCACGGTGAGTGGAGCAAGATGGCCACCATTCCAAGGCCCAGGCCAGATCCAGGGGCTGTCCCACTGGCTGCTGCGGGATGAAGAGGCACTGTATAATTGTTTGCAGGTGACCTAGTGGCAGTGACAAGTAGATATTGGTCCTGGGGCAGTCAGGCAGGCCACAGAAACTTGTAGGGGCCACCTCCCGGTGTAGAAAGATGGCCACCGCTCCGGGGACCAGGCCGGAGCCGCAGACTGTCCCACTGGCTGCTACAGGACAAATAGGCACCGCACTGGTGGCCACAGGCAATCTGGTGGCCGCGGCAGGTAAAAATTTGTTTCTGGGTGGTCAAGCAGGCCAGGGAGACTTGCAAGGGGTGCAGCCGGGTGGAGCAAGATGGCCCCTGCTCTGGTATCTATGCCGAAGCCACGGTCTGTCCTACAGGCAGCCCCCAGGTGGGGAAATCCCACGAGAGCGGTCCAAGCGGCGTCCTAATCAGGCAAAAGGCTCCATGGGTCGTGCAGGGAGTAAGGCAGACTTGCTGGAGTGCAGGATTGGCAGGATTTGTGCAGGGTGGCTGTTACAAGAGTATGGACAAGCGGAGTACCCACTACATGCATCCTAATCCATTGCACTCCAGGCCACTCCCCTTGTTAGGCCCCTTTCACACTGGGGCCGCTCGTGTGTGCGCAGTAAAGCATTGCTTGTTTTAGTGGCCCTTTACCGTTGTTTAATCTGCACTGTTTGCCCACTAACGGGGCACATTTAACCCCAAAGAAGGGGTTAAAAAATGCCTGTGTTGCAGCACTTCCCGAAGTGCTTTTCAGACACTTGCAGCCCATTCATTGCAATGGGCAGGGGCGTTTTGGAAGTGCTGTATACAGCACTCCCAAACTGCCCCAAAGATTCTGCTTTCAGGACTTTTTCTAATGTCCCGCAAGCGCACTACCCCAGTGTGAAAGCAAAGGCTTTCACACACGGGCAGCATGGGAGGCAGTTTTCAGGTGCTTTACATACTCCATTTCTAGCGCTAAAATGCCTGAAAACTGCCTCGGTGTGAAAGCGGTCTTGGAAACCAGGCCTAAGTCCTTCCTCAAGACTTTTATTACACTGGGAATGCAGACAGACTCGTTTGCTGAGACTTGAAGACGTTGCAGCATTTAACAGAACCTCCCAGCTGGAGGCAACCACCACCTGGTGATACTTCAGAGCGATGCCAGGTGCTGGACCCACTCTCAACTTCCCAGGCTCAGCATCAGTAAACTGCTCCTGATCATTACCAGTAATACCAGCAACTTTCATACCATCACATGTGTGGGTCACCCTTATCGGGTCCTTCTTTCTCACAAGTGGTGTTGGGCAAACGGTTCAGTGTGAGCATGAGTTCAGACCAAACATTGGTTGGTCGCCTGTTCGACATACACCAAAATTATTAGGGTGTTTGACCATTTGGTCGGCCTACCGAAGGACCACAATGCACTACGCTGCCCCACAGTGCATTGGAAGCCCTGATTGGCTGGGGCAATGAAAGCCTTGCCCAATCAGGGCACATAGCACTGTCGGAGCCATCATTCTATTGTGAGTGTAAAAGTATTTGTTTAGTTTGATAGTAATAGTGCAGTGTGAGTGTAGTGTGACCATTCATTTTTTACTTTAATGTCACTATTTTGTCAGGGCAGGTTTCCTGCAGTATATCTCAGTGTGTTACTGTATTTTACTGCTGTATATTGCAGTGTGTTATTGCAGGTTTACCTCAGTATATTGCAGTGCGTTATTACACATTAATTGCAGTATATTGCAGTGTGTTAGTGCATGTTTAAAGCAGTATATTTCAGTGCATTATTGTAGATTTACCACAGTATATTGCAGTGTGTTAGTGCATGTTTTATGCAGTATATTTCAGTGCTGGTTTACCACAGTATAGTTCAATGTATTGGTGCATGTTTAGCACAGTATATTGCAGTGTGGCGGTGCAGTTTTACTGTAGTATATTGTAGTGTCAGTGGAGTGTGTTCTTATAGTGATGACTCAAGTTAAAGTGCACCAAACATCACTTTCCATTGATGACACATTACCCCATCTTTATTGCATTTTGTAGATAAGCCCCCCATATCATGTGGGGCAGCACAGTGGTGTAGTGGTTAGCACTCTCACCTAGCAGTAACAAAGGTCACTGGTTCAAATCCCAACCACAACACTACCTGCCTGGAGTTTGCATGTTCTTGCACCTGCGTGGGTTTCCTCTGGGTACTCCGGTTTCCTCCCACACTCCAAAGACATGCAGGTAGGTTAATTGGCTTCTGTCCAAAATTGGCCCTAGTATATGAATGGGGACCTTGGATTGCGGGCTCCTTGAGGGTAGGGACCGATGTGAGTGTGCAATGTACAGGGATAGGGACAATTGTAGACACTCACTCAGGTTGAACTGGATGGACTGGTGTCTTTATTCAACCTTACTAACTATGAAACTCTATCATGTCTGGGAGGCCAACAAGGAGAGGCAAGCTTTCTTTTGGTACTATGAGGGGTCCATCAGCACCCTGGGTCCACATGCAAAGGTGGACATGGTCCGTCCTCAGGCAGGGCATCATTTCCTCTGTTTAGTGAAGATGCCCATGCTATCTAGCCAGAGCATGCAGAGGAGGTGGTGGACTGGCTTACTAAACCACCCTCATTCTCCATCCACCCAAGCAGAGTCCAGTGTGCAGTACACTGCAGCTGCCGGAGTGGCTTATTCTGCCTTCTTGTCCACAGCTATTCCTGCCATAGCCTCAGCATCAGGCATGGAGTAGTCAGGTGAGTGTGACAGAACCCACTGCAACTGTGTGTTTCGGAAGGGACTGTGGGCTGGTCTCCTGTCCACAGACTATGGCACAGAAGAGACTGAGAGACTTGGGGACAAAATGGCATTGAGATAATGTATTGTAATGTAATGCTACATCCCCCCCCCCCCTTGTTGCTGTGTTTAATTGTGTTGGGTTATGGCACTTAGACAAAGGTCTGGGGACATCTCCCAGCAGGGGATGTGTAAGGAGGGGCAGCCTGTTTATCGTAATCCCTTTTTGTGTTTCAACTGTAGTTTAGGTTTCCATGTACAAGTGTTGAGTTCTCATTGGTTCTTCTGTATCTCTCCATACTTCCCCTACTCCCTCTATGACAAGACTAAGGGGAGTGTCCCTAACCGTGTTTAACGGTGTTTAACGGTGTGTGCTTCTCTATTTAATAAACGGTTTATGCTCTGCATGTTTAACCTCAACACCTGTGTGGCTTGTCTCGTGATTGAGGGGTTAAGGGCTGGCTATGGTGAGTTTGCAGGCTACTGGTGCATTTGAAGGACAGGAGACACAGGTCTGGCAGAGGTGCCCAGCAGGGGTATCCGAGATCCATCACACTGAGTTATTTGAACACAGCTTCATCCACTTACCCCTTGATGATACACAGCCATTACTTGATCCAGATCTTGGTTCTGAGGTTGAGGAAGTTAAGAACATGAGCCTACAGAGAGGGGAGAATACTCGTAAACAACGAATTGGCAGTTATGTTCAACCAGCTTCAGTGAATTGCCACATTGGCTCAAGTGATGATGAGGATGGAGGGGATGATGATGAGGTCACTGATGATACTTGGGAGCAAAGGAGGAAAGTTAGGGTAAGGCACAACCCCAAAAAGGCAGCCATCATGGAAGAGTAGAGAGCAACCACCCTATTCCACCAGATTGTGGAGCTGTTATCTCCCAGCCCACTTCTCACAGCTCTGCTGTCTGGGCCTTTTTAGTACATGTGTAGCCGATCGCACTGTTGCAATTTGCAAACTTTGCCTCAAGCAGATCAAGCGTGGCAAAAACACTAGCCATTTGGGTACACATGCTTGACAAGGCATTTAACCTCCCACCACTCAACCCATTGGCAAGAGCACCTGAAAGCTACACAAGGGACACAATTCTGCTGCTCCTCACCTTTCTGGTCTACCCTCACTATACCCGATGTCCTCTCAGCAGCCTCCACTGACAGGGAGGATGGTATAGTGAAGTCACAGGTCCTTGCAGCACATCTGCCTACTGGCAGCTGCACACTACCAGTTGTAGATTAGCAGGATTTTTTTTCCCCATCTGCTGCAGCAAAAGAAAAAAAAGAAAAATGCAGTAAAAAAATAAATAAAAATACAGGGGTAAATTCTGCCCCCTTCCGGGATTTTGTAGAATGTGCTGTATCACAAAGGCAGGTTCCCAGATGCTATATATATGTGTGGTCCAGCAGGCATGATGAGGGACAGAATACTTTGTTCACCGCACACTGGGTGGTTGTGCTACCATGTCTCCATGCAGCTAGTAGTGGTGATGTAATATTTGTCAGCTATATGCCCTCCTCTGCTGAATTGTTCTATGAACCTAGGCGTGCACAGGGCTATTCAATGAGTTACGCCAAAAGGTGACATGCAGTGGTTCAACTGGTCTGTGTAGGGGACAAGAGCCACACCGTAGCAGATATTCTTGCAGCTCTGCAGGGGGAGGTCCAGAGATGGTTCACATGATGCCAGCTTGAGCCAAGAATGGTGGTGTGCCTGGCAAATGTCCTCAATTTAGTGATTTAGTGTTCCTTAAGCAGGTACTCAGGGCTGGAAGATCTGCTAAAGCAGTCCAGAAGAGTCTCTAGCTATTTTAAAGTGGTTGTAAACCCTTACAAACCACTTTGACCTACAGATAAGCCTAGATTAAGGCTTACCTGTAGGTCCAAGCAATATCTCCTAAACCTATATGGTTTAGGAGATATTTGCCCGAAAATGGGCACCGCTGTTTACGGCGCATGCGCCGTAGACAGCGGCGCGCAGGCGCACTAAACGCGGCAAGTCCAAGAATGGAGCTGCCTAATTTGTCGACTCCCGTGCGCATGCGCGGGAGTGACGTCATCGCGGCTTCGCCGAATGACAGCGGCGGAGCTGCGAGACGCGACTCCCGTGCGCATGCGCGGGAGTGACGTAATCGCGGCTTCGCCGCTGTCATTCGGCGGAGCTGTGAGACGCCACCAGCAAGATGGATGCGGCGGACTACAGGGGACAGCGGCGACTTCGCTGGCTCCTGTGTCAGGTAAGTGACACATAATGAGCTACTATGCGATGCATAGTAGTCCATTATGCTTTACCTTTGCAGGGAAAAAAAGAGGAAGTAACACCCATCAGGGTTTACTTCCTCTTTAAGTGGTCATACAGTTGGCTGAAATTCAGCGGGAATTACCAACAATACAGACCTGATCAAGGATGTTGAAATAAGGGGCAATTTAGGAAACAGCGATCACAGGTCAATTAGCTTCAGTATAAATCACACAAATAGGAAACATAAGGGGAATACAAAGACACTGAATTTCAAAAGAGCCAACTTCCCTAAACTACAAACTTTGCTAGAAGATATTGGGATAAAATCTTAGGAACAAAAAACACACAGAGAATACATGGGTTTGCTTTAAGAGCATATTAAATAAGGGCATTAGACAGTGAATCCCATTGGGAAATACATTTAAAAGAGTGAACAGAAGTCCTGGATGGCTTCACTCCAATGTAAAAATACATATAAAAATGTATTTAAAAGCAAAGAAGAAGGCCTTCAAAAAATATAAGGCTGAGAGATCATCATCAGCATTCAGACTTTACAAAGAATGCACAAGAAATGTAAGGGTGCAATTATAGCAGCTAAGATAGAACACGAAAGACACGTAGTAGAGGAGAGCAAAAAAAAAAAAAATCTGCAAAGGATGATGAGATGGCGAAGGTATTGAATTCAATCTTCTCCTCAGTTTTTACAAGGGAATCGGGGGGGCTTCAGTAACCAAAACTGCAATGTTTATCCTCATGACACATCACAGGAAGCACCTTCATGGCTAACAGAGGACAGAATTAGAAATAGACTTGAAAAACTTAACATTAATTAGTCACTGGGACCAGATGGCTTGCACCCGAGGGAACTCAGTAAAGTAATTGCCAGACCATTGTTCCTAATTTTTACTGACAGTCTACTGACTGGATTGGTACCAGCTGATTGGAGAAAAGCCAACGTAGCACCAATATTTTTAAAAAAAGGGCCACAATGCATCCCTGGGAATTACAGACCAGTTAGCCTAACATCAAGAGTATGCAAGCTCTTGGAGGGGATTCTAAGGGACTATATACAGTAGGTGACCGCGATATTGTGTCAATCTCGCCGCTTCTAGCAGCGAGATTGACACCCTACGAGCCCCATCGCCGGAGCCAGCGCTGAGCTGGCTCGCATCGGGAAAGGAAAAATGTTTCTTTACCCTTCCCGATAAGCGACAAGCATCGCTGGCCGGGTTGACACTGGCGCGGGGATCCGAATTGGATTCCAATACCAGGCACTGTGTTTGGTATGAATCCTAAGGGAGAACTCCACGCCAAATGTAAAAAAAAAAAAAACAGCATGGGTTCCCCCTTGGGAGGCATACCAGGCCCTTCGGTCCGGCGGGGATTTTAAGGGGAATCCCCTTCGCCGAAAAAAACGGCATGGGGTCCCCCCCCCAAATTCCTACCAGACCCCTATCCGAGCACGCAGCCCGGCCGGTCAGGAAAGGGGGTGGGGACGAGCGAGCGCCCCCCCCCCCTCCTGAGCCGTACCAGGCCGCGTGCCCTCAACATGGGGGGTGCCTTGGGAAAGGGGGGGGGGGCGCGCGGCCCCCCACCCCAAAGCACCTTGTCCCCATGTTGATGAGGACAAGGGCCTCTTCCCGACAACCCTGGCCGTTGGTTGTCGGGGTCTGCGGGCGGGGGGCTTATCGGAATCCGGAAGCCCCCTTCAATAAGGGGGCCCCGGATACCGGCTCCCCACCCTATGAGAATGAGTATGGGGTACAATGTACCCCTACCCATTCACCAGTGAAAAAAAGTACAAAAAAAACACAACACAGGGTTAAAATAGTTTATTGCACAGCTCCCGGGTTCTTCTGCCGGGCCACCGCGTCTTCTTCTAGCTCTTTTACAGGCGATGGCCCGGTCTTCTGTCGCCGCCGCCGCCTTCCGTTCTTCTTCTTCTTCTTCTTCTCCTTCTTCTTCTGGAGATGTTGACTCGACACTCTCTCCGGCCGCAATGCCAGGGACGCGCTGTGCGGCGACTTATATAGGGACAAGGGGCGGGGTCGCCGGTTGATGTCACATGGTGACCCCGCCCCCTTACGATGTCACAGTCCCGAAGGATGCTGGGACTGTCACCATGTTACATCAACCGGCGACCCCGCCCCTTGTCCCTATATAAGTCACCACGCAGCGCGTCCCTGGCATTGCGGCCGGAGAGAGCGTCGAGTCAACATCTCCAGAAGAAGAAGGAGAAGAAGAAGAAGAACGGAAGGCGACGGCGGCGGTGACAGAAGACAGGGCCACCACCTGTAAAAGAGCTAGAAGAAGGCGCAGTGGCCCGGTAGAAGAACCGAAGAGGGGGACAAGGCCCCCGAAGTCGGAAGAAGAGGCCGGCGGCGAGGAAAAAAACCGGGCTCCTCCGCTAGTAAAAGAGCTAGCAGAAGATAGCGGAGGAGTCCGGCGAGAAGACCCCCGAAGACGGAAGACCCCCGGAGCTGTGCAATAAACTATTTTAACCCTGTGTTGTGTTTTTTTTGTACTTTTTTCACAGGTGAATGGGTAGGGGTACATTGTACCCCATACTCATTCACATAGGGTGGGGGGCAGGTATCCGGGGCCCCCTTATTAAAGGGGGCTCCCAGATTCCGATAAGCCCCCCGCCCGCAGACCCCGACAACCAACGGCCAGGGTTGTCGGGAAGAGGCCCTTGTCCTCATCAACATGGGGACAAGGTGCTTTGGGGTGGGGGGGAGCGCGGCACCCCCTTTCCCAAGGCCCCCCGCCATGTTGAGGGCACACGGCCTGGTACGGCTCAGGAGGGGGGGCACTCACTCGTCCCCACCCCCTTTCCTGACCGGCCGGGCTGCGTGCTCGGATAGGGGTCTGGTATGGATTTTGGGGGGGGCCCCATGCCGTTTTTTTCGGCGAAGGGGATTCCCCTTAAAATCCCTGCCGGACCTAAGGGCCTGGTATGCCCCCGAGAAGGCATGCAGGCTTCATGAGTGAGGCTACATTGTCACCTCGCTCGGGCTGTTATAGGAAAAATGACATTTTCCTATTGCAGCCAGCGCAACGGGATCGCACTGGTTAGAGAAGCCTGTCGCCGGGAACTGTCGCGCTGGAAACACAATGATGGCGGCACCTACTGTACAAGATTTTAGTAAGGAAAACTGTATCATTAGCAGTAATCCGCATGGATTCATGAAGAATTGTTAATGCCAAACCAATCTATTAACCTTCTATGAGGAGGTGAGCTGCCATCTAAATAAAGGAAGGCCCGTAGACATGGTGTATCTGGATTTTGCAAAAGCATTTGACACAGTTCCCCATAAACGTTTACTGTACAAAATAAGGTCAGTTGGCATGGACCATAGGGTGAGTACATGGATTGAAAACTGGCTACAAGGGTGAGTTCAGAGGGTAGTGATAAATGAGGAGTACTCAGAATATTCAGGGGTGGAAAGTGGGGTCCCCCAGTGTTCTGTCCTGGGACTAATCCTATTTTATTCATTCATAAACGACCTGGGGGGATAGGGTGAACAGTTCAATCTCTGTATTTGTGGAGAATACTAAGCTAAGCAGGGCAATAACTTCTCTGCAGGATATGAAAACCTTGCAAGTAGATCTGAACAAATTAATGTGGTGGGCAACTACATGACAAATTAGGTTTATTGGGATGCATTAAAAAGGGAATTAACTCAAGCGATAAAGCGATAATTTTCCAACTCTACAAGACTCTAGTGTGGCTTCACATGGAGTATGCTGTCCAGTTCTGGGCACCAGTCCTCAGGAAGGATGTGCTGGAAATGGAGCAGGTACAGAGAAGTGCAACAAAACTAATAAAGGGACTGGAAGACATTAGTTATGAATAGGGATGAGCCGAACACGCGGACACCATTAAAATCTATGGGACACAAACATGAATAATCAAAAGTGCTCATTTTAACCACTTGCCTACTAGGCACTTAAACTCCTGCCCAGACCAATTTTCAGCTTTTGGTGCTCTCACACTTTGAATGATAATTACTTAGTCATGCATCACTGTACCCAAATGTATTTTTCTGTCCTTTTTTTCCCCACAAATAGAGCTTTCTTTTGGTGGTATTTGATCACCTCTGGGGTTTTTATTTTTTGCGCTGTAAATGAAAAAAGACCGAACATTTTGAAAAAACACATTTTTCTTTGTTTCTGTGATAAAATTATGCAAATTATTATTTCCTGACAGGCTCCATGGCAGCATATGTGTGGGTAGCCCCGCCTCCATGATTACCCAATAGGACCTAACTCCCATAAATCTTTACTCCTGG
The DNA here is from genome assembly GCF_037356315.1 of Lithobates pipiens. Lineage (NCBI taxonomy): Eukaryota > Metazoa > Chordata > Amphibia > Anura > Ranidae > Lithobates > Lithobates pipiens. Next base: position 378,285,379 of record NW_027507903.1, on the reverse strand, counting down.
CCACTATCCGTGTTCCTTTTTTGTCCTCCCCAGTAGGACCAGATGGTTTCTTTCCCAGAAACAAGACTTCACGACGATCGATTGGCTGATTGACTGAGAGTTTTTCCTCCGATAGGCCCTGACTGTTAAGCAGGGTATGGAGTGTACTTGCAGAGTAGTGCTGAAGAAAGGATTTTCCTACCTGATGTGCGCACGGTCTGTGTCCCGTTGCTATGGGTGACCATTATCTGCTTGGAGGTGTGGCGTGTGTGTTCCAGTCCGTTCAGCCAGGTGATCGTTGGTGGAGTGGTGAGCCTCTTGTCTATCCATGGCAGCAATGTATTTGTGTGTATTACTCTTTTTCCGTTTGTCTCTATGCTGTTTGCGGACGCTTCCACGTTCCAGCAAACCTTTCTCTCCTATTTCCAGGTTGCACAGGCATTCTGCGCATTTGCGAACCCGATGTGAAACTGACGCTTGGTTCCCGCGCATGCGCGCGAGCGCCTCACGTCTGACGTCGGCAATGACGTCACGAGCACCACTTTTAAAAATCTCTGGTAGCTGTCAGAACCCTGGGAATGTTTGCAGAGGATGCAGCGACTTCCCGGGGCTGACAGTTCGGCGGTCTAAGGTAAGAGAATGTCCCTTAGGCTAGGGAAATGCTTACTCTATACAGTGGTGTGAAAAAGTGTTTGCCCCCTTCCTCATTTCCTGTTCCTTTGCATGTTTGTCACACTTAAGTGTTTCGGAACATCAAACCAATTTAAACAATAGTCAAGGACAACCCAAGTAAACACAAAATGCAATTTGTAAATGAAGGTGTTTATTATTAAAGGTGAAAAAAAATCCAAACCATCATGGCCCTGTGTGAAAAAGTGATTGCCCCCCTTGTTAAAACATACTATAACTGTGGGGGGCGTGGCCTGCTGCGGACCGGGATGGCTGCCTGAGATCCGAGCTCCGCTCCACGGCCTGGATATCGGCAACACGAAGCGACTCTCCTCTCCCCAGCCCACACCACCGGAGCGGGGAAGGAGCAGGGACGAACGGGGCATGTCGAAATCGCGGTATAATCCGCCCAAACCCCGCCGCTTAACGGATTTTTATCCGACAGCCGCCGCCATGCAGAAGGCCCAAGATGGCGCCGACCTTCTCAACACGCAGCACGCTGCCTCCGCGACCTCGCTGGGCCATCACACTGCACTGCGCTCAGCACAGGAGGACGCTCCGGATGCTTGCAGGGACATCATGGACACTCTTCCTCCCCCGGTGGAGCCCCCAGGTGACCCCATGGCGGACAGAGGTAAGAGACTGGCTACCTCCCCAGCACATTCCCCAAACAAAGCTCCACATGCCAAAAAGCAGCTTTGGTCTGCAGTTGTGGCCGGGACACACACCTCTCACTCTACCCCCTCATTGGCGGCCATGCCTGCCTCAGACAGCACAGTGTCTGAATCCACATTGAAGAATATGCTTCTTACATTGCAGCAAGACCTGCACAGGGAGCTACAGATCTCCATTTCCCAGATGCATGACCGCATTGATTGCATTGAGGAACGCACTGACGCTCTTGAAGAAAATCTTCAGGATTACTCTAAAGCACACAACGAAATGCTAGATGTGCAGGACCACCATACGGAAGAACTCCGACACATAAAAATGAAACTGGCCGATTTGGAAGACCGATCCAGACGAAATAATATCAAATTTAGAGGTATTCCTGAATCGGTCATGCCATGCGACCTGACCCCATACTTGCAACAACTCATCTCGTCCTTACTTCCTCGCCTGACCGCACGAGACATGATCATAGATCGGGCCCATAGAATTGCAAAACCATCACGTCTCCCAGATGACGTCCCCAGGGATGTTCTGGCCCGTATACATTTCTTCCAGGTCAAGGAACAAATACTCTCTTCCGCGCGAAACCTGAAGTCCTTACCGGCCCCTTACGCTTCCATTAAGCTCTTCACTGACCTGTCACCGGCCACAATGGAGATGCGTAGGGCCTTCTCCCCGGTAACCTCCATCCTCCAACAGAAAAACATAACATACAAATGGGGCTTCCCTACCAAACTACTGGTCACCCATCAGCAGAAAATTGTTCCAATCCTTAACCCGAAAGATGGATATAAAAAATTGACCAATTGGGGCTTCCTCCCTCTCCCCCCGGGAGGCACGGATCAGTCTAACTCCTCCGGCCCACCCTCTGGACCCACCAGACGTGCCGCGACCAAAATGGCGGAAAAGACCTGACTATGCTAATACCCCAGTTCCCCTAGAGCTGTCATATCCAGCCTGGGCACTATACCTTCTGTTTCTTCCCTCCAACCCCCAGGTTATTAGTGTGCTGCGCACATATTTTTTGTGATATTTCTCACTGTTATACGTTGTTATATCTTGTTATATACCAGTTCATTGACATCTTTATTCTTTTTATTTGTGATTGTTTTTTTTTTTTTTTTGCCTACTCAACCTCTCTGTTCTTTTTGCTTGGTGTTCATTGATTGGTGTGGTCTCTCTCCGCTTGCTTGCATCTCCCTGGCCAAACGCTTATCATGTCTCTCACGATCACCTCACTAAATGTTAAAGGCCTCAATTCTCCTTTTAAGCGTAATCTACTATGGAAGGAAGCACTGGGTCATCATGCGGATATCCTTTGCGTCCAAGAGACACACTTCTCTAAGTCCAAACCACCCCAGTGTAGCAACAAGAAATACCCCCACTGCTTCTTCGCTAACGCCCCGAAAAAGAAGAGGGGAGTTATGATTGCTGTGAGCGCTAGCGTTAACTTCACGCTACACCACTGTGAATGCGATGAAGATGGCAGGTTCATCATCCTCTCAGCCACCTTTGACGGTCGCCCTCTCACTCTGGTCAATATCTATGCCCCTAATGGCCCCCAGAGAAAGTTTTATTCCACCCTCCTCTCCAAAATAGAACCTTACAGATCTTCCCCTCTGCTAATCTGCGGAGACTTTAATGAAATTATTGACCATACGCTAGACACTACCAGTTTCTCAAGATGCAGGCCATCAGCCTTGGCCTCTCTCCTCCAACGTGAGGACTTATATGACGCTTGGAGATGCATGCATGATTTGGAGAGAGATTACACCTTCTTTTCCCCTCCCCACCAGTCTTACTCTCGTATCGATTTATTTATCGCAGACAAACACTTACTCCAGTCTATTGAATCCTCCCACATAGGCACGATATCGTGGTCTGACCACGCTCCGGTCACGATTAAATTGGCTTCCCCTTCTCAAACACCCAAACACACAGTATGGAGGCTCAACACCTCCCTCCTTAACGATCCTAACTCTGAAACTGCAATACGATCCGAGATTGAGACTTATTTCCAACAAAATGTCAACTCAGTTTCTGATCACTCCATAGTATGGAATGCACATAAGGCTTGCCTACGAGGTCTTTTTATTAAACTTGGCTCCCAGGCAAAGAAAAATCACTCACGCATGACAGAATCCCTCCTGACTAAAATCAGGTCCCTAGAATCCACCAACAAGAAATCCCCATCGAAGGCCGTCTCCTCGGAACTCAAAAACCTCCGACTCCAGCTTAGTGACCACCTTCGTAAAAACTTCGACTACTACATTAAAAGACTACGCCTGCTGACATACTCAGCAGCCAATAAACCAGGGGCCTATATGGCTAGACACTTTAAAAAGCAATTAGCTAACAAAAAAATCACACACCTCACTAACTCCCAGGGCAGACGCATGACTAACCCGCTAGATATTGCAAATGAATTTGGACATTTTTATACGAAACTCTACAATCTGTCAGGCTCAGACCCGCTTCCACCCCCCTCCCAACACGACATTGCCAATTTCTTATCCTCTATCTCCCTCCCTTCTCTATCCCCGACACAACTCAAACAACTGGAAGTTCCTTTTACACACTCCGAGATCCACAAATTGATCCAAAACCTCCCATTACACAAGGCTCCAGGCCCCGACGGACTTCCTAGCGAATATTACAAGCGGTTTTCCCAACTATTAGTCCCCCATTTATGTGACATGTACAATCAGTTTGCCACCACAGGAATACTGCCGAAAGAATCCCTTGATGCCTTGATAGTCACCATCCCCAAACCAGGTAAACCCCCGGACAATCCAGGTAACTACCGCCCTATCTCCCTTCTCAACACAGACACCAAACTGTATGCTAAACTACTCGCACAGCGACTATCTTCTGTTATTCCCCAACTCATACATCCTGATCAAGTCGGATTTGTGCCTGGCAGGCAGACATCCGACGGTACTAGAAGGTTTATCGACTTGATACAGTGGACGGAGCATACTGGAACGCCTTCTCTGCTTCTGGCATTAGACGCAGAGAAGGCGTTCGACAGGGTGTACTGGCCCTATATGGAGGCAGTCCTCCACAAATTTGGAGTGTCTGGCACATTTCATAAAGCGATAATGGGTTTATACTCCCACCCCTCGGCACGCATCTGGACATCGGGAGTAGTCTCCCAACCTTTCCAAATCACCAACGGCACCAGACAAGGGTGTCCACTATCCCCACTGATTTTCGCCCTAGTGATGGAGCCGTTAGCACAGAAGATAAGATCAGACCCAAAGATATCTGGAATAAAAATCGGAGATACTGATCACAAAATTGGCCTTTACGCCGATGATGTAATCATAGCCCTGACTGACCCCCTCTCCTCGCTTCCTGCGGTACACGCAGTTTTAGATCAATTCAGTAGAATATCCATGTATAAACTGAATCATAGCAAATCCCTCATGCTGAACCTTGGTTTAGACCCGCATACGTCAAAATCAATCTCCTCCACCTTCCCCTTTGCCTGGGCCCCGAACTCTTTTCTCCCCTACTTGGGAATTCATTTGACATCCCCTAGTCGACTACTACTTAGAACCAATCTCGAAGACCTCGTGGGCAAACTTACTAGCCTCATCAAAGACCTGAGCCGAATTCCGGCCTCCTGGGCTGGAAGGATAGCTCAGGCTAAAATGTATCTGCTGCCTCATATCCTATATTTTTTTCGAACCATACCCCTCCCTATGACGCAACACCAACTCAAAAAACTTCAAGGGATTATAAACGGTTTCATCTGGCAGCAGAGACGTCCTAGAGTAAAGAAGTCTATAGTCCTGACTCCAGTTCAATCTGGAGGGCTAGGGGCACCCAATGTCCAGGCCTACTACCGAGCCTCCATTCTAGACCAACTAAAAACTTGGTGGTCGGATAATCGTAATTCAAACTGGAAACAGATCGAATCAACCATACTGGACACGAACGCTAAGCTTCTGCTTGCAGCCACCTGGCTTGAGCTCCCTCCCCTGCGCTACCCACTTGATACCATCACGGCCTCCAGGAAAACATGGTCAGCGTTAATACAATCAACGAATGGGATCTCGGTGGAGACCTTGCCTAAGCTACCCCTTGATGCACTTCAACTTCTCTTCCCGGATCTACCCCTCTCAGAATGGACAAACCGAGGCCTAACTTACCTTGGATCGCTTTTTGAAGGCTCCACCTTGAAAACCTTTACACGTCTCATGGAACAATACGAACTGCCCAAACAAACCTTCTTCCTCTACCTAAGGATCAGGTCTATGCTCTCCAAAATGCGTTACTCATCCTTGGACACTCTGACGCTTCCCCTACTCACGCATTATAATCTTGAAACTCCCAAAAGCAAAGGGATTTCGGTGATATACAAACTCCTTACCGAACCTCACTCGGATCTTCTTTCCTCCAGCATGCAATACTGGTCTCCCCTTACAGACCAGCCACCGACGCAGCTACAATGGCAGAAAGCCCTTCTACTTCCACTACGTTTATCCCGCTGCATCAATCACTGGGAATCCACACAGAAACTATTTCACAAATGGTATTTTACCCCTGAAAGACTTGCCAAAATATACTTGAACACCTCGCCCAAGTGCTGGAGGAACTGCGACCAGATCGGTTCCTTACTACATGTCTGGTGGGAATGCCCTCTATTGAGAAACTACTGGAACAAAGTTAAGAGCTTAATTCTCTCACTCTCTGGAGTAACCCTTCCTCTATCCCCATTGGATCTTCTACTAGGACTTCACATCCCTGCCTGGCCTAACCACCTTCGCACTCCGGTTACCCACATACTTATTGCAGCCAGACTCGCAATTGCGAGAAGATGGAAAACAGCCCTCCCCCCCACATTGGAAGAAGTCATTCAAATCCTTAACCAGAACTTTCAGATGGAACATTATTTTGCCAAAGCTAACCATTCCACAAGTCGTTTTCGCAAATCCTGGGAGCTCTGGATTACTAATCCGAGGAGTGCTCCTATACTATGATCATACCCATCGTCTATATCTTATTAAGGACTTAATTGCTCTTTATGTTCGGCGATAACTGACTAACCCTAGTCGCATATGTAACTGTGCCCCTCTACCTTTCCCCCCCCCCCCTATCTTTACTTTTCTTTTCTCATTCCTTTATGATTGTTTGAATACCTTGCATTTATTATCATCTCTGTTTATACTTACACCGGGATATGCCCATTTGGTGATGTCTATGTACTTCCTTTTTTTTTTTTCTCTCAGTAATTTCAATAAACATTAAGTTTAAAAAAAAAAAAAAAAAAAAAAAAAAAAAACATACTATAACTGTGGTTGTCCACACCTGAGTTCAATTTCTCTAGCCACACCCAGGCCTGATTATTGCCACACCTGTTTACAATCAAGGCATCACTTAAATAGGAGCTGCTTGACACAGTAAGGTCCACCAGAAGATCCTTAAAAGCTACACATCATGCCGAGACCCAAAGAAATTCAGGAACAATTGAGAAAGAAAGTAATTGAGATCTATCAGTCTGGAAAGGGTTATAAAGCCATTTCCAAAGCTTTGGGAATCCAGCAAACCACAGTGAGAGCCATTATCCACAAATGGCGAAGACATGGAACAGTGGTGAACCTTCCCAGGAGTGGCCGGCCGCCCAAAATTACCCCAAGAGCGCAGCGACGACTCATCCAAGAGGTCACAAAAGACCCCACAACAACGTCCAAGGAACTGCAGGCCTCACTTGCCTCAGTTAAGGTCAGCGTTCATGCCTCCACCATCAGGAAAAGACTGGGCAAAAATGGCCTGCATGGCAGAGTTCCAAGGAGAAAACCACTGCTGAGCAAAAAGAACATCAAAGCTCGTCTCAATTTCTCCACAACACATCTTGATGATCCCCAAGACTTTTGGGACAACATTCTGTGGACCGATGAGACAAAAGTGGAACTCTTTGGAAGGTGTGTGTCCAAGTATATCTGGCGTAGAAGGAACACTGCATTTCATAAAAAGAACATTATACCAACAGTAAAATATGGTGGTGGTAGTTTGATGGTCTGGGGCTGTTTTGCTGCTTCAGGACCTGGAAGACTTGCCGTGATAAAAGGAACTATGAATTCTGCTGTCTACCAAGAGATCCTGAAGGAGAATGTCCGACCATCTGTTCGTGTACTCAAGCTGAAACCAACTTGGGTTCTGCAGCAGGACAATGATCCTAAACACACCAGCAAGTCCACCACCGAATGGCTGAAGAAAAACAAAATGAAGACTTTGGAGTGGCCTAGCCAAAGTCCTGACCTGAATCCTATTGAGATGTTGTGGTATGACCTTAAAAAGGCCGTTCATGCTCGAAAACCCTCTAATGTAACTGAATTAGGACAATTCTGCAAAGATGAGTGGGCCAAAATTCCTCCAGGACGCTGTAAAAGCCTCATTGCACGCTTGGTTGCAGTTGTTGCTGCTAAGGGTGGCCCAACCAGTTATAAGGTTTAGGGGGCAATCACTTTTTCACACAGGGCCATGATGGTTTGGATTTTTTTTCACCTTTAATAATAAACACCTTCATTTACAAATTGCATTTTGTGTTTACTTGTGTTGTCCTTGACTATTGTTTAAATTGGTTTGATGTTCCGAAACACTTAAGTGTGACAAACATACAAAGGAACAGGAAATGAGGAAGGGGGCAAACACTTTTTCACACCACTGTATATAAAAAAATATATAATGTTTTGATTTTCTTTGGCTTGCAGTACTTCTTGGTCTGTTGGTTGGGTTTGGATATGGACGCCTTACTGCCTCCTAGTGGCCAGCCCGCTCATGTTAGGATGTTGCTAGTTTTTCATTTGTTTATAATGGAGAGAGTTTTTGCATAGGTAGGATTGACTGTGTGTCTTTTCTCTTTCTGTCTGTTTGTTTTCACAGCCCTTCTGGGTCTGATCCACAACATAATACCTCTAGATGCAGTGGATCATCAAAATCACACCGCCATAAATCCTCCTCAAGGTCCAGCCAGCATAGGTCAAGGTCTGAACAGCGTGACAGGAATTATTCTCACCCCCCTGGTGCTCACTCTAGCAGGCGGCCGGAAAAATCATGCTGGGGGTGCAGGATGCCTGTTCCATTAGACAAATCCCTATGCGATCACTGCTTCTCCAAAGCTGCAGATGAGAGGGATGGTGCAGACCAGCGATTGGAGTCAATAGTAAGACGGGTTGTGAAGTAATCTCTACAGGAGAGGGATGCGCTACAGTCATGTGAATCCCCATCAGATTTGTTGGTCCCTCCAACTGGAGAGAACCCATTGCAGGAGACATGGGAATCCTCTCAACCAAGTCGCCTCTCTGATCCTCTATCTCAGACAGTGAATCTGACTTGGAGGATCCTGGGTTAGGATTTGATTATGGACTGGTTCCTTCATTGGCTAAAGAAGTGAGAGAAGCTCTGAAATGGGAAGACCCTATTACTTCCCCACCAAAGCAGAGAAAATTCTTTAAACAGCTCAATAAGGAGCGACAATATTTTCCTTTCCTTTCGGAGTTGGGTGACATTATCACCGAGGAATGGAGCAAGATGGATAGAAAGGGTTCCATGCAGTCAAAGATCCTGAAGCTATACCCCTTTAAGGAAGAGGATGTGAAACACCTGGAGTCAGCTTCACTGGTGGATGCAGCGCTCATGCGTTTGGTGAGATATGTAACCCTCCCTTTAGAAGATACGGTATCTTTTAAAGATCCTTTAGAAAGGCCGATCGACTCAGACCTGAAAAGGATCTACCTGACTTCTGGAATGGCTTGCAAACCAGTGCTTGCAATGGCAGCGGTATCTAAGGCCATGGAATTCTGGGCTGATAATGTGGAAGAATTTCTGAGGAGTATTTCTATCGGAACAGCCAAAGACTCCCCTATCCAAGAAATCAGAATGGCGTCTGCCTTTATGGGGGAGGCATCTATTGATGTTATTCGCCTGATATCTCGGGATATGTTAGCAGCCGTTTTAGCACGCCATGCGTTATGGCTCCGTCCATGGCTGGCGGATCCAGCATCCAAACAGGCCTGGTGCCGTATTCCTTTTGAGGGGACATCTTTGTTTGGTAGCAAGCTGGATACTGCCATATCCCGGGCTACAGGTGGGAAATCTGGATTTCTTCCCCAGGACAGACGTCTTCAGAATCAAAAACGTCCATTTCCAAGGAGACAGTGCCCTGATCGTACCAGGGAGGTGCGTAGCTATAGACCTGGTCGAGAATTATCAAGGTCATGGAAATCCAGGCAGTCTTCTTTTAAAAATACCTCAAAAGGGGATTCGTCCGGCAAGCAGGATTCTGCTAAATCCTTTTGAAATTTGGCCCGCTCAAGCTTGTCAGGTGGGGGCTCGTCTTCTCCATTTCAGGCATGTTTGGGCGACCTCAATTCGGGATTTTTGGACAGTAAAAACTGTTTCCTCAAGTAACAAGTGGGGTTTTGTCAACACCCCAAGGTTAAGATTCATTCCCACATCTCTTCCAGAATGAGAAGAGAAGAAACAAGTCCTATTGACCTATGTGAGCTCTTTACTGGATCAAGGCGCAGCAGTACCCGTTCCAGAAGAAGAACGTGGCGAGGGCATGTATTCCCCTCTGTTTATGGTTCGAAAGAAAAACAGCACATGGAGGCTGGTAATAGATTTGACCCATCTCAATTCCTTCATTTGCAAAGAGAAGTTCAAGATGGAATCTCTGCTTACCATCCAGCAGTCAGTGCATCTGGGGGACTGGATGATATCAGTCGACTTGAAGGATGCATACTTCCATGTGCCCATGGCAAAGGAGTTTCAACAGTACCTTCGCTTTGCGGTAGGCAATCAACATCTACAATTTACATGTCTCCCCTTTGGGTTAACGACGTCCCCACGGGTCTTCTCCAAAGTTCTTTTGGCAGTTGTGTCCCTTCTCAGAGTCAAAGGTGTTCGTCTCCACCACTATCTTGACGACCTACTTCTGCTATCTCAGAACAGAGAGCAGCTCTTGGAGCACAAAGATCTAGTTCTCTCCACCCTGCAGGAGTTTGGGTGGCTTCTGAACCTAGAAAAGAGTCACCTAGATCCAACTCAGTCTCTCGTCTTTCTAGGGGCGCAGTTCAACACGGTGGAAGGTACCATCTCCCTTCCAGAAGAGAAGGTTGGAGTCATACGAGATAGGATTCATGCAGCCCTTGCGTCATCCCATCTTTCGGCTCTCCAATGTCTGAAGGTGATTGGCACAATGTCAGCCACCAGTCCCATGGTAAAGTGGGCCCAGTGGCACACTCGTCCCTTTCAGAAAGGATTTCTACAACAGTGGGACTTATCCAGCCAGACACAGCGCATATTCCTCACTCCAGCCATGAGGACGTCTCTTCTTTGGTGGCTGCAGGGGAAGAACCTGCACAACCACCATTCGATCATCCCAATCTCATGAGTCACTGTAACATCAGACGCCAGCAACTGAGGATGGGGCGCTCACTGTCTTTCAGATGTCGCTCAGGGCAGGTGGACATTTCCATCACAAAGAGTTGTCTCCAATGTTCTGGAGTTGAGGGCGGCCTTCCAGGCCCTTCTGTCATTCCACCATCTGATAGCGAATTCCTCGGTAATGCTAAGGTTGGACAACACAACCGCGGTGGCTTATGTAAGGAAGCAAGGGGGAACTCGCAGCTGGTCTCTGTTACAGGAGTTGGAGCTGATAATGAACTGGGCTCAGAGGAATTTGTCCAACCTTTCTGTGGTCTACATCCCAGGGGTGCAGAAAGTTCAGGCGGACTTCCTATCGCGTGTCGAGATAGACAACAACGAATGGTCCCTCCACAGGGAAGTATTCGAATGGCTTCTGACATTAGGGCTGTCTCCGGATTTCGACCTGTTTGCTTCCCTGTGCAATCGGAAGAAACCCAAATATTACTCAAGGTTCAGGGATCCTCAGGCATATGGGATAGATGCCCTCGCAGAGCATTGGAAGTTTCAGACAGCTTATGCCTTCCCTCCAGTTCCGGAGATCCTACAGTTTCTTCGGAGGCTCGGGACCGAGAAGGTAGAGATCCTTGCAGTGATTCCATTCTGGGCCAACAGGCCTTGGTTCCCTCTACTGCTGCTCCTCAGTTATCAAGAGTCGGTTCCCCTGCCTCTCAGGCCGGATTTACTATCTCAAGGCACAATGTTACATTCATGCCCATCATGTCTACACCTCAGGGTATGGTTTTTAAGAGGGAAAGGCTAGAAGCTCTAGGTTGTCCGGAAGAAGCTATTCCAACCCTTCTCAATTCCAGACGAGGGAGTACTAACGGAGTATATGAGTGCATATGGTCTAAGTTTTCAGCCCATATGTCCTCCAGAGAAAATTCTTGTAGTTCTCCAACTGTACAAGATATACTGAGCTTTCTCCAAACAGGCCTTGATTTACCTTTGGCAATCAGTTCATTGAGAGTCCAAGTATCAGCTATCTCAGCTTTTACGGGTATTTCATGGGCGAATCATGCACTGGTACAGCAATTTTTCAAGGGAGCCATCAGGCTCAGACCCCAAAGAAAACCAAGGTTTCCTAAATGGGACCTCCCTTTAGTGCTGGACTTTCTTTCGAACCTTGGAAAGGATCCTAGAGAACCTCTGTCCGTAAGGGATCTCACTCTCAAGACCATCTTCTTGGTAGCTATAACCTCAGCCTAGAGAGTTTCAGAGATTAGGAATCTAGGTTTGGAGGAACATTTTCTGACCTTTTTTCCAGACAGGGCAGTATTGATTCCCATGCTGGGATCGAATCCTAAAGTAACCTCTGTCTTCCACGAGAATCAGGAAATTGTGCTTCCTACTTTCAAAACATCGGATAGTCAGGATGTTCATCCTCTGGACGTAGGGCACGCACTAAAACAATATTTGGAAGTCACGGCTCCTTTTAGGCAAACAAAATTCCTTTTTGTTCTCCCTCGTGGCAAGAATAAAGGATTGCGAGCTTCGGCCAGATCTATTTCTGCCTGGATCGTTCAGATCATCCAGAGGGCATACAGAGCGAGGGCTTGGCTCCTCCTGAGGCACTAACGGCTCATTCAACATGAAGTATCTCAACGTCGTGGGCAGCTTCTCGACATGTTGCACCTGAAGTTATTTGCAGAGAGGCCTCTTGGTCTTCTATTAATACTTTTGTTTCTCATTATTGTGTAGAGCCAGCTGCTCTGTCTTCTGTTAATTTCGTTTGCAAATTTTGTCGGTTGACAATGCTAAATAAACTTTTGTTCTTTGCTCGACATTTTTCCCACCCGGGTGTGTTTGGCCAGTTATTTCCCACACGTATGCTGCCATGGAGCCTGTCAGGAAAACTGAAAATTTATATCAAATACTTACCGTAATTTTCCTTTCCTGATAGGCTCCATGGCAGCAGGAGTTCCCTCCCAAATGTCTGGAGTAGGCTAGTTACGGAACACGGATAGTGGCCAGGAGCAAAGATTTATGGGAGTTATGTCCTATTGGGTAATCATGGAGGCGGGGCTACCCACACATATGCTGCCATGGAGCCTATCAGGAAAGGAAAATTACGGTAAGTATTTGATATAAATTTTCCGTTTTTTTTCATGAATTTTGTCCACAATTTATACTGCTACATATCTTTGGTAAAAATAACCCATATTAGTGGATATTATTTGGTCTTCGTGAAAGTTAGAGAGTCTACAAGCTGTGGTGCGAATCATACAAAATCAATCACATCTGATGTACTGGTGGCCTATCTCATTTCTTGTGACCCGAACAAGCCAGGAAAGTACAAATACCCCCCAAATGACCCCTTTTTGGAAAGTAGACATTCCAAGGTATTTAGTAAGAGGCATAGTGAGGTTTTTCGGTGTTGTCATTTTTTCCCACAATTCTTTGCAAAATGAAAATTCTTTTTGTTTTTTTATTTTTTTCCCACAAAATTGTCATTGTAATAGGTTATTTCTTTCACATGGCATGTGTATACCACAAATAATTTCCCAAAATGCATTCTGCTACTCCTCCTGAGTATTACGATACCACATGTGTGGGACTTTTTCACAGCCTGGGCACTTAGAGAGACCCAACATGCAGGGAGCGCCGTCACGTATTCTAGGAGCATAAATTACACATCTAACTTGTTGACTACCTATTACACTTTTGAAGGCCCTAGAGCATCAGGACAATGACATGTGATACTGATGTGGCACTTCTGGTAGATGGCACTGATACGTGGCACTGATGGCACGTGACACTCATGTGACACTGATGACAGATGGCACTAATACGTGTCACTGGTGACACTTGACACTGATGTCAGATGGAACTAGTATGTGGCACTGATGACACGTGACACTGATGTGCCACTGATGACAGATAGCACCAATACATGGCACTGAGGACAGATGGCACTAATACATGGCACTGATGACACCTGACACTGACAGGTGGCACTGATATGTGGCACTGATGACACCTGACACTGGCAGGTGACACTGGGGACACGTGGCACTAGGGGCAGGTGGCACTGAAGACACATGGCACGTGGCACTGGGGACAGGTGGCACAGATAAGTGGCACTGGGGACAGGTGGCACTGGGGACAGATGCCACTGATAGGTGGCACTGGGGGCAGGTGGCATTGATAGGTGGCACTGGGGACACATGGCACTGATAGGTGGCACTGGGGACAGGTCGCACTGGAGGCAAATAGCACTGATAGGTGGCATAGGGGACAGATGGCACTGTTAGGTGGCACAGGGGACAGGTGGGCTTGTGTGTGTGTGTGTGTTTGTTTTACTGTGTGTGTGTGTGTGTGTTTACTCTTTGTGTGTGTGTTCTCACTGACGCTGCAGCACGGAAGCTCTCCCTCCTCACATGCTGTCTCTGTGTGAGGAGAGGAGCTGGCGATGAGAGATGATCTCATATGTTTACATATGAGATCACCTCTCATTGGACAGGCCAATCTAGTGCTAAGTGTGATTGGCCATTTAGCATGATCTGTGATTGCCTGTGTCCGAGGGACACGGCCAACACAGAACTTCCCCGATGCGCGCCCACGGCGGCGTGCAGAGGGGAAGTAAATAGGAGGACATCCAGAGAAGCCCTCCCGGCAGATAGCGTCCGCTCTGTAGCCGTCTTTTGGCTATAGAGCAGGCGCAAAGTGGTTAAAGGCTGATATGCAAGTTATTGTCGTAAAAAGTGTTTGGGGACCTGGGTCAAAAGAAAAAAGTTTTAAAACCGGCAGTTTTTTTGGAAGCAGTGATTTTAATAATCATGCTTAAAGTAAAACAATGAAAGTGAAATATCCCTTTAAATTTCTTACCTGGGGGATGTCCTATAGCAGTGATGGCGAACCTATGGCACGCGTGCCACAGCTGGCACGCCGAGCCCTCTCTGTGGGCACGTAGCGCTCTGCCAGGATAGAGGAGGGAATCCCCCAGTAATGCAGTCACTTGCACTGGCATGCAGGTGCGGAGTAGCCGGCTCCCTTCCTTTTATGAGTGCGATTGGGCAGTGGAGCTGCAGATGTGAGTAAAGCCCCCCCCTTCATGCACTGAGGGCAGCCCAGTGGAAGGACATGGAGTGTCTTCTGTAAACAGCGCGCAATGCCTCTGAATACCCAGGAAGAGAATAATGATTCTCCCTTCCTGGACTTGGAGAGCCAATAGGGGAGCGGCTTCCTGTACAGGGGCTCGGGTGCTGAAGCATGGCAATGTGGAGAACTTTGGCTGTACATAAACAGGTAGGAAAGTGCTGTGGGGAAGGGGCCACAGAGGACACTGTTGTGTATGTGGGGGGATGTGAAGGGGGCAGAGGACACTGCTTTGGGAAGGGCTCTGTATTCTGAGCACAATGCATCCATATTATACCTGTATTTTGAGCACAATGCATCCATATTATCCCTGTATTCTGAGCACAATGCATCCATATTATCCCTGTATTCTGAGCACAATGCATCCATATTATCCCTGTATTCTGAGCACAATGCATCCATATTATCCCTGTATTCTGAGCACAATTCATCCATATTATCCCTGTATTCTGAGCACAATGCATCCATATTATCCCTGTATTCTGAGCACAATGCATCCATATTATCCCTGTATTCTGAGCACAATGCATCCATATTATCCCTGTATTCTGAGCACAATTCATCCATATTATCCCTGTATTCTGAGCACAATTCATCCATATTATCCCTGTATTCTGAGCACAATGCATCCATATTATCCCTGTATTCTGAGCACAATGCATCCATATTATCCCTGTATTCTGAGTACAATGCATCCATCTGCTGAGCGTAACACACTCCTTTGAAAAAGCACAAACATTTTTTTCTGGGCAGAATCGTACGTTTTTTGGTCCCTTAGGGCTCATTCAGAGGGATGATCAGTCCCATCCTCTGTAAAGAGTTGCTGGTAGGTTTAGTTCCATGTTGGCACTTTGAAATAAATAAGTTGGTTTTGTGTGGCTGTTTGGGCACTTGGGCTCAAAAAGGTTCGCCATCACTGTCCTATAGTATGCCTGTAAAGTGACACATGTTTCCCTTGTTTACAACAGTCCTTGCACAAAATTAGATTTTTGAAGGAAAAAAAGGAATTTAAAAGTATTCGTGGCTATAATGAGTTGTCCGTCCCAGCAATACACATACAAGTCTGGTATGAATATTAAGGGGAACCCCAAACTGAAATAAAAAAAAAAAATTGTGGGGGTCCCCCCAAATTCCATACCAGGCCCTTTAGGTCTGGTAGGGATATTAAGGGGAACCCTGTGCCAATTTTTTTTTAAATGGTGTGGGGGTCCCCCTCAAAATCCATACCAGGCATAACAGGGTGACTCCGTCCCCTCTGACGCTACAGGGATGCCATAGGGATGTCCCCATGCGTAAGAGGGGGCAGGGTCATCTGGGGATGTCACCGTGTGGCCCCGTCCTCAGTTATAAAAGAACTTTCACCTGAGAGGATGGTCAATGCGGCTGGTGCCTCCCATGGAGGCAGATCGGTGGTGGCATGTGGCCCTTTTTTTTTTTTTTCGGTCTATCGGAGTGAGAGAAGACGATGAATGGACTTTGTGGGAAATTTATAAATTTTTTATTTTTAATAAAGCAATTGTCCCAAGCCGTGTCATATAATTTTTACCATTTTCACACTTTCACTACATTTGTACCCTGTTACCATTTCACATGGGGGGAGTCCCCGGGATCTGGGCAGTCCCCTTGTTAAAGGGGGCTTCCAGATTCTGATAAGCCCCATGCCGCAGATCCCCACAACCACCGGGCAAGGGTTGTGGGGATGAGGCCCTTGTCCCCATCAACATGGGGACATGGTGCTTTGGGGGCTTACCTCAAAGCACCCTTTCCCATGTTGAGGGCATGTGGACTAGTACGGTTCAGGAGGGGGGGCGCTCTCTCGCCCCCCTCTTTTCCTGCAGCCTTCCAGGTTGCATGCTTGGATAAGGGTCTGGTAAGGTTTTTGTGGGGACACCGCCATTTAAAAAAAAAAAAATGGTGCCAGGTTTCCCTAAAAATACATACCAGACCTGAAGAGTCCAGTATAGATTTTGAGGGGGACACCAACGCCATTTTGGTGTGGGGTTACCCTTAATATCCATACCAGACCTGAAGGGCCTGGTATGGAATTTGGGGGGAACCCCACACCGTTTTTTGTTTTTTTTGGTTTGGGGTCCCCCTTACTATTCATACCAGACCTAAAAGGCCTGGTAATCGATTGCGGGGGAATCCCATGCCGTTTTTTTTCAATGACTTTTATGTGTATTGCCAGGACCGACAAGTACTTTTAAATGACCTTTTTCCCTTTAGAAATTTAATTTTGTGCAGGGACTGTTGTAAACACAAGAAACATACGCCGCTTTACAGGCATACTATAGCCACCGCCCTGGGTATGAAATTTAAAAGGAATATTTCACTTTTATTGTTTCACTTTAAGCATTATTAATATCAATGCTCCCTTTGCATTGATATATGTCCCCTGGGGCAGGACCCAAGTCCCCAAACACTTTTTACTTTACTTTTTACAATACCACGCATATAAGCCTTTAAAAATTAGCACTTTTGATTTCTCCCATAGCCTTCGAATTTGCTGTGACCACCCCAAATTGTTCGCTATTTGGCGAACAGACGAACACCCAACACTGGGCTCATCCCTAGTTATGAAGAAAGTTTACAAGCACTGAACTTATTCTCTCTGGAGAAGCAATGTTTGAGAGGGAATATGATTTCAATTTACAAATACTGTACTGATCACCCCACAATAGGGATAAAACTTTTACACAGATGGGAGTTTAATAAGACACGTGGCCACTCATTAAAATTAGAAGAAAAGAGGCTTAACCTCAAACTGGGTTCTTTAGTGTACAGGCAGTGGTTTCAGTGGGGAACATTGGTAGTTTCAAGAAACTGTTAGATAAGCATCTGAACAACCACAACATACAGGGATATACAATGTAATAGTGACATAAAATCACACACATAGGTTGGACTTGATAGACATGTGGTTTTTTTTTTCAACCTCACCTACTATGTAACTAGGTAATTCCACCTGCCCGTAAACCGATTCATTTGTGACATGCCAAGGTGGAACTTGACTTTGACAATGCTGTGGTGGCTGCACATGCATCAGAGGGCCATCAACAAGAACCTGTGTCAGTATGGTGCAATGTCAGGCTCAGGCCAGCCACGCCAATGGCTGCTGATAAATGATGCATGCACTGTACTATCTCACCATTTGAAGAGATGACACGCATGGTAAGCCATAAAAAATGCATGCATCAGTGACACAATCCCTGTTGTGTTCCTGCTGGAGCAGTCTCTGTGTGTCACTATAGATGGGGCACTCGACGCTGAGTAGCAGGTGAAAGAGGAAGACTTCCTTTCATCTCATGGCCTGCTTTATGCAGACTATACCACAGAACACATGAGGAGAGAGAGGAGGATTCCGGCAGTTTTGGAGGCATTGAAGCAGTGGAAGGCACCAGTTTTGGGCACCAGTTCTCAAAAAGGATATCGGGAACTGGAGAAAGTGCAGAGAAGGGCAACCAAACTGATAAGAGGCATGGAGGAGCTCAGCTATGAGGAACTAAATTTATTCACTCTTGATAAGAGGATATTAAGGGGAGATATGATCAACATGTACAATATATATATATATATATATATATATATATAAAAGGGGTCCATATAGTGAACTTGGTGTCGAGTTATTCACTTTACAGCCAACAAAGAGGACAAGGGGGCACTCTTTACGTCTAGCGGAAAAGAGATTTCATCTCCAAATATGGAAAGGTTTCTTCACAGGAAGAGCTGTGAAAATGTGGAATAGACTCCCTGCAGAGGTGGTTCTGGCCAGCTCAGTGGATTGCTTTAAGAAGGGCCTGGATAATTTCCTAACTGTACATAATATAACTGGGTACTAACATTGTCAGGGCTCTGGTTTAGCCCTTCCTTCTCTGAGCTGGCTGCTCAGCTGTCGGCTAATTGCCAGCTCTCTTCTCTCTCCACAATTACCAGCTGTTCCTGATCATGCTCGTCTGACCTGCCTACTTAAAGCCTTCCAGCTCACTTCACCTCTCCCTTCGCCTTGGTCACATCACTAGAAGTCATCTCCTGCGGATTGTTTCAAGACTGGATTGCTGACATCACTTCTGGCTCCTTATCCTGCTTGCGGTTGCTCTACTTGGATCCTTGACTTCTGGCCTGGCTGACTACCCGATCTGGTTACTGGACTCTGGCTATGCTTGACTACACTTTTTCTATTTACCTTTTTATTTTTATTAATAAACAAGTGTGATTTAATTGTACTTCTGTCTCAGTCTGATTCATGGTTTCTGACAGTAGGTAAAGGCCATGAATTCAGAAGATACAGTCAATGCACTTGTTGGTAATATGTTTTCCAGATTGGATGAGCAAGATCACCGCATGGATCAGTTTGTCATGGTGTTACAAACGCTCCTGAATCGCACGGTTCACCTGGAATCCCCCACAGTGGCTGCTCCGGTACAACCTGAGTCGCAGGCCATCCTGTTGCTGCACCAGTCTCTATGCAGGCACCTGCCTCGAGTATTACCTCTATAAGAGGTATGTCTGGTTCTGCTCTGCTTCCCCAGCGATTTGGGGGTGATCCAGTTCAATGCAGAGGGTTTCTCAATCAAGTTGAGATATACTTTGAGATGCTGCCCCATGCATTTCCCATGGACAGAAGCAAAGTAGGTTTTGTGATATCTTTGCTTTCTGAGAGAGCCTTGGCCTGGGCTAACCCTCTATGGGAGATGCAAAAACCTGTTGTCTTGAGTTACACTAAGTTTGTGGCCTCCTTTAAAAGGGTATTTGACGTTCCCGCATGCTCCGCTTCTGCTGCCAAGTGCCTCATGTCCATCAAACAGAGTACGAGAACTGTTGCCAACTACTCCATTGAATTCCGCAGCAGAGGTTGCTTGGAACAATGAGGCCCTCATGGCTGCTTTTTCTCATGGTCTCTCGGATTCCATCAAGGATGAGATGGCAGCCCGAGATATACCCACTGAGCTGGAGAGCTTGATCTCGTTTGCCATCCTCATTGACTTCAGACTCAGAGAAAGACTTTTTCTTAAGGATCGCTTGCAGAAGCCTACTGTACGTTTGCCTCCGAGCTTTGTAGTCCCACCCATGCCTCCCTTACCTCCCATGCCTCCTGGTACCGAGTTGGTCAGTGAAGATGAACCCATGCACCTGGGTTTCACGTGTCTCTTTGCGGATGAGAGAGCCTTTAGGAGGAGGGATAGATTGTGCCTTTATTGTGGCCAGGCAGGTCACTTTTTGAAGTCTTGTCCTACCTGTCCAGGGAACGCCCGAACCTTGAGGTTCTGTCATGGATTCATTAATGCTGCATTTGTTTCGCAGCACTCGGTTACACTGCAGCTGCGTGACACTCGACTTGCCATTGAGGCTCTTGATGGGAGACCTTTACAGCCTGCTCATGTGACTCATGAGACAGTTCCGCTGTCCATGGCCATAGGGGCTCTTCACCATGAGATAATCCAATTCCAAGTTATTTCCTCACCCAGGTTTCCACTGGTTATTGGTTATCCTTGGTTACAGAGGCAAAACCCCTCTTTTGATTGGCTCCATGCTGGGGTTCTTTCCTGGTCACCACAATGCAGTGAGACATGCTTCCTGAAGTTATCCAAGGTCCTGTGCACTTCTTCACTCCCCTCCCTGCTGGAGGAGTACCGCGATTTTGGCGATGTCTTTGATAAATGTCAAGCCAGTAGTTTGCCTCCACACTGGTCTTATGATTGCACAATTGACCTTCAACCTGGTGCCATACCTCCTCGTGGCCGGGTTTACCCTTTGGCGGTCTTGGAGGATAAGGCCATGGAGGAGTATGTTGCTGACGCACTTTCTCGAGGTTTCATCCACAAATCCTTGTCTCCTGCTGGTGCTGGTTTCTTTTTCTATGTGAAAAAGAAGAGCGGTGAACTGAGACCTTGTATAGATTATAGGGGTCTCAATCGTGTCACAATTAAGAATGCCTACCCGATTCCATTGATTAGAGTTATTTGACCGCCTCAAGGGAGCAACGGTTTTCACAAAGCTTGACCTGAGAGGGGCATATAATCCCGTGCGCATTAAGGAGGGCGACGAGTGGAAAACTGCGTTTAGTACCAGAACAGGCCATTATGAATACTTGATAATGCCTTTTGGCCTTTGTAACGCCCCGGCAGTTTTCCAGGAATTTATTATCGCTATCCTCCGAGATTTGTTGCAGTTGTGTGTGGTGGTTTATCTCAATGATATTCTCATTTTTTTCCAAGTCCCTGGAGAGCCACCACACAGATGTCTGTCGTGTGCTTCAGAAACTAAGAGAGAACAATCTCTATTGTAAACTGGAGAAGTGTGAGTTCCATCGTGAACACGTTACATTCCTGGGCTATGTCATTTCCACTGCTGGTTTTTCGATGGACCCAGAGAAACTTGTGGCAGTCCTATGTTGGCCTCAACCCGCGGGTTTACGTCCTCTGCAGTGTTTCCTGGGCTTTGCCAACTATCAGAAGTTTATTCAGAACTACTTGTTGGTCTTCGGAGTCCATTAAGGCCTTTGAGACTCTCAAGGCTGCCTTTGTTTCTGCTCCTGTGTTGGCACATCCTTATCCTATGTTGCCTTTTATCCTAGAAGTTGATGCTTCTGAGACTGGGGTTGGCGCCCTTCTGTCTCAACGTCCTAACGCTGAGAGTGCTATGCATCCGTTTGGCTAATTTTCCAAGAAATTGGCACCTGCTGAGTGCAATTATGAGATTGGTGACAGAGAGCTGTTGGTGATCATTTTAGCCCTGAAAGAATGGAGACATCTCCTTGAAGGTACCACTGTGCCTGTTCTTATTCTTACTGACCATAATAATCTTACTTTCTTGTCTGAGGCTAAGCGACTCTCTCCCAGAAGGGCGCGATGGGCTCTTTTCTTGTCGAGCTTTAATTACATTGTCTCATTCTTACCTGGTACTAAGAATGTAAGGGCTGATGCCTTGTCACGACAATTTTCCTCCACTTCCAAGTCAGAGTCAGTTCCGGTTCCTATGATTCCTCCTAATCGTAAGACTGTTGCGAACCGTAGCTACGGTTCGCACCAGTCTTACTTCTCCTTTGGGTGACAAAATCCTTGCTGCTCAGGTCCATGCTCCTCCTGATAAACCTTGTGACCGCTGCTTTGTCCCAGAGAGTCTCCGTACTGCTGTGCTCCAGACTTACCATTCTCCCAAGGCAGCTGGCCATCCTGGGGAGAATCAACTCATTTGGGCCGTTTCCCAACAATTCTGGTGGCCTAGTCTACGGGCTGATGTTACTGCCTTCGTAACTGCCTGTCCCGTGTGTGCTCAGAGTAAGACTCCACGACACCTTCCAGTGGGCCTCCTACAACCCATACCCAATGGAGAGAGGCCCTGGACTCACTTGTCTATGGATTTCATTGTGGAGTTGCCCAACTCCCAAGACAACACTGTTATCCTTATGGTGGTTGACGGGTTCTCAAAGATGTGTCATTGTATTCCACTTAAGAAGTTGCCTACCTCTAACTAACTGGCTTCCATTTTTGCTCGGGAGATCTTTTGCTTACATGGGCTACCCAAGGTGATTGTCTCGGACAGGGGCAGTCAGTTTGTCTCCCGGTTCTGGCGAGCCTTTTGTGCACAGTTGGGAATCCAGCTTGCATTCTCTTCTGTGTATCACCCGCGGTCTAATGGGGCCGCAGAATGAGCCAATCAGTCCTTGGAGCAATTCCTATGTTGCTATATTTCAGATGATCATAACAACTGGTCTGACCTATTACCTTGGGCAGAGTTTGCTCACAACAGTGCCTTGAATTCTGCCTTGAATTGTCTCCATTTATGGCGAATTATGGTTTTCAACCTTCCATGTTGCCTGATTCGTTTGTTCCGCAGAGTATTCCTTCGTTAGAGGAGCATCTCCGTTGTCTTCGTTCCACTTGGGTACAAGTCCAGGAGGCTTTGTGTCATGCTAATGATAGGTACAAACCCCATGCTGACCCCAGACGCCTGCCTGCGCCTTCCTACCAGGTTGGGGATAGGGTCTAGCTTTCATCTCGCAACCTCCGGCTTCGGGTTCCCTCACTGAAGTTTGCACCTCGGTTTATTGGGCCTTTCCGTATCCTTCACAGTGGCTTATGCGTTGGACCTTCCTCCTAGTATGCACATCTCAAATGTGTTTCATGTCTGCTTATTGAAACCGTTGGTCTGTAACCGATTTACCACCTCGGTGCCACGTCCTCACCCTATTCAGGTTGAGAACCATGAGGAGTATGAGGTACAATCCATTGTTGACTCCCGTAAGCGCATTCAGTACCTGGTGCATTGGAAGGGGTACAGTCCGGAGAAACGCTCCTGGGTTTCATCCTCTCATGTACATACCCCTGTCCTCCTCCGTGAGTTCCATAGACTGTTTCCCCTCAAGTCCAGTGGCCCTTCTAGGGAGAGGGGTCATTGAGGAGGGGGTACTGTCAGGGCTGGCTTAGCCCTTCCTTCTCTGGGCTGGCTGCTCAGCTGTCGGCTAATTGCCAGCTCTCTTCTCTCTCTACAGTTACCAGCTGTTCCTGATGATGCTCTTCTGACCTGCCTACTTAAAGCTTTCCAGCACACTTCACCTTTGCCTTTGCCTTGGTCACATCACTAGAAACCATCTCCTGCGGTTTGTTTAAAGACTGGCTTGCTGACATCCCTTCTGGCTCCTTATCCTGCTTGTGCTTGCTCTACTTTGATCCCTAACTTCTGGCCTGGCTGACTACCCAATCTGGTTTCTGGCTATGCTTGACTACGCTTTTTCTATTTACCTTTTTATTTTTATTAATAAACAAGTGTGATTTAATTGTACTTCTGTCTCAGTCTGATTCATGGTTTCTGACACATTTATAGGTAAAGTTAATCCGGGGACAATCCGATTGCCTCTCGGGGGATCAGGAAGGAATTTTTTTCCCCTGCTTTAGCAAATTGGATCATGCTCGGTTGGGGTTTTTTGCCTTCCTCTGGATCAACTGTGGGTATAGAATTGGGTATATGGGATTGTATGATTTTTTTTTTTTTTTGTGGTTGAACTAGATGGACTTGTGTCTTTTTTCAACCTGACCAACTATGTAACTATGTAAGGCATACATCAACCCTTAAAAGATCGTTTTCCATCCCCAGAACCCTTGGGAGTAGCACTTGGCTGGAAGGAGGCAGTTCCAGATACTGTAATCCTCAGTGAGGAGTCTGCTTCTCATGCCTCTGCAAACTTGTAGTGTATGGGCTCCGTCATACTTCAAAGCCTGCAAAATGACATGAGAATATGTGGCATCAAGGAGAAGGATCACTATTGGTTGGCAATCCTCATTGATTACCGTTCAAAGGGGAAAGTGTCTAAACTCATCCCGTCCCCATAGAGGGAGCAGAAGATTAAATCTATTGAGGGCACCTTAAAGAGGAGTTTATGTAAAGCCTTTCCAGACTCTGGTAGGTTACAGTCTCGTGGAAAACATAGTTTTGAGGCTTCTGTTGGTCAAGAGCAAACCGGTGGAGAAGGTGTCCTTGCCACCCAGGGCTGTCAGCTTCCACATCCCATTGGCATCATATGGCGGAGATTGTCTAGCAGTGAAAACAGCCATGGGGGGTTTTCCAGGTGATGATCCACTGGTTACTGGGTCATGAGAATAGACCACTGGTCCAGTATGCAATTGGGCTGTCCTGCATCTAGTGTGCTTTCTGAAAGGGGCATTCAGTGCTGCTGGAAGTTTTGTGACGGATAAGAGGGTGCGTCCATCCACAAATTCCGTCGACAGGCTGGCATTTATCAAAATGAAAAAATGGGTAGTGGAGCTGCTAAATAGTATGAGGTTTAATACATTAGTCCATCAATAAGTTCTTGAAGTGGATACTCAGTATTAGGGATGAGCTCAGGCGTGTTCGCATGGACCATGATGTGCAGAGCCCACCAGTAAGCCGGTTCAGCGCTGCGCTAATCACAGGCAGTGAGACATTGCCCCGATGTGCGGCTGCAGAGATGGGCAATGTCTCACTGCCTGTGATTAGAGCAGCGCTGCTCTGACTTCCTGGTGGGCTCTGTGCGTGGTCCATGTGAACACGCCTGAGCTCATCCTTACTCAGTATATGTGGAGGGGGAGAGATGAAGAGGGGAGACCTGTATAGATTACTTTAGCCATCCAAAACAACCTTGGCAGCCTTTGAGGGGGGAGTTGATAGCAGACTCCAGATATGCAAATGAGGAGAGAAACACAGGCGCCCCTAGGTTAGTACTGTAAACATTTTAATAAGATACAGGTGCATTATCCACTTACATGGAGATTAAGGGAGTAAGGCACAAGTCCATCCACACTGGCATGACATTCACTGCAGAACGGCATTCTGGACAGCTGATTTTCCCCCTCCCCTATGGGGGAGAAATCCTAGGCTCTCTGGGACCATGGTGATTAAACTTGGATCAGGCCGATGGTGGGGGCTGGAACGTGGTGCTGGGCATGATGACGTCACTGGTGGGTTGCAATGGAGTTTCAAAGCATGCGCACTGGTAGATGGGGCACGCTCCTTTGTCAAGCTAGTAAGACTTTGGTTATTAAAAGCCTTAGATATGCCTTGGAACACTGCAATCTAGTGGAAAGGATGTGGCATCTTTCCAACATAACATACCCAGAGCTAAAATAATATAGATATCAACAGACTGTTAACTGCTTATGGTTCAACAGAACTAACATGACATTACATATCAACTTCAGTTCTTGCGGTAATTCCAAATAAGAATAGGCAATAATTTAGAGCCACGCACCTCTCTACCGGTCCTCCTATTGGCAATATGCCAATATGGTGACCTATCGGATTTCAAAATTAATCTGAAGGACTTAACGTCTCCCTTACTCCTAGCTCACTGGCTCGCCTCTGTAGCAACCTTCCCTTCTGATGGGCTCCCCAGGCCATCCAATATTTAGCTACTAAGATCCCTTCGAACCCACATCTCCTCTACCAACTCAACTTTCAGCCACTCCTGAATCTTCTCCTCAGATCTAGAGAGATAGAAGAACTTGGCGGTTTCATTGTTTGGTAGATGCAATGTTTTAAAAATGAATATCATGCCAAGGTTGCTTTTCCTCTTACAAGTGCTACCAATTAGGATACCACCGACCTTCTTTAGTACATTATACACAACCTTCATTAGGTATATATGGCAGGGAAAGCCTCCGCATCTCAGAAGATCCTTATTACAGAGATCAAAACTCAGAGGAGGGGTTGGCCTTCCTGATCCAGTCCTGTACTATACAGCAGTCCACATGAATAGAGTGGTGGCCTGGTGCAGACACTTGCCCCATAAACTATGGGTCCGTCTGGAATGAGAATCTGTTGCATTTCCCCTTGAAGGTCTGGCTTGGAGTGGAATTAGTTTCTCCAGATTCTCCCCTCTGTGCCCACGAATTGAGCCCACCTTGCAGGAACTTAATAGATACTTTAAATTAGTGGATACGCCCAGCTTTCCCTAGCCTTTAACACCTATAATTGATCACCCAAATTTTTTACCGGGTATCTCTGACAAATCCTACTGGGTCCAACAGGACCAGTCTAATCAGAGCTTTTTTTTTTATGGGTCCCTCAGAGTGGTGTGACCCCTAAAGCATTTACCCTGGGTTGAGATCCTCCATCTTGGGGAGATGGAAGTTGTTGCAACTCACTCATTTCCTCAAATCCCTCCCAAAAATCGGTGATTTTCACAGACAGCCGATGTCCTTTGAAGAATTGTGCCTGGGAGATGAGCCTATACGAAAATCCTTTTCCTATTCATTTAACATTACTTGCTCATACATCCCAGCAGGATCCCCCGTACCTGAGGAAGTGGGAGAGGGACCTTAACACCACGTTCAGTGAGGATCAAAAGAATTGCATACTTTTGCTCACAAGTCCTCCCCTTATGTAGCAAGTATCCAGAAATCCCCTATAAAATATTGATGCGTTGGTACAGGACCCCTGCTGTGCTAGCAACTATATTCCCAGGACATAGTCCACTGTGTTGGTGATGTGGCACGCAGAATGGCACATTGCTGCACATCTTCTGGAAGTGCCCAGTCCTGACCCCTTTCCGGAGACAAGTACTACAGATCATTCACAAGCTCACTGACATCTCTCTCCAGGATAACCCGGCAGCAGTACTTCTAAATCGGACTCCCTTTTCCGGAAAGTGATACCGCAAATCTCTTTTTTTGTTTAATTTGTGTTTATTAACCACTTGAGGACCGCCGTATTGCCATTGTACGTCAGCACAATGGCACAGGCAGGCATAATCACGTACATCTACGTGATTGCCTTCCAGCGGGTGGGGGGTCCGATCGGACCCCCTCCCGCTGGTTACGGCGGTCCGATTCGGTCCAGGAGCGCTCCGTGATGAGGGGATGGCCGTTGGTTTTCGGCCACCCCCTCTGGATCGCTCCTGGCCAATGAGAAGCTTCCTCCCCTGTGTATTGTTTACACAGGAAGGAGGAAGTGATGTCATTCTCCTCGGGGCGGTCTTTTTGACCGGACTACGAGGAGAACAGTAAAAGTAAGTGTGCACCAACACTACACTGACATGTAGGTACACACAGGCACACAAACCCCCCCCGATCCCCCCCCGATCGCCCCCCGATCCCCCCCCCCGCCCCCCCTCCCCCCCCAGTCACAGTGTCACTGATTGCATTGATCATTTCTTTACTGATCAATGCATTCAGTGTCAGTTGTGACAGTAAAAACTGTCAGGACAGTTAGTGTTAGGTCCAGGGTAGCCCCCTATCACCCCCCAATAAAGATTTAACCCCCTGATTGCCCCTAGAGTTAACCCTTTCACCCCCTTTTGCCAGTGTCACTAAGCGATCATTTTTCTGATCGCTGCATGTGTCGCTAGTGTCGCTAGGTAGCTAGTTATTTTTTTAGGTTCACCGCCAGGTTTTTATAGCGCTAGGTACCCCGATATACTACCCAATAATGTTTTTAACCCCCTGATTGCCGCTAGTTAACCCTTTCACCCCCTTTTGCCAGTGTCACTAAGCGATCGTTTTTCTGATCGCTGCATTAGTGTCGCTACAGTCGCTAGGTAGCTAGTTATTTTTTTAGGTTCACCGCCAGGTTTTTATAGCGCTAGGTACCCCGATATACTACCCAATAATGTTTTTAACCCCCTGATTGCCGCTAGTTAACCCTTTCACCCCCTTTTGCCAGTGTCACTAAGCGATCATTTTTCTGATCGCTGCATGTGTCGCTAGGTAGCTAGTTATTTTTTTAGGTTCACCGCCAGGTTTTTATATCGCTAGGTACCCCGATATACTACCCAATAATGGTTTTAACCCCCTGATTGCCGCTAGTTAACCCTTTCACCCCCTTTTGCCAGTGTCACTAAGCGATCGTTTTTCTGATCGCTGCATTAGTGTCGCTACAGTCGCTAGGTAGCTAGTTATTTTTTTAGGTTCACCGCCAGGTTTTTATAGCGCTAGGTACCCCGATATACTACCCAATAATGGTTTTAACCCCCTGATTTCCGCTAGTTAACCCTTTCACCCCCTTTTGCCAGTGTCACTAAGCGATCATTTTTCTGAACGCTGCATCAGTGTCGCTAGTGTCGCTAGGTAGCTAGTTATTTTTTTAGGTTCACCGCCAGGTTTTTATAGCGCTAGGTACCCCGATATACTACCCAATAATGGTTTTAACCCCCTGATTGCTGCTAGTTAACCCTTTCACCCCCTTTCACCAGCGATCACAGTATAAGTGTCACTGGTGACGCTGGTTAGCCAGTTAGTTATTTAGGTTCCCCGTCAGGTTTTTATATAGCGCCAGGGACCCCCATATACTACCTAATAAAAATTTGAACCCCCTGATTGCCCCTAGTTAACCCTTTCACCACTGATCACCGTATAAGTGTTACGGGTGACTCTGGTTAGTTTGTTTTTTATAGCATTTTATATTCAAATCCGGAAGGCAGTGCTTGGTTTTCGGGGTCCCGTACGTGGCTAGGCTCCCAAAAAGTCCCCCACATGTGGTATCCCCGTACTCGGGAGAAGCAGCAGAATTTATTTTGGGGTGTAATTTGACTTCTGCACATAGCATGTGTGAGCAATATATCATTTAGTGACAACTTTGTGCAAAAAAAAAAAAAAAGTTTGTAATATTCCCGCAACTTTTGGCAAAATATAAAATATTCCATGGACTCAACATGCCTCTCAGTAAATAGCTTGGGGTGTCTACTTTCCAAAATGGGGTCATTTGGGGGGGTTTTATGCTATTTTGGCATTTTATGGCCTTCGAAACTGTGATAGGTAGTGAGGAGTTAAATCAAAAATTTGCACCCTTAGAAATCCTGAAGGTGGTGATTGGTTTTCGGGGTGCCGTGCGCGACTAGACTCCCAAAAAGTCCCACACATGTGGTATCCCCGTACTCGGGAGAAGCAGCAGAATGTATTTTGGGGTGTCATTTCACATATGCCCATAGCATGTGTGAGCAATATATCATTTAGTGACAACTTGGTGCAAAAAAAAAAAAGTTTGTAATATTCCCGCAACTTGTGGCAAAATATAAAATATTCCATGGACTCAACATGCCTCTCAGTAAATAGCTTGGGGTGTCTACTTTCCAAAATTGGGTCATTTTGGGGGGTTTTGTGCTATTTTGGCATTTTATGGCCTTCGAAACTGTGATAGGTAGTGAGGAGTTAAATCAAAAATTTGCACCCTTAGAAATCCTGAAGGTGGTGATTGGTTTTCGGGGTGCCGTGCGCGACTAGACTCCCAAAAAGTCCCACACACGTGGTATCGCCATACTCGGGAGAAGTAGCGGAATATATTTTGGGGTGCAATTCC